>NC_056054.1:167686908-168311908 GCF_016772045.2 Ovis aries | reverse complement strand
AAGAATGTACAATGAGGGAAAGATGTACTCTTCAATAAGTGGCATTGGAAAAACTGCATAGTAATAGGCAACAGAATGAAACTGGACCATTATCTTACGTCACACATAAAAATTGGCTCAAAACAGATATAAGATTTGAATGTAAGATGCTAAACCATGAAACTCATAGAAGGAATTATAAGCAATAAACTCCCTGGCATCAATCTTGGCAATGATTTTGGGTTTGACACCAAAAGCAAAGGCAACAAAAGCAAAAACAAGTGGAACTACATCAAACTAAAAAGATTCTGCAAAACAAAGGAAGCCATCAATAAAAAGTGAACTACCAAACAAGAGAAAATACCTGCAAGCCATATCTGATAAGAGACTAGTATCCAAAATATATAAAGAACTTAACAGCAAGAAAGCAAACAATGAGTGGACAGAATTGAATAGACATTTTTTTCCAGAGAAGATATGCAGATAGCCAACAGGTATATAAAAGACTTTCAACATGATTAATTATCAGGGAAATGCAAATATAAACCACAATCACCTCACACCTGTTAGAATAACTATCAACAAAAAGAGAATAAATAGAAAGTGTTGATGAGGTTGTAAAAAAGGGGAATCTTGTGCATTATTGGTGGGATTGTAAATAGGATAAAATCACTATAGAGACTGCTCAAAAAATTAAACTACCAAATTATCTAGTAATTCTTCTTCTGGGTATTTATCTTAAGAAAATGAGAACACGAATTTGAAATGATATATGCACCCCTAGTATTCATGCCTGGAAAATCTCATGGACAGAGGAGCCTGGCGGGCTATAGTCCATGGTGTTGCAGTTGGACATGACCCAGCACCACCACTTCTCATATTCACACAGCATTATTTAAAGTAGCCAAGATGTGAAACAATCTAGATGTTCACCAGTGTATGAATGGATAAAGAAAATTTGGTGTGTGTGTATATATATATATATATATATATATACACACACACACACACGCAGCAGAATGTTATTCAGCTATAAAAAAGGATATCTTGCCATTTGAAACAAGATGGATGACCCTTGAGGGCATTATGCTAAGTGAAGTAAGTCAGAGAAAGTAAATACCTAAGATCTCAAAGTGGAATCTAAAAAACAAATACAGAAACTGAACTTATACATACAGAGAACAGATTGATAGTTACCAAGAGGCAGGGGGTGAGGAAAGGCAAAATGGTTGGAGAGAGGTAAAAGGTACAACTTTCACTTGTAAAATAAATGTCACAGCATGTAATGTACAGCATGGAAACTATAGTTAATAATACTGTACTGTATATTTGAAAGTTGCTAAGAAAGTAGATCTTGAAAGCTTTCATCATAAGGGAAAAACTAACTGTATGGTTATGGATGTGAACTAAACTTACTGTGGCAATCATTTCACAATATATACAAGTAAGTCACTATGCTTACACCTGAAATCAACATATGTCAATTATATCTCAATGAAAAAGTTTAAAAATAGGAAGCTAGGAAGATTGAATACTGGGAAAATAGTTTTTACTGATGAAATTCTAGAGGAGCTTTTCATAAACAATGGCAAGGTATTTTTCAAATCATCATCAAAGAGTAAATATTCAAGAATACTGGCTTAACATAGCTTTGGAAAACAGAAAAAGAAAACACAGTTTTTGTTATTAAGACAATGTGGCATTAGCCAAATGATGAAGTGAAGTGAAGTTGCTCAGTCATGTCCGACTCTTTGTGACCCTATGCACTGTAGCCCTCCAGGCTCCTGTGCCCGTGGGATCTTCCAGGCAAGAATACTGGAATGGGTTGTCATTTCCTTCTCCAGGGGATCTTCCCGACCCAGGGATAGAACCCAGGTCTCCCGCATTGTAGGCAGACACTTTACCGTCTGACCCACCAGGGAAGTCCAAATGATAGACATAATGAAATGAACAGAATAAGACTAATGCTTATCTAGAAATATGGTACAAGATTTTGTAGCACAAAAATCAGTAGGAAAAGGGTACATTCAATACTCCTGGAACAACTGATTTACCATATTGAAAAATAATAAATTGTCCCATTTTTAAAATTTCCACATAAAGAATAAAAAGTAAGTAATTTTAGAAAAGAAAATAAGACCCTTGATATTGATTATGGAAAGAAGTTTTGTGACAGCAAAAGCCTAATCATAAAATTTAACCTTGTAAAGAAATAATATTTAAAATCAATATCAGAAAATACAACAAATTAGAAAGATAAGCCACATAATAGAATATATGTTTATTCAATATACACTTGGAACACTTGGTATTTGCAGAGACACTTGGAACACTTAAGTGACAAAATTAAATAAAAGTCCCCAACCCAGTGGATCTCACATTCTAGTAGGACAGGCAGAGAGATAGAAAATAACATAACAATAACTTAAACATGTTACATTAATTAAAATGCAATATAAAACAAACATATTATTTGATAATAAACATAAAAACATAGCATGTTAATTATCTGTTAGACCTATAGTCCAGAGAAGGCGCTGGCAACCCACTCCAGTACTCTTGCCTGGAAACTCCCATGGACGGAGGAGCCTGGTGGACTGCAGTCCATGGGGTCACTAAGAGTCGAACACGACTGAGCAACTTCTTTCACTTTAAACTTTCATGCGTTGGAGAAGGAAATGGCAACCCACTCCAGTGTCCTTGCCTGGAGAATCCCAGGGACGGAGGAGCCTGATGGCTGCCGTCTATGGGGTCGCACAGAGTCGGACACGACGGAAGCAACTTAGCAGCAGACCTGTAGTCTGCAAAGCAATCAGTGTTTTTAAAAGTCATTTCTACTAGAGTAAGAAGAAAAGTGAAAGTGAAGGTTAAGTCACTCAGTCGTGTCCGACTCTTTGTGACCAACCCAGTGGACTGTAGCCCACCAGGCTCCTCTATCCATGGGATTCTCCAGGCAAGAATACTGGAGTGGGTTGTCATTTCCTTCTCCAGGGGATCTTCCCAATGCAGGGATCGAACCCAGGTCTCCCACTTTGCAGGCAGATGCTTTAACCTCTGAGCCACCAGAGAAGCCCAGAGAAAGAAGAAAGGAACATTCAAATCAGGCTTAAAGATGTAATATGGAGAGGAGATTGATAACAAAAGATAAAGTACGTTCATCCTCCCCATCTGATAATAGTATCCTTTGGGGTGAATAAGCCTATTGAAACTAGGTCTGCACTCTGCTATAACAGTCTTAGGGAAAAGGCGGGAGCAGTAAATAGTATCTCCCGTTTTTACAATTCTAGACTAGAGGAAGACCAAGGTCAGATCACATGCCATCTTTCTATCTTATGACATCACAGTAGGTTTCTTTGGAAAAAGATAGTGCTGGGTCAGGTTTCTTGACAATAATAAAATCATTATGATGGATGCAACTAATTTACTGAGGACTTACAATATGTAAGACACCCTTCTAAATTCTCTACCAGCATCAATTTATTTCTTAGACATTTATGATATCTAAGATAGGGAATAATATTATTCCTATTCTGTAGATCAGAAAACTGGGTACAGAGGTCACACACATTGATTTGTTCTGAGATACAGAGAAATTGAGTAATTTGCCAATGACACTCATCTAATAAAGAGACAGAATTTCTTTTTAAGTAAAATATGTTTAGGACAGTTTTAAGTTTACAGAAACATTTGCAAAGTACATTTCAGAGGGCTATCCCCCATCTGCTCTTCCCCAAATATTAACATCTTACATTAGTATGGTATATTATTAATCATAGAATCATTGTTAACTAAATCCACACTTTATTCAGATTTCCTTAGGTTTTACTTAATGTCCATTTTCTGTTCTAGTATTATATACATGATACCACAAATATATTACATTTAGCTTTTATTTCTCCTAAAGATCCTCCTGGCTAAAACATTCTCAGACTTCTGTCATTTTTTTAGAAGTTTACAATTTTGAGGAGTATTGGACAACTTCCCTCCATTGTAATCTGATTTTTAAAATCATGATTTGTATTCTTGCCTGGAGAATCCCATGGATAGAGGAACCTGGTGGGCTACAGTCCACCAGGTCGGTCGCAAAGAGTCGAACACGACTGAGTGACTTAACCTTCACTTCACTGTCTTTATAAAACCACAGAAGTAAAGTATCATGTCTGTTACATCACATCAGTAATATGTACTTCCAATATACTTAGTGCTGATGCAGACTTTGACTACTTAGTTAATGTAGTGAAGTTTCAGAGAACTGGTATAATTTCTGCCTTACATACTTGGCACTATTCACCAGTATAACCATGTTTCTTTCCCTTCTGAAATGTTATTAATTATTGACTCAATTTCTTTGACATAGAATATATTTGCTATCAGATTATTCATCTTTGTGTGAGCTTGGGTTATTTGCATCTTTCAAAGACTAGGTCTGTTTTGCCTGGATTATCAAATTTATAGACATACAGTTATTTATAGTATTCCTTTGAAAGAAAGAAAGTAAAAGTGAAGTCGCTCAGTTGTGTCCGACTCTTTGCGACCCCATGGACTGTAGCCTACTAGGCTCCTCCCTCCATAGGATTCTCCAGGCAAGAGAACTGGAGTGGGTTGCCATTTCCTTCTCCAGGATCTTTTGACCCAGGGATCAAACCCGGGTCTCCTGCATTCCAGGCAGACGTTTTAACCTCTGAGCCACCAGGGAAGCCCATACTTCCTGGCATACTCTAGGAATACTCTAAAATAAGTATTCCTTTAGTATTCCTTTGCTGCTGCTGCTGCTGATGCTGCTGCTGCTAAGCCACTTCAGTCGTGTCCGACTCTGTGCGACCCCATAGACGGCAGCCCACCAGGCTCCCTCATCACTGGGATTCTCCAGGCAAGAACACGAGTGGGTTTCCATTTCCTTCTCCAATGCGTGAAAGTGAAAAGTGAAAGTAAAGTCACCCAGTCATGTCCGACTCTTAGTGATCCCATGGACTGCAGCCTACCAGGATCCTCCATCCATGGGATTTTCCAGGCGAGAGTACTGGAGTGGGCTGCCATTGCCTTCTCCAAGTATTCCTTTAGAGTCGTTCAGAAATAACAGGGCATAGATATTAAAAAAAATATATATATGACCTTGAACCACCGCACAGATCAAGTTCCAGACAAAGGGTGAAAAAAATAAATGGAGGATTTCCAGGGATAGCAAAGAAAGGCTTCACGGAAGTTGAAACAAAAACTTGGCCCTGAAAATAGGATAGGAAGCATGTAAGTAAAATAAAAGGAGGGAAAAGAGGAGGGAAGAAGTGCAAAGTATTAATACCAAACAGAAAAAAGCATGATAAGACAAAACAGAGTGGTTCACAGGATGAACGGGTAACAGCAGGGAGAACAATTTGTTGGGCATGGAGAATTTAGAGTGATATACAGAGAATTTAGAGTGATATACAGTATTAAATCAGGTTAGAAAGATAAATTAGGGGCCAAGTGGTAATTTATACCTCAGTCATAAAATTGAACAGTAGAATTAAAATGCACCTTCTGTGGAAATTTTAGACCTCTTTAGAAGCACATTTACCAAGTGATACTAAATCACAGGGGCACCAGATCACTTGGCATTAAATGATCCACTAAGTTGTAGACAAAATCCAATTAAGATGCAATCAGTACCATAGGATTTTGCAATATTTGCTGTAAAATTTTTATATGAAGCCATACCATTATATTTGAGTACGGCTACAGTGAAAAATCTCAGGTTCCCATCACTCTTGAGAAATTCCCTGACCTCAAACACATAAGTCTAAATTATAAGGAAGCAATACAGAAGCTGATTTGAGAAACAGAATTTGTAAAAATCTAGAGAAATAATAACTGGAAAATATTAAGACCTATATTCAAATATTTAGGGATCCATCAAGATATTTTCTCTAGTCTTCAAATTCAAATAAAACCAAGCATTTTTAATATACAGTATTAAAGAGGTGTTGACACTTTCATGAATCAAGTCCAAATGATTCACAACTTATATACTTGCATATATTTATCTGATTAAAGATATATTTAGAGTATTGTGTATGTGTGCTCAGTTGTTAAATGATGTCCAACTCTTTCCAGCCCCGTGGACTGTAGTCTGCTGGGCAGGCTATCATTATCTTCTAAGAAAAAATTACTGCATTAGTAGGCTTCATTTATGAGCAAGTATTCTTGCCTTACCTAAGTCTCTGTGTACCATAAATTGGCCAAAATCTCAGGAACTACAAAACTATGCAAGATCTAAACAGAAATTAAGGAAAGACAGTTATCCTTTCTCTTAAAGCTGGCCTATTGTACGACCAACTAAGCATTTTAAAAATAGCATATCTCCATTTCTCTACTTCACAGATTCTGTTTTCCAGGCTGACTGTAGCACATTTTTATTCAGTTCAGTTCAGTTGCTCAGTCATGTCCGACTCTTTGCGACCCCATGAATCGCAGCACACCAGGCCTCCCTGTCCATCACCATCTCCCAGAGTTCACTCAGACTCACGTCCATTGAGTCAGTGATACCATCCAGCCATCTCATCCTCGGTCGTCCCCTTCTCCTCCTGCCCCCAATCCCTCCCAGCATCAGAGTCTTTTCCAATGAGTCAACTCTTGGCATGAGGTGGCCAAAGTACTGGAGTTTCAGCTTTAGCATCAGTCCTTCCAAACAACACCCAGGACTGATCTCCCTTAGAATGGACTGGTTGGATCTCCTTGCAGTCCAAGGGACTCTCAAGAGTGGTTCTCCAACTCCACAGTTCAAAAGCATCAATTCTTTGGCACTCAGCTTTCTTCACAGTCCAATTCTCACATCCATATTTGACCACTGGTAAAACCATAGCCTTGACTAGACAGACCTTTGTTGGCAAAGTAATATCTCTGCTTTTGAATATGCTATGTACATTTGTTATTAACATATCAATACACAGTCACATCTGAGCAATAGAAATATCTGTTCATTTATATCTGTTATATTATACTATTTGTTATGTTGAAAAAAATACTGACTGACTGATTAAATTATTTATCAGAAAGCCTTAATTATTGCTTTTTGACAGTGCCATATTATTTCCTCTGACTTTGAGGAACAATGGTACATGAGTGACATAATAAGATTTAAAAGCAAATAGTGAACCATGTCTACATACATAAAATCCCTAATAGGAGGACCATTTGTGCATTGCGGAAAATACTGAGGTCTGAAAACAATTGATCCTTGAATGGCACATTCCCGAAATGTTTGGTTAAGAACATATTATAAGGAAAGAATTCAAACTATCAACAGATTTGATTCCTTAATGACTTTTAGTTATATTATTAACTTTATATTGATATAACTTTTATGTTTTAACGTTCTAAGAATTTTACACCTATAAAAATAGGTCACACATGCAAAACTTTCAAAGCTCACAGATTAGGAAATTCAAACTTTGGTTATTGGAGACTTTATTACTTCACCATAATTCACTTTTCTGTCATTCCATAAAATCTTATTACAGATAAAATCATAATAAGTGTCCACATGAGCTCCAATATAATATACTCACAAAAAGTAAGTTTTCAAAGGAGAGCAATACAAATTGTGTCTTGTTACAAGTCTTTTCACATTACTTTACTAATTACTGTCACCTTAACATGTATAATGCCTACCACATTATACAAAATTATTCCACGTACTTGTGTCATGAAATAACTATTTTTACTATGGATACATGTCTTCAATTGATCTTGGTAAAATTGCTGGTCAAAATACTAGTTATATAACTATGAAAAAATATCCTGACATAAAATTCAGTATTAATTATTTATCTTCTAAGGGGAAAGGGCTGTGAAATGTTCTTAATCATACACAAATTAGACATTTTTACATACTTTAAGGGAAAATATGATTCATATTTCATCCTAATACTGACATTTTCCTGTCAAGGATTTCATATTATTTTCAGAATAATTAATCCTAACAGTAAGTCATTTGCTGTTTGTATTTCCTGAGAATACTAACTTCAACTTTCTGATAAATCTATAAATCATTTATAATGCCTTAGTTTCTTAGAAGAACCAGAATACTTTCCATATTTATTTTATTTAAAAATCACATTAATCTTACCATTTTTGAATCCTGAGTATCTTTATCTGTTAGTTCTTTACTATGATAGTCTGACAGTTTTTGATCTTATGCTTCGTTATATCCTTCTTCTTCTTGCATGCCTGCTCAGTAGTGTCTAACTCTTTGCAACCCCAGGGACTGTGGCCTGCCAGGCTCCTCTGGCCATGGGATTTCCCAAGCAAGAATACTGCAGTGGGTTGCATTTTCTTCTCCAGGGTTTCTTCCTGGCCCAGAGATTGAAACTGAATCTCTTATTTCTCCTGAATTGGCAGGCAAAAATTTTTTGAACCACTGGTGCCACCTGGGAATGCCCTTTCTTATATTACTATGATCTTATTTTATATATGCCATAAATTATTTTATAAGATCTGATGTGTCTGCTATAAATGAAGATATTGATCACTGCACCAGTAGAGTGTTTAGTCCCTTATTCTTTCAGTGCTGTGCTGTTTCCTTGGTGTTAATGAATTCTGTGGTTAGCTCAGACTCTAATTTTACCATCTTAAAAACTGAAGAGAGCCCAAGAATACTGGAGTGGGTAGCCTATGCCTTCTCCAGTGGATCTTCCCGACCCAGGAATTGAAGCAGGGTCTCCTGCATTGCAGGTGGATTCTTTACCAACTGAGCTATCAGAGAAGTAAAAAAAAAAAAAAGAAGAAGAAGAAGAAGAAGGAAACTGAGGAAATAGCCTTAATTGTATATGTTGTCAAATCAGTGATTGTAGTGTCAAGTCAGTGATTCCCAACTCCTGTTGCATATTAGAATCTCCTGTCTACTTAGGGTTAATTTTTGAGGCCAGTCACCACCTCAACCCACCACCACTTTATGTTCTGGTGCAGGTTTTAAGCATCACGTTTGAAAAACCATTTGTCTACTTTTACACATCATATTTTTCTTTTGGATCACTAATATTCACTATACTCTGAATTTTCAGGAAATGATAAGAAACAAGTTAAATCTTCAATTTGCTGCCTAAGATGTAGAAGGAATGTTACAGTGGTATACATCTGGTAAATATTCATTAGTTTTTTGAAATGATTTGAAAACTATCTTCGTGTAAATGTTAAGCCACTCTCTAGACTCAGAAATGTCGAAGTTGGAGAACCTTATCATTGTCAGTTGATATTGCCAGTTGACATAACCCCAAAGATGATCTTAATCCCATTTTCTTCATCATATTTCACCATTCCATATCATTTTTCAAATGTTTTCTATCATTCTTAAATGCTTATTATTACACTGCACAATCTCTGCTTATGTAAATGTCATGGTATGTGAAACATTACCTGTTCAACAGGCAACTGCTTGTGAAAATATTTCTGAGTTTTTAATCTTATTTACTCACTAATTCAAGAAACTAAAGCTAGGTTTTTATTAATGGTCTACAAATACGTCAAGTTCTGAGAATACTACAACAAATCTTAGACATGAATTTCAGCCTTAAGGAATAAAAACTTGTTTGAGAGATGAGTCTTTAGACAATTAACTGATACTCCCCTTAATACTGGAATATTCACTGAAACATATATATTATCATATGTGAAACAGATTGCCAGTCCAGGTTCGATGCATGAGACAGGGTGCTCAGGTGCACTGGGATGACCCTGAGGGATGGGATGGGATGAGAAGAGAGGTGGGAGGGGGGTTCAGAATGGGGAAAACATGTACACTCATGGCTGATTCAAATCAATGTATGGCAAAAACCACTACAATATTATAATTACCCTCCAGTTAAATAAATTTTTAAAATACTGAAATATTCAAATACTGTTAAACTTGGGAGACTGAATCTTAAAAGATTGTATGTATTAACATTCCATAATAAGAACGATCATAGTGTTGTTGAAATTTGTGGATTTCATAAAATTTGTAGAATTTAAGAATTAAAATATTAGAGAAATTCTAAAACAGGTATCAATAAATTTTAGCCCATTGCCTATTACTACCTGACCTGAGAATTAAGAAAAGTTTTTATACTTTTAATGGCTGGATTTAAAAAAAATTCATAAATGTAAAGCTATATGAAACTCAAATATCATTTTCCATAAATAAAATGGCATTGGAACACAGTCAGATTCATTTTAAATATTGTCTTCACCAATGTAATGGCAGTATTGAGTAGTTACAAGAGACAAGTCTGGCCTACACCAATTAAAGACTGTCTGGCTCTTTACAGAGAAAGGTTTCCAATACCTGCTTGAGGTCAACACTTGAGAAGAGCTTTCTGTGATGATGGCTATGTTCTATATCTGCACTGTCAAAGACAGTATTTTCTGGTTACATGTAGCTACTGAGATCTTGATATGTGATCAGTGTGATGATGAAACTATTTTAATTAAAATTTACCTCACAATTTTAAATTATTATTTTATTCAAAGTTATCTTAAGTTTAGCTCATTTTGAGTGACATAGTATTAACAGTTAAAATTGTTTCCTCTGGAGTAAGAATGCATGGAGTTTAAGTTCAAATCTGACAGGTTTTGAACCTTGGAAAATCTAACTAATTTTTTAGATCTACTACTATACCTATCTTCTTTATTAGCAGTGTTCAGTTCAGCTCAGTTCAGTCGCTCAGTCGTGTCTGACTCTTTGCGACCCCATGAATCACAGCACGCCAGGCGTCCCTGTCCATCACCAACTCCTGGAGTTCACTCAGACTCATGTCTATCGAGTCAGTGATGCCATCCAGCCATCTCATCCTCTGTCGTCCCCTTCTCCTCCTGCCCCCAATCCCTGCCAGCATCAGAGTCTTTTCCAATGAGTCAACTCTTCGTATGAGGTGGCCAAAGTACTGGAGTTTTAGCTTCAGCATCATACCTTCCAAAGAAATCCCAGGGCTGATCTCCTTCAGAATGGACTGGTTGGATCTCCTTGCAGTCCAAGGGACTCTCAAGAGTCTTCTCCAACACCACAGTTCAAAAGCATCAATTCTTCGGCACTCAGCTTTCTTCACAGTCCAACTCTCACATCCATACACGACCACTGGAAAAACCATACCCTTTACTAGACTGACACAAGTAATTACTTATATGAATGAGGATCATATTGATATCACGAAAGGGAATAAATTAGAAATTATCTAATTGCAAGATCTGCTATAAGCCTATGTAATCTCTAGTACCCAATTTTAAATTTTCGTTTATACTGGATCATCACCAATATTCTTACTGATAGATTTTGTAGAAATAAAGTATAAATCAAAATTTTAAAAATCTATATTAATAGAAAGCCACTGGTATCTATTTAATATAGTGATGTTCCTCAAGAGATTTTTTTAAAGTCTTCTACTTCTAATATATGTTTGTAAAACATACCTCCTAAATCTAGAAAACTAACAGATAAGATAATGGCCAATAAGGATCTTAACCTAATTTGCCTAAAGTGGTTAATACTGCCATAGCTTGGTTGAGAGACCAGATGAACAGAACTCTGATGACCAACGGACCTTTTCCTATTCTCCTAAAGAATATATTTAGGAGATCTTAGAATAGGTAACTAAAATAGCCATATGGGGTTGCATTTGAAACTTGAAAATTTTATTCCACCTGCCTAGATGGACTAGTATTATTTCTGAAGGTAGCCCTAATTATTGCTTATAATTTGTTCAAAGAATTTCTTTCATAGAGTAAATATCTAAACAAGTTACTGAATTAATACCATGGGCAAAATTTTCTTTTATGACATTTTGTTATAATGAAGTAAAAGCATCCCCCTTATAATGTGGCTCTTTCATGCTATACAGTCTCATAAGCAAGCCAGAAATTTTCTTATGCGGTTATCAAAGCAGAACTGCCACCTGAGACACCTGGCTCCTACCTTAATTGATAGGGAACTATATCAACTAGGTCACTTCTGGCAAAAGCAAAAGAGATTCTCACAATTCAACACTCAAGCAGAATAAGGAAACAACTTTCCTTCCAAACAGTGTAGTCTGGTTAATGAAATGTAATGCTTTCTCAAACAATCTGGGGAAGCAAATCATGACTCCAGAAAATGGATTCCTTTATCAAACACTGAAAACCAAATATTTTCTTAAGTCTACAGTCCTGAATTATCCTGAGACTCACTCCACAGAGGCTGAATTTCCCTGGAAATCATAATGAAGTTAAATAAGACTTAGTCATTACTCTACCAAGAAATATAATAAACTAAGAGTTTGGGGTTCAAAACCATTCAAGAGTATACATATTCATGAAACTAATATACATTTAAAACATAAGAGAAATTTAAATATAGTAGAGGACAGCAATATTCTACAATGTTTCTAAAGAAAATATACAATCTAAAATTTCAGACTAGCATTGTTGATAAAACAAAGGAATGTTTCATGATAGTGAATTCCACATTTGAAAATAAACATATACCTACAGAATAAAGTCTAACATCTCTCTCTCTCTCTCTCTTTTTTTTTTTTTTTTCTTTTTTGGCATAGTACTAGGCAATCCTTTTACTGAATGTACATTTTGGGGGTAGGGAAGAGAAAAGAAATTCAATGATCGAAGTATACAGATACTTACCTATAGAATAAATTGTTCAAATTATGTTTTCCTAGAGGGACCTTAAGAAATTAACATGAGTGTTTCTATGGGAAACTAGATTCTAGCAGGATGGAGTTTACTATGAACCAAAATGCCATCAACTGTAAGAAAGTTAGGACAACTAGAATTTCTTCCTAACTCAAAACTTGAAATGTTTTTATTATGGTTCTTATTTGTATGCTTGTGAGAATGGCTACCAACAGAGACAGATCTACGGAAAGCTTCTGAAACTTGAAGTTCAGGGTCCCTCACTTTCAGAGCCCTAGCACGGGCACTACCATTGTATTTCTGGGATCATGTATTTTTATAAAATGTGCAAAATTAAGAAATTTGTACTATAATCAGTTGAAATCCTTGTGTTTTCCACTCTGACTTCGCTCTCAAAATTTCCTTCCTGTTGGTGCAGATGAAGTGGTACGGTCCAGTGAAGGGACAATGCATCAAATACGGGCAGAGTAAAATACGTATGTATGTTTTTTGTGGTCACTTTCATGTATAGTTAATTTTTTGCTAACTGTCCTTATGTAATAATAATGTCAGGAATATTCCTATAATCCACTGTACTGACTTACCCAGCACACAAACACGGAGATGAAAGGTCAAAGAATTCATCCAGGCTCCAGAAATATTAGGAAGTAAATACAAGCTTTAAAATGCATATAAATAAATAATAGATTCTAGAAAATCCTTCCAGTTATCATATGTGTAACATTTTAACTAGAAAATACAGTTTGTATTGACATAGGCAAGAGAAAATTACCCAGTAAAAAAAAAAAAATATATATATATATTTGCAATAACTCAGTGTACAAAATTACAAATGTACCATGCTTTGCATTTGATATACACAGTGCATTTGTAAAAATTCCTATACTTAGGTCACAAATTTCTAGCAGTACTACAAAAATTGAGTACATATTTTTAAAGAAACATATTTTACAGAATAACTACCATGAATCTAAATAAGAAAACTCTTAGAAGGTTGGAGAAAAACAATTTTTTTTTACAAATCTTTGTGTAGATTACCATATAAAGTATTTCTTATAAGAGGCAAATAGTGTGAATTAAAAATTTTTAGGTAAACATACCATACATGTTATACAACTAGAAAAAAAGCTACCAACTTTTGCTGGTGTTATCAACTTTATCAAAATTGTAGTTTATTGTCTCTCACAAAGTAGACATTGATTTTCATACCTAATTGGATTCATAATTCTGTATCCTTTAACTTTGGTATCCTCTCCCCTGCCAAAACTGTACATACTTTAGGCACCATAAAAACTGGATCGGCCTTGATCAAATTTTAAAATGGATATGTGTGTGTGTGTGTGTGTGTGGTCATGTCCAACTGTTGAGACCTCAGGAATGCAGACCACCAAGCTCCTCCGTTCATGGGGTTGTACAGGCAAGAATACTCGCATGGTTTGCCATTCCTCCTCCAGGTGACTCCCAACCCAGGGATTGAACTTACAGTCTCCTGCACTGGCAGGCAGGTTCTTTACCACTGAGTTATCTATATAGCCCTTTAAAATGAGTATTAGTGGGAAAATATTTTGCTACAGTATACTTTCTGGATTATACATTACAAAAACAAAAATAAACATAAAACTATGGTTCAGTTCAGTTACTCACTCTTGTCTGACTCTTTGGGACTCCATGGACTGCAGCAGGCCTGGCTTCCCTGTCCTTCACCAGCTCCCAGAGCTTACTCAAACTCATGTCAATGTCCCTTGAGTCAATGATGCCATCCAACCATCTCATCCTCTGTGTCTCCTTTGCCTCTTGCCTTAAATCTTTCTCAGCACCAGGGTCTTTTCAAATGAATCAGTTCTTCACATCAGGTGGCCAAAGTACTGGAGTTTCAGTTTTAGTATCAGTCCTTCCAATGAATATTCAGGACTGATTTCCTTTAGGATGGGCTGGTTGGCTCTCCTTGAAGTTCAAGGGACTCTCAAGAGTCTTCTCCAACACCACAGTTCAAAAGCATCAGTTCTTCTGTGCTAAGCTTTTTTTATAGTCCAGCTCTCACATCCATACATGACTACTGGAAAAACCATAGCTTTGACTAGATGGACCTTTGTTGACATATATCATATATCATAAAATATCATATATCTCTAAATATAATGCATGTGAGGTATTATTCTTCTTTATAGGTGACCTGAGAACAGGAATTCCTTTGAACTTAGTGAAACATTTAGGTCAGATCTAAGCCCATGACCTACTTTAGACTGACTAATTTTTTCCAATCACATATTAACTAAATATAATCTCTGAGTTGTTAACAATTAATAATTTCTAATGATATATGATTATTGAGCTCATAACTTTATATTTAAATACATTATTGTTTCCTCTGGAATACACATAAATGGGATGAACTAATAATCCAACTTCAGTTGTTCTCTTTGCCCATTTTCAGTATCGAATTACATATATTAAGATTATTATTCTATACTGACTCCCTTCATTTGTAGAATATTTCCTCCTCATGCAGTTGTCCTCCTCACATGACTATTTATATCTTGAAAATTTAGCAACCTGCCAAGTTTTTCCATTATGTATGGTATATATGCACATTATCTTTCCTATGCATCTAGTATGTCATTTCACAGCCTTATTTACTTTGTTTCTATATAGTAAGTCTTAAATATTACATGGAACTTGAAGATATTTTATATTATTCAAAAAGAAAGAGTATTTCTTTTCTTTAGTGCTTAAGCTGTGCTTCAGCTTGGACAGTTTCTATTGCTGTGTTTAGGTTCACTGATCTTTTCTTCTGCAGATGTTCATCTACTGTAATCTGATGGTTATCTAGAAAAATTTTTATTTAATTTCTTATATTTATCATCTCTAGAAATTTCTTTCTTTTTTTTACAAGCTGAAAGTAGCTGTCGTTGCAGGAACTTCATTTGTTTATCCTTTCTTTATTGATCATGGTACAGTTCTGCTAGTTATCCAATGTATAAAAAGTTGTTTTGTATATTTTGTCTGGTTTCCTAATTATTTAAAGCATGAACAAAAGTCCAATACTCTATCACAGCTAGAAACAGAAGGTTTGAATTTTCTTTTTACTAGTGTATATATGACCCAGGCAGATATTACCAAGACGTGAGTTCAAAATCACAAGGCTCACTAACACACTCACAAAAAAGTAAATTTGTCTGTAGTTATTCTAATGTGTGATAAGTCTAACTTTACCACAGCCCATGATTCTGTGAGGTGAATAAGGGATATACTTCAAATTGCATTTTAGCATCAAAAGTGTGCATGTGTGCACTTGTGCACCTGTCTAGATTTGAGGCCATAATTCAAAAAACTGACAACTTCTCTTTTAATATTTAGGAACCCAAGTGTAAGTAAAAATATGAGAAAATAATGTATATAGAAATACTAGAAGCAGAAAAGAAATAGTAACTATAAATAAACCTAAAATTGGAAAACTTTTTCTTAAGCTACTGCAATGTTTGTACTGGAATGTGATAGAAAAGGAATAAAATACATAAAGACTATTTTTGAAATATAATTGTAAAATTTCTAAGTAAATTACAGCAATGACAAGTAAGTTTAAGAATAATTCACCATGTCCAAGTAGGTTTACTTCAGGAGTGGATAAATCAGTGCTATCTGAGATGTTGTTTCTTAGGCAGTAGTCCTCATTTTGCTCCAAATAAAACTTAACTCACAACACTCATGTTGTGCATTTTTTCCAATTGTCACCGGTTAATATATTTATATTCAAAGTTAGATTCTCTAATATTTTAATGGTGGCGAATAAATCACAAATATAGTTTATAAGTAAATATATCAAAAATCATAATAATTTGGTTTTTAACCCACCCTATAAAAAGATGTAACTCATAACCTAAAATCTGATGAAGGGGAAAAGTAAAAGTATACATTTCTAAATGCTATCAAAGTTAATCTGTTATTAACTTAAAATGTCTTCAGTTAAAACATTCTATGTAAGTAAGCCTCATGTAAACACAAATGAAACACCCGCAGCAAATACACAAAAGCTTATGATAAAGGACTCAAAGTATATGCCACAAAAAGTTTTCAAACCACAAAGGAAGATAGCAAGAGACTGAAGGGCCAACAAAACAGTCAGAAAACAGTTTCAATGGTAAGACCTTACCTACAAGTAATTAAAGGTAAATGGATTAAAGTATCCATTAAGCAGACAGAATAGCTGAACAAATTTTAAAAAATATAAAAAATAGATTAACTCTACCTTTAAGAACGTAAACAGATTGAACATGAAAAGACAGAAAAAGATATTTCTGGCAAATAATAATCAAAAGAAAGCAGGGGTAGCTAAACTTGTACATACGGGGAAAGCTCTTTGACACTGTTATTGGCAAAGATTCTTTAAACATCAGAAACATAAGCAACAAAAGCAAGAAAAACTAGGACTACATCAAACTAAAAACCTTCTGCTGAACAACATGAACAAAATGAGAAGATAACCCATGAAAATGGAAGAAATTTTTTCAACACATTTATTGGGCAGAAGACCTGACTAAACATTTTCAAAGATTTTCAAATTCTCAACAGGTATAAAGGTAACAGCCCTCACTAATCATCAGAGAAATGCTAATTCAAACCATAATAAGCTATAACTTCACACCTCTTAGGATGCTAATTATCAAAAAGCACAATCTCGAAGAGTTATCTGCACCTGCTTCCATGCTCACTGCAGAACTGTTCACAATAGCCAATAGCCAAGACATGGAAACCAACTATGTGTCCATCAGTAATTGAATGGACAAAATATTATAGAATGAAGTATTATTTAGACATAAGAAAAATCTTATCATTGGTGACAATAGGTATGAACCTTGAGTCCATTATGCTAAGTGAAACTAGTCAGACAGAAAGACATACTGTATGATGTCACTTATATGTGTAATCTTAATAAAAAGCTTAACTTACAGAAAAAGAGTAAGTTGATGGTTGCCAGGTGCTGAGTGGTGGGAGAAAATAGATGAAGATGGTCAAAGTGAACAAATCTCTGGTTGTAAGATGAATAAAATCTAGGGGAACATTAATATATAGTATGGTGACCACAGTTAATAACACAGTATCACTATACTTGAAAATTGCTAAGAGACTAGTAAATGGTAAAAGGTCTCATCACCAAAATAACAACAACAAAGAAATGTTACCTATATGAGGTGATGGATATGTTAGCTATCCTAATTGTGGTAATCATTTTGAAATATATATATGTATATATACATATATATAAAATATGCACGTTTTATAATATGTA
Organism: Ovis aries; assembly: GCF_016772045.2. Lineage (NCBI taxonomy): Eukaryota > Metazoa > Chordata > Mammalia > Artiodactyla > Bovidae > Ovis > Ovis aries. The sequence continues at coordinate 168,294,012 of NC_056054.1, read as the reverse complement.
CATCGTCATCACACTGTATACTTTAAACATATACAATGTTATGTCAACTATATCCTAAAACTGAAAACATACTTGAAAACAGATGAAAAAATAATGTAAGAAAGAAGACAAACAGGTCTTATATTAATATAACTTTGCTCTGGAATTCTCAGTCAATGTAATTTCATAGCAAAATGAAATAAAAAAGAGTATTTTAAAATATTATAACACTGACTGACCGGGTCAACATTGACGTGGCTGACTATAAAATATGTGCTAAGAAATCAATGGTGTACATTCTTCAGTTAACTAATTATTGAGCACTAGTGTGCCTAGAGGTCTTCCCTGGTGGCTCAGACGGTAAAACATCTGCCTGCAATGTAGGAGACCCGGGTTTGATCCCTGGGCCGGAAAAATCCCCTGGGAAAGGAAACGGCAACCCATTCCAATACTTTTGCCTGGAAAATTCCAGGGACGGAGGAGCCTGGTAGGCTACAGTCCCTGGGGTCGCAAAGTGCCAGACTCGACTGAGCAACTTCACTAGAGTGCCTAATACTGTGTTACTTGAAAGATGAAACAGAGAATGTGTCAGAGTCCCTTTCATGAGGAGCTTATCTCCAGCAGTGGTCCTCAGTCAGACCCGCACTAGAATTGCCTGTGGAGTGTTTTGCTTAAAAAAAAAAAAAAAAAAAAAAAAAAACCAAGCACAAGCCACATCTCAGAACTGTTGAATCATAAGCCTATTTATTTCTGGAGAAAGAAAGAAAGAAAAAAAAGATTTATTGTGTAAAGCCACTAATCCTAAGTAAAAGTCAGTTGCATATTATGATAAATGAAATAGAGAAGAGAAATATCTTGCCCAATATCAAAAATCAAGGAAAAATTCTTAGTGTAAAGCAGTAAGTCAAAAATGATTGGTGAATAGTTTTTTCAGATGAACAGGTACGTTAAGAAAGTTTGTTCCATGCAAGAAAAAAGAAAAATGAAATCTTGTACATAATCCTTCATGTAACATAACATCTAAGTTTTTTTTTTATTCTATATTCTGATCTTGATACTATAGAACATATAATGGGGAGCAGAAATTGCCAAGAATCTGACATAATTTGTCTAAAAAAGTAGTAATTAATTACATAAAGTTATATTCTGAGATATGCAAAATAACTAACAAAAGAAATACATATATTCCTGAATGGGAACTGAATCATATTAAGATCCAAATCTTCTCAAAATTAGCACATAAATAAAACAAAGTATTTCATGGTTTGCATTTATGTTATGTAATTTTATTAGAATACATTCATTAAGAAATCTTACAGTTTTTTAATTTGTACTCAGTTTCCAACCTCCTGGATTCACTCTAATTTTTGATATGATTTTTATTTTATTTATTTTTATTCATTTCATTTGGAAAGTATATGTTTTTGTTCCTAAAGATGAGATATTTTATGTGAGTCTTCATGTATACAGAAAGTTTTTTAAAAATATTTAATTTTCTGGTTGGAAATCTGCTTTTTATATTTTCATGTTTTCCCCTTTAGAGTTCTTAGTCTTTTTTTTTTTAATCTTTCTGTATACATGAAGACTTACGTAAAATATCTCATCTTTAGGAACAAAAACATACCCTTTCCAAAACACCAATACAGTATACTAACACATATATATGGAATTTAGAAAGATGGTAATGATAACCCTGTATGTGGGACAGCAAAAGAGACAGAGATGTATAGAACGGACTTTTGGACTCTGAGGGAGAGGGAGAGGGTGGGATGATTTGGGAGAATGGCATTAAAAGATGTATACTATCATGTAAGAAACGAATCGCCAGTCTATGTTTGATACAGGATGCTTGGGGTGGGTGCACGGGGATGATCCAGAGAGATGCTATGGGGTGGGAGTTGGGAGGGGGGTTCAGGATTGGGAACTCACGTACACCTGTGGCAGATTCATGTCAATGTATGGCAAAACCAATACAGTATTGTAAAGTAAAATAAAATTTAAATTTAAAAAAAAAAAAAAAAGAAAATCTGACCAGTAAGAATAAACTTATTGACTCTTTGTATTATTAGAAATCAAAGAAGATATATGGTTTAAAAAGCTACTCAGGGCCTCTGGTAATGGCTGAGTAGTTTGTATTACACAAATAAGTTGTTGTGGTTGTTATATCACTAAGTCTTTTCTAACACTTTGTGACCTCATGGACTGCAGCATGCTGGGCTCCTCTGTCTTCCACTATCTCCAAGAGTTTGCTCAAATTCAAGTCCATTGAGTCAGTGATGTTACCTAACCATCTCATCCTTTCCTCCCCCTTCTCTTTTTGCCTTCAATCTTTCCCAGCATCAGGGTCTTTTCCAATGAGTCAGTTCTTCACATCAGTTGACCTAAGTATTGAAGCTTTAGCTTCAGCAACAGTACTTCCAGTGAATATTCAGGGTTGATTTCCTTTAAGACTGAATAGTTTGATCTCCTTTCTGTCCAAGGGACTCTCAAAGAGTCCTCTCCTGCAAAATTCAAAAGCATCAACTATTTGGTGGTCAGCCTCCTTCATGGTCCAACTCTCACATTTGTACATGACTACTGGAAAAATCATAGCACTGACTATGTGGACCTTTGTTGGCAAACTGATATCTCTCCTTTTTAATACACTGTCTAGGTTTCTCATGGCTTTCTTTCCAAGGAGCAAGTGTCTTTTACTTTCATGGTTGCAATCACCATCTACAAATATGTGGGCAATATAAATTTAAAAATTAACAAGTTTTCTTTAAAACTGGGGGGAGGTGGTAGGGGAGTTTGGGATTGGGAACACGTGTACACCCATGGCAGATTCATGTTGGTGTGTGGCAAAACCAATACAATATTTTAAAGTAAAAAAATAATAACAATAATTTTTAAAAAAAGGAAAAAAAATTTAAAAAATGAACCCAATTGGGGTCTACTATTGTAAAAATGTTTATGTCAAAGATTCAAAAAGAGAGAAGACAAGGTCACCTGGGCATTTGAATCGAGGGTTCCCTTGGCAGGAAACAGACAAATCCCAACACTTCATGGGAAATAGATGGGGAAACAGTGGAAATAGTGTCAGACTTTATTTTTGGGGGCTCCAAAATCACTGCAGATGGTGATTGCAGCCATGAAATTAAAAGACACTTACTCCTTGGAAGGAAGGTTATGACCAACCTAGATAGCATATTCAAAAGCAGAGACATTAGTTTGCCAACTAAGGTCTGTCTAGTCAAGGCTATGGTTTTTCCTGTGGTCATGTATGGATGTGAGAGGTGGACTGTGAAGAAGGCTGAGTGCCGAAGAATTGATGCTTTTGAAATGTGGTGTTGGAGAAGACTCTTGAGAGTCCCTTAGACTGCAAGGAGATCCAAACAGTCCATTCTGAAGGAGATCAGCCCTGGGATTTCTTTGGAAGGAATGGTGCTAAAGCTGAAACTCCAGTACTTTGGCCACCTCATGTGAAGAGTTGACTCATTGGAAAAGACTCTGATGCTGGGAGGGATTGGGGGCAGGAGGAGAAGGGGATGACCGAGGATGAGATGGCTGGATGGCATCACTGACTCGATGGATGTGAGTCTGAGTGAACTCCATCAGATGGTGATGGACAGGGAGGCCGGGTGTGCTACGATTCGTGGGGTTGCAAAGACTCGGACACGACTGAGGGACTGAACTGAAGTAAATGAGATTTTAATGATATTCTATCATTATAGATATAAAGAAAAAAAGACATAACATTTGATTAACAAAATTGGCTCATCTTATAATTACAGAACATACACATAATTATTTATTTTCAAATTCATATTAAACATTTAATAAAGTTGGTCCTTTGTAGAGTCATAAAGTATCTAATTTAAAAGGATTAAAATTATACAGAGTATGCTCTTTGACCCATAGAGCAATTAAGATAGAAATCAGTAATAAAATGATAATGATACTCATATTTTGAAATTAAGCAGTAAAATTCTAAATAACTTGAGGTCAAGTAGAAATCACAATAAGAGCTATAACACATTTTAATTAAATAATATTTACATGTATTAGATTTTATAAGGTCCAGCTACACATTGCCTTAGAGGAAAATTTACAGATTTAAATACATTAGAAAATAATAAGACTAAAAATTCTTAGCATGACTCATAAGAAAGAACAAAGAAAGCCAAAGAATGAAGGAGAGAAATGAAGACAAGTATTTAAGAAACTAGAAAATAATAAAGGTGATCTATAAAGCCAGAAAATTGTTCTTGTTGTTCAGTAGCCCAGCCATGTCTGATTCTTTGCGACTCCACGGACAGCAGCATGCCAGGCCTCTCTGTGCCTCACCATCTCCAGAAATTTTCACAAATTCATATTCATTGCATCAGTGATGCCATTCAGCCATCTCATTCTCTGATGCCCTATTCTCCTTCTACCCTCAATCTTTCCCAGCATCAGGGACTTGCCCAGTGAGTCAGTTTTTCACATCGGATGACCAAATTATTGGAGTTTCAGTTTCAGCATCAGTCCTTCCAATGAGTATTCATGGTTGATTTCTCTTAAGGTTGACTGGTTTGATCTCCTTACTGGCTAAAGGATTCTCAGGAGTCTTCTCCAGCACCATAATTCGAAGGCATCAGTTCTTCAGCACTCTGCCCTCTTTACAGTCCAGCTCTATGGGAAGACCATAGCTTTGACTATACGAACTTTGTCAGGAGAGTAATGGCTCTGCTTTTCAGCACACTGTCTAGGTTTGTCATAGCTTTCCTGCCAAGAAGCAAACATCTTCTAATTTCATGGCTGCAGTCACCATTTACAGTGATCTTAGAGCCCAAGAAAAAGAAATCTGTCACTACTTCCACATTTCCCCCCTCTATTTGCCATGAAGTAATGGCAGAAAATATCCTAATAAAACTGATACTCCCATCAAGTAAAGGAGACAGAACAAATAGTGAATACCAACAGTAAAGGGACATTATTAAAGACCATAAAAAGAAAATGGAAATAAGTAAGGGCTATTTTTTAAAATGTTACTTAAAATATCCTACTTGTTCCAGCAATATTTATGCATATGCATAATTTGGACAAGTTTCAGAAGTGACCTTACATAACTTCAGTTGAGTCAGGCAAATATTTACTAGGTCTTATAATGAACCAGTACCTTGACAAAGACAGTGGGACACAATGATGAAAACACATTGGCCAATGGAATAAATACTTGTCAAACATTTTATAAAAATCTAAAATGCTGTCAGAATCATCAACCCAAAGTCATAATTGTAAGAGTAGACAAACCAAGTTTCACATTGCCAATAAAGTCTTTCTGGAAAACGTAACATAGTAAGCCTTGAATGACAAGAGAAATCAGTAATGAAAAGAAGTCCCAGGTAGGGACAAGCAGGTGACTCAACAATCACATAGGATGATTCAACTTCATTTTGGGGAGAAAGACTCAAGTTTGATATTGGTAAATTACATATTAAAACTTAAAGCTGATAAAGAGCAGAGCTTAAAAATGTCTCTGTAAATGTCAAGGATTTAATGATGAAAATCCTAAATGACTGTATTCCATGCTCAAGAAGGCTGACTCCATTCCAACACAGACAGGTTGCCATGACAAATTTAATGAATGGGAGTAATGTGAGAAATTAAAATTTAATAAAAATTCTTGCTTTTCAGAGTCTGATCTGCAGAATGTTATCAGCATCATGTGCAAGCTTATAAATGCAGAAGCTCAGGCTCTATTCCAGATCAAGTGAATCCAAATTTGCATTTTAACAAGAGCACCAGGTAATTTCTTTGCATGCTGAATTTTGAGAAATCCTGAATTATATCATTCAATAGGGCATATTTTGTTCATTGATAGAAGTGAGATTCAAGTGAAAAGAATAAGAAAAATAACTGTAATACTACAAATACAAGTATACAAGATATTAATACAAGATGATTTCACACCACAATTGCTATTTTATCAAAAAGACTAGAAATAACAAGTGCTGACAAAGATGTGTAGAACAGGAACTCTTACATACTTTGCTGAAATGTACATTGATACAATCACTATGGAACTCAATATAAAGTTTTCTCAAAACCAATACAGTATTGTAAAGTAAACTTAAAAAAATAAAAAATAAATAAAAAAGAACTAACATATGAACCACCAGTTCCTACTTCCAGGTATTTATCTGAAGAAAACAAAAAGTCAAAAAAATGTATATATGCACCCCCATGATTACTATTATAAACAGGTACGAAATGGCAACAACTTACATGTCCATTGATGGGTGAATGGATAAAGAAAATGTGATATATATACAATGGACAGTTACTCGGCCACAAAAAAGAAAAAAAAAAAGAAAGAAATCTTGCCAGTTGCAACAACATGAGTGATCTTTGAAGGCGCTAATGTTAAGTGAAGTAAGTCAAATAAAGACAAATACCATATGATCCCACATATGAAATTTAAATACGAAAGCAAAAATCAGAGTTCTTAGATCATGCATGATGGGTGGGGTAACTGGAGAATGATGGGTCAAGGTAGTCCAAAGTTACAACTGCCACTTATAGAATAAAGTTCTGGAGAAGTACTATAGAGCATGATGACTATTTTATAATACTGTTCTTCATACTTGAAAGTTGCTGAGTAGGTACAAAGTCCTCATCACGAAAATTTTCTTCCACTATGTATGACGGATGTCAACTAAATAATGGTGATCACTTCACAGTATATATAAATATCAAATCACTATGTTGTACAACTAAAATTCATGTTTTATCAATTAAAGCTCAGTTTTTTAAAAATTAACTATAATATTTTAGACATAAGTTGAATGGAATTTGATAAGTTATGGAAGATTAATAGGAGAAAAATTAAGAAATAGTTTAAAGGGAAAATGAGATGTTTTATATGTTCAGTTAATTTGAGGATTAAGGGAGCAGGGAAAGTAAAAAAATTATGCCCAGCCTAATAGCTTGGGTGGAAAGACAGATGGGTGAATATACTAAAAGGAGCAAGCATAGAAAATTCCTCACAGTACAGGGGATAAAACTGAGTAATACTATGTTAATTAATGATAATGCAAAAAGGCTTTGTTAATTATAAGTCACTGATTTTACAGTGTTTTGAAGTTCACAAAGTTCTTCCATATTTATACAATTTTCAATCTACTAAATCATCATATTATATTTAATTTACTTCTTGAAGAGAGATTTAAATTTCATAAGATTGTCATTTTTTTTGAAATTTAACACTACATTACTATCAAACCAGGAGTTTAGGGCTAGGGTAACAATTTATGTTCAGATACTTGAATTACATTCTCTTATGCCCTGTAACTTGTGATTACTGTTCAAAAACTAGTTGACAATTTAAGATTTTTTTGTTGTTAGTATTAAAACATTTATAGGAGAAACTGCCTGGAGTTTCCATCTTTTATACTATTACTCTGGGGAGCTATTCTGCAAGCTATGCCCATATAAGCTATCCTTTAGCAAGTCTTCATCATTGCCTAATGCATCAACATTACTCCTGATGCTAATGGCTTTTTTGTTTGTTTTTTTTAACTGAGGCAGTCTGAAAGATTCAGCAGAAAATGTACAGAACATTGTTGCTATAATGTTGGCAACAGAAAACTACAAAATAGTCACATGGGTTTGCTCAAACTGTCACCAAAATGGAGATAGACAATTAACAATTGGTTGACTTCCTAGGAAAAATGACTGAGCTGGCTGTTTTCACTCTAAAGACGTTAATACTTTCGTGTGCAAAGGTGAAGGGAGGCTCAAATACCTATTGAGACTAAAATAGGTAAGTTACTTCCTGGGAGCACCGAGAATTAATCATTCATCAATGATAAATAATAATTACACAGGTTCCCCTGGTGGCTCAGACGGTAAACAATCTGCCTGCAATGCAGGAGTCCCAGGTTTGATCCTTGGGTCAGGAAGATCCTCTGGAGAAGGAAATGGCAACCCACTCCACTATTCTTGCCTGGAGAATCCCATGGACAGAGGAGACTGACAGGCTATAAGCCAAGGGGTTGCAAAGAGTCGGACATGATTGAGTGACTAACACACTCCCTGATGACATGCCAACACTATTTTTCATGTTCCAGAAACACCAGGCCTCTTAAATTTCTACCATTCTATAAAATTTCTAGTGTTGTTTTGACTGGATGCTGAATTGTATTTGATATTAGATTATTGTTATCATTTTTTATGTTATCCCTTTTTACCAGATCTATGTTACAAAGAACAGTTTTCTTCAACTGAAAGGCTAAAACAAAATTTGATATGTTCATTTATGTTGAAATTCATCTGTACATAATATACCTTGATTGGGAACTTCTGGTATATAAAGCATTCTACTTGGTATGTTATTACTGATATGTGAGAAGTGGAATATGAAAGTGAACATGATATAAATTCCACTGTAAATAATGTTAAGTTCAATATGGCCAAGTGAGTAACAGTAATAGGCAGCCAATAATATAATGAAGGAGAACAATCTGAAAATGAGAGACAGCTTGGATTCCATAATGAAATATATTCGGAAGCTGCAAACTAAGAATTTGACATTTATACTTGATAACATTTCTGTTCTTATTGGCTTCTATATTTCTTCAATAATATATTTATAAAATCTGTGCAAGTAAGTTAAATAAAGCAATGAATTTGAGATGTTTTATATAGGTAATCCAAAGCCTTAATTCACTCACAAGGAGAATAAAGGCAAAAAATCATAACTTCTGTTTTAGCATTCAGTTGCTTATATACTATTTCCATGAATATAGAGATGAATATTGTATTTTTACATAAATAAGTTTTCTATAGCAGCAACTGGTATCACTGCAAAATTGTGCACAGCTTAAGTTAGGCCTGTGAAGTATATATTTTTTAATTTGCTTTAACATACTATGTAATAATCAAATAAATATAAATAAGCTTCTAAATGTCTATGCAATCTGATACAAGTTGCCAATAGTAGAATCTCATTTATTGCACTATTTCTTCCCTTTTTTGATTTCACAAGGAATTCTGCTTCTAAGATTCCATTCAGTTTACTTTCATTAAAACAGAAAGTACATATAGGCTACTAGGTTACTGAAGTTTTCATCTAGTTCACACAACAGTACCTTAACATTTCCAAAAAGGTAACTTTTATATAATTCTAGTTCATCTTTAAATCATCTGATAATGTAATATCTGGATTATTTTCTATTGTTTGCCTTCTGCAACTTAAAAAAAAAAACTACAAAAAGTCAGCTTGCCAATCAAGAAGTCAAAACAATGAATACATCAAAGTTGTTTTCCCATGTTATATTACTTCTTAGGAAGTCTTGTTCTTGATTTCTGTTTCTGCTTTAACGTGAAGATCGACATCTTATATATAGAACCAAATCAGAGGTGACTTTTCTCTGCATGCTTTGTATTATTTATTTACTGCTTAAAATGTCCTTCTCTTCCCCCAAGCAATAGCCTTCAATTTAAAATGTATGCAGATTCTATTACCAAAGGAGATTCATAGACTGTATCTATATGTGGCAAAATTGGCTGAAAAGTAAAGTCTGTGATGAAGCAACTTGAAAGCCTGAAGGCAAAACAGCAGTAAATGTTTGCCCAGCAGAAATTTACAGATTCATTCTTTCTGTTTTTACATTTTCTTTCTTAGTTGGTTTTTTTTTTTTTTTGTAAAACACAGAGCAGGAATAAAAGAAAGGAATATTTAAAATAATGACCTCATTTCAAATATCCTTATTTTTTGACAGGCTACCCATTTGATTTTTTCCATTAGTTTCTTTTTTCTTTATTTTTTTTAATTTTTATTTTTACTTTATTTTACTTTACAATACTGTATTGGTTTTGCCATACATTCACATGAATCCACCACGGGTGTACATGAGTTCTCAATCCTGAACCCCCTCCCACTTCCCACCCCATATCATCTCTCTGGATCATCCCTGTGCACCAGCCCCAAGCATCCTGTATCCTGCATTGAACATAGACTGGCGATTCACTTCTTACATAATAGTATACATGTTTCAATGCCATTCTCCCAAATCATCCCACCCTTTCCCTCTTCCTCAGAGTCCAAAAGTCCGTTCTATACATCTGTGTCTCTTTTGCTGTCCCGCATACAGGGTTATAATTACCATCTTTCTAAATTCCATATATATGTGTTAGTATACTGTATTGGTGTTTTTCTTTCTGGCTTACTTCACTCTGTATAATCGGCTCTAGTTTCCTCCACCTCGTTAGAACTGATTCAAATGTATTCTTTTTAAAGGCTGAGTAATACTCCATTGTGTATATGTACCACAGCTTTCTTATCCATTCGTCTGCTGATGGACATCTAGGTTGTTTCCATGTCCTGGCTATTATAAACAATGCTGCGATGAACATTGGGGTACACGTGTCTCTTTCAATTCTGGTTTCCTCCGTGTGTATGCCCAGCAATGGGATTGCTGGGTCATAAGGCAGTTCTATTTGCAATTTTTTAGGGAATCCCCACACTGTTCTCCATAGTGGCTGTACTAGTTTGCATTCCCACCAACAATGTAGGAGGGTTCCCTTTTCTCCACACCCTCTCCAGCATTTATTACCTGTAGACTTTTGGATCACAGCCGTTCTGACTGGTGTGGAATGGTACCTCATTGTGGTCTTGATTTGCATTTCTCTGATAATGAGTGATGAGCATCTTTTCATGTGTTTGTTAGCCATCCGTATGTCTTCTTTGAAGAAATGTCTATTTAGTTCTTTCACTCATTTTTTTGATTGGGTCGTTTATTTTTCTGAAATTGAGCTGCAGGAGTTGCTTGCATATTTTTGAGATTAGTTGTTTGTCAGTTGCTTTGTTTGCTAATATTTTCTCCCATTCCGAAGGCTGTCTTTTCACCTTGCTTATAGTTTCCTTTGTTGTGCAGAAGCTTTTAATTTTAATTAGATCCCATTTGTTTATTTTTGCTTTTATTTCCAGTATTCTGGGAGGTGGATCATAGAGAATCCTGCTGTGATTTATGTCGGAGAGTGTTTTGCCTATGTTTTCCTCTAAGAGTTTTATAGTTTCTGGTCTTAGGTTTAGATCTTTAGTCCATTTTGAGTTTATTTTTGTGTATGGTGTTAGAAAGTGTTCTAGTTTCATTCTTTTACAAGTGGTTGATCAGTTTTCCCAGCACCACGTGTTAAAGAGATTGTCTTTACTCCATTTTATATTCTTGCCTCCTTTGTTGAAGATAAGGTGTCCATAGGTATGTGGATTTATCTATTAGTTTCTTTAATTAGACAAATTATGTACTGCCTTCATCACCAAAGGAGTTTATCTAACTTAATTACCCTAAAACCGTGAAATTTTTACTGAGGAAGAATTTGTAATGTCCTACAAAATACGAGTTTCACATCCCTTTCCTTTCAAGTAGTATCTACTGAAACAGTATTTTTTTAGGTAAATTATCAAAGGTTATATCAATGTTTATTATATCATGACTTCAATCTTTATGAAAACCATTAGAATTGACTCTAGTAAAAAATGGATACATCAAATGTAGTCAATTAGGTATCTAGGAATAAAAAGACCCAGAATAGCATGAGTTGTTAAATTCCAGAATAATTCATTAAAGGAAAAACAAACAATGTAGACTATGCTATGGAAAAGTAAATAAAATCAAGAAGTTTTGATTCTTCCCTTTATGGATTTTATATCCTAGTTAGAGAATTTTATTTAGTAAAAGTCTACAATATTTGGGGGTTGAGAGAAATCTTATTTTTGTGATTGTTCTAATTTAGTTCAAAACTTGAGAAAATCTTGAGTCAAACAATGAGATAATCATTATACCCTGCAAGAAGAATTTCCCAAAGATATTACAGACCATTTTTAATAAGCACATATTCAGTGACTCAAAGTTTATAATTCAACTAATTGTTTACTAAGAGGATATTCTTAGGGGCTTCCCTGGTAACTCAGCAGGTAAAGAATCCACCTACAATGCAGGAGAACCCAGTTGGATTCCTGGGTCAGGAAGATCCCCTGGAGAAGAGATAGACCACCCACTCCAGTATTCTTGGGCTTCCCTGGTGGCTCAGATAGTAGAGAATGACCTGCAATGGGGGAGACCTGGGTTTGATCCCTGGTTTCAGGAAGATCCCCTGAAGAAGGGAACAGCTACCCATTCCAGTATTCTCTCCTGCAGAATCTATACAGTCCATGGGGTTTCAAAGAGTCTGACATGACTGAGTGACTTCAGCTTTTATCACTTTTCAGATCATTCTTATGATTAACATTATCTATGATGTATGTTGACTGAGTAACCCTATGTTCTGTGCTGTGCTGAGTCGTTCAGTCATGTCCATCCCTTTGTGACCCTGTGAACGGCAGCCCACCAGTTTCTTATGTCCAAGGGGATTCTCCAAGCAAGAAAACTGGTGTGGGTTGCCACAACCTCCCCCAGAGGATCTTTGCAACCAGAGATTGAACCCAGGTCTCCCACCTTGCAGGCAGATTCTTTACTGTCTGAGTCACCTGGGAAGCCCAAGAATACTGGAATGGGTAGCCTATTCCTTTCCGAGGGGATATTCCCAATCCAGAAATCCAACCAGGGTCTCCTGCACTGCAGGTGGATTCTTTACCAGCTGAGTTACCTGGGAAGCCAGAGTAACCCTATATATTGGCTAAAATTTGAGTTTTTAAAAAAATATAAATAACTTATATTTTTTACTTAACTACTTGAAAAATAAGACTTTTTCTCTAAGTCTAGTACATTTGTCTGAATGTAACCTTGGTGATTTGGCCATGATTTTAAATAATGTCTTCATGTATACATTGAATATTGCCATTAGTAAGAGATGGAGTGGCATGTTTTTAGTTTATTATAAATGTACATTAAAAGATGATTTCTGTCTTGTTTTCCACAGTGTCATTTAAAATCTTTAGGAGTTCAATGCATTATACAGGGTGCTCGGGGCTGGTGCACTGGGATGACCCAGAGGGATGGGATGGGAAGGGAGGTGGGAGGGGGGTTCAGGATGGGGAACACATGTACACCCGTGGTGGATTCATGTCAATGTATGACAAAACCTTTATAATATTGTAAAGTAATTAGCCTCCAAAAAAAAAAAAAGTAAAAAAAATAAATAAAAATAAACACTTTAGAAAAACTTTTTTCTATGTAACAGGAAATAGTAAAAATAACATGAATTTTGAGATAAATTAGATATGAGATCAAATAACTTTGCATCTCTGGCTCTTTAACCTTGAACTTAGGTTCTCCAATTATGTTTAGAATCTCCTATAAAAATAGAAGTACAGAGACCATTATTATAAGTAAATATTAAACTCTACTTAAAATGTTTGATATAATATCTAACCAGAACAAAGTACAAAATATGTTTGCATTCTTCTCCTTTACTAAAGAACTTTGGAATTTTAATGAGAAGTGTTTTTATTCAGAACATGTTCCTGGGTTGTTTCCATGTGTATTGCAAATACTTCAGAAATAGACTAAAACTGTCTCTAGGGCAGATGTGTTTTGCTTCTGCATATGTATATCCTTCCTCTATCGTTCCATATTAATCCTCCCCAGCCACAATAACAGAGCTTAGCACAGCATCTACTAGGAGAACCACTGAATGTTGAAAAGTGAGTGAAACACTGATAGGACGATGTTAAACACTGATACATTGTTTATATGAATATTCATTTGTGGATGAAACAACACTTGTATTTGCCAATTCATTATAAGAGTTTAAAATGGTATTTTTTTAAATAAGTATTTATTAGGTAGTATATTGGTTAAGTTGAATGAAGTTTGAGTTTGAAAGTTGTTAAATAGCCCCATTCATTTTTTAAGGTTTAAGAGAACTTATGTTACAAAATGCCTTTGAAGAAAGTGAAGAAAATGCCTATTTTGACACCTATTAGAAAAATATGTAGCTGAAATAAGACATCTGCAGAATTTCAAGCCTCTGAAGTTGAAGACAAGTAATATCAGCATTACTTTTTTAAAAAAGAGTGTTAAGAATGAAATATTACATGAAGTTCTTGGGGGAAGATTCAACATAGGGTCTGAACTTATACCCTGATAAGTGTGAATATGACTCTGAAATACTTTCCTCCATCTCTGAAATTCAGTGACTTAAGATAAATGAGAATTATTAACTGGATGCTCAGATGTCACAGGCATCCTAATGGCTTGAGCCCCTAAAGTATAAATTACAGATCAAATGGCTAGGAAAAGATGAGGATAACGTAATCAACTTTAAAAATAGTTAAGAAATAGAGGCTTTAGCCTCACAGGTTTGATGTTTCTCACACTTGCTTAAAGATCATCTGTTACAACCTAGCTAATAAATGAAAAAGATCAAATGCAATCACAAAAATTAAAAATGGATCACAGACGTCAATGTGAATGCAAAACTATGAAACTCTAGAAGATAGCATAGGACAAAATCTGGAGGACCTTGGGCACAGAGATTACTTTTTAGATACAACACCAAAGGTGTGATCTATAAGTGGGATAGAAAGCTGGACTTCCTAAAAATTAAAAACATGTGATCTGCAAAAGAGACTGTCAAGAGAAATAAGTGACATGACACAAATAGAGAAAGTATTCACAAAGTCATATCTGATAAAAGACTCATCCTAAGTATGCAAGGAACTCAAAAACTCTGTAAGAAAGCAAATAATCCAATTTAAAAATAGGCAAAAAGAGCTAAATAGAAACTTGAAAGATGATACAGATGACAAGCATGGGAAAAGATGTTTCACATCGTGTGTCTTGATGGAAATTAAAAAAATGAGATGCCACTGTACCCCTATTAGAATGGTCGAAATGAAGAACACTAACAACATCAAATCCTGGTGAGGACAGAGAACAACATGAGCTCTCAATAATCACTGATGGGAATACAAAATAGTTCAGCTGCTTTGGAAGACAGTTCAGCACATCTTACATAATTTTATAATTACCATATGATCTATCAATTTTACACCTTAGCATTTAACCAAAGGAGTTGGAAACATCTGCAGAAAATGTTCCACACAGATTTTAGAGCAACAATGATGAATATATCATTGTCAAAACTTGGACGCAACAAGATGGCCTTCAGTAAGTGAATAAACTGGTACATCCAGACAACTGAATATTATTCCATACCAAAAAAGAAATGAGCAATCAAGTTGTAAAAATACATGAAGGAAAGTTAAATGCCTATGATTAAGTGAAAGAAACCAGTATGAAAATGCTACATGCCATATAATTCCAACTATTTGACACAAAGACCTTTGAATAAAAAAATATAAACAGCATGTCCCCAAAAAATCATGAAAAAGGAAGAATCAATGAAATTTTGATGAGCAAATGGCTGCTGACCTTTCCATGTTCTGGTGTAACAAAAGATTTATATCATGAAACAGGAAACCAATCAATAGCTAATATATGGAAAAGGCAAGTCAATAGAAATTGTAGGAAAAAAAAATACTTATTCACAACTGCTTTAGAAATAGTGAAACCATTAAGCAAGGAGACTCAGATAAGAGCTTTGAGCCTGAACTTTTAACAAAATGTGGTTCATGTTTTAAAGCCAATTCCGCCGCCCCCCCCCCCCCCGAGGACTTGGAGAAAACCATACTCAACTTTGCTATACTCAATTGAGAACTTTTAGTTATGAATCCTGACCCACAGTTAGATGAATTAGCATTTAATTCATTAACAACCTGAATGAAATATATTAGGTTCAGTAGAAGCCAATCCAACATAAATACAAATAGGACAAATGATCCCTTCTTTCTCTCACAATAGTATGGAATGCAGCATTGAAGCATTAATAATGATAAGAACAGCAGCTGAGTAGAATTACATGATAATCAAAATATAGCCTCCTTTAACATGCCACTAACTCAAGATATGATACGGTAGATACAGCTATACCACTTTAACGATATGCATTTCTTTATGCTCTTACTGAGAAGACAAGAGAGCATTCAGACCTTATTGCCAGATTCATATATGACTTCACACTCAGATTATGGCTGGTTTTAAAAAATGTTTTTCTGGAAAACCAAGTACTTGGAAAGAAAAGAGAACTTCCCAGCCTAATGTTAAATACTGGCAAAGAGATTCAATTTGTAAAAAAAAAAAATTAATGGAGTTCCACCACAGACTTGGTGGCTGCACAATACTACTGATGTGGAGAAGAGAAAAAAGTGCCTGCTTCATCTGTCATTACTCCTAAGACACTACCCAGATACTGATTCCAAATTAAGAAATTCTAAAACATGCAAATTAGAAGAGTTAGACAAGACTATTCCTAAGCATGGTACAGACAGAGTTCACTTCATTCACAAAATAATAGAAGCGCATAATTGGAGGGCAGGAGTTTCTGCTATATTCCTAACAGAAAACCCAATGATGCACGCCCTTCATGGAGGTGGGTGAGGTGAAAGGAGGAAAGGTTACCCCTTGGTTTGTTAAAGCAAATCACTACATATAATCTTATCTCACTGATGACCGTGAGGGCACACTATAGGAACCCAGGTGTAACTGAATCATTATGTAGACAAAGAAGAAAAGGCAACTGGCTAACAGTAAGATGGGAAGAGGGAATGAGAAAATAAATATACCTTTGGATAGTTGTTTAGTCGCTAAGTCATGTCCAACTCTTTCTGACCCCATGGACTGTAGCCCACCAGGCTCTTTTGTCCATGGGATTCCCTAGGCAAGAATACTAAAGTGGGTTGCCATTTCCTTCTCCAGGGGATCTTCCCAACCCAAGGATTGAACCCACATCTCCTGAATTAACAGGAGGATTCTTTACTGCTGAGCCACCAGGGAAGCCCCAAAGAATCTGAACTGGTGCTATTAGTTAAGAAGGGGTTCTAGTATTTAAAAAGAAAAAAAGACAGACAGAAAAGAAAAAAAGCGTGTTAATCTAGTTTTAAAAGCACAGCCATCTAAAAATAGGTATCATCTTCCTCTTCACAATGTTTTACCAAGGCGGGGAAATGCCAGACAGAGCTGCCAATGAAACCAGGGAGCCAAGCGAAGGCATGGGGGAGAGGCCCAATGGACCCCCTGCCATCACTTCACTCCTGGTAGAACCATTTTAGCAAGTACTTGGACCACTCGATTGCTAATCAAGGCACTGCCTCAGCCATTCCAGTCAGCAGGGACCCTGTGATCATCAGAGGAAGGGCTTTGACCAACTCCCTCGAGTGCAAAATCACTCAAGTCTCCTGGTCTTCTTCCTGTTCCTCTATAGACAGGCCCTCTCAATTGATAAAGAGAATTTTTAAAGCCTACTGAGGTGTAGAGGCTGATGTCTGGAAAAGGCGACTTGTTATAAATCTCAAAGACACACTTCACACTCCTCTGCTTCAGTCAAAACAAAAGACCAATCCAAGGAGTCAAGTAGGTTTACATAGTATCAAAATTTAGTATCTGCAGCCAAAACCCATGCCTGAGCTACTCTAATGCCAAGAAGGTATGTGCAACCCAACCCCGATTGCCTGGTCCTTGTCATCTCACCCCAAGCTTTAAAGACTGGGGAAGATGTACTTTAAAAATATCAAATTCAAAGAAAGAAAATCCCAATGTTTAAAATTGGGGCTGGTGCACTGGAATGACCCAGAGGGATGGTACAGGGAGGGAGGAGGGAGGAGGGAGGGAGGTTCAGGATGGGGAACACGTGAATACCTGTGGTGGACACATGTTGATGTATGGCAAAACCAATACAATAATGTAAAGTAATTAACCTCCAATTAAAATAAATAAATTTATTTTAAAAATACATTAATTAATACCCCCAAAGCCATCTGAACCTCTGGGCCAGAATCAAATCTTATGACCATGTCTCTGGTCAGGGCATAAAATATTTACAACATGGTTAAAGCCACAGCAGCATTTAAAAAATAAAACCCTGGGAATGGACAGTAAAAGATCCGTTGTAATCATTGACCTGGCTTCCTTGGGTAGGAGGGACTCCTGCCGAGGCTGAGGACTCGCTGTGCTCATTCTTGGATAAGATCACCCTTATATGTGTGAGTGATAGATAGGTCTTATCTTGGTCTTTTATTGGAAATACATAATGAGAAATATCAACATTTCCTTGGCCACCTTCAATAGTAAAAAATTTTAAGAATACATGCTACAAAAGGAAAAAATTAAATTTTTGTTAAAGAAATGAAGAGAAAAGGAATATTAATACCAACCAATTCTCTATTGAACTGTCCAAACTCTAATAAGGTTCATAGACATAGAGGTAAAAAATTAAGACTGCCATCTGTTAAAAGAACATATGGCAATGGAATCTATCTTTAAAAAGAAAAAAAGTAACCAAACTTGTAACTCTACACATATAATAAACATCCTTCAAAAATAAGGGTTGAATACAGATATTTTCAGACAATTTGAGAGAATCTTTTGCAGGACGAACTGCATTAAAAATACTAGATGGGAGTTCTTTAGATAGAAACTACCTCTGCTGGAAACATAAAAATAGAGAAAGGAATAAAGAACACCTGAAAGGGTAAATGTATAAGCAAGTGTAGATAATTATTGACTATATTTTAAAAACTGTCTTGTGGCAGTCTATGTCAATATAGAATTAAAATTCATTACTGAAAGATAAGACCTTTTTGCAAACTAGGAATAAAAAGAAAACTTCCTTACTATAAATGTGACACATAGATTCATAAGCTCATGTCTTAAATATAACAGTAGGCCACAAATTAATCTATAGCAATACCAAACAAAATTCCAAATGTTATATTTATTTCAATGAAAATTGTGAAAGGTAGTTCTAAATCAATAGAAAATATAAAGGGCCAAGAATACATAAAGCAAAAATAAAGTTCAAAGCTATAAAACATATACTATATATTATGGCAATCTATTAAAAAGCTATACTAGTATAACTGTATAGTATTGGCACAACAGAAGACAATTGGACAATAAAATAGAAAACAATACTTGAAGTCAGAATCAAGTAACTTGTAACAAAGCAAATACTATAGGGCAGTGGAAATAATAGTCTTTAAGAGAAATGTTGTTCACAGAAAAGACACACTGAAGGCAACAGAAAAACAATTAGATGGAGAGTATCCTAATCACCATTTCATTAACTCAGTAACATTTATTGAATGCCAGATACTATTCTAGGCCCTGAGGATACAGCAGTTAAAAAAAAAAAAAAATCCTGCCTTCACAGAGCCTACCTCCTGGCGATAGGAACAGAATAGTATATACAAATAAAAATATAAAATAAATGTGAATGCAGAATATAATCTTGTGTTTTATTTTATTTAATAAATATTATTTCATTCAACAAATATACATTAAGTATGTAAATATCAATAAAATAAATGCTGTTGGGTTAAATTTTCATATGAAAAAATTATCTTGACCCCTATACCATGCCATCTTCAAAAATCAATTCCACATGGACTGCAATCTAAACAAAACTTTAAAGTAAAACATAAAATTAAATGATAAAATTTACTAAAAATAAAAGGAAAAGTAAAATAGTAGCTGCACTCAATATGCCAGCAAATTTGGAAAACTCAGCAGTGGCCATAGGACTGGAAAAGGTCAGTTTTCATTCCAGTCCCAAAGAAAGGCAATGCCAAAGAACGCTCAAACTATTGCACAATTGCACTCATCTCACACGCTAGTAAAGTAATGCTCAAAATTCTCCAAGCCAGGCTTCAGCAATACAGAGGCTGGTTTTAAAAATGGAACCAGGGATCAAATTGCCAACATCTGCTGGATCATTGAAAAAGCAAGAGAGTTCCATAAAAGCATCTATTTCTGCTTTATTGACTATGCCAAAGCCTTTGACTGTGCGGATTGCCAGAGTCCAGCTCCAGCAGCCAGGAAATCAGCCTGAAGGGATGAGCGGTGTCTACGGAAAATGATGTAGCCTCTGACTTGAGGTAAAGGACTACATGTTTATTTCAAGCTTCAGGTTCTCTTTTATACTTTTTCAAAAGCATTAGGTCAGAGGTTTGACATTTTCAGTTCCCCCTCACCCAGATTATTGTCTCATTGTTGCCCTTCAAACGGAGTTCCTGCTTCAGCCATTCTCTCAGAATCGTGTTTACTTGTGATTATGTTGTAACTCATGCTTATATCTGGGCTGCATACCACATTCCTCAGTTCATTTCTTATCTTTCTAAATCCTGCTTGCCCCTAGTATCTTAAGCTCACTATCTCCTAAAAAGGCTTCTTCTGCTGCTGCTGCTGCTGCTAAGTCGCTTCAGTCGTGTCCAACTCTGTGTGACCCCATAGATGGCAGCCCACCAGGCTCCCCTGTCCCTGGGATTCTCCAGGCAAGAACACTGGAGTGGGTTGCCATTTCCTTCTAGCAGTTCTTAATTATTCCTAAACCCTAAGCTCAGCAAACTTCCTTTGCCATAAACATTTCCCTCACAAACAGGTCTCAGATTACAATTCTTCCCATGGCCTCAAGCTGCAGCCTACGTGCTCATCCTGGGACATTCCTTGTAGAAATCCTTGAACAAATGTCAATGGTTACTTTATAGATTATTTTCTGGGCACAACTGCAGAGGCTTTCTGCTTTCTCATGCTTCTTTCAAGAACAATAAGCACCTTAACATTTTTTCCAGCCAACTCAACCGAAGAAAGGAAAAAGAACAAGTCAGAATCACAAAACTTAACTCCTTCATCCCAGGACCATGCCTGAAAAATGAGGAGAGGGGGTTGGGGCCATGCCTCCATTTTGTCAGTAATGCCTAATGCAGCTCCCAACAGTGGATCACAATAAACTGTGGAAAATTCTGAAAGAGATGGGAATACAGACCACCTGACCTGCCTCTTGAGAAACCTATATGCAGGTCAGGAAGCAACAGTTAGAACTGGACATGGGACAACAGACTGGTTCCAAATAGGAAAAGGAGTATGTCAAGGCTGTATATTGTCACCCCTGCTTATTTAACTTATATGCAGAGTACAAACACTGGGCTGGAAGAAGCACAAGAAGGAATCAAGATTGCTGGGAGAAATATCAATAACCTCAGGTATGCACATGACACCACGCTTATGGCAGAAAGTGAAGAGGAGCTAAAAAGCCTCTTGATGAAAGTGAAAGAAGAGAGTGAAAATGTTGGCTTAAAGCTCAACATTCAGAAAACGAAGATCATGGCATCTGGTCCCATCACTTCATGGGAAATAGATGGGGAAACAGTGGAAACAGTGTCAGGCTTTATTTTTTGGGGCTCCAAAATCACTGCAGATGGTGACTGCAGCCATGAAATTAAAAGACACTTACTTCTTGGAAGAAAAGTTATGACCAACCTAGATAGTATATTCAAAAGCAAAGACATTACTTTGCCTACCTAGGTCCATCTAGTCAAGGCTATGGTTTTTCCAGTGGTCATGTATGAATGTGAGAGTTGGACTGTGAAGAAGGCTGAGCACCGAAGAATTGATGCTTTTGAACTGTGGTGTTGGAGAAGACTCTTGAGAGTCCCTTGGACTGCAAGGAGATCCAACCAGTCCATTCTGAAGGAGATCAACCCTGGGATTTCTTTGGAAGGAATGATGTTAAGCTGAAACTCCAGTACTTTGGCCACCTCATGTGAAGAGTTGACTCATTGGAAAAGACTCTGATGCTGGGAGGGATTGGGGGCAGGAGGAGAAGGGGACAACAGAGGATGAGATTGCTGGATGGCATTACTGACTCGATAGACGTGAGTCTGAGTGAACTCCGGGAGTTGGTGATGGACAGGGAGGCCTGGCATGCTGCAATTCATGGGGTCGCAAAGAGTCAGACACGCCTGAGCAACTGAACTGAACTGAATTTTCCCAATTGACGACTAAGTTCAAACATCCCATGTCTAAAATCTCATAAGCTAAGTAATTTTTTTCAACATTTTTAAATTATGTTGATCAAATACAAAAACATTACACTTAGCTTTTGTTTCTTAATTTTTTGTTTTATATACAATTTTTAGAACCTGATAATTTGTGGACCTGTGTAACATTTCCCGTTTTGAAATATAATGTACATAAGCACAAACAATATTTTCATCCCATTTGCTTTCATATTGTGTTAGAAATAGATTTTCTTTGCAAATAATATGAGATCAATTTTAAAAAATATTGGCAAACCCCAGGTTTGAAAGAAAAATAATGGCTTAAAAAAAGGCATAAATATAATTCAGGGAAGTAAAACCCAAGAGAAAAGTTGATTCCGCTTAAAAGTATATCCAAAAGTTGCTGTTATTGGCTTGAATCAGTACTTGATATTTTGGGTGTGACTTTGACCTGGCAAAGCTCATGTCCTCTCTAATATGCATTTGAGCTTCTTAACTTTTCTTTCTGATGATAATAAAAGTTGGTTATCTGATTCAGAGTGTTTCCTAGAAGCACATCAAATCGGAATTCTTATAGCACCTATCACCATGCTTGTGTCAAGGAATTCTTAAGTTTCTTCCAAGGCATTCATATTAGACTACTTTATTTTAAAATAGATGAGTTCAAATTATGTGTGTGCATATGTGTGTGTGTGTGTATGTTTGATATATACATATATGTGAAATGTAGTATGCATAATGTTAACTTCAGTAAGAAAATATTTAAATACATACTTTAAAATGATAGGAGAATTAAAAAGGTTCTGCAGTATTTTCTGGTATTTTTGGATTTCTTCCTATTAAGAAATTGACAAGTCTTTTTGATTCCTGTTTTAAATTGAGTGAAACATTTCTTTCAATCGTGGATAGGTCAAACAGCTGTCTCTATTGACTCCACTAATATTAATATTAACATCTTAATACTAAGATATTAATTGCCCCTTTCATAGTCTCCTGAGTTTTTCATGTCACTCAATCTTCCTTTGGTAGCTCTAAAGATCAAGGGGGTAGTGATAAAAGTCAAGTGTTCATGCAGTTTTCACAAGACAAACTAATGCAGCAAACCCATTAGGAGAATGGAATCTTCAGAGATTTGTCTTGGAGTGGTGGCAAGTGATGCTACAGATCAATTCATCTCCACCTGGGTTATTTATTCTTATGATTTTATCTGGAATCCCAATAGGTCTGAAAAAGTCATTAATATATTTCTTGTTGTCAACTCATATACATACCCTTATACATTTTTTTTCCTCTTCTAAAACATCAAAATTGAGACTTGCAGAAGTGGTATTACATAGTTTGAACTCTAGCTGCCTTTTTTTGTTTTGACCCCTCTCATCTCTCTGATCACATAAATCATAAATGTTGTAGAACCTCATTCTCTTTAACCCACTCCTCCAAAAATAAATTATTGATCAAACATGTTCTAAGTTCACTAACTTGGCACAAACCATTTCTGACAGAATTGTAAGTTTGTGTGTGTGTGCGTGCATGCATATGTACATAATACATATACACACAAACACATAAGTTTGCCTAAAGTATATTTAATAAAATTTTGTTGTACCCCCAAAATGCTTCCCTCATATATTCCATACATTTACTTAAATTTCCATTATTCTTATGTAAAAGTTCACATTTAACACCTTATATCCATCTCTTACAAGTGGTTCAACAAGTGGTTCACATCAGTGTCCTTATAAACCCCTCTTTTATTTTTAGCCAAAGGTTTCTTCTGAAGCATTAACAAAGGTGACAACTGATCCTTGTTTGAAAGATTTATCTCATTTTCTATGGCAAATTTAGCTGCCATTTATAGCCAATCTAAGAATGTGCTTTTCTCTGATACACTATTCTGAGTTAACTTCTGTATTCCTTCAAAACTGTTTAGTTCTATATTTTGATAGTTGAATGTGGGTCCAGGCCACTTGCTACTATAGGATCAGTCATATCCTGATCTCTCAGATCAAACCGGCGTTAAGTGGGACAGTGATACCTAAATCATTTCTCAAGGACCTTGGAGTGCCCTGAGACCTTTTCAGGGTGTTTGCAATGTCAAAACAAATTTCAAAATAGTACTAAGATTTCATTTGCCTCTTTATCTCTGACTTTCTCATAAGTGAAGAGTAGATTTTAGAGGCTATCTAATTTGCTATTGGGGGCAGGAGGAGACGGGGACTACAGAGGATGAGATGGCTGGATGGCATCAGCAACTCAATGGATGTGAGTTTGAGTGAACTCCGGGAGTTGGTGATGGACAGGGAGGCCTGGCATGCTGCAGTTCATGGGGTCGCAAAGAGCTGGACATGACTGAGTGACTGAACTGAACAGAATTTGGTATTGCAACTGAATGAAGCAGGTGTGAAAATTCAACAATGCCACTCTTCACTCTAAATGTTGATTTGTAAGTATGGATTTTTTTTTTTTTTTTTTTGTAAAACATGCAATTTACATTAAAATGTAATGGCTTTATTGACATTGATTCAAAATACTTATTTCATTTTAAAATTTTCAATTTTGATATCTAATAATGACAGCCATAGCTGGCATAAACCTAAGCTCTTTTGGATCCTGAACACCTTGTAAGACAGTAAAAGTGTTCTTAAGGCAAACGTTTGAAGAAACACTATTGTAGAGGCTGCCTGCTGTCTTCCTGAATATTTAATCATAGCTGATCTTCTGTACATAATGGATAACAAATTATAAAGCCAGCTCTATTCAGTACAAATCCAGGTGTTTGTCCAGATCCTATATCTAGATGGGTTTCTTGGTCTTTTGATCTATGTTCTTGTTTTCCTAGACGTTTGACCTAGGCTGAATCTCCTGTGATTAGAAGACTTATTTGTATGCCCTTCTGTGCCTTATTGATCCCCAGTTTCTAGTTCATTCTCTTGACTCCAGTGTTACCAAGGTTTCAGGAGGAAGACACCACTTGTACCAAATCAAGCTAGAGAAACTCTTTCCTGGATTCAGCTAAGAGTGTATGCCTGCATTTATATATTAGGAAAGTTAAGAGTAATTGACACAGTGAATTGCATATCTATTCATGAATCTGCTGGTTGATAGTTCCCTCCCAACAGTATCCATGATGTGTTTGTTGTCTCTTTTTCTCAAAGTTCTAACATTCTTTTCTGAATAAAGTTTTCCCTTGCCTCCTCCTTTAACTCATTCATCTATTGCCCACACCCTCCAGTCTCCAGGTAGTCTCCTGTTGGTGTCCTGCCCATGATGTCTAGTCCTTGGAGTTGCACTCACCCTAAAATTAGAAGTTCCTGGTGTTCCCTAGCTTAGCCCTTTCTTACTCCAGCCTAAAACTAAGATCATGGCATCCAGTCCCATCATTTCATGGCAAATAGGTGGGGAAACAATGGAAACAGTGACAAACTTTATTTTCTTGGGCTCCAAAATCACTGCAGATGGTGACTGCAGCCATGAAATTAAAATATGTTTGCTCTTTGGAAGAAAAGCTATGATAAACCTAGACAGCATTTTTTTTTCTTTTATTTTTTTATTTTTTTTAATTTTAAAATCTTTAATTCTTACATGCGTTCCAAAAAGCAGAGACGTTACTTTGCCAAAAAAGGTCTGTCTAGTCAAAACTATGGTTTTTCCAGGAGCCATGTATGGATGTAAGAGTTGGACTATAAAGAAGGCTGAGTGCCAAAGAATTGATGCTTTTAACCTGTAGTGTTGGAGAAGACTCTTGAGAGTTCCTTGGACTATAAGGAGATCAAACCAGTCAATCCTAAAGGAAGTCAATCCTAAAGGAAGTCAATCCTGAATATTCATTGGAAGGGCTGATGCTGAAGTTTGAATACAAAGAGCTGACTCCTTAGAAAAGACCCTGATGCTGGGAAAGCTTGAAGGCAGGAGGAGAGGAGATGACAGAAGATGAGATGGTTGGATTCCATCACTGACTCTGTGGATCTGAGTTTGAGCAAACTCTGGGAGATGATGAAGGAGAGGGAAGCCTGGTGTCCTGCAGTCCATGGGGTTGTACAAGGTCGGACCTGACTGAGCGAGTGAATAACAGCAACAACTACTGAAATACCTAATTGACTAATCTGGGTTTTCTTTGTTACAATTGAAAAATTGGGGAAAAAAAAAGTATAACATGGGTATACTTACACAGAAATTATAGTCATGTAGGATGATGAATTTTCATAAATTGAACATATTTAAGAAAACATGGTTAGGATTACATATACACACTACTATGTATAAAGCGTCTTTTAGTTGCTAAGTTGCGTCTGACTCTTGCGACCCTATGGACTGTAGCCTGCTAGGCTCTTCTGTTCATGGGATTTTCCAGGCAAGAATTCTAGAGTGGGTTGCTTATTTCTACTCCAGGGGATCTTCCTGACCCAGGGATTGAACATGCATTTTCTCCTGCTTGGCAGGTCAGTTCTTTACCAGTGAACCACCTGAGAAGCCATATATAGAAACATATAAAATGGATAACTAATAAGAACCTGCTGTATAGTACAGGAAACTCTGCTCAGTACTCTGTAATGGTCTATATTGGAAAAGAATTTTAAAAAGAGTGGATATATGTATATATATATAACTGAATCACTTTGTTATACAGCAGAAACTAACACAGCATTGTAAATCAACTATGCTACCATAAACATTAAGCAAAACAAAATTCAGCTCAAGAAAGAACACTGCCAGCATTCCAGAATTCCACTCTGTCTACATCTGTCACTGTTGCAAAAATAAAACCCATTTTCCTGTCTTGTAACAGTATATACGATTTTACCTGTGTTGGAAATATATATACACATACACACATACATATGGTCAAACAATATAAACTCTTTTCTATATAGTTTCTTTAACATTAATCGCTTGTGAATATCTGTATTTTTGTGTACAGTTAGACTGTTCATTCTCTCTGGTGCATGGAATTTCATTGTGAGAAAACACTGCAGTGTATTTCACCATTTCTCTATTTTTCAGTTTATTTGTAGTTTCTGAATAGTACTACCATGAATGTTTTAGTATTTCTTTCTCATGAACATATACATGCATTTCTATAAGTTATATGCTTAGGAATAGAATTGGTAGATCATTGGATAAGCTTATATTCAGCTACAGTAAACTTATCAATAGCACTTCAAAGAGGTTGCACAAATTTGCATTCCCATCCGTAGTATTCGAGTTCTGACTATGCCATATCCTTGAAACACTTGCTATTTTTTAAGACTTTTTAGGTGTAATAGTAATATGTCATGGTATACTTTGCATTTCCCAGAATAAATATTTTTCATATATTTGTTAGCCATTTGGATACCCTTTCTTGTGTTTGTACAACTTTGTGCCCATTCTTTTTTTCAATTGGCTTGCATGTTATTTTCCTACTGACTTACAATGCTCTATACATTCTAAACATAAGATCTTTGTCAAGTATATGCCGGGAGCCAGCACGGGAGATCCCACCCACGACAAGGTCACGTGGGCAAGACCTGATGGGCAAGGTGAGTCAAGCCTCAGGGTTTCCCCCTGGAATTTCCTGAGCATGTACCCCAAAAACGAGAATCTGCCTGCCTTATTGTACTGTGCTTTTCCACTCTTCTGACACACTCTGGAAACAGTTAACTCAGGGCTTTAGTCTTCTGCATTTGAAAGGGATGTTTCAGTTCAAACCCCATCTGATAACTCTCTAGCTTGCCTAACAGGTTCCCCCGGACTTTTTACAGCTTGTGAATTGTTTAGTCTCCCAGCCCTGAGAGACACAGGAAGCTTAAAACATCCTAGGAATGCAGGGGCTTCCGAGGTGTCAAGATCATTAAAATAAAACTGATTGTGGTCATGTATGGATGTGAGAGTTGAACTGTGAAGAAGGCTGAGTGCCAAAGAATTGATGCGTTTGAACTGTGGTGTTGGAGAAGACTCTTGAGGGTCTCTTGGACTGCAAGGAGATCCAACCAGTCCATTCTGAAGGAGATCAACCCTGCGATTTCTTTGGAAGGAATGATGCTAAAGCTGAAGCTCCAGTACTTTGGACACCTCATGCGAAGAGTTGACTCATTGGAAAAGACTCTGATGCTGGGAGAGATTGGGGGCAGGAGGAGAAGGGGACGACCGAGGATGAGATGGCTGGATGGCATTACTGACTCAACGGAGGTGAGTCTGAGTGAACTCCGGGAGATGGTGATGGACAGGGAGGCCTGGCGTGCTGCAATTCATGGGGTCGCAAAGAGTCGGACATGACTGGGCAACTGAACTGAACTGAAGCATTTCATTGTTGAGCCAATACTTGCTGCCAAATTTTCATACCTTTTGTCGATATAGTTGGTATATAGAAAAAACAAGTAGCAACATTAGATCTTTGAGTTAAGTACCTTCTTTGTTATAACTCACTGTGCCTTTGTTCTATAGAGATGTAACTTTAGTGCTTTAAGGAGATGCAGATTAAAGAAAAACACTTCAGGGGTAATGAGATTAACATTCATTAAGGAAGAGAGCCAAAAAGTGTTAACAAGCCTCTTGGCCAGAAGATAATGTAAATCACCTGAGACCTTTTGTATACGAAAAGATATACAGAAAGGGTCAGGACTGCTGCCCCTGCATGACTCTGTATCTTCCATTATGTAAAATTTAAGGTATATAAACACCTTTTAAATTATAAAGTTGGAGGGTTTTTGCACAAGCCTGGCCTCCCCCGTGTAGATTCTTTCTCTTGCTCCCTCTTCCTCCCTCTCCTTTTCAGGCTGATCCCTTGGAACGCATGAAGGCTCACTGAGTCTGCTTACTTGCCCAGGCTTCTGAGACCCACGGGAGAGGGAGCCCAAGGCGGGGCACCCTCTGCTATTCAAGCAGGCACCTGTAGCCCAAAGTAGACGGTGCAAGTTCCTTGTCTGGAACTTTATTGGTTTTCCAAGTAAACCAAGTTAATCAGCCTCTTTTCTCCACTCATTTTCCTACTACACTAATTTTTCCTAATCTAATCTTATATTTCTACTTAAATAAATCTCTCCTCGCCAACTCTGTCCACCCTTCGAATTACCCTGGATCCACCGGGGCTGGACCCCGGCAAGTATATGTGTTGCAAATATTTTATCTCACTCTCTGGCTTACCTTTTCATCCTTTTTGGGATCATTTTTGAATGAATGAAAGTTCTTAATTTTTGCATTACCTAATCTATTTTTTGTTTCCAATTAGCTCCTCTTTTAGAAACTGTTGTTTACTCAAGTGTCAGAAAGATGTTTCTCTGTTTTCTTAAAAATTTATTGTTTTCAGTTCAGTCACTCAGTCGTGTCTGACTCTTTGCAACCCCGTGAATCGCAACACGCCAGGCCTCCCTGTCCAATACCAACTCCCGGAGTTCACCCAAACTCATGTCAATTGAGTCGGTATTGCTATCCAGCCATCTATTGATATTTCTCCTGGCAATCTTGATTCCAGCTTGTGTTTCTTCCAGGCCAGCGTTTCTCATTATGTACTCTGCATAGAAGTTAAATAAGCAGGGTGACAATATACAGCCTTGATGTACTCCTTTTCCTATTTGGAACCAGTCTGTTGTTTCATGTCCAGTTCTCACTGTTGCT
Source organism: Ovis aries (assembly GCF_016772045.2). Classification (NCBI taxonomy): domain Eukaryota; kingdom Metazoa; phylum Chordata; class Mammalia; order Artiodactyla; family Bovidae; genus Ovis; species Ovis aries. Next base: position 168,264,638 of record NC_056054.1, on the reverse strand, counting down.
TCCCGACCTGCATACAGATTTCTCAAGAGGCAGGTTAGGTGGTCTGGTATTCCCCTTTTTTTTTCAGAATTTTCCCCAGTTTATTGTGATCCATACAGTCAAAGGCTTTGGCATAGTCAATAAAACAGAAGTAGATGTTTTTCTGGAACTCTCTTGCTTTTTCCATGATCCAGTGGATGTTGGCAATTGGATCTCTGGTTCCTCTGCCTTTTCTAAAACCAGCTTGAACATCAGGGAGTTCATGGTTCATGTATTGCTGAAGCCTGGCTTGGAGAATTTTGAGCATTACTTTACTAGCATGTGAAATGAGTGCAATTGTGCGGTAGTTTGAGCATAATTTGGCATTGCCTTTCTTTGGGATTGGAATGAAAACTGACCTTTTCCAGTCCTGTGGCCACTGCTGAGTTTTCCAAATTTGCTGGCATATTGAGTGCAGCACTTTCACAGCATCATCTTTCAGGATTTGAAACAGCTCAACTGGAATTCCATCACCTCCACTAGCTTTGTTCATAGTAATGCTTTCTAAGGCCCATTTGACTTCACATTCCAAAATGTCTGGCTCTAGATTAGTGATCACATCATCATGATTATCTGGATCGTGAACATCTTTTTTGTACAGTTTTTCTGTGTATTCTTGCCATGTCTTCTTAATATCTTCTGCTTCTGTTAGGTCCATACCATTTCTGTCCTTCATCGAGCCCATCTTTGCATGAAATATTCCCTTGGTATCTCTAATTTTCTTGAAGAGATCAGAAAAGACAATTGTATTAATTTTATAGATTGATATGCCTGACATTAGCTACATTTTATTCTTAAATTTCTTCCAAGTAAAAAGTAGCAAATAGATAGTATCCTGAATTTAAATTCAGGAAGAAATTTAAGAATAAAATGTAGCTAATGTCAGGCATATCAATCTATAAAATTAATACAATTGTCTTTTCTGCTTTGTATATTCTTCCCTCTTTTGTTTCAGTTTTGGAAAGACAATTTTTTAAAGACCATCTCTTCAATAAATGGCACTGGCACTGTAAAACTATAAGATTAGAACATTTCCTCACACCATATACAAAAATAAACTCCAAATGGATTAAAGACCTAAATGTAAGACCAGAAACCATCAAGTTCCTAGAGGTGAACATAGGGAGAAAACTATCTGACATAAAGCTATAAGAATATTTTTGTGGATCTGCCTCCTGAGGCAACAAAAAAGGAAACTAACTGAAGTTCAAACCTTTGCACAGCAAAGGAAATGACTGACAAAATGAAAAGACAACCTACTGAGTGGGAGAAAATTATTTGCAAAGAATATAAAAATAAGAGGTCAATATCAAAAATGTATAAAAAGCACATACAACTGAGTATCAAAAGGCAAACAACCCAGTTAAAGAATGACCAGAAGATCTGAATAGACATTTTTCCAAAGACTACAAATAGAGGCCAACAGGCACATGAAAAGATGCTCAATATCACTAATCAAAAACTGCAAATCAAAACCAGCATAACTATCACTTTACACTTGTCAGACAGCTATCAAAAACACTACAAATAAACATTGATGGATTTGTATAAAAGAGAACACTTGTACAATATTGGTGGGAATGTAAATTGGTGCATCCGATACAGAAAACTATATGGACATTCCTTAAAGAACTAAAAACAGAACAATCATCAGTTCAGTTCAGTCGTGTCCGACTCTTTGTGACTCCATGAACTGCAGCATGCCAGGCCTCTCTGTCCATCACCAACTCCCGGAGTCCAACCAAACTCGTGTCCATTGAGTTGGTGATACCATCCCATTATTTCATCCTCTTCTTCCCCTTCTCCTCCTGCCCTCAATCTTTCCCACCATCAGGCTCTTTTCAAATGAGTCAGCTCTTCACATCAGGTGGCCAAAGTATTGGAGTTTCAACTTCAACATCAGTCCCTTCAGGGAATACCCAGGACTGATCTCCTTTAGGATGGATTGGTTGGAACTCCCTGCAGTCCAAGAGAGTCTCAAGAGTCTCCTCCAACACCAAAGTGCAAAAATATCAATTCCTCAGACCTCAGCATTCCTTATAGTCCAACTCTCACATCCATACATGACTACTGCAAAAACCATAACCTTGACTAGATGTACCTTTGTTGACAAAGTAATGTCTGCTTTTTAATATGCTGTCTAGGTTGGTCATAACTTTCCTTCTAAGGAGTAAGCATCTTTTAATTTCATGGCTGCAGTTACAATCTGCAGTGATTTTGGAGCCCAGAAAAATAAATCAGCCACTATATCCCCATCTATTTGCCAGGAAGTGATGGGACCGGATGCCATGATCTTCATTTTCTGAATGTTGAGCTTTAAGACAACTTTTTCCCTCTCCTCTTCCACTTTCATCAAGAGGCTTTTTAGTTCCTCTTCACTTTCTGCCATAAGATTGGTGTCATCTGCGTATAGGAAGTTATTGAAAATTTCTCCCAGCAATCTTCATTCCAGTTTGTGATTCTTCCAGCCCAGCATTTCTCATGATGTACTCTGCATAGACGTTAACTAAGCAGGGTGACAATATACAGCCTTGACATACTCCTTTTCCCATCTGGAACCAGTCTGTTATGTCCATTTCTAACTGTTGCTTCCTGACCTGCATACAGATTTCTCAAGAGGCAGGTCAGATGGTCTGATAGTCCAATCTCTTTCAGAATTTTCCACAGTTTATTATGATCCACACAGTCAAAGGCTTTGGCATAGTCAATAAAGCAGAAATAGATGTTTTTATGGAACTCTCTTGCTTTTTCAATGATCCAGCAGATATTGGCAATTTGATCTCTGGTTTCTCTGCCTTTTCTAAAACCAGCTTGAACATCAGGAAGTTCACAGTTCACATATTGCTAAGGCCTGGCTTGAAAAATTTTGAGCATTACTTTATTAGCATGTGAGATGAGTGCAATTGTGTGGTAGTTTGAGCATTCTTTGTCATTGTCTTTCTTTGGGATTGGAATGAAAACTGACCTTTTCCAGTCCTGTTGCCACTGCTGAGTTTTCCAAATTTGCTGGCATATTGAGTGCAACACTTTCACAGCATCATCTTTCAGGATTTGAAATAGCTGCACTGGAATTCCATCACCTCCACTAGCTTTGTTCATAATGATGCTTCCTAAGGCCCATTAGACTTCACATTCCAGGACGTCTGGCTCTAGGTGATTGATCACACCATTGTGATTATCTCAGTCATGATAATCCTTTTTGTATAGTTCTTCTCTGTATTCTTGCCACCTCTTCTTAATATCTTCTGCTTCTCTTAGGTCCATACCATTTCTGTCCTCTATTGTGCCCATCTTTGCATGAAATTTCCCTTGGTATCTCTAATTTTCTTGAAGAGATCTCTAGTCTTTCCCATTCTATTGTTTTCCTCTATTTCTTTGCACTGATCACTGAGGAAGGCTTTCTTATCTCTCCTTGCTCTTCTTTGGAACTCTGCATTCAAATGGGTATATCTTTCCTTTTCTCCTTTGCTTTTTGCTTCTCTTCCTTTCACAGCTATTTGTGAGACTTCCTCAGACAGCCATTTTCCTTTTTTTTTTTTTTTTTGGCATTTTTTCCATTTTGATTTTTTTTTTCCATTTTGTTTTTTTTCCCCCACAGCTGCTGCATGGGGTAGGAGCAGCCAAGAGTAGCTAACCCATGCCCAAGATCAAGAGGTGCATCCATGAGGAGATACCCCACGTCCAATGTAAGGAGCAATGTCTGCACTTTGTTGGAGCAGCCGTGAAGAGATACTCCACATTCAAAATAAGAGAAACCCAAGTAAGACAATAGGTGTTGCGAGAGGGCATCAGAGGGCAAACAGACTGAAACCACAATCACAGAAAACTCAATCTTACCACACTGACCACAGCCTTGTCTAAGTCAGTGAAACTAAGCCATGCTGTGTGGGGCTACCCAAGAAGGACAGGTTATGGTGGAGAGGTCTGACAAAATGTGGTCCACTGGAGAAGGGAATTGCAAACCACTTCAGTATTCTTGCCTTGAGAACCCCATGAACAGTATGAAAAGGCAAAAAGATAGGACACTGAAAGATGAACTCCCCAGGTCAGTAGGTGCCCAATATGCTACTGGAGACCAGTGGAGAAATAACTCCAGAAAGAATGAAGGGACAGAACCAATCGTATGATCCATTAATTGTCCTTCTGTGTATATATCTGGAGAAAACTAGAATTCAAAAAAAAAATACATAAAATCCATTGTCCATATCTGCACAATTTACAATAGCCAAGACATGGAAATGACCCAAGTCCATCAGCAGATGAATGGATACGGATGTGGTGTACACACACACACACACACACACACACACACACACACACAGAGGAATGTTACTCAGCCAGGAAAAAAGGACAAAATTTTACCACTTGTAGCAATATGGATGGACCTAGAGAATATTATGCTTAGTGAAATGTCAAAGACAAATATTGTATGATGTTATTTATATGTGGAATCTAAAAAATACAAATACAAATTTAAATTCCATTGAATATAAATGCAAAACAGGAACAGATATAGACAACTAGTTATCAGAGGGAAGAGAAAAGGGGGAGGAGCAAGTTAGGGGTAAGGAATGAAGAGATAAAAACTACTATGTATAAAGTGAAAAAAAAAGTATATGCTGTGTAACAGGGAATTATAGCAATCACCTTATAAAAGCTTTTAAAATGGAATGTAATCTGTAAACATACTATATTACTACACTGTGCATCACAAATATTATAAATCAACTGTACTTCAATTAAAAGACAATGAACACCTTGTTGAACATTTTACCACTTACTATTTTACCCTGCATGCTACTGTAATTTAGCAAATCTTATTACTATGATAGATCATGTACTGGAAAAGTTTTATATTAATAACTACTTAAGTATCTGTTTCCTGGTTTATACAGACTTGGTAGAGAACATAGTAATATTCAAAGATGTATAACATACTGGAGAAATATTATAGTACATGAAGCAACCAGAAGATGTAAGTCAAGGCTTAGTCTGAGATAATAATGAGAGAAGAAAAAGTAACAGATAAATCAATTGGGTGAGACTTGATGGAGGAAAAGGATCCAGTTCTGGAAATAAAGGAAAGGTAGCATCTGGTTTATGTGAGAACAGCTTAAACAATAGCAACAAAACTGACCCAAATGTTCATGGTTATCCACAGAGAATGTCCTCACTGAAGAGTGCTGGGCAGAGAGCCATAAGGGAGACTGTGTGGGTAGTAAAGGATATGGAATTTTACAGAGGGATGTGAAAGTGAGGTTGTAAAAACATTCACCTGGAAGCAGTTTGAAGCTAGCAAGAGTTTGGTAGCAACAGTAAGCATACTAAAGTTACATAAATGCGAAGTTATCAGATTCTAAGATGGTATCATTAATAACACAAAGGAAGAAATGCATATTGAAGACTATATGGGGAGAAACTAAGATAATTTATTGCATACAAGAAGTAAAACTATCTTTCCAATATTATAGTTAATTTTGGGAACTGCTATATTATATTATTTATATTAATTTATATTTATATTTAATATATTATTTATATTAATTTATATTAATTATTTCCATCTTTTCCACTTAATTTATAAAATCAAAATCAGTTGCATGATACGTAAGGAATATAGAATATAAAAAGGAAAGCATTATTTGTTCCTTTTAACTGTTATTTCTCCATATCCAGACTATATATATCAAATTCAAATACATTATAAAAATAGAAAATATTTCTTACAATATATATACTTACCAAGTTCAAAGTTTTATTGTTTTTCTTGAAAAACTAATTCCTAAATTATTCCAAACACAATTGGCTCATATTGTTTTATTAATTCCTATTTAAGAGAAAAATTAACATTACATAATTTTGTATTAGTTTGCCAGTGAAATACTCTTACATAACATTCAATCCAGTGGGAGAAATTCTGGGTAGAATAAAACAAACTCAGTTGCTACAAAGACTATGACAGAAAAGCAGAAAAACAGACTGTCATTCTATCAAATAAAATCCTTTACTTAAAATAAAAGCCTTGACTTAACTTCTGTAATCTATTTCTTCAAAACATTCAGAAACAGACCCTACAGTTGATGGATGGAAAAGTGTTAAAGAAATAGAACAGTGTCTCTGACAGGTAACTGGTTTATTTTAGCAGTGAAAAACTATCACTGACTTTACTAAAGTTTCAATTTGCTTTTCAGCCATTGCAATTTTAAGAAATTAATTTTTCAGTGTGGTTTTAGAAAGTATAACTCAGATCAAGAGAGAAACAAAGAAGTAAAGATCATGCTTTAACAAGAATATTTCCTTATTTTGACATATACCTCTGGAAGCATACATCACCCTGCTTAGAAGAGTCTGTCTCCGATTTAGGAGACCAGCTTTATGATTTGGAAAGCCTCAAGCCCTATAGCAATAATTCTAATGAAAATAGGACTTGAAACTAGAATGAAACAATTATATACACTTCCGTTGGAGGGTTATGATTATTGCCATAAACAAAAATAGCTACCCTGAAGCATCAATAAATGTAAGCAGAAAGCCAAGTGTTCAGGGTCTGAAAGAAATCAACAGGTACCTAATGATGGCCTTGTATAGACATGTGAATGTTATTTTTTTCCTACGTAGACAGACAATGCTGTTTATCTATTAAAATGGAGAGCTTCATAAGGAGATAAATCTATGAATGCATTGAAAACATGAACCATGAGATATTAATTTCTATACTTAATGTCTAAAACTAAGGGAATAAGATATCATTTTATTTTTTAATATAAATTTATTTTAACTGCAGGTTAATTATCTTACAATATTGTATTGGTTTTGCCATACATCAACATGTATCTGCCACAGGTATACACGTGTTCCCCATCCTGAACCCCCCTCCCTCCTCCCTCCCCATACTAACAAAAATTTGTGATCAGCTTGGTTTCTCTGTGGTTCCAGGACTATTACATAAATTTAGGCAAGTTATATTATCTGGCTTTGCTTTTTTCATCTGCCAATAGGGATAACAATAATAAAATATAGTGTTGTCATGAGGATTGAATATGAATATTTCTTAAGACTCTCTAAACAGGACCTACTCATGACAGCAGTACTAATTATAACTGTTATTTATTTATAAGTGTATTTCATGGATGTCTAGATGGCGATAGTGGTAAAGAACCCACCTGCCAATGCAGAAGACATAAGACACATGGGTTCAATCCCTGTGTCAGGAAGATCCAACAGAGGAGTGCATGGCAATCCACTTGAGTATTCTTGCCTGGAGAATCCCATGGACAGAGGAATTTGGCAGGCTATACAGTCCATACGGTCACAAAGAGTCAAAATGACTGAAGAGCTTAGCACACACATAAGCATATTTAACACAGTAGGGCATGGCTTTGTCATTTGGAGCAAGACAAGATATATTGAAGAAAGTTCAGATAGGAAACCAGACCTGCCCACTAAAGTAGAAAAAGAACTGAGGTGATGGACTCAGGACAAATCAGAATAAATTACAGTCTTACAATTGGAATCTGGCATCTGGTAGGCAAAGTCACAGGTAATGGAGGACGTGCTACCTCCACAATGTTCATTAGGAGAATGGAAGATCCAAAGAGGCAAGTAGAGGCAAACTAAGTGGGAATCCAGGTATAGGCAGTAGTTTCAAAATTGATCAACCTATGTTAAGCCTGAAGTCACTGGAAAACCTTAGATTCCCTAAAGTAACCTTCATATTCTCATTGTAAAGCATTAATTACTTTGTAGAACTACACATCATCTCCCAAAATAACAACTTCAATGCACTCAGTTTCTCCTCTTCATATGAGCATATGATTAATTTATTGGAATTCTAGGTACATGTTATAACAGGAAGAAAATGAAAATCAAACACATTGTGGTTAAGAACGTAACAAACACATGGGAACTAAAGCCTACCCAGGAAGCAACAAATTCTCCTTTTAAATCTAAGTCATATGTATATACTTAAATTGATAACTTGAAATTGTTTTTTCTCTCTCTTTATGTATAAATATACATACGAAGGTATATGTGATTATAAGTCTTTCATACCCTGAAATGTGCAAAGAAAATAAGGAATTAAGGATGCAAACCTTACTAAAGACACCTTAGTTTCTTGTTTGCATGGTTATAACAGCAGTGCCTCAGGCACTCATTTCCATAACCAGCTTAAACGGTTTCCTCTTTTAAAGTGTGTAGTTCAATTTACATTTCCCTCTTTCCCTTCATATTGCTACCCTGGATATTCTCTAATCTACTTAAATTTCACATTCTTATTTCTTCCCCAAATACATCAGAGCAGCTAAACAGAGATGGAGAAAAACATCACCACATCAAACTTGTCAGCCACGGACATGCACACTCAGCTCAGCTCAGCTCTACCCTCAGGAGAACCTGCTGCAATGAACATACTGACTCAGAGCCACTGCTGGCAGCACCTACAGGCCCTCTCTCGGGTGTACACCAAAGCTGGGCTTCCCTGAGACTTCTTCCAGCCAGTAACTGGGTCTGGCAAGACTACTCTTGCTGGGCTATTTCTGCCCAATGTAGACTCTCCCAATAGTCAGCCTTTGCTGGGGGACCTCACATTGGCCTGGTCAAGACATTCTCAGATCTTCACTCAGTCACATGCTCTCTTACCCAGTTTTCCTATCTTTCCTTTCGTTTCACAGGTGTCAAACCTGCATCACATCTGAAGACTCCCCTCTCCTATGCCTAACCCTCCCCTGTATCCTTTGCAGGCATTTTCCCCAATAAATATTGTGCACAATCCCAACTTGGCACCTGCTACTTGAAGGACTTGAACTAACTCACTGAATTGCTGACCATATCTCTCAGGATCGGTCCTTAATTTCAAGCCTGTTGTATTTCCTTAGTCAGTTCATACACCCAAACTTTCTTTATCCTCAAATTAATAAAACCTCTTCCATCACCCTGCCCCCAGGGAATTCCTTATTTTGAGGTGTTCAACTTGTAAATATTTCACTGACAAAATACAAGTATTCAGAAACACCCAATCCTACCTACTGTGATTCTTCACATCCACCATCCTACCTACTGTGATTCTTAATTACTCTACCTTCTCTCCTGTTGCTGTGGTATCAGTATTCCTGCCCAAGATGAATCCCTCCAACTATGCATCCATCCCATCTCACTTATTTTTAATGTTATTTTAATCTCAGGTTATCAGATTTCTCTCACCTGAACAATTTAACATAATCAAACATGTTGCTTTATACCCATAAAAGAAATCCTTCTGACTCCCAAACTTTTTAGAACTACAATCTGTATTTACAGTCCACTTTTACATTTCCCCTGTTCTCTCTTGAGCCCACATGAATTTATACCACTAGTATAACATGGATAGTTTGCTCCTGCCAATATCAGGAACATCTACCTTAAATCTGTCAGTTAATTCTCAAACTTCACCTAATGCAAGCAATCAGAAAATTTGACAATGTTGCTCACTTCTTGAAACACTTTCTCCACACTGATTTTAGACACTATGACTTTCTCTCAGTTCTCCTACTTCATTGAGTACTACTCCATTGAGCCTTCACTAAAGGCAGTTCTCATCTTCTACTGGTACCAATTAGAATGCCCCATGACTGTGGCCTTGTAACTTTTTCTAACTACAGTTTGTGATGTCTTCCATTCTCATAGCTTTAAATGTCATCTTTAATCTAATGACACCCAAGTTTTGATCTCCAAGTCCTCACTTCCACCCTTCTTTGGACCCCCAGGTCTTACTGTTTACTGAACATCTCCACTTGGTCATCAAATATGTATCTTAAGCATAACACATCCAAATAAAAATTCTTCATTATCCCAAAGCATACTTCTCTATCAAGTGCCCTCACTTCAATTAATATCAACATATTTAAATTATTTCAACCAAAAATCTTAAAAGACCTTAACAGTAGCACCCAAAAAGATTTGCTTTGTTCTATTCTTTTCCTATTTTTTTCTGATATCAAAATATCAGTTCAGTTCAGTCACTCAGTCGTGTCTGACTCTTTGCGACCCCATGAATCGCAGCATGCCAGGCCTCCCTGTCCATCACCAACTCCTGGAGTTCACTCAGACTCACATCCATCGAGTCAGTGATGCCATCCAGCCATCTCATCCTCGGTCGTCCCCTTCTCCTCCTGCCCCAATCCCTCCCAGCATCAGAGTCTTTTCCAATGAGTCAACTCTTTGCATGAGGTGGCCAAAGTACTGCAGTTTCAGCTTTAGCATCATTCCTTTCAAAGAAATCCCAGGGCTGATCTCCTTCAGAATGGACTGGTTGGATCTCCTTGCAGTCCAAGGGACTCTCAAGAGTCTTCTCCAACACCACAGTTCAAAAGCATTAATTCTTTGGCACTCAACCTTCTTCACAGTCCAACTCTCACATTCAAACATGACCACAGGAAAAACCATAGCCTTGACTAGATGGACCTTAGTCGGCAAAGTAATGGCTCTGTTTTTGAATACGCTGTCTAGGGTGGTCATAACTTTTCTTCCAAGGAGTAAGCGTCTTTTAATTTCATGGCTGCAGTCACCATCTACAGTGATTTTGGAGCCCAAAGAAATAAAATCTGACACTGTTTCCACTGTTTCCCCATCTATTTCCCATCAAGTGATGGGACCTAATGCCATGATCTTCATTTTCTGAATGTTGAGCTTTAAGCCAACTTTTTCACTCTCCTCTTTCACTTTCATCAAGAGGCTTTTTAGTTCCTCTTCACTTTCTGCCATAAGGGTGGAGCCCAAATCTTCTAACCATTTCTACTCACTGCTTCTCTTCTGATTCTCACAATGATACTTTTTTTCTGGATTATTGAAATATATTGCTAATAGTCTCTTCATATATTCTCTTCTAGTAATCCATCCTCATCCTTTAAGCGTATTATTTACTCTAACTTTTAAAATGTACGTAGGATCATAGAACTTTTATCCCAAGAATCTCCAGGATTTCTCTCATTCAGGGTAAATTTTAAAGATGTTAACAGGAACTACAAATCCCTAAAATATGTTTTGCATTTTTCCCTTCCCTTTCTCTGTCACCTGTTAGCTAACTCTCTAAGGAATTCCCTGGTTGCTCAGCTCGTAAAGAATCTAACTGCAGTGCAGGAGACCCAGGTCTGATCCCTGAGTTGGGAAGATCCCCTGGAGGAGGAGATGGCAACCCACTCCAGTATTTTTGCCTGGAAAATCCCATGAACAGAGGACCCTGGTGGGCTACAGTCTATCCGGTCACAAGAGTCAGTCATGACTTAGCAACTAAACCGCCACAGCTAACTCTATATTGTTTATTGACCTCCTTGCCTTTCTTCTATCAGCTTCTGCCTTTGAAACATATAATTCTGTTTGGAGGGAACTTCTAGATATGTTTGTAATTTATCCCAGTACTTCTTTCAATTCTTATGGACTAACTCAAATCCAACTCTGTCACTCTCTTCCCCTCAGATTTTTTTTTTCATGGTAGTATGCGCAAGTTCAAAGTCTCTATACTGTAATACACACATCCACAGAAACAGTGAATATTTATTGAAGGATTAAACACATAAAATGAATAACAGGGCAAGCACAGAAAAGGAGTAGGATGATCTAGTCATCAGAACTGGAGTAGAATGATAACCTGGTTAATAAGATCTGATTAATAATTCTAACCTGGTTATTTTCATGAAGGTACAGAGATAGTTAGAAATTGGGTTATTATTAGCAGGTAAGATTTTTACAAATCAGCTACTAGAAACAAAGTTAATTGTGCAGAAAATGGTTAACATAGCTGGCCCAAGACTGCTATCCTTAAATAGCCTAATTTCAAGATTGGCCCTTGGCCAGTGTCTGCAAACTTGGATTTCAAGAATACTGTTCCCATTCCAAAAATGAGAAGCATCATATACTGTGTCTGATATATTTGTGCAAACAATGTGCTTTAAACTGCATCTGCTTAACTTCTGGGAGTCTGGAAGACTCGTGTGTGCTAGGCAGGGAGAGCCTATATGATCAGATCCCAATAAAAACTAGGACACGAATCTCTAGTCAGCCTCCCTCAGCAACAGGACAGCACACATGCTATTGCCTTTTCATTGCTAGGGAAGAGTGTGCTCCACATAACACCTAATGAGAGGGAGAGTATAAGAAGTCGGCAGACAAGACTCCTCCACACTCTACTGATGTCTCTTTCGCTTATCCAGCTGTTTACCCTAACTACAACTGTGTAATAAATCGTTGAGCAATGCTATTTCAAGCCCTCATGAATCATTCTAGGTAATCTTTTAATGTGAGAATGGCTCTGGGGGCTCCAAAACGCAATAATAAAATGCCTCTATTATAATAAGATACGCCAATGTGTCAGAGCTTAAACCACCAACTGTAAAACAATAAGTATTTTTAAATTTTGTTGAAAAAACAGTAAGCTTTACATAAAGGAGGCCTTGTTCTTTCAGTAACTGCTGACTCCACAGTTCCTTGAATAGCACCTGTCATAAGAACCGCTCAATAAATATATTGAATTAATAAACACCTAGCTCATCAATAAGGGACACATGGTTAAACTGATTTTACTTTTATTTCTCCATCTAATTCTTGAAAATGACAGCATAAAAAGATAATGAGAGACCATAACACATTCATTATATATGGCTGTTGTATTTTTCAGTGTCACTCTGCTTCTAGCTTTTTGACCCAACTGGGTAAATACAAAACACTTCTGTCTATTACTCATAACAGCACTGGTAAAAACATTTTCCTGAGTGCATTAGACAGAAGTCAAGAGTACATTAGCATATTTTATATATGTATATATAAACTGAACTTTCAAGTAGTTTTGACATTGATCAACTTAAATGTCATAATGGCCAGAGTGATGAAAAGGAATACAATGGAAATTATACAGTACGTTAGGAATAAGAATTCTGATATGCTAAAAATTAATTACTTGATTGTTTAAGGAACTACTATGGTCACATTCCCTAAAGATAAATACAATTTCCAAAATCTAAATGAACAGATAATAAAATCAACTTTCTAACTGTGAAATAGTGTTAATAGCCATTTTAATAATTTCTGATTTTGTTATACATAAAAACATCCACTCTGTGTCACTCTAATTAAAAAACATAACTTCAAGCCCACAGTTTAATGATGATGTGCCAAAGGTATCACATTTACAAGATGGCATCACATACACATTTTAGTCATAGGAGAATTGTGTTCTGCCCTTTTAAAGACCAATATTTACAAAGGATGATGCCAATACATCTGTTAATGCAAGCAATAGTATCAATAGCCCAAAACATTTATGAGTAACTTTCTCATTATATGAAGTAGGTGTCAGTTTTAATGGTTTCCAGCTGAACTAAAATTCTTCTCCAGAAAGGTTTGGCTTCCAGTTAGGATATAGAAATGTAGAAAGAGCATTGCTCCCACTCAGACAACAGAAAAAAACAAATAATCTACAAAATTATAATTTGTTCTTAGCTAATAAACTAGCAAACATCACAGAGGAAACAAGTAGGCTGAACTCTAAGGAAAGGAATCTTCAGGGAAATACAAGTGATGGTTTATCTGGGGTAGGAAATTGGGGCTCACATATAAACCAGGAGAAAGATTTCGGCTAAAACTTTTAATAAATTCCTAAAGACCAAGTGTGGGATAAACTGAAAATACAGAGCTCTCAAGAGCCCAAGACACCAGGGATTTTACATTCAATCTCAGAGCTTTCCATGGATGTCACAAGGCAACAAGAACAATTTTGAGCAGAGTCAGACATTAGAAAAAGGCCCCCTGTGTGGTTCAAGAAAAGCAGCTGCCATTGCAGGAAAGCATAAACCTGTTTAGAAACTTCTGTCCAACAGGAGAAAAAAAAAAAAAAAATTCTTGAGCTGGAGAAAGAGGAGGGGAAAGAGCAAACAGTTGCTTCTGTGGCAAGAAATCAAACAAACAAACAAAATTCTACCCTTGAAAGGAGATTAAGAGACTGTCCAGACTCTAGTCTTGCATGTACATCTAGCAAAAGGAAGAAGAGCAACATCTTTGAGAAAGCCCCATTCTGAGAACCAGGAACACCAAACCAATCGAAGCCTGAGACTGAACCAGGACAAGAGAATGCCTTCCAGTCCCCACACCAGGCTACTCTGTGCTGACTATGCACTGTCCTTCCCTGAGATGAGAGGTATGGAGATCTACCTATTCTCATGTGGAAGCACACAGGGCAAGTCTAAAGGTAATAGGAGAACAGGAGCACTGGAAAAAATCCTCTGACAATCCAACTCCCACCGTATGCACAATGGAACCCTGAAAAAATCTGAAGCAAAATAAGCACTAGGGGTAACTACAGGTACAACAAAACCGACACTCAACTAAATTTTTATGAAAGCCAAAGGCAGCTGACCAGTAACTTTCAAATTCTCAAAGAAAAAAACCACCAACACAAGAAGTTTGTAACAAGCAAAAATATTTTCCAAAAAGGAAAGCTAAATAACAACTTTCACAGACAAAAAAAGAGAATTCAGTATCACTTACCAGAATGCATATTAAAGGATACACTTTAGGTAAAGAAAATAAGTTACAAAACATACCTGCACCTCAGGTTATTTGTAAAATGGGGAAAACCAAGACTGAAATAAAAGACTATCTGTGTTTTTCAATATCAGGGGACCCCCACATTTTTGTGCCTTACCTCCAGGAGGTAGATCAGGTTCTCACAGTGAAAAGCAGAGAAAAATCCCTTGCAGAGAGGAAAAGGAGCCATTTTGAAATAGGCCAAAGCACCCTGTTTGTCTTTAAAAGGTCAGCCCTCAGGTGAAATTATTTAGCTAGAGCCTAAGCTCCCGGAGTTAATCAGAGCTTAATTGACTTGAAGAAAGGAAAAGCCCAATTCTAGCCTCTTCTAGTGGAGAAGGCAATGGCACCCCACTCCAGTACTCTTGCCTGGAAAATCCCATGGATGGAGGAGCCTGGTGGGCTGCAGTCCATGGGGTTGCAAAGAGTTAGACACGACTGAGAGACTTCACTTTCAATTTTCACTTTCATGCACTGGAGAAGGAAATGGCAACCCACTCCAGTGTTCTTGCCTGGAGAATCCCAGGGATGGGGGAGCCTGGTGGGCTGCCATCTATGGGGTTGCACAGAGTCAGACACGATTGAAGCGACTTAGCAGCAGCAGCAGCAGCCGCCTCTAGACTTCCATGTAGAATAAAAGATATACCCAAATAAGCTCACTCTAGCCATCATATCCCAATGAAGAGGGGCAAAAAACTGAGAAATATGTGTGAAGTTCACAGTTCAACAGTACAAGCTCACTCACAGACTAAGACCTACTCACAAGACTATGGAACAATTCCTGTCCACCCACACCTAACCACTAAAGGCCCAATTAGAGCAATTCCCTTTAACAAGTACATCATGTTCAGCTATGAGGAAAAGGGTGTAAGACATAGTAAAAGACAAGAATCAAAGTTTGAGGAGAAACAGCAAGCATCAGCACCAGACTAAATGCAAGGATGTGGGAATTATCAGACCAGGAATTTAAAACAACTGTGAAAAAAGATGCTAAGGCCTCCAATGGATAAAGTACAACATGCAAGAACAGATGGACAATGAAGGTAGAGAGAAATTATAACAAAAAACCAAAAGGAGAAAAAATGAGAGATGAAAAATCACTGTAAAAGAAAACAGAAATGAAGAGTGCCTTTAATGGGATTATTGGCAAACTGGATAGAGCTGAGGAAACACCCTCAGAGCTTGAGAATATATTAATAGGGAGAACTGAAACTAAAAAGCAATCAGAAAAAGGACTGCAGGGAGGAAAAAAACAGGACAAACTAAATATCAAAAATGTGGGACAACTAAAAATGGCCTAACATTTTCCTAACAAAAATTCCAATAGAAAAAGGAGAGAAAAGAACAGAAATGTTTGAAACAGTAATGAAGGTAGAACACTTTGCAGGAAATGTTATAAAAATTCTTTAGAGACACAGCAAATGATAACTCAGATCCATATAAAGAAATGAGTATCAGGGAAGAAATAAGTAAAGGTAAATTAAAAAAAAATATTTTTCTCATTATTAAATGATCTATTAGCTAACAATATGTTCAAAATAATAATGGTAACACTATTTCTATCACATATACTGTGCATATTTGATGTGCTTATGTATAAGTAAAATGAATGACAATACTGATAAAAGGGTCAAAAGAAAAGAATAAGGATTGTTTTATTACTATAAGTTACTCACTACCTGTGAATCATTATATTTAAAAGTAGACTTGGATTAACTGAAAATATATATTAAAATCGCCAAAAAAAATTGAAAACAGAAGTAAAATGAACATGCTGAGGAAAAAGAAAAAAATGAAATCATATAAAATGCTCAATTAAAAAGCACAAAAGACCCAATAGAGTGGAACACAAAAATAGGGATAAATAGCAAAAGTGAGAAACAGAAAAATACTAACACATATGGCAGATATTAATTCAAATATACAATAATCACTATGAATATTAATAGTTTAAATGCACAAATTAAAAGACAGATTATCAGACTGTATCAAGAAACAAACCCCAGCTATACATCGTCTACAAAAAACCCACTTTAATATAAATTCAAACAAGGATTAAAAGTAAATGAAGGGAGTAAAATATACCATGCTAGCATGAATCCAAAAGCATAAAACTCTGTATTAATTTTAGACAAAGCCTACTTCCAAGCAATGAAAGTTATCAGAGTTAAAGAAAGGCACTATAAATGATAAAGAGGTCATTTCTTCAAGACGACATAATTTTTAATGTATATGCATCCAACAACAGAGTGTCAAAATACATGAGTTAGAAAAAGAACTGCAATGAGAAACAGATGTATCCACCATTATAGCCAAAGACTTCAACATTCTTCTATTAGAAATGGACAGATTCAGCAAATAGAAAATGAGCAAGGGCATGGCTGAATTCGATACCATCAACTGACTAGATATAATGGACACCGATAGATTACTTCTACCACTCCAATGGCAGAAAGTGAAGAGGAACTAAAGAGCCTCTTGATGAAGATGAAGGAGGAGAGTGAAAGAGCTGGTTTAAGACTAAATATTAAAAAAAAACAAAACAAAACAAACTAAGATCATGACATCTGGCCCCATTACTGCATGGCATATAGAAAGGGAAAATGTGGAAGTAGGGACAGATTTCTTCTTCTTGGTCTCCAGAATCACTATGGACAGTGACTGCAGCCATGAAATCAGAAGATGATTGCTTCTTGGCAGGAAAGCGATGACAAACCTAGACAGTGTGCTGAAAAGCTGCGACATTACTCTACTGACAAAGGTCCATGTCGTCAAGGCTATGGTCTTCCCGGTGGTCATGTGCAGTTGTGAGACTGGGACCATAAAGAAGGCAGAATGCCAAAGAATTGTTGCTTTTGAACTATGGTGCTGGAGAAGACACCTCAAAGTCCCTTGGACAGCAAGGAGATCAAACCAGTCAATCTTAAGGGAGATCAACCCTGAATAGTCACTGGAAGGACTGATGCTGAAGCTCCAGTATTTCGGTCATCTGATGTAAACAGAAGACATATTAGAAAAGTCCCTCATGCTGGGAAAGATCAAGGGCAGAAGAAGAGGGTGTCAGAGGATAAGGTGGCTGGATGGCATCACAGATGCAATGAACATGAACTTGGGCAAACCCCAGGAGATGGTGAGGGACAGGGAGGCCTGGTGTGCTGCAGTTCATGGGGTCACAAAGAGTTGGACATGACTGGGTGACTGAACAATATAGATTACTTCATCCAACAATAGTAGAATATATTTTCATCAAGCTCATATGGAATATTACCCACAATGATGTGGACCATGAAACACCCATTGGCAAACTTATCAATATAAAAATCATACAATATCTGTTCTCAAACCACAATGGAATTAAATTAGAAATCAGTAACAGAAGGATATACGAAAACTCCCACAATATGTGGAGATTAAGCAACACACTTATTTGACATAGGTCAAGGAAGAAATCTCAAGAGAAATTAAAAATTATTTTGAACTAAATGAAAATGAAAACACAACTTATCCAAATCCACATGGTACAGTAAAATCAGCACTCAGAAGGAAATTCATAGCATCAAATGCATATAGTAGAAAAGAAGTAATATCTAAGTTTCAAACTTAGAAAAGTAGAAAAAGAGCAAACCAAATCCACAGTAAGCATAAGAAAGGAAACAATAATGAACACAAGCAGATCTTGGGAGAATGAACTTCCTGACAATATCAAGTCTTCCTATCCATAAATATGAAATATCTGTTTATTTAGTTCTCCTTTGATTTCATTTTTTAATGAATGAATTAAAGTGTATAAGCCTAAATAAATCAGAAGATGTAATAAATGCAGTGAAAAAATCAGATTGAATAATATACAGTAGGGACAAAGTTTAGAGAACTCAAAAATCAGGCAAATGAATAGTGTTTCTGAACTTGAGTTAGGCCCTAACCTTTTATTTGAGATAGCCCCTGACCTCCTATTTCCTAAAGTTACCTCAGTGCCAAGTTACCTCATACTCCAAATTTTCTGTTACTTACAGATTCACAAAAAGTTAGTTCAACAAGTACACATTATAAAGAATGTATTTTTTCCCTCTGAACTTGGATAAACACTATGCACAGAAGAGGTGCTCCTTGAAGCCTGTATTATTTCATTTTCATTTCGTTTGTCTTTTAAGAACTTAAACTTTTCCACATAGTAGGTATACAACAAATGTCTCCTAAAACCAAATATAAATCTGTCCCAAAGAGAACAGTTTATGAGTACCCTAAGTGGTTTATCATGTATGCAACTTCACAGATTATTATCAGGACTGATAGGAATTGAACATTCTTTATTTGCTTCTCTATTTCCTTTCCTGGAAACTTACATAAGTTTAAAATTCATGCTGTATCCTCAGCCTTCCCACTGTCAAAATTAATAGGACACTGGATGAAATCCAATGAGCTTCATCACACATGATACTAAAATACAGAACATCCTATGCTTAGAATGTCAAATTACAGGTCAAAGATGAAATCATTTGCTGGTATGAAAATTAAGAGACATTTAATCTCTGAGCAATTTCTCAAAGATGCTCACAGCTGTCCTACTTAGCATAGTGTCTCAGCCACAGTAAAGCAAGCTCTACTTGCAAGGATAGAAATATGGCATTATTAAAATGATATCTGCTTAATTCAACAGTAGAGAAGGAAACAGCACCTTATTTTTTATCTCCCTTTATCATTAAAATATCCATATAGATGTAATTGAGAAAACAGCTCTAGGACCCTCATTAAACTCTAGGAATCATGACATGAAGAAACAATAATTATAACATAGATTGGACCAAATTAAGAAATAAAGTCAATAGGTGATGCACAATTAACTTTTTAATACAAAATGGGACATGTAGAAAGAGTTATACTGGAACGCAGGCTCAGGAGAACTATTCCATCCTAGTCCTTATATGGAAAACACTTAATTTTTTTTAATATTTCTATATTAGTAAAAATCTTCTACTTCTGGACATCTATTTTCCTTCAAAAGTTTGTGGTGTCAAAATCTAGGCTATTGAGGGTATTTGTACACACATATGCACACAAAGAAGAACTGAAGTGACTTGGAAAATGTAAACAATAAGAATGATCAGATGTTACATCTAAAATAAAAAGAAAGGTTATAATTAATGGATGAAAGAGAGTGTGTATATGATATTCATATAATTATTTCCCATGTTAAAGTCAAGCCACAATTTTGACTCTAATTATGCAGTCTCTGAAGCTGCTGCTGCTGCTGCTGCAAAGTCACTTCAGTCTGAAGCTAAAAGGGATCAAATATTTACTAGGATAATTTGTGGAGAATTTGAGAATACACAGCAGTTTTTCAATGGAAGCAAATTTCTTTTGTCAATTCAATCTAGAAGGTTATTTCTGTTCCTGTCTTGTGTGTGTCTGTGTGTGTGTGTGATTAAGGTGTTATGTGGGTAACAATAAATGGTACAGTGGATATCATCCTTGCCAATGTCCCTACAGTAAATTTAGTGGTGTATTTTAATGCCAAATCATCAAGAAAAGTAGGAACCATAATATTACACAATAATGATAACACTTATTAGCCAAGACATTTGAAATCATTGTCTTTAATTAATCTTCAATATTTCATTCACATAAAATAAAGTATTTTAAGAGTAAGCCAGTTTCCAAGTGCCGCTTAACTAGTGAATGTCTAAACGAGAATCAGAAGCTGGGCAGTCTGACACTAATGCCCATGTTTCTATGAGCAACATTGTCTTCACCAAAAGAAAGTTTGCAAAATATAAATAGCAAAGGTCCCAGAGAGGACCAATACAAGTGTTATGCTATTCTAGCTCCATCAACCAATAAAACTATTTAATTTAAATACAGGAATAGATCAATGTCTTTCAAATGAACCTCTATAAAACTCTGACCTCTCAGTTTTCCATTCTTTTCATAGTTGGTGTTTTCATCTCTCCTTTATATCTCCTCAGACATTCACTTCTATGATCAGACACTCAATCTTGATATCACAAGAAAATGAACATCCCATCTACTCTCGATGGCAAACATACATTTTAAAACAGCCTTCCACGCTGTTCTCACTTGGTCAAATACCCTCGCAATGCTATTACTCGTCAGTGTCATATTGATATTATCAGTATACCACATGTTCCTGTTTGACCTAAACTTCACTGTCTATCATGAAAATCACTATATTGCCGATGCCCACATCTTTCTTGTACCTTCTAGCATTATTATCTGATAAACCTCAAACCTTCATGAAACAGGCTAAATGCTCTCTTTCAAGCAGCTTAAAACAAGTAAAAATTACCTATTTTTAATATGAGGGTCCATATAGTGCTTCACAACAGGGAGCCCTCTCATGGGGCCTCCCTTCATGATGTTACACAAGAATGCCAAGGAATTCCATCTGGTGATGGTACCACCTTCAGCATTTGGTCTCCACAGTCACCACAGAAGAGAGGAGGGAGAAAGGAAGAAAGAAAATAGTTCAGTGTTATTCCTAAAACCCACCTCACATTTGTGTGTATTCTATTTAAATACTATCTATTCTGAGTCTTCCCTGTTATCATACCCAAGATATTGATCCTACCCCTCTCCCCCATTTTCCTTATTTACTTCATCCAGAAAAGGATCCTCAGAAACAGCAGGCAATGTATGAGGAGAAAACACAGCAAAATATGATAATATGGAGAGCAAGAGCAGAAAGTGCTTTAAGAAAGACAACTATCAACTATGTCAAGAGATGCTGAAAAGATTGAGTAAAACATCCTTCCCATGCTCTATCCAGTGTTGCAAGGGCTAAAAGGTCTTTCCTCAGATTCTTTGTTTGGCTAAGGTTCTAGATACAATTTTGTTTCTGCCATTGAGATGCATTCATACAATATCAGAAAGGTATGATAAAATAAAAGTCATCCTTCTACAGCTCTCAAGCAAGTTCTAAAAGACATGAGTGTGTGTGGGAGGGAGACTTCACGTTCCAGTATCAGTTACAGTGTCATAAATGAATGTAATGTGGAGGTAGTAGCAGGGGCAGCTTCCAGACTTCAGGAATAAATGGTCTTTAAATCAAAGGTTTCATTGTGTTTACAACTCTTAACCAAACAATTCTAATACCATCTGAACACCAAATTCCCTGAACTAAACTGTTTAAAATACCTAGAATTTGCTTGAGAGAGTATTTGGTAACAAGAGAGGTTGCAAGAAATTGACTCTCACAGAACTAGCTTATCTGGTTTAGTCAATTTGGAAGTTGGAAAACAGGATACCATTAGTTCACAGATGTGTGTGAAACAGTTACCTAAATTTTTATCCTATAATTCCCTGGAATGAAATGCTCATTGAAGGCAATATGTATGTGTGTGTGTGTGTGTGTGTGTGTGTGTGCGTGCACGCACACACTCAGTCACATCAGACTCTTTGTGACCCCATGAACTGTAGCCTGCCAGGCTCCTCTATCCATGGGGTTTCCCTGGCAAGAATACTGGAGTTGGGTGACATTTCCTGCTCAAGGGGAACTTCCAGACTCAAGGATTGAACCTTCATGTCCTGCAGTGCTGGTGAATTCTTTACCACTGGCACCACCTGGGAAGCTATGATGAGTGAGTAATATCAACAATGTGGCTGGCTATTCTGATAGCAGTGGGGATTTTTAAATTAAAAAAAAAAAAAGGTAAGTTCAAGATTTTAAATTCTCAGCTTAAATAATAATGAAGAACAAGAAAGCTCCCATGTTTATCCTAAAAATATCTCATGTCTCTTGTAGATGCAAGGTTGGGTTGTCAAATTTGAAAAGCAGAGCAGAAACTTCTATGGGTTGCTAAATTATAACATAAAAGTGTTTATTAGCCACCTAGATCTCATGAAATTTAAAGGATTAACTAGGCCTCTGAAAAGTGGAAAGAGGCATTTGGATGAATTATAATGATTTATAAGAATTTATAAGAATTATAATGAATTATAAGAATTTAACCCATAAACAACAACAAAAAATTTCTTAAAGACTAGAAAAACTGCCTATTCTCCTATCTAGTGACAGAAGTCCTGTCTTGTCTGATGATTTGCAATGATCTCACCTGAGGCAGTTACCTTCCATATAGATAGTAGTTGTGTTATCCTCAACCCCCGTTATCCCACTTGTCTTTGGGATTGCAGATAGATTAAGTTCAGTTCAGTTCAGTTGCTCAGTAATGTCTGACTCTTTGGGACCCCATGGAATGCAGCATGCCAGACTTCCCTGTCCATCACCAACTCTGGAGCTTGCTCAAATTCATGTCCATTTAGTAGGTGACGCCATCCAACCATCTCATCCTCTGTTGTCCCCTTCTCCTCCTGCCTTCATTCTTTCCCAGCATCAGGGTCTTTTCTAAGGAGTTGTCTTTTCACATCATGTGGCCAAACTATTCAAGCTTCAGCATCAGTCTTTCCAAAGAATATTCAGGACTGATTTTCTTTAAGATTGACTAGTTTGATCTCTTTTCTGTTCAAGAGACTCTCAAGAGTTTTCTCCAACACCACAGTTCAAAAGCATCAAGTCTTTGGTGCTCAGCTTTCTTTATGGTCCAACTCACATTCATATATGACCACTGGAAAAACCATAGCTTGGACTAAGCAGACCTTGATCAGTAATGTCTCTGCTTTTTAATATGCTGTCTAAGGAGCAGTTCAGTTCAGTCACTCAGTCATGTCCAACCTTTTGCAACCCCATGAACCACAGCATGCCAGGCCTCCCTGTTTACCACTAACTCCTGGAGCCTACTCAGACTCATGTTCATTGAGTCGGTGATGCCATCCAGCCATCTCATCCTCTGTCATCCCCTTCTCCTCCCACCCTCAATCTTTCCCAGCATCAGCGTCTTTTCCAATGAGTCAGCTCTTGGCATCAGGTGGCCAAAGTATTAGAGTTTCAGCTTCAACATCAGTCCTTTCCATGAACACCCAGGACTGATCTCCTTTAGGATGGACTGGTTGGATCTCCTTGTAGTCCAAGGGACTCTCAAGAGTTTTCTCCAACACCACACTTCAAAAGCATCAATTCTTCAGCGCTCAGCTTTCTTTATAGTCCAACTCTCACATCCATACATGGCTACAGGAAAAACCATAGCCTTGACTAGATAGACCTTTGTTGACAAAGTAATGTCTCTGCTTTTTAATATGCTGTTTAGGTTTGTCATAACTTTCCTTCCAAGGAGTCAGCGTCTTTTAGTTTTATGGCTGCAGTCACCATCTGCAGTGATTTTGGAGCCCCCAGAAATAAAGTCAGCCACTGTTTCCACTGCTTCCCCATCTATTTGCCAGGAAGTAATGAGACCTGTTGCCATGATCTTAGTTTTCTGAATGTTGAGCTTTAAGCCAACTTTTTCACTCTCCTCTTTCACTTTCATCAAGAGGCTGTTTACTTCTTCTTCACTTTCTGCCATAAGGGTGGTGTCATCTTGCATATCTGAGGTTATTTATATTTATCCCGGGAATCTTGAAGTGATGGGGCTGCACTTTCTTCAAGAGGCTAAACAGATTATGATACGCAAAGTAGCAAGGATATATTCTGATCTGGGAGAAAATAGTTTTACCACAAGAATTAATTGATATTGCTGATTTATCCAGATAGATTCCTACATACTATATGAAGAAACAGATTCAATGAATTTCATTAATTACAACAATACAAATACAAAAGTGACATCCTTCTGTAAATAATGATTCATAAACAATATATCTGTGACTTTTATAGTAACAAATCAATCTTTATGATAGTTAAGACTTTCCAGCATATGCTAAACTCTATATGGAAAGATTCTAGGAGAAAATCATATAATGCATCTAAAACTGTAGTTTTAAACAAGATATTATGAATACCATGAAATGAAGGTGCTTTCATTTCTGATATTGTTAATACCAACAGAAAATTATTTAAAAACTAACAATTAAGTATTAATAAAATATCTAAGAACATAAATATACATGCTAAATTCAGAATTAAAACAGTTAATAAGTACATGGTGTACAATGGTTCTCTAAATTTCGTATGGTACAATTTATTTTGAGAATGCTGAATGATGCTGAAGTAGGGGAAATCTAAAATGGTACACGTGGTATTAACATACAATTTTGGGTACTTTACAAAATTCTTTCATCCCATCACTGGAACTGATATAATAATACAAAACTTGAGGTAAGAAACCCTTTAAAGACAATCTAAATTATTTCTTGGATTAATAACTTGTATTATCAGAGATCAGAGTATCTACTTATACTAATTATTTTTGCAACTCACCAATAGAAGTTCCATTACTACATCATATCTATCTGTATATATATACATATATATATGTATATACATATATATGTGAATTTAGGATACACACACATACTCAGTGATACATACTATAAGTTTAGAACTATCATTAGCTTCCAACATAATTGCTGGAAGCCATGAGGGAATTTCCTATAAGATCTGATATCAAGAAAAGCTTTACAATTAAAAACCAAACTGATTTTTAAATGGTTTTTAAGCCAACAAACAAAAATCGTACATATTTTCTTTTTCTGTGACAAACAGAGTCATTCAAGATCCATCTGTAGCAAATGCACAAAATGGTTTGCTTTTACATATTTCTATTGTTTTTTCACTTGCACTTTAAAATTTGCTTTATCCATTATTGCATATACTTTGCAAGAAATGTGACACACTTGGGAAACAAGATAAGGGATACAAACCTTTAAATAAATCTAATAATTATCGTGTTTCAAATAACAGAAAAATGCTTTAAAATATCTTTACGCTGGATATCCTTTTTAGATGTACATTCCAGAGTACATGATTTATATGGAGTGTTTGTCATAACATATTATTTGAAGTACAAATTAACGATCATAAATATTTTATCATGAGTATTTTTTCTTAATATTTGATCTAAAGCAACAAATTAAAACAAAACATATTTTTTTACTACACTAAATAAATAAGAGACTGTCTCCCATTTGATGTTTGGCCAAAATAGTGTAGCATAGCCAAATCTTTCATGTACCTTGATCTTTGCTACTGGTCAAAAATAAAACGCCTTTATAGATATCATAAATGCTTCCAATACCATTATTTTCTAAAAATTAACTACAGTCCCTTTTGACACTCACCCTCACCTCATTCATGCAGCTGATTTCTAGCAGTGACTACAAATTATGAGAACAGTACCACAAGACTCTCAACTTTTATTGTATTTTTCCTTGATTGTATTGCTATTTTAGGAAATACATTTCATTAAGACTCCGAACTTTATATGTGATGATGGCTAAAACTGTAACTGAGAATTATTTCCAAATACCAATGCAGCCTAAACTCTTCAATTTGTAATGATAAATAGATAAAACCTTGTCTTCTCCTACTTAAGATAATAAATGTTTTATTGTTTTCATCTTTTCACCAATATAGCCATATGTCCATGAGTTTATTCATGCATTCATTATTTTATCCAACTAAATAAAATACATAGCTCGAAGGAATCTTGATAGTCTGAGAATCCAGTCATCAAGTGATCACACTGTTGCATGACAAGCATTATTATAGGTCATCAGTCACTGTTGAATTTAGGTTAATATTAATTCGCAGAATTATTTTATCTTAGAATATACCCAGTATCCCATTTCTTTTGACAGTTAACACTCACTTGTTCTGAAAAGTGTTAACTCACTTTTCATGCAGCCAGTTTTCAGTCATTGCATTCACTGTCAAGCTCAATCACTTTTATATCACTGAAACTTCTGTATATCAGTCCATATCTAGTCCTAGGCATTATACAAAGAGTCAGACACAACTGAGCGACTTCACTTTTCACTTCCCTTTTTTTGGATATATTCAGATTGAGGTAATCATTCTTAGCCCATGATTGATTTAAATAATGATCATTACTTTTTTTTTTAATTAAATGATTCTCCTTTTTTGTTCTCTTCCAAGTCCCCACTCCCACAAATCACTTTTTAGTGCTAGTAATATAGGTACTTCCCATCTATCATTCAAGTATTTTTTGGATACTGATATATCCTTGAAACCATGTTATCATATTGCTGGTGGATGTTCATTTAGTTTGTGCTGTGTGTCTAATATAACTCCATTTTTCCTCTTGTTATGTAGTGATAGTCACTGCATACTCTCCGACTTTTGCTATCACCTAAGGGTGAATATGAAAATCCCATTCCATGTTCTCTTATGAAGTATACAGTCTTGAAAGAATATGCCCAGAAAATGCAATGTTAGATCACAGGCACTTGATACTGCTAAACTGCTGTACAATATTTATAACATCAATAGTCATATACGTGAAATCTCTTTTTGCTATATCCTCACTAGCTTCAAGTATTACATGACTTTAATTTTTGTCATTCTGGAGAACTCAAAGTGTCCTTTAACTTGTATTTCCCTTGTGAATAACAAGAATAAACAGAAATTTCCATTTCTCTGAATTACTATTCATTTTCCGAGTTTTCCCTTCTCTTGAATAATCTATTGCTCAACATTCCTTAAATATTCTTGACATTTCTACATCTCATGCCTTATTTTGATACAGAAGTGTGTTCTTTCTGTCACCTTTCTTTATACTTCTTTATGATTATCTCTGTTAAACAAAAGTGCTTAATTTCAATGCATATCTTTCTACTATTTAGTAGGGTCAGATGACAATAAAAATGTCTAAGAGCCCTTAGTACCTAAGACTCATTTCAGAGGCATAAATGGTCCTTGTTTTAAAAATCAACCATGGCACATTCTTGAGTCTACCCTTACATTAAACACCAAAAAAGCAGATAAATTCCAAAGTATGTAGTCCCTATTTATCCACCTGAAGAAAAGTGAATATTAATCTAGATAAATGGCTGAGTTATCATATTATGGCATTATTAAAAAGAAAAGTATGGATGGTGAAAACATGCTTGATACAGAGTGTCCAGGCTCTAATAGAACACAATTAGTGGAAAAAAAAAAGAAATTTTACTTGACTTTTAAACCTGATTTTGAAAAAGGAATTTCCAAATTAGTTCCTTATATTTCAATGAATTGTGTGTGTGTCTGTGTGCGTATTTGTGTGTATGTATGTGTGTGTGGTTGCTATTCTTTGTTTTTATTTTTTAATGTATGAAAGATACGATGAATATTATTTTTACTATAATTGAAGAAATGCTTTCTTTAATATCCAAACCAATGAAAAGGAACTTAATTTTTAGTTTTCAAAACATGAAAAAACTAAGTGAAATAGTTTTGAAATATATTAGACACCTCTTTGCCTTAAAGATCCTGACAACTCTCTCCTTTTGTTTAGCATGTTTCACAGGATGGTCACTATGAGCCGTACGTATTTTACTTGCCTGACACACTACTTTGCCTGAAGAAATTACTGATGGATGCTTTGGCCTCTAATAAGTAACTAAAGACCTCTACTTTTAAAATCAATATACCAGATAACCACAATTTTTCTGACTCTCTTCCCACTGTCAGACTGAGAGCAATCATTATTTTCTGTTTTAGTTTCCTCATCTGTAAAATAAACATTATAATATTAGCTATATCATAATGGATTTGTGAACAGTAAATCAACTTATACACAAATTATTTGAAGGCCTTGGCCCATAATAAGCACCATGATTGTATCATCTATAAGCTATATTTTTATTATTTTTGATAATATTTGTGCTCAATGTTTCTCTATATGTCAATATCCTCTTTAATAAAATTTTCTGTGGAATAAAATAGCCAACATTGTTAACACTGTGTGTAAAATTATGCCAGTTCAGTCGCTCAGTCATGTCCAACTCTTTGCAACCCCATGAATCGCAGCACACCAGGCCTCCCTGTCCATCACCATCTCCCAGAGTTCACTCAGACTCACGTCCATCGAGTCAGTGATACCATCCAGCCATCTCATCCTCGGTCGTCCCCTTCTCCTCCTGCCCCCAATCCCTCCCAGCATCAGAGTCTTTTCCAATGAGTCAACTCTTCTCATGAGGTGGCCAAAGTACTGGAGCTTCAGCTTCAGCATCATTTCTTCCAAAGAAATCCCAGGGTTGATCTCCTTCAGAATGGACTGGTTGGATCTCCTTGCAGTCCAAGGGACTCTCAAGAGTCTTCTCCAACACCACAGTTCAAAAGCATCAATTCTTTGGTGCTCAGCCCTCTTCACAGTCCAACTCTCACATCCATACATGACCACAGGAAAAACTATAGCCTTGACTAGATGGACCTTAGTCGGCAGAGTAATGTCTCTGCTTTTGAATATGCTTTCTAGGTTGGTCATAACTTTTCTTCCAAGGAGTAAGCGTCTTTTAATTTCATGACTGCAATCACCATCTGCAGTGATTTTGGAGCCCAAAGAAATAAAGTCTGACACTGTTTCCACTGTTTCCCCATCTATTTCCCATGAAGTGATGGGACCGGATGCCATGATCTTCGTTTTCTAAATGTTGAGCTTTAAGCCACCTTTTTCACTCTTCTCTTTCACTTTCATCAAGAGGCTTTTTTGCTCCTCTTCACTTTCTGCCATAAGGGTGGTGTCATCTGCATATCTGAGGTTATTGATATTTCTCCCGGCAATCTTGATTCCAGCTTGTGTTTCTTCCAGCCCAGCGTTTCTCATGATGTAATCTGCATAGAAGTTAAATAAGCAGGGTGACAATATACAGCCTTGACGTACTCCTTTTCCTATTTGGAACCAGTCTGTTGTTCCATGTCCAGGTCTCACTGTTGCTTCCTGACCTGCATACAGATTTCTCAAGAGGCAGGTTAGGTGGTCTGTTATTCCCATCTCTTTCAGAATTTTCCACAGTTTACTGTGATCCACACAGTCAAAGTCTTTGGCATAGTCAATAAAGCAGAAATAGATGTTTTTCTGGAACTCTCTTGCTTTGTCCATGATCCAGCGGATGTTGGCAATTTGATCTCTGGTTCCTCTGCCTTTTCTAAAACCAGCTTGAACATCAGGAAGTTCACGATTCATGTATTGCTGAAGCCTGGCTTGGAGAATTTTGAGCATTACTTTACTAGCATGTGAGATGAGTGCAATTATGCAGTAGTTTGAGCATTCTTTGGCATTGCCTTTCTTTGAAATTGGAATGAAAACTGACCTTTTCCAGTCCTGTGTCCACTTCTGAGTTTTCCAAATTTGCTGGCATATTGAGTGCAGCACTTTCATAGCATCATCTTTCAGGATTTGAAACAGCTCAACTGGAATTTCATCACCTCCACTAGCTTTGTTCGTAGTGATGCTTTCTAAGGCCCAATTGACTTCACATTCCAAGATGTCTGGCTCTAGATTAGTGATCACATCATCGTGATTATCTGGATCGTGAAGATCTTTTTTGTACAGTTTTTCTGTGTATTATTGCCACCTCTTCTGAATATCTTCTGCTTCTGTTAGGGGCATACCATTTCTGTCCTTTATCAAGCCCATCTTTGCATGAAAGGTTCCTTTGATATCTCTAATTTTCTTGAAAAGATCTCTAGTCTTTCTTTCCCATTATGTTCTTTTCCTCTATTTCTTTGCATTGATCACTGAAGAAGTCTTTCTTATGTCTTCTTGCTATTCTTTGGAACTCTGTATTCAGATGCTTATATCTTTCCTTTTCTCCTTTGCTTTTCACCTCTCTTCTTTTCACAGTTATTTGTTAAGGCCTCCCCAGACAGCCATTTTGCTTTTTTGCATTTCTTTTCCATGGGGATGGTCTTGATCCCTGTCTCCTGTACAATGTCACGAAGTTCATTCCATAGTTCACCAGGCACTCTATCTATCAGATCTAGGTCCTTAAATCTATTTCTCACTTCCACTGTATAATCATAAGGGATTTGATTTAAGTCATACCTAAATGGTATAGCGGTTTTCCCTATTTTCTTCAATTTGAGTCTGCATTTGGTAATAAGGTGTTCATGATCTGAGCCACAGTCAGCTCCTGGTCTTGTTTTTGTTGACTGTATAGAGCTTCTCCATCTTTGGCTGCAAAGCATATAATCAATGTGATTTCGGTGTTGACCATCTGATGACGTCCATGTGTAGAGTCTTCTCTTGTGTTTTTGGAAGAGGGTGTTTGCTATGACCAGTGCATTTTCTTGGCAAAACTCTGTTAGTCTTTGGCCTGCTTCATTCCACATCCCAAGGCCAAATTTGCCTGTTACTCCAGGTGTTTCTTGACTTCCTACTTTTGCATTCCAGTCCCTTATAATGAAAAGGACATCTTTTTTGAGTGTTAGTTCTAAAATGTCTTGTAGGTCTTCATAAAACCATTCAACTTCAGTTTCTTCAGTGTTATTGGTTGGGTCATAGACTTGGATAACTGTGATATTGAATTGTTTGCCTTAGAGACGAACAGAGATCATTCTGTCACTTTTGAGATTGCAGACAAGTACTGCATTTCAGACTCTTTTGTTGACCATGATGGCTACTCCATTTCTTCTGAGGGATTCTTGCCCGCAGTAGTAGATATAATGGTTATCTGAGTTAAATTCACCCATTCCAGTCCATTTTAGTTTGCTGATTTCAAGAATGTTGATGTTCACCCTTGCCACCTCTTGTAATCACTCTAAATGTTTTAGGCAGTCTCTATAACAGTGTGATGTCAGACAAAATATATATACATAATATGTGTGTGTACATACAATCAGTACTGAATATTCACTGGAAGGACTGATGCTGAAGCTGAAGCTCCAATACTTTAGCTGCCTGATGTGAAGAACTGATTAATTGGAAAAGACCCTGATGCTGGGCAAGACAGAAGGCAGGAGGAGAAGGGGATGACAGAGGATGAGATGATTGGATGGCATCACCAACTCAATGGATATGAGTTTGAGCAAGCTCTGATAGTTGGTGATAGACAGGGAAGCCTGGCATGCTGCAGTCTATGGAGTCACAAAGAGTCAGACACAACTGAGCAACTGAACTGAACTGACTGATACATGTACAATTCCATTAAGACTAAGACGTAAGTATTGCATTTATCTTTGTTTCACAGATAAGGATAATAAGGCAGAAAGAGGTAGTTGCTTATAGTCTGGCAGTGGGAAGAGATGCAGAAAAACTGTAGCTATCAGTTATATAAACTCAAAAGGTAATGGTTTATAGTCATTTACACCCATTCACCCACCTAATCTCAGAAAAAAAAAAAAGTACTTTTTAATTTTAGGGTTGGGTTCTAAGTTGGGTTCTACACCACTGTGAAAGTTCAGTGAGAATCTCCCTGGTAAGTAAAGTATTAAAATAAAAGATAATTGTTTTTTCTTTATATTTAATACTCAAGCAACTACATAAAAACAATGAAGCTACATAAAAACTGAGATTTAACCAGCCCCAAAGAAGTTCAACTCTGTAACTTCCATCTCACTTATTTAATCTGTTCTACCACCCAAATATTTGATTATCCATGTATGATCTAAAATTTCAAACATTCACTTTCTTATCTATTACAGGTAATGGTTATTAAATATCGAGTTTTGAAATCATTAAGTTCTCCTCGTGTCATTTTATGTCATTGTACTTTTGGAAATTGAACATACAAAAGCATGGGATTTAGGGAACTATATAAGATGGTCTTAAGATAGTAGAGTGTAACTGTATAATAGGACCATAAAATCTTCCATGAACCAATACTTAATAGAGTTTTCACTCTGATCTTATTAGAAAACTTATTTGAGCTCCTAGAACCGAAAATAGTAGAAGGACATTCTGAGGGCATTGAACAAAGGAGAACTGGAAACCTACAGTCTACACATTTATCCACCATACACTGAATTCATGTTTCCTGTCATAGAGAATATATGTTTAGAAACCCTACATAAAACTAGCCAGTGATACCAGCTAACAAGAAAGTACATCCTGAGCTTAAGCATTTTCTTTATTCTTAAATCAGTTCATTGTGTTCAGATACCACTGTCTATATGCTCAATAAGATTAAGTACTTTGATAAAATGCCTGAACGAAACTATAGTCTGCCTGAGAAAAGAGGGTTCTGAGAAATGTGTATAGTTGTTATCTTCTTTTAATGATGAAACAAGGAACCTATGATTCATTTAACATATCAGTTTTCCAGACAGCTTTTGTCTCAGTGATATTGGGGCACTGAATAAGGCTCTAATCTCAGTTGGAGCTATGTTTTGATATCTGGGTTGAAACAAAACATTCAGGTGCTATGAACCTCCATTTCCTCAAATGATGTAGTCAACCTCACTCCCCTTGTTGTATCTGGCAGATGGAATGATTCTAAGCTACATCAAGTGTGTGAATGTTTAATCACTTAGAAGGGGCAGATGAGGGAATCTCTTATCTACACATAGTACACACAGCCAAAGAAAATACTTCCATGAATGATTTTCCCATACCCTCGACAAAAGATAGTACCACATAAGGGATTAAGAAGGAATATGTTAAAGCAGTGGATGTAACAAGAAATAAGACAACCCAAAGCACAAAATAAGACAGCATAATAAGCCCCCAACTTCCAGTATAGAGCTTATTAAAGGAAATACCTTATCTTGAAAGATTTTAATGTAGTGGGTCTTAAAGATAAGTCTGACACAGGTAGTTTATGGGTCACCTTATCCAAAATACTTGTCTAGCCAATGTCTATTAATGTGTCATTATGCCTAGGAGCACTATTGTACCTGAAAAATGTATGATATACTTTCTTTTAAACTTGAAATAAGGTAATATTCATTGAGTTGAACATGAAGATTAATAACCTTAGGGAATTTTGAAAAGTGAAGGTGGGGGACCTCTTCTAGCTGTAACATCCTAGAAAGTTGCTGGACTTATAGAATTCTGATCAAAATACTGCAACCTCATCACCTTGGCTTCCCCCATGTCAGAGCCCCTCAGCTAACTTCTGACTTCAGCTGCAGCTCAGACTGTCAATGGTTTGCTGGTGGCATTTCTACTTGTTAAGGATGCAGAGATGAACTTTCCACTTTCTGTTAGGCATCTCCCCCAAGGTTATGAGAACTCCCTCAATTCACATGTAAATATGGTCCAGAGGTGTGGGTTAAAGTCCCCAGAACAACCATGATCCTGGCAGCTCTGCTCTCAGCTACTCTTACAGGAGGAGTTCCCCACCCTACTCAGGAGCTCCTGGGGAATCAGTCCTGGGGAATTGACAGTAATAACCTCAAAAACACACCTGAATATTGACCTTTGATCCTTCCCCGTCCAATTCTCCCCATTATCTAATTCCTACCATTTAGTATAGCCAAGGTTCTGTTCAGGCTCTGCTTTTAGAAGAACCCAAACTAAGATATTTTCCTAAACCTTGCTTGTGCCTCAAGTTATTGGTGCAGGAGCTGTTCTCAGCAATCCATGTTCTTAGACTATTATCCTTTCTGGCCCCAAAGTGATTATCTATAATCTAGTCGAAACAGTGTTCTGTTTACAAGTTACTTTTAAAATAGCATTTACCATCTACAATATGTCACAAATGATGCTACATGTTTTACACGTGTTATTCTTAGATAACTGTCCTACAGTTGCCTGCAGATAGAAAGTTGGTTTATCTTACACTGTGTGTGCTCAGATATGGCAGAGCTGCCAACAGGTAGACTTAATCTCACAAAGGAGACAAGAAAGACTTCATGGTGAACACACTGCCAGATGATTCGGATAGTTTCAATGTAATTTTCTGTTTCGAGTGCTGTTTGACACATTTCAGATAGCTCTCAGGTCCCAAGCGGAAGAAATAATTCTGATTAAATAAGATTTAAATTAATCAATCTTAAACACCATACAAACTATCATTGTGTTTTACTAATGGTGACTGTTTCAGTTCATACCGTTATACCACCAAGATAGAGAAAAAAGTGAGGTTATCATATGTCAAAATTCTATTTTTCAGACTTTTTCACATCATAGCTTTTCAGAAATATTTGAAGTCACTGAATGTGATGTTAATCTTATTTTTGAGAAGAGGGATCTAGAATCTAGGCAAGTTTCATGATTTGTTCAGGATCACAAAGCTAAAAGTTTGGCAAACTGAGACAGAATCTCATTTCCAGGTCTGTGAGCTCACACATTGACTAGAACAGCCACATAGCTGCCTGTAAACACTATTGTTGGTAGAAAGTCTGCAGCCTTATCAGTGCACACTGCTGCATACCAATTACCTAGCACAGAACCTGGCAAATGAAGAATTTCAATAAATCAGTCTTCAGCTATTGGATAAAGGTCCAAATAGGAAGTGCACTCAAAATACCAAGGATGCTTCCAAAATGTTCTGGCAGAAAACCTGTACCTACATATGGCTTTAATATCTCAGTCTGGAACAGCAATATGGGGTTGTTTTTCATCCACAGCTCTTGTAAGGGGGCAAGGCAGTACTTTAAAAGAACCATTAAATAGTGGTTCTCAAAGTAGGGTTCCCAGAAAGGCAGCATCAGCAGCATCTGAGAACTTGTTAGAAATAGGCATTCTCAGACCCCATCAATGTCTCCTAATCAGATACTTTGGGAACAGGGGGCCCAGCAAACTGTCTTAACAAGCCCTCCAGGTGATTTTGCTGCATGCCAAATGTGAGACTCCTTGCCACATATCACTACAACATCACTCCAAGGCACTGTTTGGAGTATGCTGCTGCTAAGCCGCTTCAGTCATGTCTGACTCTGTGTGACCCATAGACAGTAGCCCACCAGGCTCCCCCGTCCCTGGGATTCTCAAGGCAAGAACACTGGAGTGAGCTGTCTTTTCCTTCTTCAATTCATGAAAATGAAAAGTGAAAGTGAAGTCGTTTAGTCGTATCCGACTCCTCGCGACCCCATGGACTGCAGCCTCCCCGCCTCCCGCCCCCCGACCCCCGCCCCGTCCATGGGATTTTCCAGGAAAGAGTACTGGAGTGGGACCCCATTGCCTTCTCCAGTTTGGAGTATGAAACCACCAGAAATAAAACATGATTATGTAACAGGAATTAGCAGTATTTTATAGAGTATGTCTGCGAATTTCTCTTAGTACTAAAAGACTATCTTCGGTAAAATTTTTGATACTTGAAATCCAGGTACCGTTTAGTTATACAATATAATGCAGACCCCAGTAAACACACAAAAGCTTCGCCATGGGTTAGGACACTGACTCCTGCCTCCCCATCCTCATCAGCCTCAGCCCACACACTCCTCAGCACACATGCTAGGCTCTGATGTAATCTGTGACCAAGTTTGGGATGCATCTAGTTTGGTGAAGATATGGAAGAAAGAACATTGACTCAAATGGTAAAAATGACATTTCATTTTTCAGTTTTCTATCCTGCTTTGGTGCAAGGTACTCTTTACATACCCCAAACATTTCATAATCTTTTTAATAATAAACAGAGGATAAATGAAAGCCCAGTTCTTTCCATTGGCAACACTTTTTGGGCTACAATGGAACATCTACTTTGTTTTCAAAACAAATGCTTTTGTTTGGATACCTTTTGTTTAAGGATATAAACTTGTTTTTCATTTACAGTTATAAATACATTCAACTGAAAGAAAAAATTGAACAATAAAAACATTAATTTTAATAGTATTTTAATTATATTAAATGACTAGATTTGAGAAGCATTTTCCTATCGAAACTGAAACAATTTCTATATCCTGTATTTTTTCACTTCACACTTGATATGGACTAAATTGAAAGTGCTGAAAGTATTAATCTCTCAGTCTTGTCTGACCCTTTGTAACCCCAAGGACTGTAGCCCACCAGGCTCCTCTGCCCATGGAATTCTCCAGGAAAGAATACTGGAGTGAGTAGCCATTCCCTTCTCCAGGAATGGGCTGAGTTACACCCCTTTAAAGTTTATATAATGGAGCCCTAATACTCAATGTGAGTATATTTGGAGACAGGGTATTTAAAGAGACAAGTAAGGCAACCCAGAGGGATGGTACAGGAAGGGAGTAGGGAGGGTGGTTCAGGGTGGGGAACATGTGTATACCTGTGATGGATTCATGTTGATGTATGGCAAAACCAATACAATATTGTAAAGTAACTGACCTCCAATTAAGATAAATAAATTTATATTTTAAAAAAGAGACAAGTAAGGTTAAACGAGGGCACAAGGGTGAACCCCTAATGCAGTAGGATTGGTCTCTTTACAAGAAAAGGAAACGACAGGGATGTGCACATACATAGAAAAGGTGACATGAGGACACAGAGTAAAGGTGGCTGTCTGTAAGCCAAGGAGAGGCACTTCAGAAGAAACCAAACCTGCAGGCACCAGGACCTTGAACTGCCCAACATCCACAACTAAATTTCTGATATTTAAGTCACCTGATTTGTAGAATTTTGTTATGGCAGCCCTAGCAGAGGAATACAATACTTTCACTCGCTAATTGACTCAACAAAGATGTCCAGTACTTTGGCCACCTCATGCGAAGAGTTGACTCATTGGAAAAGACTTTGATGCTGGGAGGGATTGGGGGCAGGAAGAGAAGGGGACGACAGAGGATGGGATGGCTGGATGGCATCACTGACTCGATGGACATGAATCTGACTGAACTCTGGGAGTTGGGGATGGACAGGGAGGCCTGGCAAGCTGCGATTCATGGGGTCGCAAAGAGTCGGACACAACTGAGCGACTGAAGTGAACTGAACTGAACTGAAAATGTACGGAATTTATCTGTGTCAGGAATTATACTCTACCAGGTGCTTCTGACACTGACGCGAGTCTGACAGTCCCTGCTCCCATGGGATTCCCAAACTCATGCAGGAAGGAGCAAAGAAAGTGTTCAGTGCTGTAACACTTCATTACGGCAGCAGAAAGTATGCAACCACGGTATGGAGACACCTCACACTGACCAGAGTACAGAAAGAAGTTTCAAGAATAACCGTGTCCTGAACTCATCCCGAAGGATGAGTAACTGACTGGGAACTGTTGTGGGTGAGAGGATGTGGAGAGAAGGCATTCCGGGGAGAGTGGAGAGAATAAATACAGCCACAGTGTCAAGAAAGAGCACCGTGCATGCACCTGGTGCACATAACTTACTAGAAGGGCTGGTGAGCACAAAGGGACAGGCCACGCAGGTAATTACCTTGTTTGCCATGTTTGAGAGATCTTTGATTTAATCCTGAGCATCATGGGGCTACAAGAGTGTCTCACCCTCGACACAACTGACATTTGGGGCTGGATAATTCTTTGTTGTGGGAGGCAAAGAATTAAATATTTAGCAGCATCTCTAGCCTCTATCTGCCTGCAATGTGGGAAACCTTGGTTCAATCCATGAATCAGGAAGTTCCCCTGGAGAAGGAAATGGCCACCTACTCCAGTATTCTGGCCTGAAGAATTTCATGGACAGAGGAGCCTGGCAGGCTACAGTTCATGGAGTCAAAAAGAGTCAGACATGACTGAATGACTAACATTGTCACTTTTTTCACTAGCCTCTTACCCACTAAACACTAGTGTCAGTGTGACAACCAAAAAGGTCTCTAGATCTTCCCAAACATAAAATTCAGTTGCGAGAAGACAAAAAATAGACTCTGATGAAAACCACTGCTCTACACGGCTCATAATAAAATAAACCTGAATATTACATGGTTAAATCTGAATTCCATCTTCATTTAGGTACAGTGCAACTTTAAACAGTGGTTTAAAAGCAATGATTCTGAGCCAGCAGGACTGGGTTCAGCCGCTGGATGTGCTAATTACTTGTCATTGAAACTTACACAAGTTACTCAACTTTTTTGCCCAGGTAATTTTTACCTATGAAATAAGAAGACTTCATAGAGTTGTTGTAAGATGAAATGAGTTCATATATATAAAGGGTTTAGAATTGTACTGGGCAGTAAACCCAAGTACTATTTATCAAATGTTTGTTAAATGAATTTTAAAAATTTATCAGGAGAACAGAACACGAGGGGAACAAACCAAAGACAAAGGACGGGTATTAAAATTGGGTAGGGAATTTTGGATCAACATGTACACACTGCTATATTTAAAATGATAACCAACAAGGACCTAGTATAGAGCACAAGGAACTTTGCTCAATGTTATGTGGCAGCCTGGATGGGAGCTGAGTTGGGGAGAGAATGGATATATGTATATGTAATGGCTAAGTCCCTTCGCTGTCTACCTGAAGCTATTATAACTTTGTTAATTGGCTATATTCCACAATAAAATGAAATAAAGTTTAAATTAAAAAAAAAATTAGTTGAAAAAAAAATTTTTAGTTGACACCTAAGGGCTTCTTTTACTTCTTCAGCAGAATGTAGTCTTACCCTCCCTTGTTCAGTTCAGTTCAGTTCAGTCACGCAGTCATGTCTGACTCTTCGCGACATTGTGAACTGCAGCATGCCAGGCCTCCTTGTCCATCACCAACTCCTGGAGTTCACTCAAACTCACATCCATCGAGTCGGTGATGCCATCCAGCCATCTCATCCTCTGTCGTCCCCTTCTCCTCCTGCCCTCAATCCCTCCCAGCATCAGTCTTTTCCAATGAGTCAACCTTTTGCATGAGGTGGCCAAAGTACTGCAGTTTCAGCTTTAGCATCAGTCCTTCCAATGAACACCCAGGACTGATCTCCTTTAGAATGGACTGGTTGGATCTCCTTGCAGTCCAAGGGACTTTCAAGTCTTCTCCAACACCACAGTTCAAAAACATCTATTCTTCAGCACTCAGCCTTCTTCACAGTCCAACTCTCACATCCATACATGACCACTGGAAAAATCATAGCCTTGACTAGAAGGACCTTTGTTGCCAAAGTAATGTCTCTGCTTTTGAATATGCTATCTAGGTTGGTCACAACTTTCCTTCTAAGGAGTAAGCATCTTTTAATTTCATGGCAGCAATCACCATCTGCAGTGATTTTGGAGCCCCCAAAAATAAAGTTCGACACTGTTTCCACTGTTTCCCCATCTATTTCCCATGAAGTCATGGGACCGGATGCTATGATCTTCATTTTCTGAATGTTGAGCTTTAAGCCAACCTTTTCACTCTCCTCTTTCACTTTCATCAAGAAGCTTTTTAGTTCCTCTTCACTTTCTGCCATAAGAGTGGTGTCATCTGCATATCTGAGGTTATTGATATTTCTCCCAGCAATCTTGACTCCAGCTTGTGCTTCCTCCAGCCCAGCGTTTCTCATGATGTACTCTGCATAGAAGTTAAAGAAGCAGGGTGACAATATACAGCCTTGATGTACTCCTTTTCCTATTTGGAACCAGTCTGTTGTCCATGTCCAGTTATAACTGTTGCTTCCTGACCTGCATAGCTTGAATACATATCAAATTCTGAATTTTGTATTGTTACAGTTGTCTGTTGTTCTAAAAGTTATTATGTAACCATCACATCATCTTTGTATCCATCCACAGTACTTTATTAATGGAATATGCTTAGTAAATGCAAAATATAAGCCTTCCCTGTTGAAGAGAAATATAAATTTTACGGTCTCTGGTCATTTTAAGTACCAAGTTATAGCACAGTGGGATGCATCAGAGGCAGTATTTAGAAACACTAAATTTTAAATCAATAAAATTATCATTTTCTTCTCCTGTACAAACGCAGAATTCAAAGATGCCCCCTATGATCCTTGCCTTGTAAAACCCCCTTTGAGTGTGGATGAAATCTGTAAATATGATATATCAGTCCCATGATTATGTTACATTATAATATAACAAAAGAAATTTTCCTGATGAGTAATCTAATTGAATCTGATCACTTAAAGGGAACTTCCCAGGTGGCTTGGTGGTAAAGAATCCACCTGTCAATGCAGGAGACAAAAGAGATGGTTCGATTCCTGGGTTGGGAAGATCCCCTGGAGGAGGCAATGACAACCCACTCCAGTATTCTTGCCTGAAAAATGCCATGGCCAGAGGATCTTGGCAGGTTACACTCCATGGGGTTGCAAAGATTCAGACACGACTGAGTGACTGAGCACACACGCGTGCAATCACATCAGGGGATTTTCTCCTGCTCTTTCTCCTGCTTTCTCTTGAGAGAAAATGAGAGAGATTGGAAGCCTGAAACTTGTTGTGCCATAGTTGGCTCTGAAGACTAGGGAGTCACGAGAAAGAAGCTTAGAGTAACTTCTAGAGTGACTTCTTGCCAAAAGTCAGCAAGGAGATGGGACTTTAGTTCTGACACAGGCTGGGGCCTAGGACCTGGTGCCTTTTGCTGCAGTGCACACACTTGGACGTATAATGTCCTCTTGTCCAAAAACAGCACAAAAAACTCTAAGGGACAATTACTAAAGTAATTGTGCATTTAGAGCAAATTATAAACAAGATACAAAAACACCAAAAACCCAACTGCCACTTCTGAGGTGCAGGGAGCAAAACTGGTACTGTGCATGATCACTGCACACAGCACCACCAACAGGGTGGGCCAACCACCCAAGCTACCCTCCAGCCTGACCCCTGGACCTGCCCCTAGTCTCACCCCATTTAAGGGCCTATATCGCACTCACCAACATCTCAGGGAGCAAGCAAAGGAAACTGTTACTTCTTTTCATTCCCTCCTGCTGCAACAGGAGTCCCAATAAAGCCTTGCCTGAATTTATTGTCTGGCCTCATCAATTTCTATTGATTAAGGAATCCTAGGTCTCTGGTTGTTAACATTTCCACAATCACAAAAAAACTGAATTATGACAACAGCTTGAATGGGCTGGAAGTGAATTCTTCACCACAGCCTCAGATCCAAGAATAGACAAACCAACACCTCAATGTTGGCCTCATGAGACTAACAGCAGAGAAACCAGTCAAGCTCAACCAAATGTCTCACCTCCAGAACTGTGGGATACTACATAGATAATGTTTTAAGCTGCTAAGTGTGGGAATTTGTTAGGTAGAAACAAAACTAATACTACGCCAGAGAAGCTTAACTGAGATTATATAAAGAAATGTTATCTGAAACATACATCTACTTATTTACGTATGTGCTAAGTCATTCACTCATGTCTGACTTCTTGCGACCCTTTGGACTGTAGCCCACCAGGCTCCTCTGTCCTTGGGATTCTCCAGGCAAGAATACTGGAGTGGGTTCTTGCTTCCTTTCCCAGTGGATCTTCCTGACCCAGGGATCAAACCTGCATCTCTTATGTCTCCTGCATTGGCAGGTGGGTTCTTTACCACTAGCACCACTTACTTACACATTTATTCTATAATCCATGTACATACTATAAAACAGGCATAATTCATTTTACTGCACTTTGTTGCTCAGATGCTATTTTTTTTAACAAATTGAAGGTTTGTAGCAATGTTGAATCAAGCAGTTCTATCAGCCATTTTTCCAACAGCGTTAATTTTAATTGAGGTATGTGCATTGCTTTTTTAGATATGTTAGGTACTTAGAATAGGACAAAGGAGTCCAGAATGGCAGTGGCTAAAAGGCAAAGAAGGGAAAAGCCAGTGAAAATAGAACAAAGGAAGATCCAAGGACTGGAGTGTGCACCTCAGGTGAAACAAACAGCTCTCCTGGCTAGCCCAATTTACATAGGGCAGGCTCAGGGGGAGGAAAAATAACATATAAAAAGAGGAGCCAAAATTGGGCCACGGCTGCTTGCTTCTCTTCGTGTGTCTACCCACTCTCATGCCTTAGGGATGCAGTTTCCTTTGCTTGCCAAATAAAACTGAGCTGTAACACTGGTCCATCCATCGCTTCAAATTTTTGCTATGGCGAGACAGAACCAAGGAAATTACAAACTCCCCCGACATATATAGTGCCATGACTTGGATTTAACCTAGTTGAAACAACCTCGGCTCAGCCCCCATGAGGCAGAGGCCATGAACAGCAGAAGCCCAACTCAG
Source organism: Ovis aries (assembly GCF_016772045.2). Taxonomy (NCBI): domain Eukaryota; kingdom Metazoa; phylum Chordata; class Mammalia; order Artiodactyla; family Bovidae; genus Ovis; species Ovis aries. Next base: position 168,222,359 of record NC_056054.1, on the reverse strand, counting down.
TGAAATCTCCCACTGTGGAAGGTGAATGCAAAGAAAACCCAATGCAGAGGAAGTGACAAGAAGCCCAGCATGCTGGAAAGTGGAACAACAAAAACAAACTTGGCAGAAAGCTCACGCGTCTCAGTCTCAGAGAACCTCCAGTTAAGGTAGGAGGTCTTCGCTCCTATAGTTGGAAGGACATATAGCTAACAAAATCCCAATTCCTTTACAATCTCTCGTTTCTTGTTTCCTTGATCCCCCAACGAATAGACGAGCAGCAGTGGGTGCATTTGAGGGATTTTGGCAGGGGCTACTTAGTAGCTATTGTCCAAGGGGGTGGGGGTTCTTTGTCCTTCATCTTTTTGTGCCAAGGATCAGGCCAATGAAAACTGTGAGCACAAGTCGGGTATTTAGCAGATTTTCCAGCAGGTTATGAAGAGGATTCCTCAGCACGTTTTTCCCACTGCTTTTTCCTCCCATCCTTCATCTCCTCTTTCCATCTATGCCACTGCTTACAAATTATTGGGCAGGTCCTCATCTTTCCATTTCTGAAAGTTGTGCTTGAAACCATTACCTACAAATGGGACTCAAACCCACATGGCAGAGACTCTGTGCTATGGGACTTGAGCCTGGCCATAACTCACAGTGCCTGGTTTTAGGACTTAATGAAGCCCAGGCTCTTGATGTCTCATTGCAAAAACAATTCAATGAGAGACACAGTGATAGGTAAGAGATGGATTTGTTCAGATTTAGAGAGAAGCACACTCCACAGAATGTGGGCCATCACATGCACTGGCCATGGAATGTGGTGTGGTTAGTTTTCCAGAGCTGAGTGATTTCATATGCTAATGTATGGGAGGATCATTCCAACACCTGGGAAACCACCCACTCCTTGGTCTTTTAGCAGTCTTTTAGCTTGCAGATTGAGGATCAAGGTTTAGTTGAATTTGACTTGTCATCTTGGACCCATTTGATTTTAATCTGTTTATGTTATGCCCTTGGGCTATATCATTCTTTCAAAAGTTGTGCCCTGTCCCCTTCCCTCCTGTTTCATGCTCTTTTCCTGAGCCCCATCTGGGTCCACAATGTTGCCTCTACAATCTTCTGGAGGGACAACCAGAAAATAGCTGGCCCTTGGGAGAGAAATACTGTGCAATATCCGATCCCTCTAGATATTCAGGTCTTCATCTTCCATGTTTCCTACAACATGTGCAACAACAGCATTTCTCAGTGAATCCACCAGGGTGGGTGACAGGCACACAATGCCTGTTAGAAGTCCATCTGTTGGTGGCATCCCCTCAAGGGCAACTGGGCTTCCAGGGATAATGTTTGCCACTTTAGGAGTTAGCCCTGCAGGCTGTTTGGGCTCAAACCATTGCCACTCTTCTCATAAAGTTACAAACACACCTCTGGATCAAATCTCCACTCCACTTTTGTGGAACATCTGGTTTGTTGCCTCTTATCAATTTATCATTAAGCCACTTACTAACTCCTGCAACCAGGACCCTGCCCACTTGTAGGCAACATCGCTTCACCCACCTCATTATTAAAATACTCTTTAATTCCCTTAACAGGACCAGATAACCCACTACTTTGTCATTACTTCTGTTATTACCTAGAGTGGGTCTATGACAATGAAATGCTTACATTGAAGCATTGGAAACACCCCAAATTGCTCTTATGGAGGACTACAGGAGGAAATCAGTGACTTACATTCCCTCAGAGAAATACGAGGATAAGGCTATGGCTGTTTCACCAGGTTCCCAGTCTCAGAGCACAGACTTATTGCTTTATATCATGGTATATATTCCCATCTGCAGTGGACAAACCAGCAATGAGTTAAAATTACAAACCCTTAATCCTACCCAGCATTGGCCATGCTGGAGACCTTGGGGCTGCCCAACTCCAGTCTGGAGTTCCCAGGAGGTCAAGCAATCTCGACCTGCCTAGGGATCTGGTCCTCAGAAGGTTGTCACACCTCAACCTGCTTGGGAATCCTCCAGTCCAGGGGTCCCAGGAGGTCAATATGACTCCACCTACCCAGGGACCCAACTCTCAAGAGGCCAACCTGCCTCAACCTGCCCAGGGATTCGATCTCCTGGAGGCTGTGACACCTCAATCTGCCTGGCAATCTGTGGATGCCCAGCTCTCAGGTTTCAACAGTACTGGATAGGATAAGCTTCAGAAAGACTCCTTCCTAAGGAAGTCCGCCCATGGAAATAGAAGGAAGCCTATTAGTTGTGGGACCATGCCCAGTCTCATCAACAACTCATGAGCCTAATGAGAACCCCATTGCCTTTCTGGAAAAGCTTAAAGAGGTCCGCCAAAAGTTTACCGATCTGGACTTAGACTCTTATGAGGGACAGGTGATTTTAAAAGATAAATTCCTGTCCAAATGTACATCAGACAGCAAGATAAAGTTACAACAGCTATAGCAGCAGAACACTGCTGCCTCTTTATATGAGATGGTCCAGCCACCAATACCTTTGTACAACAGAGAACAGGAGAGGGAGGGCAGGGCCCAGGAAAGAGAGAAAAGCAAAGAGACAAGGCATGCCCAGATGCTGGCCGCCTTACAGGGAAACCCTATGGCAAACCCTGAGTCCTTGAAGGACAAGGCATGGGGCAAATGTCTAATCTGTAGACAAGTGGGACATTGGGCCAAAGACTGTCCAAACCATGACAAGTCTCCTAAAATGGCTTGCTACAAATGCTATCAAGTGGAACACTGGATGGCACTCTGCCATGGGGACCCAACAGCCTCTAGCTCAAGTGCCAAGCCTTCCCACACAATGGTTCAACAGGACTGAAGCAGCTCACTCCAGCCAGCCCACCTGTCACAGATAACCTTCAGAGGGCTGGAGCTGACAGTGCACTGGATGTGCAGGTAGGTCTGAGAATTTCTTGTTTGACACAGAAAACTATCCTGACCTCCTTCTCCAGAGACTTCTCCTCCAAAACCTGTACCATTTGGGGTGCTACAGGAAAAACAATTACAAAAAGACTGACCCAAGTACTTATTTGTTGCTGGGATGTACAAATAGTTTCCCACCAGTTTCTGGTAGTCCCTGAGTATCCTACCCCCTTATTGGGAAGCTATCTCTCCCTGCCTTCAAAATCTTGCAGCTATTGCAATCCTGTTAGAATATGTTTTAAAACACTCTTTTGTGGGAAAACTATTTTTACCAGCCACCAAGTGAAACAACTCCTGAATGGGAGAGGTCATTTATGGATGTCTGATTAAAGGATCCTTAGATATCAAGTAGTGCTGATGGAAAATCCAGGCCTGACTATATCCCCTTGTTGGTTTCTTAACCCAGCCACCCTCCTGCCTATCCCCGAGGGCTCTCTCCCCTTCCACTCTTGCATAGAAACTTTGGACCATTGAACAAAACCCTGAGAGGAGTTCTTAGAATATCCTGTGAAAATCCTGAGAAAATTTGGTACACTGATGGAAGCAGCTTTGTCTTGGATAGAAATAGAAGAGCCAGATATGCAGTAGTCTCCAATTTTGAGATCCTAGAGGCTAAACCTTTGCTACCAGGTTCAGTTCAGTTCAGTTCAGTTCAGTCACTCAGTCGTGTCTGACTCTTTGTGACCCCGTGAACCACAGCACGCCAGGCCTCCCTCTCCATTACCAACTCCTGGAGTCCACCCATACCCATGTCCATTGTGTCGGTGATGCCATCCAACTGTCTCATCCTCTGTTGTTCCCTTCTCCTCCTGCCCTCCATCTTTCCCAGCATCAGGGTCTTTTCAAATGAGTCAGCTCTTCACATCAGATGGCCAAAGTATTGGACTTTCAACTTCAACATCAGTCCTTCCAATTATCTGAGCTCATAGTCCTGACTCCAGATTTAGAGCTGGAAAAAGGAAAAAGAGTAGCCATTTACAGTGACTCCAAGTATGCCTTTCTGGTGCTACATGCAAATGCTGCTATTTGTAAAGAAAGAGGCCATTGACCACCCGAGGTTCCCCAATCAAATATGGTGATCAAATCCTTAGGCTCTTGGAGGAGGTCCGTCTGCCCACTGAGATTTCAGTCGCCCATTGTAAAGGACACCAAACAGGGAGCACAGAGGTGGTACAAGGGAACCAAAGAGTTGATCAGGCAGCTAAGAGAGCAGCATTACAGAATAATGACCTAATAGGAGTTGCCACCTTAATTCCACAGACTAATTTGACAGAAACTCCTTCATATACTGAAGGGGAGACTCTTAAAGCTAAGAGTAGGGGCTTTTAAGAAGATTATATGGGGTGATTTCAAAAGGAGCGACTCTTATTTTCTGCCTGGTAACCTCCAATGGAAGTTGGTTAACTCCTTATATGCCACCACTCATTTAGGGGAACAGGCCTTCAAACGAGTATAAGGCAAGTTGAGTCTTCTTGTCCCACTTGCCAATTAAACAACCCCCAAGGAACTCAAAGACCCCAGCTGGCCCAGCCTGTCCAACCACATGGGATCTACTCAGGAGAGGACTGGCAGATGGACTTCATCCAGATGCCAGTTTCTCAAGGGTATAATACCTATTAGTCATGATAGATACATTCACAGGATGGATTGAAGGCTTTCCCACCTGGACTAAGAAGGCTGAGGAGGTGGTGAAAAAAACAAAACAAAACAAAACAAACAAACAACTGCTCCATGAAATCATTTTGAGATTGGGTCTGCCCAGGTCATTACAAAGTGACAATGGGACATCATTTACTTCTAAGGTCACCCAGTTCAGTTCAGTTCAGCCACTCAGTCATGTCTGACTCTTTGCGACCCCATGAATCACAGCACACCAGGCCTCCCTGTCCATCACCAACTCCCAGAGTTTACTCAAACTCCTATCCATAGAGTCGGTGATGCCATCCACCATCTCATCCTCTGTCGTCCCCTTCTCCTCCTGCCCCCAATCCCTTCCAGCATCAGAGTCTTTGCCAATGAGTCAGCTCTTTGCATGAGGTGGCCAAAGTATTGGAGTTTCAGCTTTAGCATCAGTCCTTCCAATGAATACCCAGGACCCTCTCCCTTAGATGGACTGATTGGATCTCCTTGCAGTCCAAGGGACTCACAAGAATCTTCTCCAACACCACAGTTCAAAAGCATCAATTCTTCAGTGCTCAGCTTTCTTCACAGGTCACCCAAGGGGTCTCTAAATCATTGAGCATTGCTTATAATCTCCATTGTGCCTGGAGGCTTCAGTCTTCAGGAAAAGTAGAAAGAGCCAACCAATTCTTAAAATCAGCAATTGAAAAAAAAATAAATAAATAAGCCAGGAGACCTCCCAGGAATGGAAGAGGGATTTACCAATAGCTCTCCTCTGCACGTGTATTGCCCCTAAGAAACAGGTTGGTCTTAGTCCTTATGAGATGCTATACAGCAGACCTTTTGTTTGTGTAAATGGCCTCCTAGTTCCAGAGGCTCAGACCCTCCAGTCTTATACCATGGCCACTGGGTAATTCCAACAGGATATGTGCTTGTGGGGTGTCAACCAGGACCCAAAATACTCTAAAGAGCCACCACTATATGCTCCAGGGACTCAAGTCCTAATTAAAGTCTGGAAAGATGAGTCCCCAAAGCCTCAGCTCCAGTCCACATGGAGAGGCTGCCTACCATATAATACTTTCTACTCCCACAGCAGTCAAGGTACCAGGACACAACTCCTGGATTCACTCATGAGTCAAGCCACGGAAGAAAACAGAAGAGGACACTCAATATGCCTGTGTGCCCCTTGGGAGATCTCAGATACCTATTCAGAACTACAAATGAGTGTCATCCTAATGAATACCTCCAAAATTAAGTTTCTGGGGATAAGATTTTTCAGAATAGCTTTAAAGAGCCAACACAGCTTGGCAGTGGTTGTACTCCAAAATAGACAGAACTGATCCCTGAACTAGGACGGACTCGACCCATCTTGAATGAGACATGTTATTTCTGGATAAATACCTCCAGCTAAGTTAAGGAAAGTCTCACAGTCCTCAAGGAAAACATTCAGATCCTAGAGGATCTCAAAGAACAAGCTGGAGAGTTCTCAAGTGGCTGCAATCTCTCTTTGGGGCATCCTTTTCCTGGCGATGGGGGATTTTGAATTGGCTAACGCCCCTCTAATCCATGTTATCACCATATTGATGCTGCTTGAGATTGTTCCATGTAATATTAATTGTCTAACCCATTTTGTCTCTGTCCAGGTCAACAAGCCACAACATGCAGCGCCAGTTCAACAAGGATATATAAAACTACAGCCAACCATGGGAAATATCACTCACCCTTAGATGGAAACAATTATAAGGACTCCGAGACTTGCGACTAGCAAGGGGGGGAGGCCCAATGCCCCTCACCATCCCAGTTCAGCAGGAAATAGCCAGAGAGAGCTCGACACCCCTGTTCTCAAAGAATTGGACTTCCCATCTCTTAGTGGGTAATGTTAGGTAGTTAGAATCCAAAAAAGGGGTCCAGAATAGTGGTGGCTAAAAGACAAAGAAGGGAAAAGCCCACAAAAATAGAACAAAGGCAGGTCCTGAGGACCGGAGTGAGAAGCTCAGGTGAAACAAACAGCTTTCCTGGCTAGCCCAGTTTACATAGGGCAGGCTCAGGGGGAGGAGAAATAACATAAAAAGAGGAACCAAAATTGAGCCATGGGCTTCTCTCTTCTTTTCGCATCTTCTGGGTTGGCCTGCCCTCACACCTCGAGGATGATTTTCCTTTACTTGCCAAATAAAACTGAGCTGCAACACTAGTCCATCCATCGCTTCAAATTTTTGCTGCAGCAAGACAGAACCAAGGAAATTACAAATTTCCCCAACAGATATAATGCCATTGCACACTTAATAGACTACAGTGTAATGTAAACATAACTTGAATTGACTCTGGAAAAAAAGTCTGTGTGACTCACTTTATTGCAATATTTACTTAATTGCAGTGGTCTGGAACCAAATCCATTTTATCTCTGAGGCCTGCCTATATCCATTAGAGTTACTTCAAAAACAACAGCAAGAACCACAAGCAACAGCAAAGATGAATCTCATAAACATAACATTAAAAGGATAAAAGAAAAGCCAGACACAAAAGAATGCTTATGATAAAATTCCATTTATGTAACATTAAGAAAACAAGGAAAACAAAATTGTAGTGTTTATGGAATATATACATAAGTGCCAGTTGTATAAAGAAGAACACAAAGTGACTGCCAAGAAATTCAGGATAGTGATTACCTTTGGGGGAGAAAAGGGAATAAGGATGTGAAGGGCCTAGTGGGGGCACTGGCTGCACCTGTGCTACTAACAACAATATGCTATGCCATGCCATTTGTGGTTATCTTATGATTATTTGCCAGAGAAGGCAATGGCAACCCACTCCAGTACTCTTACCTGGAAAATCCCATGGACGGAGGAGCCTGGTGGGCTGCAGTCCATGGGGTCGCGAAGAGCCAGACTCGACTGAGCGACTTCACTTTCACTTTTCACTTTCATGCATTGGAGAAGGAAATGGCAACCCACTCCAGTGTTCTTGCCTGGAGAATCCCAGGGGTGGCAGAGCCTGGTGGACTGCCATCTATGGGGTTGCACAGAGTCGGACACGACTGAAGTGACTTAGCAGCAGCAGTAGCAGTATGATTATTTGCTAACAAGTTGTTTGCTTTAAATACTTTTTTGTGTGTTATACTCTTCAATTGTTAAAATGCCAACAAAACCTCAAACCATTGTGCTGATTAATTTTACCTTGATGCATAGAGTGAGAGGCTCATGAAAGCCTCAGGAAGGCGAGTGTGTGGAAAGCGCCTTGCAATAGCCAATGCAGGCCCAGTACCTGGGAATTTCTTACCTCTTCTGACACATCTCAGAAATGGGCTTGCATGTGTCCCTTGCCTAAAAATCCCATGTCTTCCCTTACTTACCCCAGGCTCATGAAATGGAGTATTTTCTGTTATTTATTTATTTGATTGTGTGTTTCTGAGGAAGGAGTCACTGTGTTCTGAGCATGAACATGAATTTTCCCCTGAAGCAGCCCATTACTACTCTGATTCACCATCTCTGCTCTTCTCTTGAATTATCTCATTTGCTTCCTGTTCTTTTACCCCCATCCATAAGGTAGCTGGGATTTTGCCAGGGTTGCTGATGCTAATGCCTCCTACACTACTTTACTGAGGCATTGGCCCCTTTTAGATTAATGTGACTGGAGAGAAGCAGAAACAAACTGCTGATTGTTTTGATCCTTCTCCAAAACAGTTCCCTTGATACTTAAAATAATCCTGCTCTCTACTCTCTGGATGCTTATCAGATTTTTTTTTTTTCCTTTTAAAACTATCTAAAATTTCAACTTCATCACCATTAACAGCATTCAGTATTAAAGGGTTCAGGCTATCTGTCGGGAGAGAGGATAAATGTCAGTTAACCCTGAGAATCAGCGTGGATGAATAACAGCATACACTATTGTATCCAACTGTTACAAAAGAGAAAGAAGCAAACATATTTTGATTTCAACATACAAATGCATTAGTATGGATTTATAAGGAGTTTCAAGAATACAATGGAATAAGAAGTGCTTACAAGACCTGTAAAGCTTGAGCACATAGTGAGTCAGCCAAATTCCAGCTCCCTATTAACTGATCCTCTCGAAAAAAATCCCTGCTCACCTTCATCTATAAACGGCTTCAATGGATTTTTCATTGTCCCCCTAATTTAATATATTTTGCCTCACCCCTTTTTTCTCTCCAAATTATATGAATTCTTCAAATCAGGGTTCAAGATTTACTTCCTCGCTAAAGCTTTTTCCAAAGCTATCAATATACAGCTCATCTTCTCTGAGTTCTTACCATTCTTCAATTGTACTCCATTTACTTGGTACCTGATCATATTACACTTATAACAATAGATGATCAGCTCCTTAAGAGGCAAATATCTTTTTAAAAATCATTTACATCATTTTAGAACATGCTAGATGCTGATACAGAGAAGTTGTAGAGAGTCATGGGACTAGAAGACTCTCAAAATCTCTACCTAGAAGGAAAAGTATCCTCAAACAACCTTCAAACTATAAATTATAGAAAGTCAAGGAAAATATGATTGAGCCAACTGATTCCTAGCATATATAATTGTGGGTAGTTAGTAGATAATCAAAAAGTCTTATTAATTGGATTGATTTAATATGGAAACAAGAATATGGCTGTCTCTTCCTAGAAACACACAAAATGGAGAGAGTTTATTATCTAAGGAGACAGCTGAAAGGAGTAGCAATCTAAAATCAAGTGAGTTAGGAATAACCCTCATTTTTATTAGTGGGTGAATTACTTTGCCAACAAAGGTCCGTCTAGTCAAGGCTATGGTTTTTTCAGTGGTCATGTATGGATGTGAGAGTTGGACTGTGAAGAAGGCTGAGTGCTGAAGAATTGATACTTTTGAACTGTGGTGTTGGAGAAGACTCTTGAGAATCCCTTGGACTGCAAGGAGATCCAACCAGTCCATTCTAAAGGAGATCAGCCCTGGGTGTTCTTTGGAAGGATTGATGCTAAAGCTGAAACTCCAATACTTTGGCCACCTCAAATGAAGAGTTGACTCATTGGAAAAGACTCTGATGCTGGGAGGGATGGGAGGCAGGAGGAGAAGGGGATGACAGAGGATGGGATGGCTAGATGGCATCACTGACTTGATGGACGTGAGTTTGAGTGAACTCTGGGAGATGGTGATTGCCGGGAGCCAGCGTGAGGAACTCCGCCCATGGCGAAGGTCATGAGGAAGGAGGCTTGGCATACACAAAGGCATGATCAAGCCTCAGGAAACCCCCTGTTCCCAAGTATCTAACCCCAAAACCAGAGTCTGTTTTATGCTCTCGCCTATGCCTCTGACTTTACGGGGGCTCTCCCCCATAACCATTTTTCTTGGAGAAGAAGTAAACGTGCAGCTCCAAGGCAATAAAAAGCATTGGGCATGACAAGAGTGTTTCAGCTTACGGACTGCTCTGAAGGTTATCTAGCCCGCCTGTATAGGTTTGTCCGGCCACATGTGATTGTTTACAGCCTCCCAATCTGAGAGGCACGAGATGTTTTAGACTTACTAAAGGCAAATTATTTTGGGGAGTTAGAAATTATTAATATAGTGGGTTGGTTAGGAATTATATTGGTGAAGGGTTTCTTCATTTGTTGTGTCAATAATTGCTGCTAATACGCTGCTCTGGGTGGGACAAGGATGTCTCAGGTTGAACCTCTCTGCTGACAGACTAGCTTGTGTGACAGGATTATCCATACTCCTGCCACATGATTGTTTACTACCTCTCAACCATAAACAGCACAGAGAGTTTTGGAGTATTTTGAGAGTCTTAATTAGCATAGGGCTTTTTCTTCTTGTTGAGTCAATGCTTGCCGCCAGGCCTCCATATCCTTAGGCACCTGGGAATATATTAATCAATGTATTTGGAATATACTAGTTTTTGATGTTAGCAATACTAGACTTTTTGAGTTAATGGATTTTCTCTTTTGTAATAGATCACTGTACTTTGTTATAAATCACTGTGTCCTTGCTATGTAAAAATGTAACTTTATCATATCTTAAGACTAAATAGATCTTAAGGGGAGCATTGGTGAAAGGATTTTCATTTGTTGGGCTGATGTTTGCTGCTAAATCTCCATGTTCCCTACCCTTATAATGAATATAACTAACATATAGGAGAAATAAGTATTAACCTTTAAGCATATAGGAGAAATAAGTATTAACCTTTAAGATTAATCACGTTAACCTTGGCTTAAATAAATTCCTTTCTTGATTGTAACTCACTACACCCTCACCCTATAGGAATGTAACTTTATTTGGAGGGTGGTGCCTGGTTTAAGAAATAAGTTTAACGCATGTAAGAATTAAAGATTTTAAAATTTAAAAAAAAAAAAAAGAAAAGAAATAAGTTTTTTGGTTATCAGAAAGAAAAGATCATAAAATGTCAGCAGGTCTCACTCATGGCCAGAAGATGATGTACCTTTTTTTATGCATTTATGTGAAGCACCTGATTTTGATAAAGGTCAGGACTGCTGACTCCCGCGTGACTCTGTATTCATCCCTATGTGTAACAAAAGGTATATAAGCAAACCCCAAAATAAAGAAATCGGATCAGTTTCTGGAAAGACTGATTCCCCCATGTCGCTTCTTTCTTGCTCCCGTTTTTCTGGCTGAATTCCCATCTGAAGCATGGATGCTATTCCATGTAATCCAAGTTATTCAGCCTCTTTTTCTCCACTAATCTTCCTACTACACTATCCATTTCTAATCTATCTATATCTGTGATTAAATATGTATTTTTCCAAAGACGCCGACTCCATCCCCCCACCTTCGAATCACCCTGGATCCACCGGGGCTGGACCCCGGCAGGTGATGGACAGGGAGGCCTGGCGTGCTGTGATTCATGGGGTCCTAAAGAGTCGGACACGGCTGAGCAACTGATCTGATCTGATCTGATCTGAAGTCATCACTCTGCTGACAAAGATCCATATAGTCAAGGCTATGGTCTTTACAATAATCATCTACAGATGTGAGAGGTGGACCATAAATAAAATAGAGAGCCAAAGAATTTATGCTCTCAAACTATGCTGCTGGAGAGGACGCTTGAGAATCCCATGAAGCAAGGAGATTAAATTAGTTAATCTTAAAGGAAATCAATCCTGAATATTCATTGGAAGGACAATACTTTGGCCACCTGATATAAACAGCCAACTCACTGGGAAAGACCCTGATGCTAAGAAAGATTGAAGGCAGGAGTAGAAGGGGATGACAGAGGACGAGATGGTTGGATGACATCACCAGTTCAATGAATGTAAACTTGAGCAAACTCAGGGAGATGGTGAGGGACAGGGAGGCCTGCTGTGCTGCAGTCCATGGGGTCACAAAGAGTCAGACACAACTTGGTGACTGAACAACAACAACAAGGCTCTGCTTAGCTAGAAGTGAAGAAGCAGCATTGTTGGCATCTTCACATGACTATCATCTTCAGCAGCAGTATGTATTTAATATGCAATCATATATTTTACAGGTTTTCCTGGTGGTTCAAATGGTAAGAATCTATGCTCATTACGGGAGACTAGGGTTCAATCTCTGGGTTGTGAAGATCCCCTGGGGAAGGGAATGGCGACCCATTCCCAGTAGCCACTGGGAATGGCTACCAGTATTCTTGCTTGGAGAATTCCATGGACAGAAGAGCCTGATGGGCTGCAGTCCTTGGTGTCACAAAGAGTTGGACATGACAGCAACCAACACTTTCATATATTTTATATGATATATCTCATCTGATCTGCTCAAAAATTCTAAGGAATAGGAATTGTTGTCATTCTTATTTTTTCATTGAAATCAACAAACAAGTTTAAAGACAATCTGTTAGCCTCCTATTTGCTACTACAATATATTATCACAAACTTCATGGCTTAGAAAAACATGAATTTATTATCTACACTTCTTGAGGTCAGAAGTCTGAAATCAGTTTTACTGGCCCCAAATCAAAGTGTTGGCAAGCCAGTGTTCCTTCTGGAAGGTCTACAGGAGTTTTCCTAGTCCCTTCCTCCATTTTCATGACCAGCCTCATACCATCTCTCTCTCTCTCTCTCTCTCTCTCTCTCTCTGACTCTTGTAATTATGTTGGGCCCAGTGGGACAATCCAACATAATCTTCCTATTGCAAAATCCTTAATTTAATCACACTGTGGAGTCCCTCTTGCCATATAAGGCTCAGTTCAGTTCAGTCGCTCAGTCGTGTCCGACTTTTTGCGACCCCATGAATCGCAGCACGCCAGGCCTCCCTGTCCATCACCAACTCCCGGAGTTCACTCAGACTCACGTCCATCGAGTCAGCGATGCCATCCAGCCGTCTCATCCTCAGTCATCCCCTTCTTCTCCTGCCCCCAATCCCTCCCAGCATCAGAGTATTTTCCAATGAGTCAACTCTTGGCATGAAGTGGGCAAAGTACTGGAGTTTCAGCTTTAGCATCATTCCTTCCAAAGAAATCCCAGGGCTGATCTCCTTCACAATGGACTGGTTGGATCTTCTTGCAGTCCAAGGGACTCTCAAGAGTCTTCTCCAACACCACAGTTCAAAAGCATCAATTCTTTGGCGCTCAGCCTTCTTCACAGTTCAACTCTCACATCCATACATGACCACAGGAAAACCCATAGCCTTGACTAGATGGATCTTAGTCGGCAAAGTAATGTCTCTGCTTTTGAATATACTGTCTAGGTTGCTCATAACTTTTCTTCCAAGGAGTAAGCTTCTTTTAATTTCATGGCTGCAGTCACCATCTGCAGTGATTTTGGAGCCGCAAAAAATAAAGTCTGACACTGTTTCCACTGTTTCCCCATCTATTTCCCATGAAGTGATGGGACCGGATGCCATGATCTTCATTTTCTAAATGTTGAGCTTTAAGCCAACTTTTTCACTCTCCTCTTTCACTTTCATCAAGAAGTTTTTTAATTCCTCTTCACTTTCTGCCATAGAAGGTAGCACTTCTTAAATTCGCCAATCTTCAATCACACTATTTTCAACCTGTCTGCAATTCTACAAAGCATAGGTGGCAAAGAAAAAGGCAGCTAAGAGCCTGAAGAATCCACAGTTCAATGCTAATCAGAAGAAGGATGCTAGCCAAAGAATGGTTTAAACTATGTTTCTCCAAGTATGGAGTTATTCACTGGAGTTATTCAGAATTTCTTTTCAATGCAATTCCTCAGATCATCCCTGCCTACTAAGTTAAAATCTCATTATAACAAGTTTCCAAGGTAGTTCTTATTCATGTTAAAATGCAGGAGCTACTGGAAAAGAAAAAGAAGCCCATTGTCGGGAGGAGAGGTAATGAACAGAAAGAGGTATTACAGCATTCAAAAAAAAAAAAATCCCATAGTTATGAATGCTCAAACTCTACCATGAGCAGCACAAGTAAGCAGGTAATATGAAAGCTAAGTTATACCATCAGTGTATACTGTCTTGTCGGTGTAATCTCTGTGAAACATTAACAATAACTATTGCCAGAAAGAGTCCAGATAGTGTCCAGCTCTTCTTAGGCAAAGCAGCTTTGTTCACTGGGAAGCCTTCACAGTACACACACATTCACAAAAAATACCACAATCATGTAAATCCCATGAAAACCAGATTCTCTGAGTTTAGAGGCATAAAAATGCTCACTTCTGAATATGATCATTCTGCTAAATAAATGGATGAAGAATAACCTTGCTTATCTTGCACATTTCTCTGAAGACCTCAGTATTGACAGATACTACTTAGTTGCTCTTTCAATCCCAGGGATTTAACAATCAGACCCAATATTTACTATTAGTCCCAGAAATATTTCTATCATTATCAAATATCCTATATGCCTGTATGTGACAGTCATGACAACTCTGGTCAATAATTGAGATTGACAAGCAACATTCATGAATAGGACCTTGATTTCTTTCCTCAGGTTTAATGGCAACTCAAGTGTATTCAAGGGAGAGTTGAAAGTTATCAATGATTTATTCTGCAAGAGGCATAAATAAAATCTCTCCTTAGGCATAATATGTCAGTTCAATTGACCTTTTAGTATGTCATGTCACAAAGATGTACCTTTCATATACAACCTTATAGCAGACTTGGACATTTGTTTCCCTTAAATTCTCCAAATTCTGACAAGCAAGGTTCCAAAGCAAAAAAAGAAAAAAAGGAAAAGAAAAAGAAAGAAATGTCAATGGTGGTAAAGATTTTTATCAAATTTTTCTCCTCTCCCCTTTCTCTGGCTGCTGAGCAGATCAATTTCATTCCAAGTTACAGCAAGGTGTCTGAGAAGCTATGAAGACACCGACCTTTCTCAGAGCCTTCAGGCTTCCCAACATGGATAACTGCCAAAACCTATTAGGAGCTGGGCAAAAGGACAGCCCAGTGGTGCTTTGGCAAAATATCCTATAAACCTTTGACTGGGTCATGTCACTATGATAAGTGTCACAGGGACAAAAAAAAATCCTATTTGCTGTAAGCATATCCTTTCTCCATAGCTCTAATAGCAAGAGCAAGAATGCAAGAGAAAGAAAGACAGCATTTTTTTCTGTCTCTACAGATTTACTTTCAGTTGTGCCCAGGGAATCTATTATGACTCCTTGAGAAGGGAAACACAAGAGCATCAATGTCTTAATACCCATATTATCATTTGATAAAGTGGTAATGCCATGTACACTACTTAGGTGCATGGTGTTGATCTCAGCACATACCATCATAGATCCTTCCATTAAATGAGCAATCTATCACTGCCAAAGCTGTTCACCAGTAAAATGGGATTTATATTCTAAGTTCTGATGTAATCTGTCTTTAGTCCATTCCAATGCATGCAGTCTTATGGAGAAAATCAAATAAGACCTAATATCCACAAACCAATTATTAAAACAAATACCAAAATCAGGTGACTGCATTTGAGAAAGAGAGAATAGCCATCCTGTAAGATAATGATCTAGATTCTGGAAAGCAAAAAATGGCCCCTATGCCTAGACTTCACAATTTCATAGCTCCATTAATAGCTAAGAGGAGTACTATAATCTGAAGACTCAGAAAATAATATATACTGAAATGAGTTTTGCTACTTGAGTCATTTGAGCATTGGCTCATTCATTCATATAATATATATTGAGACTTAATAGGTTCAGTTTCCTATTCTAGTCATTTAGGATACAAGAATGGGCAAAATAGGCACATTCCCTACGCTTAGAGAACCATCTCTAGAAGCAGTTATGATGTAAGTCACAATCAGGTATAAAGGGAAAGAATATGTTCCAAGTTTCACGTAAGCATGAAACTTTACACCCCTGAAAAGTCAAGAGTAAGACCCTTTGAGCAGGAGACATGAATCTATAAGAATCTGGGAAGAAATGAGCAGGATTTACCTTGGGCCAGGCTGGGCTAGTGGCCTCGCACTAGATGCTAGCAGCATCTATCAGCAAAGTCAAGCACATAAACCTGGTGGAAATTCCTTTTAGGTCTCTAGTAAGGAAGATGACTGTTAACATCAATTCACTAGACATAAATTTAAGAAATGAAAATAATTTCTTTGTCAAACATTATGAGTAATTAGCAAGGGAGCTAAGCCTTCCTAAGCGATGAGAAGGTGGAGCGTAGGAGACAACAGTTCACATACACACAAGACATGGAATTGCTTAAGAATTAGGGTTGAATAAAGGTCCATTGTAACAAACATCAGATCTGTTATAAACTACAACCTTAAATCGTCTTATCTTTCAATTTTCCATAGAAAGTTAAGAAGTATATTTCACATAGAACATATTTTATGGTACATAACTCATTTCATAAGTAAATGATTAGCATATATGTAAAGCCCTAACAACCCATTCTAGTATTCTTGCCTGGAGAATTCCATGGACAGAGGAGTCTGGCAAGCTATAGTCCATAGGGTCACAAAGAGTCAGATACAACTGAAGGGATGCAGCAAATCCCAAATAAACAACACAATCACAGTTTATGCCACAGTAAGAGACAACCTTTTGGTGCCTTAGGGGAGCAATGATGGGATAGTATGAAAGATCATAGCGTCAATTTGCTTTCTCAACATTGTAGACTGACTAAAATATACTTCACATACATATATACTCCTTATCATATATGTTAAATGACTTGGTGATTAATAAAATACAATCAAAAGCTTTATTAAATTTATAGCAAATGTCAGTTATTACATATTTTTTTCAGTCAGCAAATATTTAAATCTTAACACTTACCCCAGAAGTGAGGAATCTGTTGTCTGGAAATTTTGATCATAAAGGGCCTAATTCTTGAAACCATAAGGAATGACTCATAAAGACCTTCCCACATCAGACCCAACTAATCTTCACAAAATTCACCTAACTGCAGAGAAGAGAGTCTGCTGAAATAGAGGAAATATAGAAACAACTAAATATTCCAGGAGGCTAGAGTTGAGCTTTTCATAAAAGACATTCCAGAAGGGTTTGCAATTGATTTCAAATACCTCTTATGGCAGATCCAGAAGACTTATCCAGTGCTCACAGGTGGCACGTTTGGTATTTCAGATCCATACTGGTCTTGCGATCTTTACAAGGATGCGTAGTCTGACACTGCCTGACAAAAATGCAGTCATCCCCACCTGGAAGTGCCTTCCCTCTCCAACAAGGGAAAACAATGAGGAAGAGGTTCTAGCACCTAAAGTTCACCAATGGCGGCTTCACTTTGAGAGAAGTTTTAATAATAATGGAAAGAGGGAAAAAAGTAAAGATATTATCAACCCAGCTACCAGACTCATGTCTAAATATTTTCAACCTTTGCCAAGAGCCAATACTTACTCCTTCTTAAAGACAACTTGATTTAAAGTAAGGAAGTAGACAATAGCAAGATCTGAGCAGATTGTGGAATATATGTAGATGCAACAAAATCTTGTCAATTTCTTTAGGAGACACTGTAAGATAATGTGAGACCACAGTTCAATGTATTTTCTTCCTGAGACTAAATATCCTCAAGAACAACATTACTGTAAATGATACTTTGTCCTCCAATTCACATTCTAGATATTCTCATTCTCTTAGAAATTTAAGAAAAAATTAAAAACCCTCTCTTCCTCCACAGGTGGCCTGGAAGAGAATCCATTGGGCTTTTTAGCAGGGGAGTAGCATGCAATAATCTGACAAGAGCTAGCAGGAGACCCAGGGATGAGGTTGCCATGTGACATCAGGAATCTTACCTTTTCATAAAACAGTGGAGCAATTATTGCAAATAATTACTCTCAGAAACAAAGCTTCTTTCAGAAATGCAGAGTTAATTTTAATTCAGAAAGTTCCTGCTTCCACAGTACACACTACAAAAAAGTAATGAAGTTGAATAAAAATATAGCATTAGGTTGAATAAAAAGCAATTTGAAAAGTTCACATCCAAGAAATACTGAAGTAATTCAGTATAATTTACTGTTCTAATTAAATGCAGCACTCAAATTTTCACAAGTTAGTTAACAAGGTCCATCTAGTCAAAGCTATGGTTTTCCCAGTAGTCATGTATGGATGTAAGAGTTGGACTATAAAGAAAACTGAGCGCTGAAGAATTGATGTTTTTGAACTGTGGTAATGGAGAAGACTCTTGAGAGTCCCTTGGACTGCAAGGAGATACAACCATCAATCCTCAAGGAAATCAGTCTTGAATATTCATTGGAAGGACTGATGCTGAAGCTGAAACTCCAATACTTTGGCCACCTGATGCGAAGAACTGACATTTGAAAGAGACGCTGATGCTGGGAAAGATTGAAGGCAGGAGAAGGGAACGACAGAGGGTGAGATGTTTGGACAGCATCACCAACTCAATGGACATGAGTTGGTGATGGACTGGGAGGCCCGGTGTGCTGCAGTCCACGGAGTAGCAAAGAGTCAAACATGACTGAGTGACTGAACTGAACTGAACTGAACTGAGTCAAAAAGTAGCATAACTTTTAAAATGAGATCAACATACGAAGTCCAGCATATAGAAATCAAGGATTAGAAGGCTCTCACTTCATAAGCCATTGTATCATAAATCATTTCCATACAATTCTAAGAGTGCATGTACTCACAAGTACAGTCTCCAGTGAAGACCCTGTTCTACATCAATGCTGGAAATGGCTGCTAATATGGATGGGACAGGACTTAAAGTAATTGTCCCATAGAAATAATGAGATATATGATAGCTAGATGTATTTAGAACAGGTCCAGTTTATTTAGGTATCTTGTGTGCTTAAATAACCTCAAGATATTGGTCAGGGAACATAATAATCATTTATTTTGTTATTTGTATAAAAAAGTGCCATCCAAGATCTAGATGAACTCTTAAGCTATTTTTGAACTGCTCGCCACTCATCCCTTGAGAAGAGGCTATTGAGATAATAAAAGAATTGCTTGAAACAAAGGAAACGATCCAGGATGCTTCCCTGCTGGCAAAGAGTTACACTAATATATCTTGGTAGTTCATTTTATTGGAAATATCCTAATTTCCCTTGGGAAAACTTTTTGTGTGGTTCCTTTTTCCCTTTTTCCATTTCAAATATATATCAACTTTCTTATTCTTGTAACGATAGGTAAACAAGATGAGTGATACAGCAAGAGGCACCACCGAGATCATAGTGAAGTGTTCCTGTCCTAGACATGTCTCACTGGCGGGTTACTGGGGCCTCCTCACTTCATCTATGAGGTGAACCATATTAAAATTACATTTTTAAAAACAAAACCAATCAAATGTTGAGAATTTCATTCAATTTATGCCTTGATGAAATAATATTTTATTAGATGGACTTTAGGATCCTTCCCAGACATGAGACTCTATAGTTGTATGAGTCCATTCTTGGGGATGGATATATAAATAATTCTGAGAGCCATAGAGACTTGTACTTTCTAACAACAGAGTTAATCAATAAAGAAGAAGCTTTTTAAGGAACCATTCTTCCTCATTGCTTCTTGCTTCCTGATCATCATATGTATTCAGGATAAGAAAATAGACCATAGACGAGATAGCTTAGCATGTTTGGCTCTTGCAGAGTATAACATGGACCCCAATAAACCATCTATTCTTTAAAGAAAAACATAATTGGGTCAGAGTTTCAATATATCTAGAAAAAAATAGCAAAAGTAGTAAGGATATCACAAAGTTTCTATAAATAAAGAAAAATTTAAATCATGCACTAAAGATTGAACATCTCATGATTATAGACAATAGGATTGTGATATATCTAAAATGATAAATCATAAAGTAATAATTCTATCACAATTAGGAAACACAGTAAATATCTTCCTGAAGAAAGGCAAAGCCAGAACATTTTATTTCAACATGGGCCATATCTATTGAACATATCAAATCAAAAATTACAATGTTGAGGCTGGAATTTTTCATTACCCTCATATTATACAAGCATAAAGCAATGGATTGTTTGCAGCTGAGTAATTTTAAGTCATATTAATGACCAAATTAAGGCAATGATTAAAGCAATAAAACTGATAACTTGATACTCAAAATGAACAACTGATAAAAGATAGAGTGTTTAGTAAAAAGAAAAAGAATAAAAGGGAAGAATGTTTATAAGGCACAAATATTGGCGTTTTCATTTGTAAATATATACCAGAAAAATTACTGAATCAAATGATCTCACATAGGGGTTAGGGTGAGTCAAGGAGCAAAGAACATAGGGCAAAGTTTGTCAAGTTAAAATTTACCAGTGGATCAAATAACAAAATCAGTCAATAATTTGTTCAAGAAATAGTTCTAAGTTCACTGCCAAATACCAAGATGTAAGATAAGTAGGTAAACTAGGTTCCAGGATCCAAATTCCAATGTATTGTGGGGCGGCGTGGGGAGGCAGCAGTCAGGAAGGGGAGAAGATGGCACACAACAACAAATAATTCTCAGACACCATCACGGTGTCCTACAATTTAACTCAATTCTCACACTGTCTACCCAGAAATAGCATCAGATTCCACAGGTTAAGGGCTCAGTCTTAAGAGACTTCCCCCTTCAGACACTAGTGTCAAGGTCAGGTTATCATTTTGTACATCTGACCGACAGAACCATAAGAGATTCTCATGACCTCCTCCTTAGGTCCAATTAATTTGCAAGAGACACTCAAAACCAGAGCAAAATTTACTTTCTACATTGTCAATTTATTGTAGTAGGATACAATTCAGGAACAGCCAGACAGAAGAGATGATGTGAAGCAAAAGGGAGGGATTCAGAGCTTTCATGCCCTCTCAGGCTGGCCACTATCCCCAAACTACAACATGTTCAACAACCCAAAAGTTCTCTGAACCCTGTCCTTTTGGATTTTTATAGAGACTTTATTATAGGCATAGGTGATTAAATCATTGGCCATTGGGAACTGATAACCTCTAGCCTTCTTGCTACCTAGGAGATCAGAGAGCAGGACTGAAATTTCAACCCTCTAATAACCTGACTGGTTCCCCCAGCAATCAACCTCTATCCCTAGATACTTTCAAAAGCTGCCTCACTGACATAACAAAGGACTCTTTTTCACTTTTAAAGGCTTAAAAGTCCCAAAGGTTTTAGCAATTGGGAGCAAGAAACTGTGGATGAAGACCAAATATATATATATAATAGTATAAATATTTATAATATTTTAATATAAATATTAAATATTTGTAAATAAATATAGATAATATATATTGTATAATATATAATATATTATATAATATATTATATGTAATAATATAAATGATTTATACTATAAATAAACATAAATATTTATTTATATTTTAATATAAATGATTTATTTATAATATAAATATTATATTATTTATAAATAAATATAATTACATATATACATGAAAGATATTTTAGTCATTTAAATGATCAAATACATATTTCTTATAAATCACAATGTCAGTGTTCATTCTTGCCATCTCCTGTTTGACCACTTCCAATCTGCCTTGATTCATGGACTCCAGGTTCCTATGCAATATTGTTCTTTACAGCATAGAACTTCACTTCCATCACCAGTCACATCCATAACTGGGTGTTGTTTTTTCTTTGGCTCTGTTTCTTCTTTCTTTCTGGAGTTATTTCTCCACTGACCTCCAGTAGCATATTGGCACCTACTAAACTGGGGAGTTCATCTTTCAGTGTCCTGTATTTTTGCCTTTCATACTGTTCATGGGGTTCTCAAGGCAAGAATACTGAAGTGGTTTGCCATTCCCTTCTCCAGTGGACCACATTTTGTCAGAACTCTCCACCATGACCCGTCCATGGGTGACCCACATGGCATGGCTCATAGTTTCATTGAGTTACTCAAGGCTGTGGTCACTGTGATCAGTCTGATTAGTGTTCTGTAACTGTGGTCTTCATTATGTCTGCCCTCCAATAGATAAGAATAAGAGGCTTATGGAAGCTTCCTGATGGGAGAGACTGATTGATGGGGAAACTGGGTCTTGTTCTGATGGGCAGGGACATGCTCAGTATATCTTTAATCCAATTTTCTGTTGATAGGTGGGGCTGTGGTCCCTGTCTGTTGTTTGACCTGAGGCCAACCAAACTATGGTGGAGGTAATGAAGACAATGATGATCTCCTTCAAAAGGTCCCATGCACACACTGCCTCACTCAGTGCCCCTGACACTACAGTAGGCCACCGCTGACCCACACATCTGATGGAGATTCCTGGACACTCAAGGGCAAATCTGGGTCAATCTCTCATAGGGTCACTACTCCTATCTCCTGGGTCTTGGTGAGCACAAGGTTTTGTTTGTGCCCTCCAAGAGTCTGTTTCCCCCATCCCTTGTAAGTTCTTCTGGCTCTATGGTGGGGTTAATGGCGACCTTCTCCAAGACAGCTTATGCCATGCCCAGGTCTGCTGTACCCAGAGCTCCTGCCCCTGCAGCAGGCCACTGCTGACCCATACATCCGCAGGAGACACTCAAATACTCAGAGGCAGGTCTGGCTCAGTCTCTGTGGGGTCTGCTGTTGTGCTCAAGGTTTTGTTTCAGCCCTCCAAGTGTCTCTGGCAGGTATGGGGTTTGATTCTAAATGAGATTTCACCCCTCCTACCATCTTGCTGAGGCTTCTCGTGTGCCCTTGGACACGGGGTATTGTTTTTTGGTGGGATCCAAAACTCTCCTGTTAATGGTTGTTCAGCAGCAAGTTGTACTTTTGGAGTTCTTGCAGGAGAAGATGAACACAAATCCTTCTACTCCACAATCTTGTCATGTTAGGCCCATGAATCAAGGTAAATTGGAAGTGGTCAAACGAGAGATGGCAAGAGTGAACATTGACATTTTAGGGATGAGTGAACTAAAATGGACTGGAATGGGTGAATTTAACTCAGGTTACTATTATATCTACTACTGTGGGCACGAATCCCTTAGAAGAGATGAAGTAGCCTTCATAGTCAACAAAAGAGTCCAAAATGCAGTACTTGGATGCAATCTCAAAAATGACTGAATGATCTCTGTTTGTTTCTAAGGCAAACCATTCAGTATCACAGTAATCCAAGTCTATGCCACAACCAGTAATGCTGAAGAAGCTGAAGTTGAATGGTTCTATGAAGAACTGCAAGACCTTCTAGAACTAACACCCCCCAAAAAATGTCCTTTTCATTATAGGGGACTGGAATGCAACAGTAGGAAGTCAAGAAATCCTGGAGTAATGGGCAAATTTGGCCTTGGAGTAAAAAATGAAGCAAGTCAAAGGTTAAAAGAGTTTTGCCAAGAGAACGTACTGGTCATAGCAAAAAACCTCTTTCAAAAACACAAGAGAAGATTCTACACATGGACATCACCAGATGGTTAATACTGAAATCAAATTGATTATATTCTTTGAAGCCAAAGATGGAGAAGGTCTCTACAGTTGGCAAAAACAAGACTTGGAGCTCACTGTGGCTCAGATCATGAACTCCTTATTGCCAAATTCAGACTTAAATTGAAGAAACCAGGGAAAACCACTAGACCATTCAGGTATGACCTAAATCAAATCACCTACCATTATACAATGAAAGTAATAAATAGATTCAGGGATTAGATCTGAGAGACACAGTGCCTGAAGAACTATCGACAGAGCTTCATGACATTGTACAGGATGCAGTGATCAAGATCATCCCTAAGAAAAAGAAATGCAAAAAGGCAAAATGGTTGTCTGAGGAGGCCTCAAAAATAGCTGAGAAAAGAAGAGAAGCTAAAGGCAAAAGGCAAAAGGAAAGATAAGCATCTGAATGTAGAATTCCAAAGAATAACAGGGAGAGAAAAGAAAGCCTTCCTCGGTGATCAATGAAAAGAAATAGAGGAAAACAACAGAATGGGAAAAACTAGAAATCTTTTCAATAAAACTAGAGATACCAAGGGAAAATTTCATGCAAAGATGGGCTCAATAAAGGACAGAAATAATATAGAGCTAAGAGAACCAGAAGATATTAAGAAGAAGTGGCAACAATATACAGAAGAACTACCCCAAAGAGATCTTAACCTTGATAACCATGATGATGTGATCACTCACCTAAAACCAGACATCCTGGAATGAGAAGTCAAGTGGGCCTTAGGAAGCCTTACTACAAACAAAGCTAGTGGAGGTGATGGCATTCCAGTTGAGCTATTTCAAATCCTACTAGATAATGCTGTTTAAGTGCTGAACACAATATGCCAGCAAATTTCAAAAGCTCAGCAGTGGCCAAAGGACTGGAAAAGGTCAGTTTTCATTCCGATCCCAAATAAAGGCAATGTCAAAGAATGCTCAAATTTCCACACAATTGGGCTCATCTCACATGCTAGTAAAGTAATGCTCAAAATTCTCCAAGCCAGGCTTGAACAGTACATGAACAATGAGCTTCCAGATGTTCAAGTTGGTTTTAGAAGAGGCAGAGGAACCAGAGATCAAATTGCCAACATCCCTTGCATCATAGAAAAAGCAAGAGAGTTCCAGAAAAAAACATCTATTTCTGCTTTATTGACTATGCCAAAGCCCTTGACTGTGTGGATCACAATAAAATGTGGAAAATTCTGAAAGAGATGGGAATACCAGACCACCTGACCTGCCTCTTGAGAAATCTATATGCAGGTCAGGAAGCAACAGTTAGAACTGGATATAGAACAACAGACTGGTTCCAAATAGGAAAAGGAGTACATCAAGGCTGTATTTTGTCACCCTGCTTATTTAACTTATATGCAGAGTACATCATGTGAAATGCTGGGCTGGATGAAGCACAAGCTGTAATCAAGTTTGTCGGGAGAAATATCAATAACCTCAGATATGCAGATGATACCACCCTTATGGCAGAAAGTGAAGAAGAACTAAAGAGCCTCTTGATGAAAGTGAAAAAGGAGGGTGAAAAAGTTGGCTTAAAACTCTACATTCAAAAACTAACATCATGGCACCTGGTCTCATCACTCCCTGGCAAATAGGTGGGGAAACAATGCAAACAGTGGCTATTTTGGGGGGCTCCAAAATCACTGTAGATGGTGACTGCAGCCATGAAATTAAAAGAAGCTTGCTCCTTGGAAGGAAAGTTATGTCCAACCTAGACAGCATATTCAAAAGCAGAAACATTACTTTGTCAACAAAGGTCCATCTAGTCAAAGCTATGGTTTTTCCAATAGTCATGTATGGATGTGAGAGTTGGACTTTAAAGAAAGCTGAGTGCCGAAGAATTGATGCTTTTGAACTGTGGTGTTGGAGAAGACTCTTGTGAGTCCCTTGGACAGCAAGGGATCCAACCAGTCAATCCTCAAGGAGGTTAGTCCTGGGTGTTCTTTGGAAGGACTTATGCTGAAGCTGAAACTCCAATACTTTGGCCACCCAATGCGAAGAACTGTCTCATTGGAAAAGACTCTAATGCTTGGAAATATTGAAGGCACGAGGAGAAGGGGATCACATAGGATGAGATGGTTGGATGGCATCACCAGCTCGATGGACACAAGTTTGTTCAAGCTCCAGAAGCTGGTAATGCACAGGAAAGCCTAAGGTGTCACAATCCATGGGCTCACAAACTGTCAGACATGACTGAGAAACTCAACTGAACTGATAAATCACAAGTCACAATAGTAAACACAACAAATATATAAATTTCTTAAAAACCAAGTGACCCTCAATATAAAAGAGCATGCTGTGCTAATTCAGAGTTAAGGATCCAGAAGATGGTCTCAGGCTGAAAGGGAAAAAAAAATGTTGGTGGTATCATCAATAAAATAGACTTCTCATCATTTCTGAAGAAGCTCGTATGCCCCCAGAGGACTAAGCTGGAGACGACAGAGAAAAATATCAGTGGAAAGCACTGGAGGGGGTGAAGAAAGGACCAAAAATAGGCTGTTTTTGCTTGTCTGCACTGAGCCTAGAAAAACTCAGAAAATGTGGGTATACCAGTTTTAAATGAAAGCTAGGCATAGGCTCTTGTAGAAAAGAAAAGCATTAACAAAATTTATTTTAACACTTACTTGTTTTAGAAATAAAATAACTGCTTCATCTGCCAAGATTCCAGGCCCATCCCGCAAACAACACACATTTTAGTGGTGAACTAAGATTCAGACCCTCAATAACCACAGTCAAAGACATTACAAACATGGATCCAATGAAAAACAGACAGTGCTTCAGGGATTAATAAGAAATACTCTATTATTTTTAACTGAAGGAATTAGCACTATTGCTGTGTAACAAACCATTTCAAATCTCAATAGCTTAAAATATTAATCATTTATTAAAGCTCACATGGTTTTGTATCAAAGAGCTCTTAAAGTGAAACTGCTAGAAAAGTGAAAAAACTAAGGAAAATAAGACAAAGGGAAATAAATTCTGCTGTGTTCATACAATGAAATCCTTATACAGTGAAAAATGAATAAATTATACCAGCAAATATTAATAGGAAAAACAATCTTAAAAAGCATAATGTGAAAAAATTGTTACATTGTAATAATGAGTAACTGTAAAAAGATTTACATGTTTTAACAACATAAAAATGTAAAAATGATTCAGACTATATACAAATGTATTAAATATATAAATATACATTGTTTTGATAAACAAAGATATCAGTTACTTCTGGGAGAGAAAGAAAGGGAAATGGCAGAGGGAATGATTGAGCAATGTGAGTCAAATGAATATGTAATATTTAATTAAAATAATGGAAGTATACATGATAAAAAGCTAGGTGATGGTAGATATTCATCATTATTTTCATTAATTTTTTATTGCTTAAACCGTTTAACAATATATAATGTGTTACATATGGAGAAATTCTTTACTGAGAGAGCCATATTGGCAGAATAAGGAGCTTAATTAAACATATCAAAGATGCTCTTAATAAAAATGACATATTTTTCACTCAGACTAGCATTGTTCTTGTTAGGCATAGCTCTTGTCTGTTCAGTGATACTCAAACATGTCATAGCACATTTTTAGAGAATTCCAAGATGTATGCTTTATTGACTATGCCAAAGCCTTTGACTGTGTGGATCACAATAAGCTGTGGAAAATTCTGAAAGAGATGGGAAGACCAGACCACCTGACCTGCCTCTTGAGAAACCTATATGCAGGTCAGGAAGCAACAGTTAGAACTGGACATGGAACAACAGACTGGTTCCAAATAGGAAAAGGAGTACATCAAGGCTGTATATTGTCACCCTGCTTATTTGACTTCTATGCAGAGTACATCATGAGAAACACTGGGCTGGAAGAAGCACAAGGTGGAATCAAGATGCCGGGAGAAATATCAATAACCTCAGATATGCAGATGACACCACCCTTATGGCAGAAAGTGAACAGGAACTAAAAAGCCTCTTGATGAAAGTGAAAGAGGAGACTGAAAAAGTTGGCTTAAAGCTCAACATTCAGAAAATGAAGATTATGGCATCTGGTCCCATCACTTCATGGGAAATAGTTGGGGAAACAGTGTCAGACTTTATTTTGGGGGGCTCCCAAATCACTGCAGATGGTGATTGCAGCAATGAAATTAAAAGATGCTTACTCCTTGGAAGGAAAGTTATGACCAACCTAGATGGCATATTCAAAAAGCAGAGACATTACTTTGCCAACAAAGGTCCATCTGGTCAAGGCTGTGGTTTTTCCAGTGGTCATGTATGGATGTGAGTTGGACTGTGAAGAAAGCTGAGCACCGAAGAATTGATGCTTTTGAACTGTGGTGTTGTAGAAGACTCTTGAGAGTCCCTTGGACTGCAAGGAGATCCAACCAATCCATTCTAAAGGAGATCAGTCCTGGGTGTTCTTTGGAGGCAATGATGCTAAAGCTGAAACTCCAATACTTTGGCCACCTCATGCCAAGAGTTGACTCATAGAAAAGACCCTGATGCTAGAAGGGATTGGGGGCAGGAGGAGAAGGGGACGACAGAGGATGAGATGGCTGAATGGCATCACCAACTGGATGGACATGAGTTTGAGTGAACTCTGGGAGTTGGTGATGGACAGGGAGGCCTGGTGTGCTGCAATTCATGGGGTCACAAAGAGTCGGGCACACTGAGTGACTGGACTGAACTGAACTGAACTGAAGATGTATGCATGCATGTTAGTCACTCAGTCGTATCTAAATCTGTGATCCCATGGACTGCAGCCTGCCAGGCTCCTCTATCTATGGAATTCTCCAGGCAACAATACTGGAGTGGTTAGCCATATCCTACTCCAGGGTATCTTCCCAACCCAGGGATCAATCCTGGGTCTACTTCCTTCCAGGTAGACTCTTTATCATCTGAACCATCAGGAATGATGGTAAAGATGTATAGAGAGGTTAAAATCAAGTATTGGAGAAAATATGTTCCAGATAATTGCAAATGTCCTCAGTTCAAATAATACTTCAGTGAAAAATTGTGTGTAGGCTAGAGCTTGGAGCAAGAAAGTATGGTTGAATGGATTCACATCAGGACTTTAAAATAAATAAATAAATCTCCTCACTCAAATATTTGCATATGCTTTAAACAACAACAAGATGGGTATTTTATCTTTAAATATAACTGTAAACTTAACAGGATATTTCAGATGAGATAAAATTCTATCATTTATGCAATTTGTTGTGAATATTAAGAAAATGCAATGGCTATCAGGCTTACTGAAGAAACAGGATTATATCCTAAATGCTTAGCTTTGAGAAAACAGAGTAATAAAAGCACATTCTAATACATTCTTCATGTTGAATATAGGTTTTAAGTATAGTACATTCTGTAGAGTTTATTCTCACAAAGGTTTGGATCTCTAAGGCCAGCCTTACATATGAAATAACATGTACACATGGCATCATATGAGCAGGACCATCTGGAAAGAAGTGTCCAGAATCATCTTTACCAGCAAGCTCCAGCCCTGAAAATCCCCTCAAGCAATAAATACACAGACTGTGGTAGAGTGAGGAAGTTCCTGAGTACAAATATTCTGTTCTACAGAAAACAGGAGCCTAATAGAACTAGGAACAAGAAAAGCAAATGCAAAGAGAAGCACTTGGAAAGACTGCTGGAGGATGGGAAGGTAAATGAAGATGCCACTGGAATAAGCACAGAGGGAAATATAACAGGGTAATTCACTCATTCAAGGAGCAAATTTGCCCCTAAGGAAAGGGGCAATTTCTCTCCAGGTTATATGGTCTTATATCTAGCAGAACATATTGCTTTTGGGAAACTGTAGGATTTTAGCTGGAGATGTAAAGCTCTATAAGCTGTTCTTCATAAGATACAATGGAAATTGGAGAGTATGCCAAGTAGAGATTTAAATAAAGGATGAAAGTAGAGGTGACCATATGAAGAGGCATTGTTAAAATAACCATACTACCCAAAGCAATCTATAAATTCAGTGTAATCCCTATCAAAATAACAATGGCATTTTGCACAGAAATAGAACAAATAAATTTTCAAATTTGTATGGAAACAAAAAGACTTCAAATATTCAAAACAATCTTATGGAAGAAGAAAAGAACTGGAAAAATCACATGCTTTGTCTTTAGACTATACTACAAAGCTGCAGTAATCAAAATGTATGGTGTTAGTTGCTCAGTTGTGCCTGACTTTGTGCAACCCCATGGACTACAGCCCACCAGGCCCCTCCAGGCATGAGTACTGGAGTGGGTTGCCATTTCCTTCTCCAGGGGATCTTCCCAACCTAGAGATAGAACCCAGGTGTCCTGCACTGCAGGAAGATTCTTTACCAACTGAGCTACCTGGTACTGGCACAAAAACTGACACAAATCGATGGAACAGGATACAGAGCCCAAATATAAACCCACACACCCATAGACAATTAACCTAAAGAAAGGGGGTAAAACATAAAATAGAGAAAAGATAGTCACTTGAATAAGTGTTGCTGGGAAAACTGGACAGATGCATGTAAAAGAATGCAATTAGAACATTCTCTAACACCTTGTAAAAAATAAACTAAGATGGATTAAAGACTTAAATGTAAGACCAGATATAAAACTCCCAGGGAAAACATAGGTAGGACACTCTTTGCCATAAATTGCAGCATATTTTTAAAATCTATTTCATAAAATAAAGGAAATAAAAACAAAAATACACATATGGAGCCTAATTAAACTTAAGAGTTTACGCACACAAAGGAAACCATCAATAAAAGGGGAAGACAACTTACTGAATGAGATAAAACATTTGCAAATGAGATTAATTATTATTAATTAATTAATATTCAACATATATAAAAAACTTATACACATTAAGATCAAAGAAACAACCTAGTTAAAAAATGGGCAGAAAAACTGAATAGACATTATTTCCAAATAGACTAAAGATGGCCAACAGGGATATGAAAAGATGCTCAATATCACTGATTATCAAAGAAATGCAAATAAAAACTGCAGAGAGATATTATTTGACATCTGTCAGAATGGCTATCATCAAAATGTATACAAATAATATATGTTGATGAGGATGTGGAGGAAAGGGAAGCTTTGGACACTGTTGGTGGGAATGTAAACTGGTGCATCTCCTGTAGAAAACAGTATGGAGATTTTTCAAAATATAATTACTACTGTTGTTTAGTTGCTAAGTCATGTCTAATTCTTTTGGAATACCATGGACTGCAGCCTGCCAAGCTCCTCTGTCCATGGGACTTCCCAGGCAAGAATACTGGAGTAGGCTGCCAGATCCAGCAATTACACTTCTGGATATATATGTCAAAAATACTAATTCAAAAAGATACATGGACCCCAATGTTCATAGCAGCAATATTTATAATGTGTATATATACACACACAATGGAATACTACTCAACCATAAAAAAGAACAAGATTTTAGCATTTGCAGCAATGTGGATAGACTCAGAGGGCATTATGCTAAATAAGCCAGAGAGATAAAAATATATGCGATATTACTTATATGTGGGATCTCCAAATACAAAAAACTAGTGAATATAACAAGAAAGAAAAGGACTCAACAATATAGAGAACAAACTAGCACTACCAGTGGTGGGGGAGATGCAATATAGGGCTGGGGAAATGAGAGATGCAAACTATCGGATGTAAGACAGGCTACAGTGATGTATTGTACAACACCAAGAATATAGTCAATAATTTTCAGTAAATGTAAATGGAATATACCTTTAAAATCTATATAAAAAGTTTAATAAATAGGAATTAAAATTTTAATAGATTAACTGTACTGTATAAAAAGTTGACTTACTTAATTATTTTCTCTATTTTATTTCAGAAAATACTTTGTACATGAAAATCCATTTACCCCAGTGGAGCCCATAGAAAAATGTTGCCAAT
Source organism: Ovis aries (assembly GCF_016772045.2). Classification (NCBI taxonomy): domain Eukaryota; kingdom Metazoa; phylum Chordata; class Mammalia; order Artiodactyla; family Bovidae; genus Ovis; species Ovis aries. Next base: position 168,191,232 of record NC_056054.1, on the reverse strand, counting down.
TACAAATTTTTGGCTGTTGATGCAAAAGGTGGGGTAGTAAGCAAAGAACTTCAAAGAACAGGACATCTTCTACTTTTTACATGAACTACTGTATAGTACTACTATGGCCCCTCTCATACCATGATAACTCTAAATTTTCAGTATAATCTGCTATATCTACAAATGCTCTCTGTAAGTGGTACATGAGAGAACCTAAATACATGGAAAATGTTCCTTGTTTGAATAGATCATGAAAAAAAGCAGCTAGGAGAATAACAAAAAGCTAAATTACATTCAGAGTAAATCAGAAATTAAAATTAGAAGTGACTGAAAATACACACTCCTGGAAATTCACAGAAGTGTTGGAGAAAGCAGTGAACTTTTTATTGGACATAAAAGAGAGGATGTAAATCAAGTTCACATGCATCTGAAAGGACAGAATAACTTCTAATGATGTTATAATTGTACTCAGTACCAAGAAAATCTATCTACTTCCAAAAGTAGTCCTAAAGGAGTCCAAAAATGTAACTATCAAAATAAACAATAACTTGTCTTTTAAATATATATAGCATAGATATAGATAGAGCCATAGATATAAATGTTTATAGCATAGCTACTTCTGGAGGAAAAATTAAAGATTTTTCCATATAACTCATTCCATGCCCCAATAAGAAAATATCACAAATATTTAGGAGCTCTACATTTTCTAAAGTAATTAAGTCTATCACTGAAACCATGTCCCACATCAGGACCATAAATTAACAGATTAGCTATACAATCGTCACATTCAGGAAGAAAACTAAACTCACAGGAGGATCCTATCAAGTCAACATTTCCACTTATGAAACAGGCAGACTCAGGCTTATCAATTCTCAGTGCTTAGTTCTTTAATATCCTTACAATGACGCATACGATAAAGAAGGTCATTTTCAATTTTGAGGTTGGAAGACTGCTATTTTGAGAGTCACAAATCTCACTTTATATCCCAGGATAGAAAAAGCATTTGTTTTTAGGGAAGACATTCTTTGATCTGTTTGGGTGGATTAATTGAACTCTTCAATTTATACATATGTAAGGAACAGACCTCTCTTAATGTTCTTCAGGAAAATTTGAGAGACAGAGGGATTTGCTCTTTGGTCTATTAACTTTAACAGTTTTCCTTAGCAGAGAAGTACCCATAGAGAATTGGAAAATCTTGTATTTACTCATCAATTTACTTTTCCTCTGAAAAATCTGAATTTTGTAAGTCATCTGTACTTAGAATATGCGTATCTTTCTAAGGAAGAACATGCATGCATATTAATACCTTTGAACAGTCCTGACCTTACTTTCACTTCCTGTAACAGAAGAATACATGTAAAGGAATGGGCATGGGCTTGGCACAGCTCCAAACCAGACCAAAAACACAGATCAGAGGAAATGAAGGAAATTTACCAGAGCACAGTAGGGTTTCTGCTCTAAGAAACTTCAAGAGCAAAATTAGGAGTCTTCTCCTTTAAAGACATGCTAATTTCCCAGAAGGATATCAGGGATGAATCCACCCTGTAAACATGTCCAGTAACAATGGAGTATAATCTCATTTTATAGTACCAGGCTGGGGCTTCCCTGATAGCTCAGTTGGTAAAGAATCTACCTGTAATGCAGGAGACTTCAGTTCGATTCCTAGATCAGGAAGATCCCCTAGCGAAGGGATAGGCTACCCATTCCAGTATTCATGGGCTTCCCTTGTGACTCAGTTGGTAGAGCATCTGTCTGTAGTACAGGAGACCTGGGTTTGATCCCTGGGTTGGGAAGATCCTTTGGAGAAGGGAAAGGCTACCCACCCCAGTATTCTGGCCTGGATTGCAAAGACACAGCTGAGCGACTTTGACTTTCACTGTTTTCACTTTCATAGTACCAGACTAGTGAGATAGAAGAATGTGCTTAAACAATTAAAGATGCTCTCCAAAGATGTACATACAATTGCTTTAAGCTGACACGAACACAACAACAGGAGCTCCTAAGAGCAATCGTCACGATGTACTCTTGGATAACAAATGCACATCTCACCTATGTCTTCTTTTTGAGCAAGCCAAATTTTAATTCTGCCTGCCACTCACTTCCTGGTCTTGCTATTCTTTCTGGCATCTATCCTCAGCTCTTCATGCTCAAGGCATGAATTTACCTTCAATGATTTTTTTTTTTTTCCTAATCTGCTATCCCTTCTTAGATATGCTTCCACAGAATGCTATAGGAATGGCTTCCCTTTGCTCCAACTTTCTAGGGCTATTTGGATGGTAAAGTCAAAGCTATGGTTTTTCCAGGAACTGTACAGATGTGAGAGTTGGACCATAAAGAAGGCTAAGCACTGAAGAATTGATGCTTTGGAACTGATGTGCTGGGGAAGACTTGAGAGTCTCTTGGACTACAAGGATATCAAAAGTCAGTCCTAAAGGAAATCAACCCTGAATATTCATTGGAAGGATTGGTACTGAAGCTGAAGCTCCAATACTTTGGCCTCCCAGTGCGAAGAGGTGACTCACTGGAAAGGACCCGGATTCTAGGAAAGATTCAAGGCAAGAGAATCAGGAAGCAGAGGATGCAATGGTTAGATAGCATCACTGACTCAATTGACATGAATTTGAGCAAACTCCGGGAGACTGTAGAGGACAGAGGAGCCTGGCATGCTACAGTCCATAGGGTTGCAAACAGTCAGAAAGAACTTAGCACTTGAACAACTATAACATCCCTACAGATAAGGATCCAGACTAGAATGAGGAAACCAACCTAAACTATAATAGACAAATGTCATTGTTTTCCAGAACAAAAATTTAAATAATTCAGTAAGCAAATATAAACTTCTTATTAAATGTACTGTTATAATTTGGAATTATAACATTTTAGAAATCAAACAATTTTTTTGTAGAAATCAGTTCCAATGACTGAATCGTTAGGAAGGGGAGATGAAGAGAATTAAGCAGAGCAACTGCAGGGGCAGGGAGCCTACCAGCACACTAATGTCAATAAACTAATCTCTTTACGATGATTTCACTCACAAAGAGGGGGCATTTCTATACTCGACAGAAATCTCCTTATATTCTTGACAGCTTCCCAGGTGGCACTAGTGGTAAAGAACCTGCCTGCCAACATACGAGATGTAAGAAATGCGAGTAGTTCAATTCCTGGGTTGGGAAGATCCCCTGGCAGAAGGCATGGCAACCCACTCCAGTATTCTTGCCTGCAGAATCCTATGGATAGTGGTTCCTGGTGGTCTACAGTCCATGGGGTCACACAGAGTCAGACAGGACTGAAGCATTTTAGGACACAGGCACATTCTTGATTGAATGCTGAGATGAATCCTGGTGCTTAATTTCAAAATTTTTCTACAACAAATTTTATACTTTATCTGTTTGCATTTCATTTTAGAATTATAAAAGAGTATGTGATGTTTCCCCTTCAATATCTTTTATGGCTGATTTGTTTTTGGTCTTTTCTGTAGTCTGGATGTTTTTAGCTCATTTTCTCTATATAGCTACATTTTGTTCACCTACAATAATCATTCTATCTTTTTTTTGCTCTGCTCAAGGACATCAAGTCACTTCCTCAATACTGTTACTCATAATTAAGCATATTATATTTTTATATAAATCAGTGATAAATAATCCTTGCCTCAATTATTTATTTGTTAAGTCTCATGACTTAACCACCATCAAATGCAATTTGGTCTTGGTCTTTATTTTTTTAAGAATCTACCTGACAGCTAGTGTAAAAGAAATACTTTTCTTGCATGATGCCACTAGTTTAGCAACAAACAACAAAGCCTTAGTGCTTGGCTTTATTTGTTGTTACTAAATCCATGTTGCTTATTGATTGACTTCTCAACAGCATTAGATAATCAGAGATTTTCTCTTCTCTGCAGGCTAAATAGGATCCTAAGAGAGCTTCACATAGTACACAGACTTCTGGAAGGAGCAGAAAGCCAGAGGATTATAAAAAGGAATTATTGGAGGGAAATGGAAGACATTCTGTTAAAAAGAATTTATTGAACAATTTATTGGCAAGGCTTGGCTTGAATCATTCAGAAGAATTAAATGTCGGGTGTTTTAGAGACATACAAGTTAAATATAAGTGAACAGTACAAGGAAATAATATGAAAGAGAAAAATCTAACTCATCCTTAGGTTATACTTATCTAAGGACAGTGTTATGGACAGAAAGACAACAGCCGTAACAGTCTGTAATGATTAGACTCTACATACTGTAAGTTCAGTTCCAAGTTCCTAAGTCATTTTGAAAGGCTAAGGTTGGGTAGGGAAATAATTACATTTTATTATCAACTATGTGACAGCACTGGAATAGACATTTCCACAAGCTGACACATCGAATGTAATACTTAGCCAATGACATATGTATTGCATTTCTATCTGGATATACGAAAACTCAAGGAGATTAAGTGACAGAGATTATAAAGGAACTAAAATCTAATGACCAAAATCATGTTTTTGCATTTTTATTACCAACAAATTAAAGTGACCTACATGACTAAAAATGAGAGAAAGTTTAAAACAAGTATTAAACATATGTAATAGACATATCAACATATTCCCCTTTTCAGGGCTTATCTTTCTCTAAGATCCATTACAAAGGAAAACATTGGTTTACATCCATCCCAACTTGGAAAGGTTTTACTTAGAAAGGTTCTTAAACTATGTGTGTCCTCATGGATGATCCCAGAACTGTGACTGCTTGCTCTGTGCTGATTAATCACCATCCTAAATTTCTCAGTACAGAGTCCTTTCTCTCAATGTGTAAATAAAATGCAAGCCCCACAAGACTATGAAGAGATTAAATCTTTTAATGAAGTACTGAACTACTTAAAGGGAATTATAGCATGAGAGAAAAGGCTTAAACCTATTTGTTAATTATTACAGTTCCTATCTCCCAAAGCAAATACCTAATAACTTAAAGCATCCCCAAATGATTACTTTATGAACATCTCCCACCATGAATCCATGCACCAGCCATGCTTCCTGGGTAAGGTGTATGAGCAAGAAAGCTTAAGTTAAAGGTAAATCAATTTGTCAGTTCAATTGACTGACACAACTCGGGCACAATAGTTTATCATGCTTTTATGATAGTAACAGTGAAAAAACCTTGTGATAAGAAGATTTATAATGTCCCTGAATATCATGAATATTCCTATTTAAATGCTGAAATATTTTGTCAGTATTAAAAAAAAGAAATTATTAGCAATGAGATACCTTTACTGACGGAGAGCATTTAAACAATATTCTATATAACTTTTTAAAGTTTTCGTTTTAGATTTGCTTTTTCTGAATTCGTATTACTTCTCAATTTTATAATATATATTTTGACAGCAGTTTATAAAATTTCAATATTATTTCTATTATGAATTATGATATTTCTAAATCTAATTATTATTAGCAATTTGTATGGCTCCTATAATCATTTTTTTAAAGAGGCCTATTTTCAATTTTTTTTATATCTTGTTCTCCTTGAACTATTTAAAAATGCCCTTCATGTTCTCTTTAACCTCTTTGCTGGTATTTCCTAGCAGCTATAAAGGAAATCAGCTATTTTTAAAATACCCATCTAACTTTTTCATCTTCTATAACCATCATTCAAGCTGATTCTACATATTTTTTCAATGAAGATATCTATTTTCTTATTGATTTCTGATAATTTCATGGTAAAGACCTATTAGAAATTTCCAGTTCTTTATTGGCAGAACAGTAATCTACTCTGATTTAGTTAGGGTGGCCTTTAGAATACTCATGAATTTTAATATTTCCTTTCAATGAAACATGGCAACTAGATACTTTAATTCCTGCAAATTTAATTTATTGGAAGTTAATGGTAGTGCACCACTGTTGTATATGATCTTATTATTTAATATTCTAAATTTTAATATCTTGTAGGCACTAGGTGCAAAGTTTTCCTGATTGTAATAAAAATATCCTGATGGGAGAAGCTTTTGAGGTCATGTGTGCCTGTTTCTTGCTTTGGTAAGAATATAATGAGGTTGTAAAGCATAAAGCTACTTTATCTCTCCAACTTTCTGAAGGACATTCAAATTATAACTAGGTGTTTATTGATTTCTTTAGAGTTTGACACGATTTCTGAAAATTTTTCACATTAAAATATCAAGTTAATTCAGAGGGTAGTCCATTATATTGGTATTGACATTCTGAAAAGAAAACTAATATTAAGTCATGCACTTTTTCATTTACATTCACTTGGTTTTGCTTGTGTTGATTCTACCCATATCACTTGTACATTTGTATGCATATTAAATAATGATAATGTTTTACTTATTTCAATTTGGTGTACCCCAAAGTCCTTCTTTTCTTCCAATAGTCATGTATGGATGTGATAGTTAGACTATAAAGAAAGCTAAGCACTGAAGAACTGATGCTTTTGAACTGTGGTGTTGGAGAAGACTCTTGAGAGTCTCTTGGACTGCAAGGAGATCAAATCAGTCAATCCTAAAGGATATCAACCCTGAATATTCCTTGGAAGGACTGATGCTAAAGCTGAAGCTCTAATACTTTGGCCATCTGATGCGAAGAACTGACTCATTGGAAAATACCCTGATGCTGAGAAAGGTTGAAGTCAGGAGGAGAAGGGGACAACAGAGGATAAGATGGTTGGATGGCATCACAAATTCAACGGACATGAGTTTGAGCAAGCTCTGGGAGGTGGTGATGGATAGGGAAGCCTCGCATGCTGCAGTCCATGGGGTCACAAAGAGTCGGACACAACTGAGTGACTGAACTGAAGGTCCTTCTGCTCAAGAAGCATCAACATTAAAAATGAGTAAAGCAGAGTATTTCTTCTCGTATCATTGAAAAACACAATATCTTTCTTCACTCCATATCTGAAAGTTGATACATGCTCTATTTATTGGTCAGGGTTCTCCACAGAAACAGAATTAGTCTAAATATATAAAAGGAGATTTATTATTAGACAGTGATCCAGGTGTCACAGATATCGGTGAATTTAAAATCTGCAGTGTAGTCTGGCAAACTAGAGATCTAGGAGATAAATCTGGGTGCAAATGAAGTCTGAGTGTAGTCTTCTGGAGAATCCCCTCTTGATTTGGGAGAAAGGTCTTTATGTTCTATTCCGGCTGTCAAATGATTGGATGGGTCTACCCATTTATAGAGGGCAGTCTGCTTATTCAAAGTTTATCAACTTAAATGCTTATCTCCTTCAGAAACACCCTTCAACCTGACACATAAAACTAACCATCACATACACAATTATAAATATAAATATCAGATGTTAATGATCTCATTAGCATTAGGCTACGCACTCCAGTATTCTTGGACTTCCCTGGTAGCTCAGCTGATAAAGAATCCTACTGCAATGTGAGAGACCTGGGTTCAACCCCTTGATTGGGAAGATACCCTGGAGAAGGGAACAGCTACCCACTCCAGTATTCTGGCCTGGAGAATTCCATGGAATGTATATACCATGGGGTCGAAGGAGTTGGACATGACTTTCACTTTCACCACATACAAAGCATTGGGTTACATTAATTATTAAATGGCCACCCCAAAAGGTCTTAAGTTTCCCATGAAATTCCAATCACATGAGTCTGTAAATAAATGGGAAACTGAATTAGAAATATCAGTTCATTCGCTCAGTCCTGTCTGACTTTTTGCGACCCCATGGACTGCAGCACGCCAGGCTTCCCTGTCAATCACCAACTCCCGGAGCCTGCTCAAACTCATGTCCATCAAGCCAGTGATGCCATCCAATCATCTCATCCTCTGTTTTCCCCTTTTCCTCCTGCCTTCAGTCTTTTCCAGCATCAGGGTCTTTTCTAATGAGTCAACACTTTGCATCAGGTGGCCAAAATATTGGAGTTTCACCTCAGTCCTTCCAATGAATATTCAAGGTTGATTTCCTTTTGGATTGACCAGTTTGATCTCCTTGCAGTCCAAGGGACTCTCAAGAGTCTTCTCCAACACCACAGTTCAAAAGCATCAATTCTTTGGCACTCAGCCTTCTTTATGGTCCAACTCTCATATTCATACATGACTACTGTAAAAACCACAGCTTTGACTATATGGACCTTTGTTGGCAAAGCAATGTCTCTGCTTTTGAATATGCTGCCTAGGTTTGTCATAGCTTTTCTTCCAAGGAATAAGAATCTTTTAATCATGGCTGTAGTCACCATCTGCACTGATTTTGGAGCCTAAGAAAATAAAGTCTTTCATTGTTTCCCTATTCCCCCATAAAATGATGGTACCAGATGCCATAATCTTAGTTTTTAATGTTGAGTTTTAAGCCATCTTGTCCTCTTTCACTTTCATCAAGAGGCTCTTTAATTCCTTTGTACTTTCCGCTATAATAGTGGTGCCATAAAGCAAAAAGATATGACACTGAAAGATGAACTCCTCAGGTGTGTAGTGGCCCAGTATGCTACTGGAGAGAGTGAAGAAATAGTTCCAGAAAGAATGAAAAGGCTGAACTGAAGGGAAAACAACACCCAGTTGTAGATGTGACTGGTGATGGAAGTAAGATCCAATGCTACAAAGAACAGCATTGGATAGGAACCTGGAATGGTCCATGAATCAAGGTAAATTGGAAGTAGTCAAACAGGAGATGGCAAGAGTGAACATCAGCATTTTAGGAATCAATGAACTAAAATGGACTGGAATGGGTGAATTTAATTCAGATGACCATTATATCTATTACTGTGGGCAAGAATCCCTTAGAAGAAATGGAGTAGCCCTCATAAGTCAACAAAAGTGTCTGAAACGCAGTACTTGAATGCAGCCTCAAAAATGACAGAATGATCTCTGTTCGTTTCCAAGGGAAACCATTCAATATCACAGTTATCCAAGTCTATGCCCCAACCACTACTTTCAATGAAGCTGAAGTTAAAGGGTTCTATGATGACCTACAAAACCTTCTAGAACTAACACCAAAAATGATGTCCTTTTCATTATAAGGGACTGGAATCCAAATGTAGGAAGTCAAGAAATACCTGGAGTAACAGGCAAGTTTGACATTGGAGTACAAAATGAAGGGGGAAAGGGTGATAGAATTTTGTCAAGAAAATGCACTGGTCATAGCAAACACTCTCTTCCAACAACATAAGAGAAGACTCTACACATGGACATCACATCAATATCAAATTCAGATTGATTATATTCTTTGCAGCCAAAGATGGAGAAGCTCTATACAGTCAGCAAAAACAAGATTGGGATGTGACTATGGCTTAGATCATGATCTCCTTATTGCCAAATTTAGACTTAAATTGACAAAAGTAGGGAAATCCACTAGACCATTTAAGTATGACCTAAATCAAATCCCTTACAATTACAAGTGACAGGTAGATTCAAAGAATTAGAGCTGATAGGCAGAATGCCTGAAGAACTATGAACAAAGGTTCATAATACTTTACAAAGAGGTGGTGATCAAAACCTTCCCAAGAAAAAGAAATGCAAAAAGGCAAATAGTTGTCTGAGGAGGCCTTACAAATAGCTGAGAAAAGAAGAGAATTAGGAATATAGAGGTAATTAATTACTGCTAGAAAATGAGTCTGTCATGACCAGCTTTTTCGTAGTATTGTGCTAGAATTTTCACTGAAATGCTGTCAGAAGAGTTTATTTTACTGTATCACAGTGATTTAGTCACTAAGTCATGTCCGACTTACAGTATCATATTTCTTCCCAAATAACAAAAGGCAATTTATTGATAAAATAGTTTGTGTGTGTGCATGTGTATTTGTACACATGGACTCCATTTTCCTTTCATGTACCCTCAAATTCCAGCATGTGGTCAGATACTGTATTTCCTTGCTTAAGGAAGTTTCAAAGGGCTGAAAGCAGAAGTTGTTTAATTATAGAACTGCTTCATATTCAGATATCCCTCGATTTATCAGGGGGTTATGTTCCAATAAACCCATCCTAAGGTAAAAGTCTCCTAAGTTAAAATTTCATTAAGTACTCCACTCCTATAGAACATCACAGTTAAGTCTAGCCTACCTTAAATAGGCTCTGTCAGAACACAACATCAGCCTACAGTTGGGCAAAACCATCTAGCACATTCCCATTTTATAATAAAGGGTTGAATGGCTTAAGTAATTTATTGAATACTGTTAAAAGTGAAAAACAGAAAGGCCATATAGGTACAGAATGGTTTAGTGTATTGTCTACCCTCATGGTTGTGCAGTTGACTGAGAGCTGTGGCTCACTGCCACTGCCCAACATTCCAGAGCACTGTATTGCATATCAGTAGCCTGAGAGATCAGAATTCAAACTTCAAAGAACAGTTTATTCTGAATGTGTATCACTTCACTAACACTGTAAAGTTGGAAAATTCTAATTCAGGGTCAGTCCATTTTTGGTTAAAGTCTACTCATTACAGAAAGGATGCTGAGTTTTGAGGAGAGGTGGAAAGCAAATGGAAACTGCCTTTAAGTGTGGAAATGTCTACAAAGCTACCTAGAATGGAGACAGAAGAGAGAAATCCCAGCATAGTGGAAAACTCTATGGAGTAGCTCCATAAAAAAGTGGGTGAATTGCACAAAGGACAAGACACACAATGTGCCAAGGGAGTTTGGAGCCTAAAAGCCCAATTTACATGCTTTGGGTTTATGAATGGCAGAGAAGTAGAAAGCCTCTGGACTGTAAGGGACCCTACAACATGAGAATGAGCTGCAAATGGTTGCATAATGCATAAAGTAAATTATACAGGCTATAAGATCATTTGCAAAATTCAAAAAGAAAGGGGACCTAAATAATAATTGAGGTTGAATATAGATCCAGCATCAAGTCAAATTAAACCAAGTAAGGTTATATTTCTCATACATCTATGTGTAAATTTTGAAATTCACTCTGATAAATTTGACTATCATAGTGCAACTCAGTAGAATAAGAATGAGAAAGTGGCTGAGTGCAGTGTTAATTTTCAGCTTCAGTTCAGCTCAGTCGCTCAGTCATGTCCGACTCTTTGAGACCCCATGAATCTCAGCACGTCAGACCTCCCTATCCATCACCAACACCTGGAGTTCACTCAGACTCACGTCCATCGAGTCAGTGATGCCATCCACCATCTCATCCTCTGTCGTCCCCTTCTCCTCCTGCCCCCAATCCCTCCCAGCATCAGAGTCTTTTCCAATGAGTCAACTCTTGGCATGAGGTGGCCAAAGTACTGGAGTTTCAGCATTAGCATCATTCCTTCCAAAGGAATCCCAGGGCTGATCTCCTTCAGAATGGACTAGTTGGATCTCCTTGCAGTCCAAGGAACTCTCAAGAGTCTTCTCCAACACCACAGTTCAAAAGCATCAATTCTTCGGCACTCAGCCTTCTTCACAGTCCAACTCTCACATTCATACATGACCACTGGAAAACCATAGCCTTGACTAGATGGACCTTAGTCGGCAAAGTACTGTCTCTGCTTTTGAATATGCTATCTAGGTTGGTCATAACTTTTCTTCCAAGCAGTAAGCATCTTTTAATTTCATGGATGCATTCACCATCTGCAGTGATTTTGGAGCCCCCTAAAATAAAGTCTGACACTGTTTCCCCATCTATTTCCCATGAAGTGATGGGACTGGATGTCATGATCTTTGTTTTCTGAATGTTGAGCTTTAAGCCAACTTTTTCACTCTTCTCTTTCACTTTCATCAAGAGGCTTTTTTAGTTCCTCTTCACTTTCTGCCATAAGGGTGGTGTCATCTGCATATCTGAGGTTATTGATATTTCTCCCGGCAATCTTGATTCCAGCTTGTGTTTCTTCCAGTCCAGCGTTTCTCATGATGTACTCTGCATAGAAGTTCAATAAGCAGGGTGACAATATACAGCCTTGACGTACTACTTTTCCTGTTTAGAACCAGTCTGTTGTTCCATGTCCAGTTCTCACTGTTGCTTCCTGACCTGCATACAGATTTCTCAAGAGGCAGGTTAGGTGGTCTAGTATTCCCATCTCTTTCAGAATTTTCCACAGTTTGTTGTGATCCACACAGTCAAAGGCTTTGGCATAGTCAATAAAGCAGAAATAGATGTTTTTCTGGAACTTCTTGCTTTTTTCATGATCCAGTGGATGTTGGCAATTTGATCTCTGGTTCCTCTGCCTTTTCTAAAACCAGCTTGAACATCAGGAAGTTCATGGTTCACGTATTGCTGAAGCCTGGCTTGGAGAATTTTGAGCATTACTTTACTAGCATGTGAGATGAGTACAATTGTGTGGTAGTTTGAGCATTCTTTGGCATTGCCTTTCTTTGGGATTGGAATGAAAACTGACCTTTTCCAGTCCTGTGGCCACTGCTGAGTTTTCCAAATTTGCTGGCATATTGAGTGCAGCACTTTCCTGGCATCATCTTTCAGGATTTGAAATAGCTCCACTGGAATTCCATCACCTCCACTAGCTTTGTTCGTAGTGATGCTTTCTAAGGCCCACTTGACTTCACATTCCAGGATGTTTGGCTCTAGATGAGTGATCACACCATCGTGATTATCTGGGTTGTGAAGATCTTCTGTGTATTCTTGCCATCTCTTTATATCTTCTGCTTCTGTTAGGTCCATACCATTTCTATCCTTTATCAAGCCCATCTTTGCATGAAATGTTCCCTTGGTATCTCTAATTTTCTTTAAGAGATCTCTAGTCTTTCCCATTCTGTTGTTTTCCTCTATTTCTTTGCATTGATGGCTGAAGAAGGCTTTCTTATCTCTTCTTGCTGTTCTTTGGAAATCTGCATTCAGATGCTTATATCTTTCCTTTTCTCCTTTGCTTTTCACTTCTCTTCTTTTCCCAGCTGTTTGTAAGGCCTCCCCAGACAGCCATTTTGCTTTTTTTTTAAATTTTCAGCTCAGATATGGGGAAATAGGATGTAAATATTAGGTAGCTGGACTCAATCTCTATTTAATTCCTTTCCCTGTACATTTCTGGAGAAGGCAATGGCACCCCACTCCAGTACTCTTGCCTGGAAAATCCCATGGACTGAAGAGCCTGGTAGGCTGCAGTCCATGGGGTCACCAAGAGTCAGGCATGACTGAGAGACTTCACTTTCACTTTTCACTTTCATGCATTGGAGCAGGAAATGGCAACCCACTCCAGTGTTCTTGCCTGGAGAATCCCAGGGACAGAGGAGCCTTGTGGGCTGCCATCAGTGGGGTCACACAGAGTCAGACATGACTGAAGAGACTTAGCAGCAGCAGCAGCAGCAGCAGAATGTATCTTAACTATTAAAATATACATAGTCTCCCTAGTCAAAGAACTAAAGCAAATCAATAAATAATATCTGACCCTAGAACTCTAATTTGATATCACTTTGTGAGGGTTCTCATTTTTAATACACATAATTGGCAAGCTAAGATAATGGAAACAAAATTGCTCTAATGGTAATAAAATACTTGTAAACTAAAAAATATTCATTTTGACAGCAGAAGAGACATTTAAATAATTTAACTGCTGTGAGTAAAATTGAAATGGGGTTGTAATTACTAAGATTTTCAGCATCCCTTCCTCTATGAAAAGAAACTACTGCTGGTTTCCCCACCACAGATAGTTTTCCCCTGCCAAATAAAAAGATTAAAAATATGTTCCAGGTGCAGGGAGAGTGAGCCTGCAGAAAATTAACAAAATACAGGTGATACTTTTTCCAATCACCTTTTTTTATTAATGGGATGTCTTACAAATATGTATTTCATTAACTCTATAAGTATAAACATAAGGGATATATCAGCCTTAGGTGAAAGCTAGAAAATAGCTAATATTTTGTCAATTTTGAAATCCTTTCCACTAGCTCTTTCAGTTTAGTTCAGTCACTCAGTCGTGTCCAACTCTTTGTGAGCATGCAGCATGCCAGACTTTCCTGTCCATAAAAAGTACTAAAAATAACTCTTAAATCAATACTACAAAACAGCAACCCAAAAGTTACCTAAGTAGTTTTCCTGTTCTTCATTGAGACACCCCTCCCCAACAGTGATCTGGGAATCTATAAATATCAAAGTCTAAAGTCTAGGAAAACAAAGTTAAATGAGTTCAATATCACTGTAATGTTTTTGTTGAATATTTATAGATGAGAGGATTTTAGAATAAAGACATTTAGAATAAAGAAACTTTCCCTGACTCTCTAGCACCACTCCTACTCCTTTCCCTCAGACCAAAAAAGAAGCTTTTTTTCTTAACATAAATGTTCAACTAATGAGTATTATGCTCTCTTCTTTTTCCTTCATCCAGCCATTGCTTTTCTCTGTCCATTGTTCTGTATTAAATGTATAGACCAAATTAAATCCTCCCTTGAATCTTAGGCACATTCAAGTAGCCAAGGACCACTATTATTTTAAGAGCCACTGATGTCTCCATTGATTAACTGATCTCTCTTATATTAATATTTATGTGGCTCAATTAGACCTCAGGGAGAAGGATAAAAATCTTTGCGTTGTCCCTGACAGTTACCCAGCCTCTTATAGATGGAGTTACTAAGAGGATCCACCAGAACTGACCCTAACCAGGAAAAAATGTTTATCCTCATTGTCTGTCCACAAGGTGATCAGATCCAGATGCCAATCACCCAAATATAAAGCCCATCAGGGATGAAACTGGAAGCTCCAAAGTCATTAGACCCTTCTACCAACAACAACCTAGATAGCATATTCAAAAGCAGAGACATTACTTTGCCAACTAAGGTCCATCTAGTCAAGGCCATGGTTTTTCCTGTGGTCATGTATGGATGTGAGAGTTGGACTGTGAAGAAGGCTGAGTGCCGAAGAATTGATGCTTTTGAACTGTGGTGTTGGAGAAGACTCTTGAGAGTTCCTTGGTCTGCAAGGAGATCCAACCAGTCCATTCTGAAAGAGATCAGCCCTGGGATTTCTTTTGGAAGGAATGATGCTAAAGCTGAAACTCCAGTACTTTGGCCACCTCATGCCAAGAGTTGACTCATTGGAAAAGACTCTGATGCTGGGAGGGGTTGGGGGCAGGAGGAGAAGGGGATGAGCGAGGATGAGATGGCTGGATGGCATCACTGACTCGATGGACATGAGTCTGAGTGAACTCCAGGAGTTGGTGATGGACAGGGAGGCCTGGTGTGCTGCAATTCATGGAGTCGCAAAGAGTCAGACACAACTGAGCGACTGAACTGAATTGAACTGAAATGAACTGAACTGAACTGAATGTCCAACTTAGAGTCAAGCTGATTATTCTCAATGTTCAACAGAGCTAATACAAGGTATAGTTCACTTTCAACTATCAAAATTAGTCCGCTCAAATCACTGGTATTAGTCTTAGGATAATATTTAAATACTTAAACACATGTTCCAAAATCATTCAAGTTATGTCTACACTTAACAGATTATAAGCCAATCCATGATCAAATCTCACTCATTTCTTAAACTGTTGTAAAGTGAGGGGTTTCTGTATGGTCAATTTAAATTATGAGACAAGCTCACTAATTTTACACAAATAGGTCCATAAATTTTTCAAAGTTTTACTATTCTAAAATATTAACTCACAAATTATATTTTAAGGATCATCTAAAACTGTATCAACTCTATCATCTTTTACACTAAATATAGCATGAATGAGATAAAAAGAGTACATATCTCTGAGTTCTCTTTTCCATGTTCAATGACAATTAATGCTTGAAAACTCTACAATGGGCAAAGATTTTTTAAAAATTACTTTGTATAGTATTTATAATGTAAGGTAAACCACATCACTAAAATGTTTGCAAATAAAGACTCTTACAGACAGCTGATGCCTTCCTATGAGGATCCATGTTAAAAGCAAATAATCTCATTTTCATTTTATTTATTATTTTTATTAATTGTCTATAAGTGACACCATCACTAAACACTGCGTAAATTCAAAGTGTCACAAAAGACTTCATGGAATAAGTGGAATTTGACTTGAGACTTGACACATGAATAGAATATTGCTGGAAATGCTTTAGGAATGTCATGGACATAGGAATAAAAGCAATGTTCAGGGACTGTGAGTAGATAAGTTTGGTTAGGATAGATTAGCTGTGTATGGAGCTACTGAAAAAATAAAGTTGGAAAGATGGGCAGAATTCAAATTATGGAGGGATATAAATATTAAATATTAATCATTCTATCAATGAAAGTCAACCTTCAAGCCACACTTAATAAGTATGTACCATGTTTCAGGTACTGTCTATACCACTGATAACATAAACCCTGATGCGGGGAAAGATTGAGGGCAGGAGGAGAAGGGGGAGACAAATAATGAGATGGTTGCATGGCATCATCGGCTCAATGGACATGAGTTTGAGCAAACTCTGGGAGATAGTGAAGGTTACAGGGAAGTCTGGCGTGCTGCAGTCCATGGGATCACAAAGAGTCAAACACAACTGAACAACTGAACAACAACAACAGCAATACAAACTTCAATTTGGTCCTTCACATCTATTAGAAGAGCAACAAGTAACTATAGTATGATGAGGAATATTAAGGACTTAGTATGTTTCCTGGAGGAACTGCTGTCTGAGGTGAGTTCTGAAAAATGATAATCATTAACCAAGTAACGGAGAGGTAAGATTGAAAGTAGGAAAGCTATATTAATTGAGATCAGGACAAGGGTAAAGGGACAGAGCCAAAAAGAATCCGACATACAGAGAATTACACATTGTTCCGTAAACTTGATAGTGTGGAAACATAATTCAGGAACTACATTTGGAAACTGAAATATTATGCTCCACCATTGATAGGGGAAATGGACACAATTATCACTTAGTTCATGTTGTTTTATTTTCTCAAAGTTATAAATGATTTTGTGTACTTTCTTTATGTGATTACTTGAAAAAAGTCTTCTTCATGATGCTCTTTCAGTATAGTTTGAAGTCATATTATCACAAAGTATTATTCAGCTTAGTTTACACGATGAAGGCAGAATATTTTTTCTTCTGTTCACTAATATATCTCAAAATTTTAGAAATATGATCTCTATATCTTTGAGCAGTACCTGGCATAGGAAGAGTACTCAGAAAACGTTGATTGAGTGAAATTAATGATATATTAATATATTCTCAGAAAGTCTTTTTTTCTTCTTGCTTGATGAACACATTGAAATAAAAGAAAGGCTATCACTGATATATGTTCAAAGATTCATATTATTGAACTATGTAGAAGAATAATAGAGTTTTACTTGTTCTTCTGCAATTACCTTTTGGAAAAGGATCCTGGGGAGCAAAACTCCTTCCCACTCTGATTGTCCCATATTGTCTGGAAAGGACTTCTCCCAGAAACACATTGAATAAAAATCTGGACTGCATAAGATCTTAGCCAGCTTTCAGCTTTGAGATTATTTAAATTAGTCAAATGCTTACTCTAAAAAGCACTGATGTGGGAGTACTCCTGATGCATTTTGGTTGAGCAGAAATCAACTACTGGCCTCCTGCTGCTAGTGAGCTTTTGCTCTTCATGTGAGTTCAAGCTTAAAATCTGTAGCAGTTTATACATTGAATTTCTGAAGATAACAGTCCCAAACCTATCCTTTTTAAACTCTAAGAGTGGGAGACTGAAATAATATTTTAGCATGTGTCCCTCAAAATTTAAATTCATCACAACATTTAGGAAGGATATTAGAGCTGTCAAATGCAAGCAATTGTCAAACAACCAAAGTCCCTAGGCCCAGAGGACACACTTTTCTCAGAAATGGGATGAATGCATTCAAGACTAAAGTATCATATGATATCACGTATATGTAGAATTTAAAGAAAATGGTCAAAATGAGCTAATATACAAAACAGACCCAAAGACAGAGAAAACAAACTTATGGTTACCAAAGGGGAAAGGGAGTAGTGAGGGATACATTAGGAGTTTAGGATTAACATATACACACTACTATATATAAAATAAATAACCAACAAAGGCCTACTGAATAGCACAGGAAACTCTACTCAATTCTGTAATAACTTACAAGTGAAAAGACTCTGAAAATAGATATATATGTATGTATACCTGAATCACTTTGCTGTATACCTGAAACTAACACAACATTGCAAATCAACTATACTTCAATAAAAAAGACAAAACTATCTGAAAGAATAAAGCATCATGATACCAGAGATGCCCTTCACTGTAGAAAGTATATGTGTTTCATGAGAAAACCCATTCTTGCATTTCTTGTCCTCTTTTCCTTAATCAAAATACTTTGAGCATTTTGTTTTAGATGTACAAAGGTTATAGTAGCATGACAATGACTTTATAAACTCTTAGATTTAGGGTCCATATACCTTCTTCATTATGTCTCAACATTCCCCAGGTAAGAAAAAAACATTTATGAGTGTCCATTATGTGCTCCAAACCATGAAATGATATTTAATGATTGATGCCTAAGTGTACAATTCTGAATTTTATAGGTGACATAAGAGAGGATAAGTTAAAATAGGCTATCAAATATCATCAATTCAAATATCATCATCATTTGAATTGAGGGGCAACATAATGCAGTGACTATACTAGACTGTTTGGACACGAATGATAGCTCTTATACTTAGCAGCTTTATGTATTTGAGCAAGTTTTAAAAATTTGAGTCTCTTAGCACCTCAGTTTCCTTATCTATAAATCAGTAACAACAGTGGCAAGCAGTTAATATGTTAACTTGCAAAGAACATTGATACAACATAGAAAGTAATTGATAGAGTTGATCCCTAAACAACACAGTTTGAACTGCACAGATTCACTTACATGGGAATTTTTTTCAATGAATATGGCCCATACAACTCCACTATCTGAATTTGGTTAAATTAGCAGATGTAGAACTGGATACACAGGGCTAACTGTAAAGTTATACTTGGATTTTCTACTGGTGGGTGGTAAGGATTGATGTCCCTGACCTCCAGGTTGTTCAAGGGTCAACTGTACTAGCTATTATTATCAAGATTATCCCCACTTACAAACTCTAGGACTCATCATTGCACTTTGCTCAGAGTTAGGCAACTAAAAAATATTTTGTGAGAAAAAAACAATAATTCAATTCTTTTGGGGAAGATATAATAATCAGTCATATAGATCACCACAAAATAGATGAAATAAACCAACTGCTCAGAAAAAGTTCAATTCACCTCAGTGGTAAGATCAAACAGTAATTTCTTCCAGGGCTCCTGATAAAAAGGCCACTGTATAATGAAATAAACAATATTCTTCACAACAGCCATATAATAAGCATAATGACAATTCCAAATATCAATACAGGCTGATGGCATCATACTAGAGCCCAATTCAGAACAGTAATTGAGAAGAGACTCTGCAAAGAGCTGATATTGATTCACAAAATGAAGAACTTTGGAGGTAAAATCTTAAACTGGCCCTGTACAAAGAGGGCAGGGAGAGGCCTAAGAAAGAAGCAGGCCACTCCAGATTGGTAGATAGCAGTTTTCATAAACAAAGGATATACCAGGCTTGTCTTGGTCAGTTGCAAGACCAGTAGGTCTCTGCACCTGCCAGCCAGAGTTTTCAAAGATCATACAGCCTTACCTGGATTCAGTCACTTATTTAGTTCGGATGGTCTCAACAGCATTTACTCTCTCAAGGTTCATCCTTGAAACAGCTGCCCAGGCAAATGGTGGGCAGAAAGTACATCCCAGGGACCAGGGGAGGAGTGAGGAGCCTTCAACCATCCGCATCCACTTAAGAGTCAACAAGTGGCAGGTCCTGTTGGTGACCTCCTCCAACAGGTATTAATCAGCTGAATGACCTGCTTTCAGTTGTTTTCTCTTCAAGGAATACAATTTATTTCAAGGAGAAGGAGGAGATAGACTGACTTTAAGCAGTCCTCCTTGAATTTTCTCCATCAAGTAATGCTTGAAAAATGAGTGGCAGAGCTTGAGACTGTATTCTTGGCAAAAGAAGCCAGGAGGGCGATCTGAGCATAAATGTCTTCCTTAACAAACAAAATTGTGAGTAAAATCATTTGCTATAAGTCAAGGTCTCTAATGGAGACATTCACCTAAATATAAGTCCATTCTGCCTTTGCTCTGTAGGGATGTTGTCCAGCATCTTTTATAGACATATACAGCCGAGTGCATAGACAAATTTTAGATCAACCTTGTAAGTTTCAGTACTGGAGCAGACTCCCGAAATCTCCTTGGCAAAGGGGCGCACTGGCCAGCTGTCCCTGTTCCCACCACCCAAGAACGTGACCGTGCACCGAGGCTGGAGAAGCAGAGCAGCCAAGATTTCCACCTGCCCACATGTGTGCTTCGAAGCTTGCTCATGACTACCTATGCCATCTGGGTTCCACTTCCAGTATCAGCTCCTGCAAAAGTGCAAAACATCGTGGGAAAGCCACCCCCACCACTCCCATCGCAGCTTCTTTTTGGCAAGTCCTCTTTCCCATTCCTGGCCACACTGTTTGGAGTCCCAAGCACTCTGAATTTCCCGGGCTTCCACCGGCATGGCTGTGACTTGGCTCTGGAAGCCACAAGGAAGTAGGAGCCTGGTGGTCAGCCCAGCAAAACCAAGGAGAGGTGGAGGGGTTGGGGAGCCCTTCTCGAGTGGTCACCACCAACCACCAAAATTCTTTCCCAGACGCTGAGCTTATTAGAGCTCCTCTCCACGTCCCACCCAGCCCCACCCTGAGACTAGGCAGGCTCAAGCCAGCAGAAGTCATTGTGCTATTTTATATGAGAACAGCAAAACACCAAAAAGGATTGAGAGAACTCTGCTTATTACTCTCCAAGGCACTCGAGTCTTCCTGACACCCCACAACCAGGTGTCTTGAACCAAGTCGACAATAAACTTCAAGTGTCCAGCAAGAAAAAAAAGAGAGAGAGAAATCAAGGATGTAATATTTTACTCCATAAAACATAAATTATTTTATTTTGAAAAAAAATAGTAATTAAAAACACAACTTCCTCAGACAAAACAACTTCTCAGGAGTTTATGCATAGAATGTCTACTTTTGAGCAGAAAAACTTCTAAATAGACTGCTTATGAAAGAATACTGAAGCAACCAAATGAGGTAATTTATCTTCTGGCTTTGTCTTTTATAAACCTGTTAAAAGCAGCGAAAATGTCTATCAAAGGTAATTGGCTCTGTGTTAGAGTCAGTAGTGTATTTCCCTTGGAAAAACATTAGGAAGCAAGATAGAATGTTTCTGAACAAATCAAATTCACACTGATAAAGTTATAATAGACTCTTAGGTGCTTACTGTAAGGTAAGTGCAGAGAAAAAGAGAGCGAGCCTGGTGGGCAGGCAAGAAAAGGAAAATTTATTAGAAAGCAACAAGAGCGTGACTGGCTCTTAAGGAGAACCAGCGTCCTCCCTTTCTGAGGTGGGGTCTTTCTTATAACCCACAAATGAAAAATTCTCTGAAGGGATGGTTAATTTTTAGCCTGTAGTTGAGTCCTGTGGTCACATAGCCAGAGGTCTGGAATCTGATGGTCTCATAGCTTTGAGAAGCTAGGCACCAATGAGATAATAGAATGTCATTTGGGCAGTTTGGTCAGTCTCAACAATCACTGTGATTTTATTCTTTGTTTGCAAGGTTAACATAATGATTCATCTTAACAATGAGACCCCCTTGGGCCCTATCATTTACTATTTAAAAAGTGGTGTCAGATCATTAAAAATACATTTTTAAAGACAGAACAAAATATACTTTTTATACCTTTGGAAACTTAACTCTGCCTCACAAGACTGTCCTACCAATTCTAATTAGTGCATTAGTACAAAGGTGTGACTTTCCACAAACAGCAAATTGTTCTTTAATGATGGTCTGACTCTTTGCAACCCCATGGATTGTAACCTGCCAGACTTTTCTGTCCATGGGATTTCCCAGGCAAGAAAACTAGAGTGGGTTGACATGCCCATCTCCATGGGATCTTTCAACTCAGGGATCAAACCTGGATTTCCTGCATTGCAGGTAGATTCCTTACCATCTGAGCCACCAGGTAGGCCCTTAGTGATAATGAAAACCTGCCTATCACTCAGGACTGCTGAGGTAGAAGCTAAGAAAATAACATATTTATTTGCCTGGTGAATGTTTCATGCGGCAATAAAGAATACAAGAGATGCCTGTCTCTGAAGACCCTAAAGCTGCCCGTATCACTTGCCTGTTCCTTGGGTAAATATTATTGTATTATTATTATTCCTGAGACTGAGCAGGACCCTGTGGGTCTCCTGGGCACAAAAGCCTTTCTGTGAATCTCATTTCTTGATTACATGAAATAGATTTCATTCAGCCTCCATGGTCTCTGCTGCTCCAAAGAGTTGCTAATTAGGGATGGGAAGGGATGCAGAGACAAGAGAGGAACAATCAAGAAAAAAATGTTGCAACCTGGGGGCAGGGTCCTGGTTCCCCCTCAAAGGCTATTCATAATAGTTTCTCTGAACATTTTGTACTGAAATCCCACCAGGTTGGAGAAGCTAACTCTATGCTGCCCATAGGCACATAGATCCCAGACTGGTTGGAACCAGAAGGTTGATGATGCTGACTCCTATTTACCTCACCATTAACTAATCAGAAGAGTGTCCACAAGCTAATCATATCCTCTTTAAACCATTGCCATAAAACTGCTCACAATCCCTCCAGGTCAGAACACAATTTTGAGGACATTAGCCCACCATGGCTCCTTTTGCCTAGCAAAGCAAAAATTCATTTCTACTTCACCCAAAACTCTTTGTCTGAGATTTAATTCAGTGTCAAAGTACAGAGGCTGGATTCAGCTTCATTCTGAATATTCAAGATTAGTGCTAAATAAGTAATATGATTTGTTTGGGATACTTTATACTTTACTTGCAACAGAGGATTTTCTTTTTTGAAATTAACCATACTCTGAAATAGCCAATAAGATCATGCCTTTGAATTGATAAATATAAAATAATTAGTGATAATATGCAAAAAAAATTAGCAGCCTTGGATGGAAGAAAGAGGAAGGGAAGGAATCTTCCCTAGAAGCTTTTTACAGATAAATATGATAAGATCAAAATGAGAAGGAATATTAATGGGATCCACTAGAAAATTACATAGAATTTACAAAATTTACAACCCTTTTATTTTGCTTTATAGAGCTAAGAAGATTGAGTCTCCATGATGTACTTAGAATTGGAATTTTATACCCTCAACCCCTGCTGCTGCTGCTGCTGCTGCTGTTGCTGCTAAGTCGCTTCAGTCCTGTCTGACTCTGTGAGACCCCAGAGATGGCAGCCCACCAGGCTCTGCCATCCCTGGGACTCTCCAGGCAAGAACACTGGAGTGGGTTGCCATTTCCTTCTCCAATGCATGAAAGTCAAAAGTGAAAGTGAAGTTGCTCAGTCGTGTCCGACTCTTAGCAGCCCCATGGACTACAGCCCATCAACCTCCTCCATCCATGGGATTTTCCAGGCAAGAGTACTGGAGTGGGGTGCCATTGCCTTCTCCGTCCTCAACCCCTAGTTCTCCCTTAATAGATTTAAAAGGGCTACCATATGATCTTGCAATTCCACTCCTGGGTATATATCTGGAGAAAATCATAATTTGAAAAGATACGTATAACTGAATGTTCATTGCAGCCCTATTTACAATAGCCAGGACATGGAAGCAGCCTAAATGTCCATCAAAAGAGAAATGGATAAAGAAGTGTATATAAATGGATAAAGAAGTATATTATTCAGCCATAAAAATATTATTCAGCCATAAAAAGCACAATAATGTCATTTGAAGCAACATGGATTATCACACTAAGTGAAGTTAGCCAGACAGAGAAAGACTAATATCATATGATATTGCTTATAAGTGAAATCTAAAAAATGATACAAAATGAACATATATACAAAACAGAAATAGATGCACAGACATAGAAAACAAGCTCATGCTTAACAAGGGGGAAGGGGGAAGAAGGATAGATTAGGAGTTTGGGATTAACCTCTATATTTTTTATCTGTATAAAATAGATAACCAACAAGGACCTACTATTTAGTGAAAGGAACTCTGCTCAATATCTTGGAATAACCTATAAGTGAAAAGAATCTGAAAATGAATATGTATATGGTTTGCTTTACTATACACCTGAAACTAACACAACATTGTAAATCAACTATGTTGTTGTTCAGTTGCTAACTCATGTCTGACTCTTTTCAACACCATGAACTGCAGCATGCCAGGCTCCCCTATCTTTCACTACTTCCTTGAGTTTGCTCCAACTCATGTCCATTGAGTCAGTGGAGAAGGGTATGGCAAACCACTTCAGTATTCTTGCCTTAAGACCCCCATGAACAGTATGAAAAATCAACTATATTTAATTAAAAAAATAAATTTTGTACAAGATAAAATTTTGGAAGCACTCTGATATATATTAATACTTTAATAAACATTAAATATTATAGGGTCTCACATTTCAAAATTTCATTTTTTGCATGATTCTTCACTAACCTCATTAAAGTATTTTCCCCTTCTAGTGGTCCTTGTCAAAAAAAAAGTAGCCACAGGAATCTTCAAGGTAAGATTCTGTCCTGCTCATTATTTCACACCCAGAACATCAGCTAGGGTCTCCAAATATCTATTATTTTAGAACCAGGACCTGGTATAGTTGTGTTGTAGCCACACGTTCCAGGAAACAGACTCACTCAGAAGGACAATGCAGATAGTGGAGTGCAGATTATTACACCAGTGGGCCCAAGGCAGTTTCCTCTTAGCCAAAGACCCCAACCAGTTTTTGTGAAAACCTTATATACTCTAAGTGTACATGCTCAAACCCACATCCCCAAATTCTCTGAAACTAGTCTGAAAAAGGAAAAGAAAGATACAATCAAAGTTAACCCATGATTCATATGCCTTAAACCCATGATTCGTATGCCTTAAGCCCAGATAGTTAACCATGGACAATTATAAATAGGCCTGTGGTCATACCTCAATAAGAATAATAGAATTTATAATTCTATTCAGTTACACAGATAATTACGGTATTCTTTTAGGTGACAGAGAGTCTAGATACGAGCCCTGGGGCTTCATCTGGGGGGTCTGGTTTTCCAGTTGGTATGTCATTTCCATAGACAATGGGCATATAGCTCAAAGTCCACAGTCTGGGCCAAGATAGAGTCATGCTTTCAAGATGGAGCCTGTTCTGTTTGTTTCCTCCTTCTGTTGGGTTTACACTTATAACTCTTTGGAATTAAGAACTGTTTTAGCTTATCTGCTAGAAAAGGAATTTTATCCTCAAAACTATAAGTCCAGTTTTACATGATTCTTTGCCAAAAACAGTCATGAGTAGAGTTATTATTCAGTAACTCAGTCCTGAGTCTTTGTGAACCCTTGAACTGCAGCACACCAGGCTTTCCTGTCCTTTACCATCTCCTGGAGTTTGCTCAGATTCTTGTCCATTGACTCAGTGATGCCATCCAACCATCTTATCCTCTGTCTTCCCCTTCTCTTCCTGCTTTCAATTTTTTCCAGCATCAGGGTCTTTTCCAATGAGTCGGTTCTTCGCACCAGGTGGCCAAAGTGTTGGAACTTCAGCATCAGTCCTACCAATGAACATTCAGGATTGATTTCCTTTAGGATGGACTGGTTTGATTTCCTTGAAGTCCAAGGAACTCTCAAGAGTCTTCTCCGGCACTATAGTTCAAAGGTATCAGTTCTTTGATGCTCAGCTTTTTTTATTGTCCAGCTCACACATCCATACATGATTACTGGAAAAACCATAGCTTTGATTGCATATAGCTTTGTTGGCAAAGTAATGTCTCTGCTTTTTAATAAGCTGTCTAGGTTTGTCATTGCTTTTCTTCCAAGGAGCAAACATCTTTTAATTTCATGGTTGTAGTCAGCATCCACAATGATTTTAGAGCCCAAGAAAATAAAGTCTGTCACTATTTCATTGTTTCCCCATCTATTTGTCACGAAGTGATGGGACCAGATGCCATGATCTTCGTATTTTCAATGTTGAGCTTTAAGTCAGCTTTTTCACTCTCCTCTTTCACCTTCATCAAAAGGCTATTTAATTCCTCTTCACTTTCTGCCACTAGAGTGGTATCACCTGCATATCTGAGGTTATTGATATTCTCTCCACAATCTTGATTCCAACTTGTGCTTCATCGATACTGGCATTTCACATGATGTATTCTACATATAAGTTAAATAAGCAGGGTGACATATAAACTCTTGACATACTCCTTTCCCAATTTGGAACCAGTCCACTGTCCCATATCCAGTTCTAACTGTTGCTACTTGACTTGCGTACAGATTTGTCAGGATGCAGGTAAGGTGGTCTGGTATTCCCATCTCTTAAAGAATTTTCCACAGTTTGTTGTGATCCACACAGTCAAAGGCTTTAGCATAGTCAATGAAGCAGAAGCAGATGTTTTACTGGAATTCTCTTGCTTTTCTTATGATCCATCAGATGTTGGCAATTTGATCTCTGGTTCCTTGCCTTTTCTAAATCCAGCTGAAAGTTCTTGGTTCACATACTAGCTTGGATGATTTTAAGCATTAGTTTGTAAGCATGTGAAATGTGCGATTCTGCAGTATGTGAACATTCTTTGGCATTGCCCTCCTTGGAACTGGAATGAAAACCACTTTTCCAATCATGTGGCCATGGCTGAGTTTTCCAAATTTGCTGGCATACTGAGTGCAGCACTTTCACAGCATCATCCCTTAGGATTTGAAACAGCTCAACTGGAATTCCATCAGCTCCACTTGCTTTTTTCTTAATGATGCTTCCTAAGGCCCACTTGACTTTGCATTCCAGAATGTCTGGTTCTAGGTGAGTGATTATACCATCATGGTTATCTGGGTCATGAAGATCTTTTTTGTATAGTCTTTCTGTATATTCTTGCCACCTCTTCTTACTATCTTCTGCTTCTGTTAGGTCTATAACATTTCAGTCCTTTTTTGTGCCTATCTTTGCAAGAAATGTTCCCTTGGTATCTCTAATTTTCTTGAAAAGACCCCTAGTTTTTCCCATTCTATTGTTTTCTTCTATTTATTTGCATTATTCACTTGAAAAATGGCTTTCTTATCTCTCCTTGCTATTCTGTGTAACTCTGCATTCAGATGAGTATATCTTTCTCCTGAGTAGACTGAATATTAATTTATTTTAATCATATTTCATAGCTTTTCTACTGCATTCATTTGTCCTAATAAAACTATGACATAGAAATGATCAAGTTTAAAACAAGGGGAAAACAATCTTTGCTTTTTTTTTTTTTTACTCAACTAAAACATGTATTTTATTTTTATTTTTTAAAATATAAATTTATTTATTTTAATTGGAGGTTAATTACTTTAAAATATTGTATTGGTTTTGCCATACATCAACATGAATCCACCACAGGTATACACATGTTCCCCATCCTGAACCCCCCTCCCTCCTCTCTTCCCATACCATCCCTCTGGATCATCTCAGTGCACCAGCCCCAAGGATCCAGCATCATGCATTGAAACTGGACTGGCTATTCATTTCATACATGATGATATACATGTTTCAATGCCATTCTTCCAAATCATCCCACCCTTGCCCTCTCCCACAGAGTCCAAAAGCCTGTTCTATACGTCTGTATCTCTTTTGCTGTCTCGCATACCGGGTTATCATTACCATCTTTCTAAATTCCATATATATGCGTTAGTATACTGTACTGGTGTTTTTCTTTCTGGCCTGCTTCAATCTGTATGCTAGGCTCCAGTTTCATCCACCTCATTAGAACTGATTCAAATGTATTCTTTTCAATGGCTGAGTGATACTCCATTATATATATGTACCACAGCTTTCTTACCCATTTATCTCCTGATGGATATCTAGGTTGCTTCCATCTCCTGGCTATTATAAACAGTGCTGCGATGAACATTGGGGTACACTTGTCTTTAAATTCTGGTTTCCTCGGTGTGTATGCCCAGCAGTGGGATTGCTGGGTCATAAGGCAGTTCTATTTCCAGTTTTTAAGGAATCTCCACACTGTTCTCCATCGTGGCTGTACTTGTTTGCATTCCCACCAACAGTGTAAGAGGCTTCCCTTTTCTCCACACTCACTCCAGCATTTATTGCTTGTAGACTTTTGGATCACAGCCATTCTGAATGGTGTGAAATGGTACCTCACTGTGATCTTGATTTGCATTTCTCTGATAATGAGTGATGTTGAGCATCTTTTCATGTGTTTGTTAGCCATCTGTATGTCTTCTTTGGAGAAATGTCTATTTAGTTCTTTGGCCCATTTCTTGATTGGGTCGTTTATTTTTCTGGAATTGAGCTGTAGGAGTTGCTTGTATATTTTTGAGATTAGTTGTTTGTCAGTTGCTTCATTTGCTATTATTTTCTCCCATTATGAAGGCTGTCTTTTCACCTTGCTTATAGTTTCCTTTGCTGTGCAGAAGATTTTAATTTTAATTAGGTCCCATTTGTTTATTTTTGCTTTTATTTCCAGTAATCTGGGAGGTGGGTCATAGAGGACCCTGCTGTGATGTATGTAGGAGAGTGTTTTGCCTATGTTCTCCTCTAGAAGTTTTAAAGTTTCTGGTCTTACATTAGATCTTTAATCCATTTTGAGTTTGGTGTTAGAAAGTGCTCTAGTTTCATTCTTTAACAAGTGGTTGACCAGTTTTCCCATCACCACTTGTTAAAGAGATTGTCTTTAATCCATTGTATATTCTTGCCTCCTTTGTCAAAGATAAGGTGTCCATAGATGTGTGGATCTATCTCTGAGCTTTCTCTTTTGTTCCATTGATCTATATTTCTGTCTTTGTGCCAGTACCATACTGTCTTGATGACTGTGGCTTTGTAATAGAGCCTGAAGTCAGGAAGGTTGATTCCTCCAGTTCCATTCTTCTTTCTCAAGATTGCTTTGGCTATTCGAGGTGTTTTGTATTTCCATACAAATTGTGAAATTATTTGTTCTAGCTCTGTGAAAAATACTGCTGGTAGCTTGATAGGGATTGCATTGAATCTGTAGGTTGCTTTGGGTAGTATACTCATTTTCAATATATTGATTCTTCTGATCCATGAACATGATATATTTCTCCATCCATTAGTGTCCTCTTTGATTTCTTTCACCAGTGTTTTATAGTTTTCTATATATAGGTCTTTAGTTTCTTTAGGTAGATATATTCCTAAGTATGTTATTCTATTTGTTGCAATGGGGAATGGAATTGTTTCCTTAATTTCTCTTTCTATTTTCTCATTATTAGTGTATAGGAATGCAAGGGATTTCTGTGTGTTGATTTTATATACTGCAACTTTACTATATTCATTTATTAGCTCTAGTAAGTTTCTGGTGGAGTCTTTAGGGTTTTCAATATAGAGGATCATGTCATCTGCAAACAGTGAGAATTTTACTTCTTCTTTTCCAAATTGGATTCCTTTTATTTCTTTTTCTGCTCTGATTGCTGTGGCCAAGACTTCCAGAACTATGTTGAATAGTAGCAGTGAAAGTGGGCACCCTTGTCTTGTTCCTGACTTTAGGGGAAATGCTTTCAATTTTTCACCATAGAGGATAATGTTTGCTGTGGGTTTTATTATGTTGAGGTATGTTCCTTCTATTCCTGCTTTCTGGAGAGTTTTTATCATAAATGGATGTTGAACTTTGTCAAAGGCTTTCTCTGTATCTATTGAGATAATCATATGGTTTTTATTTTTCAATTTGTTAATGTGGTGTATTACATTGATTGATTTGCAGATATTTAAGAATGCTTGCATCCCTGGGATGAAGCTCACTTGGTCATGGTGTATGATCTTTTTAATGTGTTGTTGGATTCTGATTGCTAGAATTTTGTTGAGGATTTTTGCATCTATGTTCATCAGTGATATTGGCCTGTAGTTTTCTTTTTTTGTGGCATTTTTGTCAGGTTTTGGGATTAGGGTGATGGTAGCCTCATAGAATGAGTTTGGAAGTTTGCCTTCCTCTGCAATTTTCTGGAAGAGTTTGAGTAGGATAGGTATTAGTTCTTCTCTAAATTTTTGGGCTTTTGTTTGCTGGAAGATTTCTGATTAAAGTTTCAATTTCCATGCTTGTGACAGGTCTGTTAAGATTTTCTATTTCTTCCTGGTTCAGTTTTGGAAAGTTGTACTTTTCTAAGAATTTGTCCATATCTTCCACGTTGTCCATTTTATTGGCATATAATTCCTGATAGTAGTCTCTTCTGATCCTTTGTATTTCTGTGTTGTCTGTTGTGATCTCTCCATTTTCATTTCTAATTTTATTGATTTGATTTTTCTCCCTTTGTTTCTTGGTGAGTCTAGCTAATGGTTTGTCAATTTTGTTTATCCTTTCAAAGAAGCAGCTTTGGCTGTGTTGATTTTTGCTATGGCGTCTTTTGTTTCTTTTGCATTTATTTCTGCCCTAATTTTTAAGATTTCTTTCCTTCTACTAACCCTGGGGTTCTTCATTTCTTCCTTTCTAGTTGCTTTAGGTGTAGAGTTAGGTTATTTATTTGACTTTTTCTTGTTTCTTGAGGTATGCCTGTATTGCTATGAACTTTCCCCTTAGCACTGCTTTTACAGTGTCCCACAGGTTTTGGGTTGTTGTGTTTTTATTTTCATTCATTTCTATGCATATTTTGATTTCTTTTTTTATTTCTTCAGTGATTTGTTGGTTATTCAGAAGCATGTTGTTCAGCCTCCATATGTTGGAATTTTTAATAGTTTTTCTCCTGTAATTGCTATCTAATCTTACTGCTTTGGGGTCATTAAAGATGCTTGGAATGATTTCAATTTTTGAATTTACCAAGGCTAGATTTATGTCCCAGGATGTGATCTATCCTGGAGAAGGTTCCATGTGTGCTTGAGAAAAAAGTTTAATTCATTGTTTTGGGGTGAAATGTCCTATAGATATCAATTAAGTCTAACTGGTCTATTGTATCATTTAAAGTTTATGTTTCCTTGTTAGTTTTCTGTTTAGTTGATCTATCCATAGGTGTGAGTGGGGTATTAAAGTCTCCCACTATTATTGTGTTATTGTTAATTTCTCCTTTCATACTTGTTAGTATTTGTCTTATATATTGCAGTGCTCCTATGTTGAGTGCATATATATTTATAATTGTTATATCTTCTTCTTGGATTGATCCTTTGATCATTATGTAGTGTCCTTCTTTGTCTCTTTTCACAGCCTTTGTTTTAAAGTCCATTTTATCTGATATGAGTATTCAACATGTATTTTTAAAGTGTCATGGGCAATAATGCATAGATGGCAAACTATAATACAGTGTAATGCTATCTCTTTAAATCAATATATGGGCACATTTCCCTTATATCTATCATATAATATTTAACACCACTAAGTGCTTATAAAAATGAACATTCTTAGAAGTTTCCTATTAATAATAATATATTAATATATGTTTTCTCTGAATGCATGCATTGCAGTTAAGTAATACTTTCATTCCTACCCAAAACAGGGTACCTTCAAACCTGACAGCAGTCTGAGTATTCAGAAACCTATAAATGATTATCTCAGCCATGGGCTACATTAAAAAAAAAAAAAAAACAGTTTTAAAGAACATAAAAATAAAACCATGTGTCTAAACATATGGCATGTTCATTGGCAGTGTGTATCTCATCATAAAAGAAATCTCATCCAATTTGTCAGGAAACTGAATCAAATATTTCCTGCCATGTGAGCCAGAGAGCTCAAGAGCAGCCTCCCTAAAGTTTGTGGTGAATATACCTATTGAAATACTATCACTGACAGTACAGAGATAAAATCTAAAGCCATAAATGCAGAAAAAAATCAATATTTAGAGGAAATATGAACCTCAAATGGATATTCTTACCCTACCAGGAGAAAACTTTTGCATCCTGGTAATTAGCAGGTGAGATGAAGGCTCAAAAAACAACAACAACAAAAAAAAAAAACAGTGCCAGGCACTTAGACACAGAACATATGTACATCCTTATATTAATGTGTCTTGAAAGTTTTAAAACCACCTGTTTGCACATCTATGTTAACCCAGGAGGGTAGAAACTTGGAGTTCCACTGGCTACTTCTTAAAGCTCCCACTCTAAACATGGCACACAGGATTTTCCACTTATATATTGTTCACTAGATCAAAGGATATACAGTTTCTCTCTTCCCAAATCCGTGGTGTAAAGAAAAAAATCAGCCACCTCAAAATATCTCTTTGGCAAGTGGATTCTTTCAAACAAAAAAAAAAAAAAAACCAAGGCCCAAAACACTCAGAAAGAAACTTTGACCTTCCCCCTATCTGCCTGAAGAATGTATACAGAAGACCTCTTCCAGGAAGGGAGCTATCACCAGAGGTACCTATAGTATGAATTTAGGGTATAAATCAAGATGAACCTACCAAAGTCTGTTTGTTAAAATTCATTTCTGTGTCTCACTGTCTCCACAGGGCCCAGCAAACATTTGCTTACCAAACATTAGCTTTTTTCATCTCAATCAATGTCAGTTGCCTTCCTCTCTTCTGAAATCACAAACCACTACCCCTAATATCCTCTTTTGTCTTTCAGTGAAAATAGTATTTCAGGTGAGAGGTTTTGTCATTTTGGCATGTTACCCAGTTTTCCTGGGTATACATGCTATTAAACTTTGTTTGATTTTCTCCTGTTAATCTATCTCATGTCAATTTAACTCTTAGGACAATCAGAAGAGCATAAAAGGGTAAAGTGTATTTCTCCCAACAGTAGAAATAAGACAAAGCAGAATATTAGCTTAAGGCTTGAGAGTGTGAATAGATAGGACTTTGGAATTGTGGAATTAGATAAATCTACCTCTTTTTCCTCAAAGTAATGAGCTACACTCTTGATTTATACAAAATCTTTGGGAAAATATTTAAACTATGTTCACAATTGTATGTGGATCCATGGACTTAAGAGGACTTAAAAGAAATTGTATATATTGTATACATAAATTGTATGTATTGAAGGACCCAAACTGTGATGAGGGACAATGAAGGAGAAGAAGGCATCTGGCATGTTAGAGTCAGTCTTAACAGTCAAGTCTAAGGATTATAGGCAAATGATGACTCCACAAATAGCTTAGTGACTATTCCATAATGCATATGATTATCTAATAAATAAAACGCTTTTTTTTTTCTGGAATAGCATAAATTTCTGTGCAGTCAAATGTCAGTGTTTCCCATTCTTATATCAATAAGTCTTTAATGATATTGCCTTATACAACTCTAGAACAGTCAGTAAACATTTGCCCTTCCTTATCAGGAATTCAGTGACAGCTGCTTATCAGTACGGGTTCAGTATGCTTTGAAGTTCATGAAACCGTATGTTAAAATTCCTTGCAAAATAGAAACTCGGTTATTTTTATTTTTCTTTTATATATAGCCCCTTTCAAAATTGCAAACTACCAGAACACAATCCTAAGAGTAAAACAGAATGTTATTTTTTTTAAGTGTGAAGCTCATAAGACATAGTAGAGGCCTATTTCCCCAAACTGCTATGATGTTACAGTTACTGTTTTTTAGTTTTTTTTTTTTTTTCCTTAAAAGAATAATAAAAGAATCCTAAAGAATGTTGGTGAAAATAACCAAATATGTAAATGAATATCACAATCTCCATAGTGAAATTCTGTGTCTAGTCTTTTCTAAAATATAATTTCATGGAAAAACAGTACAAATCCTAACCTAATTATGGAAACTTGTGGCATATTCCTTGTAAGATGGAACACAAGAAATTAACTTGTCTCAGAATATAAGAAGATTTTTAACTCCTAGCTCCTTTATCCATATCTGTGATGTTTCAATGATGTTAAGTTTCTAAACACAAAAGATAAAATGAAGCCACAAAATAAGCACAGAAGTAAATAAATATATAAACAAAAATAATAAATATTAAATGCTAAATTTCTGCAAAGTGTTGCAAAATTTATGTTTGAATCTGAACTTCCTCTCCATAAGATTCAAGTGATGCCAACACTGCAGAAATAAAATTATTTGGCCCATCTAATCATTAATAGTATAAGTATGCTAGTAAATTCTGCATTTTTCTCTTAGACAATGTTTCAGAAAACAATTAGGGAATAAAGCTAAAAAACTGTGTCTTAGAAGGAAAGGAACAGATGGAGGGAAAAAGAAGGGAGACTTAGCTAACAGTCCAGCAGAGTGCCTCTCAAATGCCTTAATTTATAATTCACTCAAGATCATTTTGATTTACACATTATGCTGAATTGTGTGTATGCCATCTCTTAACAATGATGCTATACCATCCTCAAAAGTCCTTACAGCATTCTTTAAAATTGTCTCATTAAAATTATTATTGTGTTTCATAAATAAGCGGTGCTTTTACAAAAATGCGTTAAGGATTGAACAAAACAAATGATATCGAATCATGATGGTGTGATCACTACTCAAGAGCCAGACATCCTGGAATGTGGAGTCAAGTGGGCCTTGGAAAGCATCACTATGAACAAAGCTAGTGCAGGTGATGGAATTCCAGTTGAGCTTTTCAAATCCTGAAAGATGATGCTGTGAAAGGGCTGCACTCAATATGCCAGCACATTTGGAAAACTCAGCAGTGGCCACAGGACTGGAAAAGGTCAGTTTTCATTCCAATCCCAAAGAAAGGCAATGCCAAAGAATGCTCAAACTACTGCACAATTGCACTCATCTCATATGCTAGTAAAGTAATGCTCAAAATTCTCCAAGCCAGGCTTCAGCAATACGTGAACTGTGAACTTCCTGATGTTCAAGTTGGTTTTAGAAAAGGCAGAGGAACCAGAGATCAAATTGTCAACATCTGCTGGATCATGGAAAAAGCAAGAGAGTTCCAGAAAAACATCTATTTCTGCTTTATTGACTATGCCAAAGGCTTTGACTGTGTGGATCACAATAAACTGTGGAACATTCTGAAAGAGGGGAATACCAGACCACCTGACCTGCCTCTTGAGAAATCTGTATGCAGGTCAGGAAGCAACAGTGAGACCTGGACATGGAACAACAGACTGGTTCCAAATAGGAAAAGGAGTGCGTCAAGGATGTACATTGTCACCCTGCTTATTTAACTTATATGCAGAGTACATCATGAGAAACACTGGACTGGAAGAATCACAAGCTGGAATCAAGATTGCTGGGAGAAATATCAATAACCTTAGATATGCAGATGACACCACCCTTATGGCAGAAAGTGAAGAGGAACTAAAAAGCCTCTTGATGAAAATGAAAGGGGAGAGTGAAAAAGTTGGCCTAAAGCTCAACATTCAGAAAATGAAGATCATGGCATCTGGTCCCATCACTTCATGTGAAATAGATGGGGAAACAGTGGAAACAGTGTCAGACTTTATTTTGGGGGCCTCCAAAATCACTGCAGAGGGTGACTGCAGCCATGAAATTAAAAGATGCTTACTCGTTGGAAAAAATGTTATGACCAACCTAGATAGCATATTCAAAAGCAGAGACATTACTTTGCTGACTAAGGTCCGTCTAGTCAAGGCTACGGTTTTTCCTGTGGTCACGTATGGATGTGAGAGTTGGACTGTGAAGAAGGCTGAGTGCCGAAGAATTGATGCTTTTGAACTGTGGTGTTGGAGAAGACTCTTGAGAGCCCCTTGGACTGCAAGGAGATCCAACCAGTCCATTCTGAAGGAGATCAGCCCTGGGATTTCTTTGGAAGGAATGATGCTAAAGCTGAAACTCCAGTACTTTGGCCACCTCATGCGAAGAGTTGACTCACTGGAAAAGACTCTGATGCTGGGAGGGGTTGGGAGCAGGAGGAGAAGGGAATGACAGAGGATGAGACGGCTGGATGGCATCACTGACTTGATGGACATGAGTCTGAGTGAATTCCGGGAGTTGGTGATGGACAGGGAGGCCTGACATGCTGCGATTCATGGGGTCGCAAAGAGTCGGACACGACTGAGCGACTGAACTGAACTGAAGGTAAAAGAGTGATGGTTACAGTATGTGAATATTTATTGTTCTTTCTTTCTTGAAATTATACTTACTTTTTTTTTACTACATGAGAACAAGTTATTTTCTCAGTGTTCTAACTGGGACAGAGAGTCTTCAATGAAAGCTTATGGGATTTAAGTCAGAATTTGGGAATAATCTGCTGACAGGGATGTGTTAAGCCCTCAATATAAGCTTAAAAAAATCTGTTTATCTACTAGCCTTTCAAAAAAGTATGGGATGTTTTTCTCAACTCGGTTTGCTCAAAGACAGAGAAGACAGATTAGTTGACAGCTTTCAAAACTTTTTAAGCACTAATTTTCTCTAATAATTAGGTCCTTATCAAAAATATTTCCTTCATTACTTTTCTTGTATTCTTACCCATCACCAACATTCCTCACTATCCTTGTCATTTCTGAGATTTTTTTCAAAAACAGCTTCAGTGTATAAAAAATAAATTCAATTATTTTGAATAAATGAATTTATTACATAGGGGGATATACATTTCCCCAAAATGGAAATTAATAAAATTTTTTGTGACTGTAAACACTTAAGGATACATTTGAATTTATGCTCAGTGGTGGTTAAAATAACTGAAAAGCCTCACCCATTTTCTATAACTCCAGACTATTTTCATTATTCTGTTACACTTGGATATCCTAGCCATACAATTCAAATAATATATGCATGAATTGGAAGATTTTGCTTTGCACTTCACAGTAACTGATTTCCAGAGGCACCTGAGTGATTTTGTATACAAACAAAGTTGCTGTCTGTGCATTTCACTTGAGAAGTATTTTGGAAAATTTTTTCTAATGCTGAGTGAATTGGGCCTATTTAACTTGGTTTGGTCTCAGCTTTCATAAATTTTCTATTTGAGTCAGTAATTTTCAAAACCCTTTTAGGATTTTTTAAACTTCTCATCAACCTTGGAAAGGAATCATGTTTGCTAAGCCTTGTAAATTACTTATTTCATACTCTTGAGTGCTAAAGATTTTTACCAGGCAATAGAACAGGCTTATAGTCATTCAAACTACATTTTTTATTTTAATAATTCAGCTATTATTTTTTCATGTGATCAACTGCTAAGTGTAAACCATCTTATCTAGAGAGTTTATAGGTGACCAACTGCAAAGCATTTTGTGGTATTATTTCAAATATCCTCTGTAATCCTTTTCTATGATAAAATGCTTATTCCTGATATAGGTAAATAAATCTATTCCAATAAATTCTGCCTGTAGTCTAGTAGCTTGTGGTGTCTTCTTTTGCTTCTGAAATTCTATATAGCTGATACATATGCCATGAGTGTAATCAGATTCTGCTATCTGTATTCTACTCCTGGTGAAATCATTATGCCCTCAGTTGATATTTCTCACTTTCCCTTTGACAAAACCACAATGATTCCTTTTTTATACATCCTATGTAATGGAACCTCAACAATCAAATAGGTTCAATTTTGCCATGATTTCAATACAGTGAGCTGCATTTGCAGGTGTTCTGAATGTAACACAGCTGCCTGCAATATACCCAGCCTGGATTCTATATTAATTTTTAATTCAATTTTAAACTCCACTTTTTGTTGCACTTGCCATGATTCTAAATCTGGATTTTAGTCTTTAGTGCTCTGTTTACATTTAGGTTCACACAACTTAACTGTCATTGCATATGATCATTTTCATTCAATGAAATCACAAAACAGATATGCCAGCCGTAAACATATTGGTCCCGAGGCCAAAAAAAAAAAAAAAAAAAAAAGACTAGGGAAAACTCTCCAACCTCTGAGAACCATGTAAGTCATCATCAAATATAACTCTTCAGAATGTTAGTCCTGGGGCCATATAGCCAAGATAAAAATAGGGATAAGCTGAGGGGAGCCTAAAGAAGGAGAGGTAGAGCCAAAAATACTGAATATGCCACAAAATGCTTCATTGGCCTCTTCTGCCACAATCTTCAATTGGTATTTCAATAAGAAGCATGTAAGGATATAGAGGCTTCCCTGGTGGCTCAGATGGCAAACAATCTGCAGGCAGTGCAGGAGACCTGGGTTCCACCCCTGGGTCAAGAAGATCCCCTGGAAAAGGGAATGGCAACCCACTCCAGTATTCTTGCCTGGAGAATTCCATGGTCAGAGGAATGGTAGGCTTCAGTCCATGGGGTCACAAAGAGTCAGACACAACTGAGCTACTAACACTGCTACATTAAAGGATATGTAAGGAAAATGCAGATCTGGGCTTGAGGCACAGCAAAATTGCAACTGTGCTGGTAGCTAAGCAATCCCCTGAGTGCCCAATGATTTAGACAACAGAGTAGGCTTCTAAAGATAAATCAAGCATAAAACCATTCTTCTAAACCTCACCAGATTATCCAGGGGATAAAATCAGCAATAAATGCTACCAGTTGCAGAATATGTGCTTCTACATTTCATAGGATGTCATAGAGTCTTGGCTCTCTTAATTTCAATTTTTCATTTGTTAAAATAATTAATTAAAAAATTATCATACGACCCAATCAAAAAATGGGCCAAAGAACTAAATAGACATTTCTCCAAAGAAGACATAAGGATGGCTAACAAACACATGAAAAGATGCTCAACATCACTCATTATTAGAGAAATGCAAATCAAAACCACAATGAGGTACCACTTCACACCAGTCAGAATGGCTGCGATCCAAAAATCTGCAAGCAATAAATGCTGGAGAGGGTGTGGAGAAAAGGGAACCCTCCTACACTGTTGGTGGGAATGCAAACTAGTACAGCCACTATGGAGAACGGTGTGGAGATTCCTTAAAAAATTGCAAATAGAACTACCTTATGACCCAGCAATCCCACTGCTGGGCATACACACCGAGGAAACCAGAATTGAAAGAGACACATGTACCCCAATGTTCATCGCAGCACTGTTTATAATAGCCAGGACATGGAAACAACCTAGATGTCCATCAGCAGATGAATGGATAAGAAAGCTGTGGTACATATACACAATGGAGTATTACTCAGCCGTTAAAAAGAATTCATTTGAATCAGTTCTGATGAGATGGATGAAACTGGAGCCGATTATACAGAGTGAAGTCAGCCAGAAAGAAAAACACCAATACAGTATACTAACACATATATATGGAATTTAGGAAGATGGCAATGACGACCCTGTATGCAAGACAGGGAAAGAGACACAGATGTGTATAACGGACTTTTGGACTCAGAGAGAGAGGGAGAGGGTGGGATGATTTGGGAGAATGCCATTCTAACATGTATACTATCATGTGAATTGAATCGCCAGTCTATGTCTGACGCAGGATGCAGCATGTTTGGGGCTGGTGCATGGGGATGACCCAGAAAGATGTTATGGGGAGGGAGGTGGGAGGGGGGTTCATGTTTGGGAATGCATGTAAGAATTAAAGATTTTAAAATTTAAAAAATAAAAACTAAAATTAAAAAAAAATGATCATACATTTTA
This sequence comes from Ovis aries, assembly GCF_016772045.2. NCBI lineage: Eukaryota > Metazoa > Chordata > Mammalia > Artiodactyla > Bovidae > Ovis > Ovis aries. The sequence continues at coordinate 168,152,056 of NC_056054.1, read as the reverse complement.
TGAATGTAAGAATTAAGACTAAGTAAAGTTAATTAATGGCTGGTAAAATAAATCAAAATCAAATTTTACAATAAATTTTTGTCTATTTATTTGACCAGCTATACTTTCTAATGTTTTCAGTGATATTCAACAACTTCCTTATGTACTGCTGCTGCTGCTGCTGCTGCTGCTGCTGCTGCTGCTGCTGCTGCTAAGTCGCTTCAGCCATGGCCCAACTCTGTGCGACCCCAGAGACAGCAGCCGACCAGGCTCCCCCATCCCTGGGATTCTCCAAGCAAGAACACTGGAGTGGGTTGCTATTTCCTTCTCCAATGCATGAAAGTGAAAAGTGAAACTGAAGTCACTCAGTCATGTCTGACTCCTAGCGACCCCATGGACTGCAGCCTACCAGGCTCCTCCGTCCGTGGGAGTTGCCAGGCAAGAGTACTGGAGTGGGTGGCCTTTGCCTTCTCCGTCCTTATGTACAGACACTATTAAAAAAAGAGAAGGCCTTAAGTATTTTCTCATATTTTATTAAACATTAAAATATAATGTTTTTGTGGCTTTTGTCTGGTATGAAAAAGACTGGTATATCTTGGATATATCTGATATCTAATATGGAGAAGGCAATGGCACCCCACTCCAGTACTCTTGCCTGGAAAATCCCATGGATGGAGGAGCTTGGTAGGCTGCAGTCCATGGGGTCGCAAAGAGTCGGACACGACTGAGTGACTTCACTTTCACTTTTCACTTTCATGCATTGGAGAAGGAAATGGCAACCCACTCCAGTATTCTTGCCTGGAGAATCCCAGGGGTGGGAGAGCCCGGTGGGCTTTCGTCTATGGGGTCTCACAGAGTCGGATACGACTGAAGTGACTTAGCAGCAGCAGGAGCAGCAGGTAGCTAATAGGATGGGTTGTGCATTTAATTACTTGATGGAACTAATAAGTAGATATGTATTTATCTTGAGTTAATCATTTTGACTTGGGCTGTGTATTGGAAATAAATGTATTTTTATATGTATCAGCTCTGATGTGGCACTGCTGAATGTGACCAACTCAAAGATCTGTTACCTTACCTCTTTTCTCTCCTTTCTCTTCTACGTTCTACTCCTCTTCTTCCACTTCCTCCTCTTCTTCTTCCTTCTCCTGTCCCTCTTTCTTCTTCTACTTTTTTTTTTGATAACCCTTTAAAAAATGTAAAAACTATTCTTAGCCCATCAGCCATACAAACACAAGCCACAGATCATGTTTGTATTGGCACTATAAGCTACAGTTTGCTGACCCCTATATCAAACCAAAACTGTTTCAATTTAATCTGTTTTTCTTCCTTTGTAAAAAGCTTGTAGATACTAAATGGAGAGGCTAATACTATCTATTGCTATCATGAAATAAAATTTTTAAAGTTATGAATATGTCCACAAAAATTCAATTAAACTATTTCTTAATCATTTACCTCATAGGACATTCTTATGTTACTTCTCTGTTAACTGAGAATTCTCAAGAAAGTGTTTATATTAACTGACCATTCAATAGAGAGTTTACATTCAGTATAAACATAGACAAGATGATTATGAAATACTTTTCTCTAATATTTTATTCTTCACCCAGCACAGTGAAAGGTACTGGGAGTATCAGGATTAATATAACCTAGTTTCTGCTTTTAAAGAATTAGCAGAACAGTAGGAAGGACAAACGGGTAAATAATTAAAACATTTCATCTAAATAATTTGAAATTTGAGCAGAAGTTAGATTTATTTCCAACTAGCATGAAGCAATAATGTATATTTATCTAGGGCCCAGGAAGAAGATGTGACCTAGACAGATATTAATACATTTGAGAGTTGTAGGCATATGCAGTGAGTTAAAGATGTATGCATACACAGACCCTTTAAGGAGGGCATAGAGAGTGAGAAAAGAGTAGGTGGAGGAACAGCAGTACTAGCAGACAGTAAACAGAAAAGCAGTGGTACAAAGGAAGCTTAGGTAAGAAAGGATTGCAAAGAAGTCAAGCAGTTCAAAGGCTTCAGGAAGCTCAACCACAATAGGACTGGAAAGTAGCACTGGAGTTTGCCAGTTGGAAGCCATCTTAGTAAGAAGACTGAGGAATGGTGAGTGTTAAATGAAACACTGCCTTGAGATGGTTATTCTCACATGAAAATCAGCTAGGGAGTACTTTTCAGAATTGAAGTACCTCTTTCTCAAAGGAAATGTCAAAATGCAATATGCCAGAGGAAATGTGTGTTTTAAAATAAGCTTTTTGTTGTTCCAATAAATGTCCTACTCACAGATTGAAAATTAATGGGAATTGAAGGACTTGAGATAGCAAGTGAATCTTATTTTCTAGGAACAAAGGCTTTGTTAGAAAGAAAGAGATCAAACTATAATGAAAAGGAAAGACGGGATATAGGAAAAACTTGCTTTGTTGTTCTTTAGGGTGAAAAAGATTGGAGAATTTTACAGACCAAGAGCTAGTAAAAAGCACAGTAGCTAAAGAAAAATGGTAGAGGAAAGGACCCAATATCTTGCCATGTTCTTGAGGTAGTGAGAGTAAAGGCAGAAGCAAAAATATATTTTCATAGCAATAAGATAGTTTTTTAGCAAGGAAATCTCTGCAAAAAAATACTTCTATATAGTTTCAATACTACTTTTCTCTAAGTTTTATCTGTATTGAGGAAGAAATAAAACAAAAGTATGGGAGGGGACAAAAACCTGATTATGGGCTGACCTGCATAATGGATTTCTACCCATTCATCACCAGATTATAGCATTTTAGTATCATAAGGGGAAAGAAGTACTATGCATTTGAAAGATGATACATAAAAGGGGCAGAGATGAGGTTCACACCAGGGATACTAATAAGGAATATAATAAGAGCATCATATGCATAATCTAAAGTATTTCATTAACTAAATGAAGGCAAAGCTGTGAATCCTGATCCAGCACCCTTGTTGATGAGTGTGTCACTCCAGAGTGCTCTTGAGGACATGTTAACAAAAAGAAATTGATGTATTTTCTAACCAAAAGAAATACATAAAACTCTTTTGTTTTGCTTATTTTGTAGCTATCGGAGAGACATCAGAAAATTTACAGAGGAGATAGAATGGCAAGTGTTAAAATTTAATAACTTTTCCATTAACACCAAATTTTCATGGTGGGGGGCTCTATTTACATGATATTCTAAGATTGAGCATATACATGAAATATGTGAATTAACCTACACAATGGTGGCTCAGTGGCAAAGAATCTGTCTGCAATGCACGAGACACAGGAGGTGTAGATTTGATCCCTGGGTCAGGAAGATCCCCTGGAGAAGGAAATAGCAACCCACTAAGAGTAACTAAAAAGTCTCCTGATGAGAGTGAAAGTGGAGAGTGAAAAAGTTGTCTTAAAGCTCACCATTCAGAAAACGAAGATCATGGCATCCGGTCCCATCACTTCATGGGAAATAGATGGGGAAACAGGGGAAACAGTGTCAGACTTTATTTTGGGGGGCTTCAAAATCACTGCAGATGGTGACTGCAGCCATGAAATTAAAAGAGGCTTACTCCTTGGAAGAAAAGTTATGACCAACCTAGACAGTATATTCAAAAGCAGAGACATTACTTTGCCGACTAAGGTCCGTCTAGTCAAGGCTATGGTTTTTCCAGTGGTCATGTATGGATGTGAGAGTTGGACTGTGAAGAAGGCTGAGCACCAAAGAATTGATGCTTTTGAACTGTGGTGTTGGAGAAGACTCTTGAGAGTCCCTTGGACTGCAAGGAGGTCCAACCAGTCCATTCTGAAGATCAGCCCTGGGATTTCTTTGGATGGAATAATGCTAAAACTGAAACTCCAGTACTTTGGCCACCTCCTGCGAAGAGTTGACTCATTGGAAAAGACTTTGATGCTGGGAGGCATTGGGGGCAGGAGGAGAAGGGGACGACAGAGGATGAGATGGCTGGATGGCATCACTGACTCGATGGAAATGAGTCTGAGTGAACTCCGGGAGTTGGTGATGGACAGGGAGGCCTGGCGTGCTGCGATTCATGGGGTCGCAGAGTCGGATAGGACTGAGCGACTGAACTGAACTGAAGTAGTTATTCTTGGGGAAATCCCACTGATAGAGAAGTCTGCCTGGCTATAGTGTTGCAAAGGGCTTGCGACTGGCGATAGGGCTTGCGAAGAGTTGGACACAACTGAGCATCCTCACGGACATGTGCGCACGTGTACACACATATACACACTACAGTGTTAATTCACTTGAAAAATGGGATGTATGTCTCGTGTCACCTGCAAGTCTATTCACGGAGAAACGAACCACTAATACAATCATCAAGAAAGAAAAGTGCCATCTAGAGGCTGGTCAAGCACCATAGAGGTATGAAAGCGAAAAGTGAAACCTCAGTCCTGACACTTTGCGACCCCCATGGACTGTAGCCCACCAGGCTCCTCTGTCCATAGGATTCTCCAGGAAAGAATACTGGAGTGGATAGCCATTCCATTCTCCAGTGGATCTCCTCGACTTTGAGATCCAACTTGGGTCTCCTGCATTGCAGGCAGATTCTTTACCCTCTGAGCCACCAAAGAAGCCCATATAATTCTTAAAATTTACTTGGGATGGGTTCAATGGGAAGAAAACAGGAAGAAACTCAGGAACTGATACAACTCATATAACGTATGTGCTTGTTCAAAGATCTCGTACTGCAATATAACAGACCACTTTAAAGGAGAAGTGTTACTCCAGTTCTGCTTACTTTAAAATATTAACTCATGTTTTCAGCCAAGTGGCAGCACTCAATCAGCTTGTGATTATGAGCATTCAACATCCTATGTGCCATTTAAGTACCTTCAGAATCAATTTGCAGCTGGCAAACTATTGCTATTTATGTTTTCAGTGCATTTGAAATAATCTAGAAGTTATTTTACTTCCATTAGACATTAAGAATAGAACCAAATGTAAAATCATTACTTTGCCAATTTACTGTGAAACCCAAAGGAAATCTCTCAAATGTATCATTTATTGAATGTAAAAGCGAAGAATAAAAGAACTTCTTGGAATTGGTTAACAACATTTCAGACAGGTAGATTTATCAAAAGTATAATAAAGATTTTTAGACTTTTTCCATTTATGCTGCTTTTAAAATAGCATAAAATAGCTGATTAAGTATCTTCTGTATTTCAAATATTTTTAGTAATGTTATATTTCTTTTAATCCTAAAACCTAGCAAGTTAAACATGATCTCTACTTTACACATAAGGAAACTAAGGCTGCAATTCATCAATTTTCATGACTAGCTACTTAGTAATAGCCAAAACTCCAATATGGGTACTTTTGAATTCAAAGACAATGCTCCTGTATTCTCAAGTGAGTCCATTTAGGGATTCAGATATATATTTAACTCTGAAGATAACATAAATCTTTATATAAAATATAACTATAAAATTAAAGCTCAGATTCCTCAATTAAATTCTTAAATTTTCTTACCTATTTATAAGATGTGACCAAGCATAACTTGTGAAACTTCAGTGCCTTAATTAATATCAGTGTATTCCAAGCTGCTTAGGCCACTTGTGAATGCACTACACATCATTTCTCATCCCTCAGCCTCTCCTGAGTTTTGTTTTCCTTTGTTTCTGCTTGGGCTGAGTATAGTTGAAGGAATATTTAGAACCATGAAGATTTGATCCACCATACATTTATCCTACTAAGCATTATTGGGATCCTGAATGTTCCTTGCCATTGTTTTATGCATCCTTTAAAAAATTATCCAAGGCCCCAAAGCATTGTTTAAGACTAACTTTAACTTGAAGCCTCTCATTCTGCACCTTTTCATCTTACATTGTCACCTTCACTGATCATGTATTCTCATCTCCAGTTTTTACCCTTTCTTTCCATTTTAGTAACTCTCTTTCTTCCTCTCTTTATGTGTGTGTGTGTGTGTGTGTGTGTGTGTGTGTGTGTGTGTGTGTGTATAGATAGATACAGATATACAGCTAACCCTTGAAAAAACAATGGGATTAGGGACACTAACTCTGCACGGTCAAAATTCATGTGTAATTTATAGTCAACCCTCCATATACAAAGCTTCTCCACACACAAGTTTCATCCATACTGCTCACATCCACAGTCTCAACTAAGAACTCTGTAGTAATGAAATATTTTCTATTGTAAAGAAATGTGCATAGAAATGGATCCATGCAGTTCAAACCTGTGTTGTTCTTGGGTTAACTGTGTATCTATGTCTACATGTATATATGTCTAATTGTATATCTATGTCTATATGCACACTTTGTATCTGCCTTCATTCCGCTGATAGCCAAGATGACCTACACTTTCTGATTCAGGTTAACTTGCCCTTTTGGACTTCTGCAGCAACTCATTGCTACAAATATATTTTCTCTTTTCAGCAATTCAATCTGATTCTCATAACTGAATTCTTCTGTCTCAGTGTACACATATTTGCAGCAGCAGGCAGAATAACAATATCCTAATGATGCCCACATCCTGATCCTAGTACCTGTGAATGTTACTTTACTTGGTAAACGGAATTTTGTAGACAGGATTACAAAGACAGGAACTTTGCAGATGTGGCAAGAATACACAGAAGAACTACACGAAAAAGATCTTCACGACCCAGATTAACACGATGGTGTGATCACTCACCTAAAGCTAAACATCTCAGAATGAGAAGTCAAGTGGGCCTTAGAAAGCATCACTATGAACAAAGCTCGTGGAGGTGATAGAATTCCATTTGAGGTATCTCAAACGCTAAAAGATGATGCTGTTAAAGAGCTACACTCAATATGCCAGCAAATTTGGAAAACTCAGCAGTGGCCACTCGACTGGAAAAGGTCAGTTTTCATTCCAATCCCAAAGAAAGGCAATGCCAAAGAATGTTCAAATTATCATACAGTTGCACTCATCTCACATGCTAGCAAAGTAATGCTCAAAATTCTCCAAGCCAGTCTTCAACAGTACGTGAACCATGAGCTTCCAGATGTTCAGGTTGGATTTAGAAAAGACAGAGGAACTAGTGGTCAAATTGGCAACAGCTATTGGATCATCAAAAAAGCAAAAGAGTTCTAGAAAAAACATCTACTTCTGCTTTATTATGTTAAAGACTTTGTGCAGATCACAACAAACTGTGGAAAATTCTTAAAGAGATGGGACTATCAGACCAACTTACCTGCCTCCTGAAATCTGTATAGAGGTCAAGAAGCATCATTTATAATCGGACATGGATCGATAGATTGGTTCTTAATTGGGAAAAGAGTATAATAATGATGGCTGTATATTGTCACCCTGCTTATTTAACTTATATGTAGATGTATTCCCTGATATTTCAGTTAGTAAAGAATCCGCCTGCAATGCAGGAGACTTCAGTTCCATTCCTGGGTCAGGAAGATCTGTTGGAGAAGGGATAGGCTATCCACTCTAGTATTCTTGGGCTTCCTTTGTGGCTCAGCTGGTAAAGAATCTGCCGGTGATGCGGGAGATCTGGGTTCGATCCCTGGGTTGGGAATATCCCCTTGAGAAGGGAAAGGCTACCTACTCCAGTATTCTGGCCTGGAGAATTCCGTGGACTGCATAGCCTCAGTTCAGTTCAGTTCAGTGGCTCAGTCGTGTCTGACTCTTTGTAACCCCATGAATCGCAGCACGCCAGGCCTCCTTGTCCATCACCAACTCCCAGAGTTCATTCAGATTCATGTGCATCGAGCCAGTGATGCCACCCAGCCATCTCATCCTCTGTCATCCCCTTCTCCTCCTGCCCTCAATCCCTCCCACCATCAAAGTCTTTTCCAATGAGTCAACTCTTCACATGAGGTGGCCAAAGTACTGGAGTTTCAGCTTTAGCATCATTCCTTTCAAAGAAATCCCAGGGCTGATCTCCTTCAGAATGGACTGGTTGGATCTCCTTGCAGTCCAAGGAACTCTCAAGAGTCTTCTCCAACACCACAGTTCAAAAGCATCAGTTCTTCAGTGCTCAGCCTTCTTCACAGTCCAACTCTCACATCCATACATGACTACTGGAAAAACCATAGCCTTGACTAGATGGACCTTAGTCGGCAAATTAATGTCTCTGCTTTTGAATATGCTATCTAGGTTGGTCATAACTTTTCTTCCAACGAGTAAGCATCTTTTAATTTCATTGCTGCAATCACCATCTGCAGTGATTTTGGAGGCCCCCAAAATAAAGTCTGACACTGTTTCCACTGTTTCTCCATCTATTTCCCATGAAGTGATGGGACCAGATGCCATGATCTTCATTTTCTGAATGTTGAGCTTTAAGCCAACTTTTTCACCCTCCTTTTTCACTTTCATCAAAAGGCTTTTTAGTTCCTCTTCACTTTCTGCCATAGGGGTGGTGTCATCTGCGTATCTGAGGCTATTGATATTTCTCCCAGCAATCTTGATTCCAGCTTGTGTTTCTTCTAGTACAGCATTTCTCATGATGTACTCTGCATATAAGTTAAATAAGCAGGGTGACAATATACAGCCTTGATGTACTCCTTTTCCTATTTGAAACCAGTCTGTTGTTCCATGTCCAGGTCTCACTGTTGCTTCCTGACCTGCATACAGATTTCTCAAGAGGCAGGTCAGGTGGTCTGGTATTCCCCTCTTTCAGAGTTTTCCACAGTTTATTGTGATCCACACAGTCAAAGCCTTTGGCATAGTCAATAAAGCAGAAATAGATGTTTTTCTGGAACTCTCTTGCTTTTCCATGATCCAGCGGATGTTGGCAATTTGATCTCTGGTTCCTCTGCCTTTTCTAAAACCAGCTTGAACATCAGTAAGTTCACGGTTCACATATTGCTGAAGCCTGGCTTGGAGAATTTTGAGCATTACTTTACTAGCATGTGAGATGAGTGCAATTGTGCAGTAGTTTGAGCATTCTTTGGCATTGCCTTTCTTTGGGATTGGAATGAAAACTGACCTTTTCCAGTCCTGTGGCCACTGCTGAGTTTTCCAAATTTACTGGCATATTGAGTGCAGCACTTTCACAGAATCATCTTTCACTATTTGAAATAGCTCCACTGGAATTCCGTCACCTCCACTAGCTTTGTTCGTAGTGATGCGTTCCAATGCCCACTTGACTTCACATTCCAGGATGTCTGGCTCTAGATGAGTGATCACACCATCGTGATTACCTAGGTCGTGAAGATCTTTAGTCTATGCGGTCACAAGGAATCAGACAACTGAGCAACTTTCACTTTCATTTTCAGAGTATATCATGTGAAATGGCAGACAGGATGAATCAGAAGCTGGAATCAAGTCGCCTGGAGAAACATCAACAATGAGTAGGAGTCTAGAATCAAGGTTAGTTTCTGAAATTAGTTTTGTCTTCATTCTAGAAAAGGTGAAACAGCTTGACTGATTGAAAGGAAATTTTAATTGAAAAGGAAATTTTACTGATGTTAGCTCATATTCTTTTTCTTATTACTATTAAAGATTGTAACACGCAGGGGAATTTTAGACATTGAGTTACAAATAAGCCATAAACTAGATAGTAATTCTTTGAATCTTAGTGTTAGTCATTCAGTCACTGGATTCTTTTTTTTTTTTTTTTGACAATATATGTGTGAGTGCTTATTCACTAAGTCATGTCCAACTCTCTTGCACTCCATGGACTGCAGCCCATCAGGCTGCTCTGTCCATGGGATTTCCCAGGCAAGAATATTGGAGTGGGTTGTCATTTCTTCCTCTAAGGGATCTTTCCAACCCAGGAATCAAACCTGTATCTCCTGCATCTCCTGCATCACAGGTGGATTCTTTACCACTGAGCCACCTGTGAAGCCCATTGATAATATGTAGCTGTTAAGAAAATAATGTTTCTAAAATTATAAAGCAATTGGGAACAGATTAGTCATTTAATGCCATATGAAACAGTAAGTATTGAAAATGTCTGAAGATACGTAAAATAAGCCTAAACACAAAAACAGTTTTAAACGATTAACTAAAATAAGAGCAAGAGATAAGTTCCAGTACTATAATTTTCTTGAATATTCATTTATTACTGGTTTTTATAGAAGGAAAGATTGGCTTTGTAACACAAGCAAAACCCAAATGGACTTTCCAATTAGGTAACACACTCTCCTCTGCATTATTTGGCCCTACTTCACAGTGTGTCCTGATGCCTAACAGGAGTCATTCATTTTATTCCACAAGCCACGCTGAGAAGAAATTCTGAATCCACATCATGGACATCCCCATGCTATTTATCCTTTAGGATGTAAGGCACATGTTCAATTATTTTTTAACCCATCCAGAAAATTTTACATGCTTTCAGGCTATGCTGTGTGCACTTTTATAAAAAAAAGTAGTCAAATAATGAGATTTTTCTCATTATGATTCAATGAGTCAAACAACAACAAAATATCACCAATATGTAATAAAGTAGAACAACAAAATATGCATTTTTCTCATTTGTAGCTAGAAATGGATGCTGAAATATTCATCTATTTAAAAGCCAATATTTAATCTAAAAAGTCACAAATAATACTTACACGAGTAAAAATAAGTTGCAAAACTGCATGTGAAAGATTACCTTCCTGACCAAAAACCCATCATCAACACTGAAAGAATAAGATAAAAAAAAATGTGCTAAATAGCAATGACAGATGCCAGCGCTTTCTAAAATAATACCAAATGAGGATTTCAGGGCCACTTAATTTAATTTGCATCCTGGGGATATATTTTTATCTTCGTGCCAAAGAATTTATATTCATAACCTGCTATGACTGATTACAAAAATGAGAAGTCTAGGATGTTTTTGTTTGTGTTTCTATTTTTTTTTAAGCCAGGAAACATTAGAACATTAACTTTAAAGTGCTAACCATAGTTAGCATATCATTTGGAACATTTCCCCTGTCATGCTAGCAAAATAAAATAGTCCAATTTGTAAATTCCAGAGGCTTGGGAGATAACAGTGGTAATAATGTTTTGGACCATAGGTCTCTGTTGGCCCATACCTTTTCAAATTATTGTTTTTGTGGCCACTAGCCCTATTTCTCCCATCCTACATAAATACTTGCACACAGTGAAACAATGAGATTTCTGGCATATCCATAGACCTTCTTAATCTCTCTCTTGTTTTGCTCCTGTTCTCTAGCTGAATAATAGAAAGAGAGATGTTTTACTGTGAATTCTTGGCTCCATTCACCTTTGAAAGAATTTTTTTCCCTTCTGTCTTCATTTTAGCATGGCTTTTTAAAAAAACTGAATGTTATTTACATTTGCTTTGAAACTGCCTTTTCAATTCATTACCTTGCTGTGTGTTCCTTTCCTTTCTCAAGTTTGCATGCAGCTAAGCATGATATTTTTATGCAAATTTTGCTTTACAAATGTTAGGTAGATAGAATAGGAAAAAGGAGTCCAGAATGGTGGTAGCTAAAAGACAAAGAAGGAAAACTTAGACAGCATATTAAAAAGCCGAGACATTAGACTTTGCCAACAAAGGCCCATCTTGTCAAGGCTATGGTTTTACCAGTAGTCATATATGGATGTGAGAGTTGGACTATGGAGAAAGCTGAGTGCCAAAGAATTGATGCTTTTGAACTGTGGTGTTGGAGAAAACCCTTGTGAGTCCCTTGGTCTACAAGGAGATCCAACCAGTCTATCCTAAAGGAGATCAGTCCTGAGTGTTCATTGGGAGGACTGATGTTGAAGCTGAAACTCTAATACTTTGGCCACCTCATGTGAAGAGTTGACTCATTGGAAAAGACGCTGATGCTGGGAGAGATTGGGGGCAGGAGGAGAAGGGGACAACAGAGAATAAGATGGCTGGATGGCATCACCGAGTCAATGGATATGAGTTTGGGTAGACTCCAGGAGTTGGTGATGGACAGGGAAGCCTGGCATGCTGCAGTCCATGGGGTCACAAAGAGTTGGACATGACTGAGCGACTGAGCTAAACTAAACTGAAGCATGATATCCGCATTTTCTGCCAGAACAGTGAGCTGCGCTATTGTCCAAACTTGATCTTTCATCATTTCCTTATAAGTGATTTATTTACTCATTTACTTAAACCCTTCCACGTGGGTCACATGGTTTGCAATCATCTAGAGATGTACTGTCCAAACTGGCAGCCGCTCGTCATGTGTCATCACGTTTAAAGGTGATGCCTTCCCCATTGACCAGTGCAGATGCTACAGAACATTCCCATCGTCTCATAAAGTTCTATTGGACAACACTTTGAAGTCTCCTAGACTGAAGAGCTAGAAATCTAACCTAATCTTCTCAAAGTATAAGAAATCGGAAGGTTTTTTGTTGTTTTATACTCAGCATAGGAATTCAATATATACCAATTAGAATGTGTTGAAAAGTGTGCAGGTGCAAAATGAAATTAACATATTAGGATTTATTTATCAATACACATTACATGACAGGGAAACATCCAAGCTATACTGTATTTACCTTTTCTGCTCTGGAAAACTGACTCTTGTAAGCAATCCTTGGTACTACAGAAGTTGAATTCATCCTAAATTTATTGCACACCCACTATGAGCAAGTTTATGAGCTCCACATTTTTTGCAAGGGGAAATATTCAAGAAAGCATTCAACATTCTAATGAGAAAGATAGTCATGGACTTAAAGAAGTATTGTATAAGCAAGGTCTTATCCAGGTTTTGTGGGATGCTGAAACATATGCAATTTAGTAAGCACTCAAAAAACAAAAACTCCACCAAACTGGCAATATGAAAAACCATATATATGGTTTTATATACACACATATGTATATGTTCATATACATAAAACATATTTACATATATAAAACTCCTGGAGTTTTGGAAGGAGTCTGTTAAAGTAAGTTTTCCTTAATTTATTGTAAATCCATTTCTGAATATTAAACAAAATATAAAAAGGGGCCATGTGCAAAAAGCAGGGGAAAATAACAATGACAGAAAGGACTGGAGAAGGTATTTTTATAGAAAAAGCACTGAAAGTTCTTACTTCATACTGTTAAAATGATAGTGCTTACTCCTGGTATGAGGACTCTGTGAGATCTTATGGAGAGTTCCTGCTGAAAAGTCTAGCAAAGGATAAATCAGTATTTCACTATAACCAAAGAAACTGCCTAGGTCTCTTAATTCAGACTTAAACTGAACTACTTCAATTGTTTTTCTTCTATAACACATGTTCCACTGGCAGGATCAAGATTTCAACTATTAAATATTATTCTACAAACATGTATGAAACACATACTTTATGTAAGATATTTTTCTATAGTGAGAATACAAAGCAATATACTCCTGTTCTCCAAGGAGTCACTCTTACTTGCAGAACAGAGACTAAACAGAAACTAAGAGATAGACTACTGTTGCTGCTGCTGCTGCTGCTAAGCCACTTCAGTCGTGTCCGACTCTGTGCAACCCCATAGACGGAAGCCCACCAGGCTCCCCCGTCCCTGGGATTCTCCAGGCAAGAACATTGGGGTGGGTTGCCATTTCCTTTTCCAATGCATGAAAGTGAAAAGTGAAAGTGAAATCGCTCAGTTTTGTCCGACTCTTAGCAACCCCATGGACTGCAGCCTACCAGGCTCCTCCATCCATGGGATTTTCCAGGCAAGAACACTGGAGTGGGGTGCCATAGACTAAAATCAACACTATTCCTGCAAAGTGAGCCCCATCAATCAGTGAAATAAGTAATCTGGGACCTAAATATATTAATGGAAAAATTATAATACAATATGTTGACCATATTTTTCTTGAATATCAGTCCTGACAATCATAATTTTACATAACTTATTTATCATATATCCAGTAGTTTTGGAAGGGATTTTTACTAGATCTGAAAACCAGAATTCTTTTGACAAATGTCCATACTTACTAGAGAAAATAGTGTTCCACTCAATATCTCACTAACTCTAGTTGCTTCCATCACCTTTATTCAGAAATAGAACTGCAAAATGCTTTTTCTTACTGACAGGTTTCCACAGAATGTGTATGTAACATAAATGGCAAATGATTTGCTTTAGGCTCAGTGCCTTCCCCTTCTTCCGTTAGAAGTACAGTTTACCAAATATATTAGGACTTCGTCACTTTACTGAAAATTTCTTTGGGAAAAGGGAAGCACCACATTCTGTGGATCATAGTATTTCACTAGGAAAAATTTATTTAAAAAATCTTCCAAGACACTTGTCTTGAGTACATTGTGTCTCTTTTTTTCTGACCCACCATGCATCAAAGCACAGCCCAACCTCACTCTCTCCCCTTTTCTTCCTTCTTTTCCATCCAGAGTACTTTTCTCTTCATTCTGAAATATAGGACACATAACACAGCATGTTCATAAATTTAAAAAGGGCTTATCTAAAATCTTCTCAAATGTCACCTGCTAGGATGTAACTTACCCCCATGCAATTACACAAAGACAAAAGCTTAATTTAATTAAATCCTCTAACTATATAGGACTACATAACACTATAACTCTAACGTAATTAGAAGAAAGAAATAATAATAAATATTTAATGAATATTTACTATGTGTCAGGCACTGTTCTAATAGTTTTATATAAGTAATGCCTTTTAGTCCTCAAAACAATCTTATGAGTTACATAGCATATCAATATTTGATATTCACATTTAATAAATCTATATTTTATTATGTCTATATCTAATAAATCAGAAAACGGAAGCACAGAGGCTAAGCATTTTGCTGAGGTTATTCAACTGAAGTGTAGAGCTGGGACTTTAACCAGAAGCTTGGGTTCCAAAGCACTGTTAATCATTTTATCACAAAACCTCAGCTAGGAACTGAACCCACAGCTCCATTCTAATTCAGTAGGGGATACTAGCAGAAACTATACAGAGTCACAAGGCAAAAGTTCAATATACAGCTTTTCTGTGTAAGATAAAGGGGCTTCAAAATGTGACTCTGGATCCTTGCACAGAGAAACTAGATGCTGAACTAGATGAGTGGTCTAATTAGATGAAAGCCAGGAAAAAAACCATAAAATTTTCTGAAACCTACAGTATCTGTTATTAAAACAGATGCTCTTTTTTCATTGTCTTTATGCCATTTAATTCATATGTGATAGCTTCCAATTAAGGCAAGGACAGTGATTTTAAATTCTTTCCCATCTTCCAAAATTTCGAACATAATTCTTCACAAATGAAAAAAAATTCATAATTTTTTCTTATACAGATGAACACAAAAGTAGAGTTTGAGTGAGAAAATAAAGCAAATATAAGTGTTGTAGGCATTTTTTCAATTATTTTATTTAAATAATCCCTCTCAAAAATCTTTCTGGTTGAGTTCCAGTTTGGAGGGATATGATTTTTCAAGGTGCTTACATTGCCTATTTTTCTTTACCACATGGTAACTTCTGCATAATTCACTACTCATAAGTTTTCTATTAAGATATGGCATAGGAAAATAAAATGGGGAAAACATCAAATAATATTACTGTTTAGGCAAAGAGTTGATAAAATGTTCACTGAGTAAAAAGGAAATGTAATTGGATAAAATCAGATATTGAGGATTTTCCTGTATACTGTAATATACACGATTCCTTTACAATTATAATGCTTAAATATACATTCTTTTTAAAATTTTGTCTGTTCATATGTATTGCTGATTTATTCCTCAGGAGAAACTTCCAAAATGCTTTTTGAAAACATAAAAGAATAACTAAATAAAAGGAGAACAATTCAGAGGAAATAAAAAATATGAACATTTATATTTTCCCCAAATCATAGTATATTCAAAAGCAGAGACATTACTTTGCTGACTAAGGTCTGTCTACTCAAGGCTATGGTTTTTCCAGTGGTCATGTATGGATGTGAGAGTTGGACTGTGAAGAAGGCTGAGTGCCGAAGAATTGATGCTTTTGAACTGTGGTGTTGGAGAAGACTCTTGAGAGTCCCTTGGACTGCAAGGAGATCCAACCAGTCCATTCTGAAGGAGATCAGCCCTGGGATTTCTTTGGAAGGAATGATGCTAAAACTGAAACTCCAGTACTTTGGCCACCTCATGCGAAGAGTTAACTCATTGGAAGAGACTCTGATGCTGGGAGGGATTGGAGGCAGGAGGAGAAGGGGAAGACAGAGGATAAGATGGCTGGATGGCATTGCTGACTCGATGGACATGAGTCTGAGTGAACTCTGGGAGTTGGTGATGGACAGGGAGGCCTGGCGTGCTGCGATTCATGGGGTCACAAAGAGTCAGACACAACTGAGTGACTGAACTGAACTGAACTGAATCAGGTATTTCATGGTACTTTAGACAACTTCCCAACAAGGTATCCTATGGATCTGCACGAATTGATCTTCAAATCCATAGGAAAGAGTCACAGATACTGTATTGCTAACACAGATCTTAAAATGAAAAAGAAGGAAAATGTCCCACCAGACACCAAGATCTTTATAAAGCTAATTTAATTTGAAAGTGATAGTGATGAGACAATAAATAAAGTGAAACAGAATGGTGAGCCAGAACTAATAAGGGTGCACTTATGGAAATTTGGTATCTATTTGAAGTGGCATCACACATCAATGGGATTGATTCAAGAAATTATTTGGGAATAATATATGTTTCCTATAGGGAAACAATAAACTTAGATCCCTATGCCAAGCAAAGCAGAATTCACAATCCCTACCCCCCCCCCCAAAAAAAAGACCTCAGAATGTCCAAGAAATATTACAAAAAGTGTTTATCCTCAACTCTCAAAGAAATAATTAATAAGAAAAATAAAATAATTTCACATGAATCAGATTGGCAAAATTTGAAAGGTTTGATAATACTCAGTTGAACAAGAATAAAGAAAAATGGAAATTCTTAAACACTATCAGAACATAAATTACCACAATCAGTATGGAGAATAACTCAAGGTCATCTAATAAAACCAAGACTGGAAAAACATAAACCCTATAAGCTAATGATTCCATATCTAGTATACTATTGAGGAAACACACCCACAAAGGAACCTATATATATGTATATATCCATACATATATATATATATATATGAACATTATTTGGAATACTGTTAGTAATAGTGAAAAATGGAAAATAAAATGTTCATCAGTTGTTTTCTTTCATTTAGAAAGCACAAATATTGACCCTCCTGTGTGCTGGCACTATACTAAAGGATGGTAATTTATTTGATTCACATAATAACTCTATCATCTACGTATTATCATGCATGCATGCGTGCTCAGTCATATCTGACTCTCTGCAATCCCATGGACTATAAACCATCAGGCTCCTCTGTCCATGGAATTTTCCAGTCAAGTACTATTATAATCCCAATTTTGTAGATGAGAATAATGAAGCGGTTAGGAGAACTTAAGTAACTTGCCCTTACAAAACCAAGATTCCACAGTAGCAAATGGTATAGCCAGGTTACAAACCCAGATAGTATGACTGCAGAGTTTATGTCTTCACTAAAGCCACCAAACTATGCTGCTTTTCATGTACTGGAGAATTAAATTTTGGGGGTTCCAAAATCATTGCAGGTTGTGACTTCAGCCATGAAATTAAAATTAAAACTTGCTTCTTGGAAGAAAAGTTATGACCAACCTAGACAGCATATTAAAAAGCAGAGACATTACTTTGCTGACAAATGTCCGTCTAGACCAAGCCATGGTTTTTCCAGCAGTCATGTATGGGTGTGAGAGTTGAACTGTAAAGAAAGCTGAGTGCCAAAGAATTGATGTTTTTCAACTGTGGTGTTGGAAAAGACTTGAAAGTCCCTTGGATTGCAAGGAGATCCAACCAGTCCATCTTAAAGGAAATCAGTCCTGAATATTCATTGGAAAGACTGATGCTGAAGCTGAAACTCCAATACTTTGGCCACTGGATGCAAAGACCTGACTCATTGAAAAACACCCTGATAAGGGGAAAGATTGAAGGCAGGAGGAGAAAGGGCTGATAGGGGATGAGATGGTTGGATCACATCACTGATTTGATGGACATGAGTTTGAGCAAGCTCCAGGAGTTGGTAATGGACAGGGAGGCCTGGTGTGCTGCAGTCCATGGGGTCACAAAGAGTCAGACACAACCGAGCGGCTGAACTGAACTGGATGCTATAAAATTGTATGTATTATCAAGAATGATCTTGAAAACTGAGGGGAAAAACAAGAATATTTTAGGATACTATATACTCTTGGATTGCATCTGTGCAAGTTTTTAAAAGCTATAGGCATACAATATCATTCACTTATGTGTCTATTCCTGTATGTGACTGGAAGAGTTCATACTAAATGCATGAAGTAGCTGATTCTGGGAAGACACAAATAGAAATAAGACTGAAATAAGACTAAGGATAGGAGACTAGAGGCTTTCGAGTTTATATTTGAAGTTGGATTCAAGAAAACCTTTATTGTTTTATGTGTGTGTGTAAACTCCAACGTACATACTGAAATTCAAAGAGGTATGGCTTATTCAAGAACACAGAAAATAGAAGAACTAGAAATTGAACTCTAGCTTCTTTTATTCTAAATCCAGTGTTTTCTCCTTTTAAACTTTGCCTAACCAGATATTTGCTATATACACATCAGCCGCCCAAAAATAATTTTAAAAGGGAGATTACTTACAGTGAAATATAATTTATTTTTGTCTCCTAATTTTCTCCATTATTAATTTATCTATTAACTCATGCACAATATTTGTTGAACAACTGTTTGGCACAAGTCATTTTGTTTAGATACTAGATATAGGTTGATACTCTAGTGAGAAATGAGCTCATGACCCTGGTTTACAAAACTAGGGCTCCAACCACGGTCAGCACAAGAAGGTTTTAAAGCTAGAAAGTGTTCATTGTTTGAGCTTCCAGAAGAAAATCTTTCTAAATCTGACAAGGATTTATCTTTACATTTCATTCTTCTTCATGGTGTAAAAATAATTTCAAGTATTATCTTTATTATTATCTGTAATTATATAATAACCACGATACCTCCTTTCTAACTCTCCAGAGAGAGGAAGAAAAATCTACAGGGAAGATGATGAGAGAGATTAGACCAAATGGTCTTGATAAATTTCCTTTTGTAATTTTAAACAAAGCCCTAGAGTCCATCTGACTAATGGCAGATATTTCTAGAAAGCTTGAAGGTCTCTAAATAATTAGTTTGGGAAGAGGGGGGAAATCAGTTAGGAAGCTGATATCTCCCCGGACACTGCTCCAAACCGGCAACTGACCTGCAGGCCAGGGTGGTGCTGGCAGTGTGAACACCAGGCAGCCCATCAAGGGGCTATTTGGTCTCAGAAGCAATGGTGTGTCTGTCCAATTCGGGAAAGAAACTTGGCCGTGAGAAGCATTTCAGAGCAAAGGTTCATAGAGAAAAGAAAGAGGAAACTTGAAATTAAATTTAAAATGTATTTGTTATAAGCTGAACAAACAACAATTTTATGTGCACTAACCAAAATCCTCTGTCATTCTGAATCAGTAACAGTTACATTCAAATTCCTTTGCTAAAGAATAAAGACGTGTCCAGGGGACTGGTAAATCTTGATTTGCTCATTAAGTCTGCTGAAAAATAACAAAACTTGATAAAGCTATCTTATGATGATCTGGCTATTATTATTATTCTCATCCAACCCAACTAATCTGATTCAGTGAAAGGATCATTAATAGAAGTGTTTTTAAATTTAAGAAAAAGATAATGTTAAATATCAGTGTTGGCAGCAGAAAGGTTATCTTGTAGCTGTAAGATACAAAGGGAAAAATAGTTATTTCTGGCCAACAGTCTTCATGTCTTTTATTCAAACGCCGCATTTCTTGCATAATCCATTTCTTCCTGATGAGAATATTGATAATAGCTTTTGTAACAATCACAGTAGAGTGATATAAAAATCTTGCTTTTATATCCAATAGATTTCATACATACTATTAGAGACTATTATCTAGAGTCTTTGCACATTTCAACATAGGTAAATTTGTTTCCAAGTGGGGATGTTAACAACCTTGGATATCAGAAATTTCTTCTCTCCATTTCTGGAGGTTAGAATTCCAAAATCAAGGTTCAACAGGGCCATTCTCCCCTTGCAGACTCTGGGGAAGGATCTCTCAACTCTTCCCAGCTTCTGGTGGTTGCCAGCAGCCCTTTGTGTTCCATGGCATATAACTATACCACCCCAACCGTACTCTGTAATCACATGGCCTTTTTTCTTTTCAGAGTGCCTGTATGTCTCCAAATCTCTCTCTCTTTTAAAACACTGGTCATTACATTTAGGGCCCAACCTAACTCAGGATGGCCTCATATTAACCTTATTACACCTACGAAGACCTTATTCCCAAGAAACGGTACTTTTGCAGGTACCAGGGATTAGAATTTGAGCATATCGTTTTAGAGAATGCAATTTAACCAATTAAAAATAAGTGAAATGAATATTTGGATTCTATGAACCTGGAAGACCAGAATAGATGAAGGAAATGGCTTTCAGAGCAGTAGCAATCAATTCAATTCAATTCAATTCTTAAATGTTATCATGAGGTTATAGGGATCATTATACAGAGCAAGAACAGATATGCAAATATTATGAATCCTGACATCCTCCATATAAGAAAGATTTTTTTAAAAAAGAAGTATTTGCATCCAAGTCAAGCAGCTAGGCACTAGCAGGTCATGAAATGTTACACTTTAGACTCTGGAAATAAGGGCAGGGGATGGCAGTGAGGAGCAGGAAGGAAACCCATTATTCTCATTTCACAGAAAAAGAAACTGAGGAACAGAAAGGTTACATAAACTTACCAAACCAATCTGCTAAAAAGGGCAGGATTGGGACTCAAAGTCTTTCAGTCTGGACTCAGAGTTCTTGGGTCCTTCACAATAATATTTCTTCTGAAAGAAATGTTCAGTGGAAATTGTTCTACGTCTGCATGGGAGCACCATATCAGATATTACTTGTAAGCTGATACAAGTCCCATTGCCTAGGCCTTCCCTGGGCATCAAATTCTCCAGGAAATCTTTCAGGAAATGCTATCATAGATGAAGTTCAATATTCCTGTTCCTGGATCTTACTTTGTACCAGAGACAAAGATGATTGATTCCTTCAGATAAATGTTATAAACATCTGGGTACAATTCTACTTCAGACAAGTCAACTAACTTGCATTTCCTTCAGAGTCCCATGATTCACCTACCACTGCACCTTCCCCAAGCTGTCCACTTCTGTTGTAAGGATTCATTGCCCTTTTACTCACAACTGTCTTGACCAACTGTTACTTAGAATTCCAACTTACATTTTAAGTGTTACCCCAATATGGACTCATTTCCTTATCCATCTCTACCACCCAGACTGAATTTAATTCTCTTCTGTAGCTGTTTGGGATATACAGCACTTGGGTACTCTTACCAACCAAGCATAATTCAGACCTTCTTTCTACTAAACAGAACCTGAAAAGTATCCAAGGAGCCAACCTCATCCACAAATCAAGGTACTCAGAGAAAACTAACCCACTTCCAACTTGAAGGATAACCATCCTTTTTGTTAAATCTCATCATACCAGTAAGGTGCCTTGCATGCTCAGTTGTATCTAATTCTTTCCAACTTCATGGACTATAGCCCATCAGGCTCCCCTGTCCATGGGATTTTCCAGGCAAGAATACTAGAGTGGGTAGCCATTCCCTTCTCCAGGGGATCTTCTCAACCCAGAGATGGAACCCAAGTCTCCTGCATCTCCTGAACTGCAGGAGGATGCTTCTTCACTGAGCCACTGGGAAAGCCTACCATAAATTTCAGTAGCTTAAATCTATTGCAGTTTGTTATTGATAATGATTATGTGGCTTGGCTAAGTTTAATCTTCTTGTCTATGTCAGCTTAGCTTAAACCTGATCTAGAATAGACCTCAGTTGGATGCCTTCAGCTTCTGTTGGGACGTTAGCTAAAATGATATGGAAAGCTGAGAGTTCTAACACTCCTTAGGCTCTCATCCTCCAGTAGGCAAAATTAGACTTATTCACTTGGTGGTAGAGGATTTCCTAGCATCAAGGGAGGGCAAACCCAATGCACAGCATTTTCAAATTTTTGGGTTTTTTCATGGTTGCTAATGCCTGTTAGTCAAAGTAAATCACAAGGTCAAGCCTCTGTTCAAAAGATGAAGGGAGAGTTTCTACAGCTGAAGCAGCAACATCACATTGCAAAAGGCTGAGCATACAGGAATGGGGAAGGAAATGGCAACCCACTCCAGTATTCTTGCCTAGAGAATCCCATGGACAGAGGAGCCTGGTGGGTTGCTGTCCATAGGGTTGCGCAGAGTCAGACACAACTGAAGCGACTTAACATGCATCATGCTTTGGAGAAGGAAATGGCAACCCACTCTCCAGTATCCTTGTCTCGAGAATCCCAGGGACAGAGGAGCCTGGTGAGATGCCGTCTTTGGGTCGTACAGAGTCAGACACAACTGATGCAACTTAGCAGCAGCAGCAGAGCATACAGTAAAGGTAAGAGTTACAAATCTACTTTGTCAATAAGACCTGAAGTGATCACCTTATTTAAAATGAAACTTCAGCCCCACTAAAGGAAATGGCAACCCATTCCAGTATTCTTGCCTAGAGAATTCCATGGACAGAGGAGCCTGGTGGGCAACAGTCCATAGGGTCACAAAGAGTCTGACACGACTGGAGCAACTTAGCATGCACGCAAGCACTACGGATCCCTTTTAACCTGCTTTTGTTTACATAATATATGTCACATTCTAGCATGCTGTGTTATTTACATATTAGTTCTATTGTTTGCTATTCTGTCTCTTCCTTTAAAATACATGTTCCCAAGGTAGAAATCTTTGCTCATTAACTGACTTACTTAGAAGAGTGGTGACACTACTAGGTGATATATAGTAGTTCAATAAATATTCTATGAATTAAAGTGTGAAAGACCCATCAGTAATTTGAGGCCAATGGGGACCTCATGTTCAGCCAGAGAAGAATATCTCATTTACATCAAAGGAAATGCAGGTAGAAAATCTGCAGCAATGGAGAGGGCCTAGGTTGCAGTGGTCTCTGAAGAAGCCATTAAAACTGTTCTCAAAGATAAAATTCTATATTTAAAAAATTTAAATATATATATATAACAAAATAACATCAATAGTCCGAGAATCTGGCCCCAATTTCTGACAATATTAGCCAAATTACAATTTTCTGCCTCTTTCAAATTAGATGCATAAGTAAGAGGCCAATCATTTCCTCCTCCACCTATCCCTTAGGCCATGGCTAACAGGCAATAGAACTGAGCTGAAAAGAGCTCCTTTGAGGTGGAACTAAAATTAAGATTGGAGTTTTAATTATCACATGAAATGAGACCTATATATTGCTGGCCAGAAAACTTGACTGTCTGAAAGTGATCAGAAAAGTCATGGGACTTCCCCTAAATTTTATTTAAGAGAAGGGGAAATACTAGTCCCATTGAACAAACTAAAAGAATAATGTGTGTTGGGTAGGGTGGGGGAGGCAAGGAGTAAAAACACTTTATGATCATATCCTACAAGCCATACCTGTCAAACATAATGTTTACATTGCCTTTCCAATAGTGAGAGATACAGCTGCAAAATGACTGATTCATTCCTTGTTCATAGGACCACCTCCCACATGGAGGAAAGGAATGCTTATCAGAGACATGAAAGAAGAGAGCTAACATTGATTGAACATACGAAAGGAATAGGAGCCGTGCAGGAACTATTTCATGAAATCCTTCCCAAATGCTATAAACTTAATTATCATTGCCATCAGTTTATACACAAGGGAATTGAAGCACAGAAAAATTAATGTGTAGTCAGTAGAAGAGCTTGGCTTGAAACTAGGTTCTTGCTGACTCTAAATGACATGCTCCTCTATTAGAAGCCATTGCCTTCCACAGTGAGGCAGAATCAGATATAAATCTTCTACTCAGTCTATAATCTCACAGTATCATTAGACCCTGGAGAGTATCCATAAATCACTACCATACAAGGTTCTAAGTGCTTTAGGAGATGCACTGGAAAGTCAGAAGTAGAAGACATAACTTCCTCTTGAGGACCAGGGAAAATTTCCCAAAGGAAAAGGAATTTTATTTCACATCATAATTATGACATAACCAAAGCTCTGGTTGCTTTTCTCTGCCTTCTTTCCTATCTTTGAGAATATTATGAATTCTATTTACATTTTCCAAATTTTAAATAATCAGCTAAACTGAAAGTAACTTAGGCCTATCTTCTTTTCCTTCTTAAACATATCTTCCTTTTTTCCCATACACACACAAAAACCAAGTTAAAAAAAAAGAGGATAGACTTCTCACTTCCATTTCTTTGTGTATATTACACATTCCACTATTAAAACAGTTTGGTCTCCCGCTACTATTGGAATAGCCTAAAATCAAATCTAAGCACCTAAATCTTTATAAATTTTATTAATTAATGTCTATATATGCTTTGACAAATATAATTATTATTTCTAGCATTTTCCTCATTTTGAATTTCTAAGTTGTTTTTCATGCTAAATTGGCAATATCAAGTATACCCTTTCAAGCTAGAGAAAAGAGTAATGCAATAAACATCACTGTGCATATCATAAACTATGATATTCCACATCCTAATGTCAAAAAGGGTATAGTTATACATGAAACTTGAAGTGATTAAAAATTATGGAGTAGGTACTTAATTTTGCTTAAAAATACTTATTTAACAGTTATAAATGACAATAATAATTTTATAATTATATACTCTAGCATTATAAATTGATACATGAGGATAATGGTATAAATTCATGTCACATCTTAAATGGCTATTTGAAACTTGCATAGCTTTTCATTAACCAAGAATTTCAGAGCCCACTATGGAATAATAGAACAAAGATCGGATTCATATAAGTTGATAAAACATAAAATCCAAAATTCTGTTTATCCAACCTAATTCTTCTCAAGAGACTAATCTAGATCTTAAGTTGAATCCAAACTGTGTAGTAAGAACCAGATGAATTCAACAATTTTAACTCTGCGCAATCTGGACACAGATATAAAATGTGACTTATGAATCACCTACATGAAGATTTACCTCTTGAATCAGATTAATAATTAAATACAATAAGGAAAAAATTGGTGTTGACAGTAAGTACCAGGTCTTTTCCATAAATTATTTTATTAAAATAGTACATGATAGACCTGGGCTTTAAATTCACATAATGTGTTCCCAGAGTCAGGCAATTCACCACTACACTGTGGGTCTTATACTGGAGATAGCTAAGTTTATACCAATAAAATTATTGATTCCACATTATCGCAAGATTTTGGGATTGCTATTTTACCATATGTAACAGTTCAAAAATGTGCAGAAATTGGGAGTTTGAACCAAGGATGTTGTTTTATCCTAAATCTGTTTGAAAACTCCAATACATATTTAAGAGCCCTTCTAATAGTTCAAGTTTGAACACGTTGACTTAACCTATCGGGTGATGAAATGAGTCTTAGTTTCTTCAGTTTTCCTCTTGTTGTTTTGTGGTTCTGCTGTTAGCAATGTAATACTGATAAGGGCACGATGCCCAAAGTCTACAAAAACACATTACCCGGTACAACCGTATGGCTCCAACTTAAGCACAGGCTGATTCTGTGTCTTGCCAGTATCCCATTCATGGCCCATCGTGGCTTTCCTCTCTCCATCTATATTGCCACTTCTAGGGAGTTAATCTACCTAGTAGGGCACCCTAAAAGAGCCCCACAGCAGGTTGTATATGCCACATGGCACTTTAATAAAGTCACTGCCCAACCACGCACTGGTTTCAGGGCCTCCAGCACTGCTGCTGAAGTGGCTTTGGATGTCACTCTGCTTGATTCATCCATCATCCAGTGTCAGTCTAGGAGACCTCAACTGTATCCTCTTTAATTGTCCCCACATGGACCACTGTGGTCATCCCTCCATGCTGCAGAATCAGGAATAAATCTATTGGGCCACAGTTTATATGCACTTAACATCTGACAAAAAACTATTAGGAGGCTTCCCAGAATAGCTGTGTTAATCCTGCCAGAAACATGTGAAGATCCTTACTGGTTATTTTTATTCTCAGGGCAGTTGCTCCTAATTTAAGATCTACATTTATAGGTTTTCCCCTTATGTTTCCTTTATTAGTTTCTTAAATAGAACAATACTAGTATCTTGAAGGTTTCACATTATTTTGCTCTTCCTCCCTACCTCCCACCTCTAACATACCCTTGATGTTACTTAGAAATTATTTTCCTCAGTCTGAGCTTTTTAAAATAACCATGATATCCTCTGGTCTTTTGGCCACCATTACTTCATGTATCTCTTGTAGCACCCTTGTACTTTTATGTATCTTTTTATTTTAATACATTCTCTAAAAGCCTTTCAAAGTGGGTTTCCATTTGGTCAATAGTTTGAGGCCTGACTAGATATAATGCTCTTTCTTTTTCACTACGTAATTATGGTGTTACAAAGTCTGATATCAGTCTAAACACTTTTCCTTGTTAGGTGATATGCTATTCTCTTTGGAAGCATTTTCCTTTGGTCTTTGATGTTCTAGAATTTAATTACAATAAATCTAGGTAATAATAGCTACTACTAAAATAGCAATTATGTACAAGGCACTTTTCTAAGAGCTTTTTACATATAAGTTAATTCACTTTCTCCTCACATTAATTTTTTAAGAGCAAGGGAACCATTATACTATCCTCATTTTATTGGTGGGTAAACTGAGATATAGATGGTTTACCTTATTCAAATAAGAAGTCTGCCATTTTAATGCTGGAATAAATAAATATTCTTTATGTCTTCAATTTTTTCCCTTTCTCCCCCACTATGACCACCAGCATCTTTCTGCTATATATTAATATTAATAATATTATTAATTGTATAATAGAACTTTCATTTCTAGTCTCCAAATCCCATAGTTTATTGTTATAGTTTCTCTTTTAATTTCTTTTCTGCTACCTTCTGAGAGTGCTCAATCTGATCGTCTGACAAACAAATTATTTCTTCAGCTGCATCATTTGGATTCTTTTTCTTATTTATTCTGTTCTTTACATCAACTATTATCTTTTTCATATTTATTGTTTTCTTTTATTTATTTATTTATTTATTTTTAATTTTTATTTTTACTTTATTTTACTTTACAGTACTGTATTGGTTTTGCCATACACTGACATGAATCCACCATAGGTGTACATGCGATCCCAAACATGAACCCCCTCCCACCTCCCTCCCCACAACATCCCTCTGGGTCATCCCCGTGCACCAGCCCCAAGCATGCTGTATGCTGCGTCAGACATAGACTGGTGATTCAATTCTTACATAATAGTATACATGTTTCAATGCCATTCTCCCAAATCATCCCACCCTTTCCCTCTCCCTCTGAGTCCAAAAGTCCGCTATACACATCTGTGTCTTTTTTGCTGTCTTGCATACAGGGTCATCATTGCCATCTTTCTAAATTCCATATATATGCATTAGTATACTGTATTGGTGTTTTTCTTTCTGGCTTACTTCACTCTGTATAATCGGCTCCAGTTTCATCCATCTCAACAGAACTGATTCAAATGTATTCTTTCTAACGGCTGAGTAATACTCCATTGTGTATATGTACCACAGCTTTCTTATCCATTCATCTGCTGATGGACATCTAGGTTGTTTCCATGTCCTGGCTATTATAAACAGTGCTGCGATGAACATTGGGGTACATGTGTCTCTTTCAATTCTGGTTTCCTCGGTGTGTATGCCCAGCAATGGGATTGCTGGGTCATATGGCAGTTCTATTTGCAATTTTATTTATTGTTTTCATTTGGTTCTTTTTTAATGACTTCAACACTTTATTAACATCATTCTCATCTCATTATTTCAATTAAACTCATTTTAAATGGTCAGTCCATCTATTCGAAGTGTTCTGTTTCAAATGATAGCACTTTGTCATCTTTCTTTTACAGGTTGTTCTTCCTGGTTTTGTTGTTGTTTTCCCTGTGACTTCATGGCACGGTGTGACATAAAAATTAGGGAAGGGCCTAAGTTATATTCCTCCTAATGAATTTAAACAAAAGAAATGGTGAGAATGAGTGGGTATCAATTTATCTAAGAGTGTCTCTCAGTCACTTCTGTTTGCTGCTGTTCCACCAGACAAATCTTTGGCATCATTTTCAAGAAGGGAAAACCCCCTAGCCCTAACACTGAAAGAGAACTAGGGCAGGGAAGTAAGATCCCTCACAGGTGACATCTGTTCCATGAGCACCTCACCCCAGCCAGAGTTTTGCACTCTAACATTACGCCTTGGCACTGTTAAGTCCAGGTTGCTGCTGATTTCTGTGCCCATTTTGAGACAACAGTCCCAGGCTGCGGAAGAGCAAGGCTGAGGATATCTGAAAACCTCTCTTTCAAACTTTCCTCCCACAGTTACAGCTCAGTTAGACTGCCCTTGACCCTCTGCTGATGCATTTACCCCTCAGGGATCTCTCAGAGTTCTTATATCTTTTCCAGATCCAGGCTTCTCTTGGCTTCTATAGTGTCTCCAGGTAGATTTGAGGAACAAAGCAACAGAATGGGCTAGTTCACTCACCAAATACCATTCTTTTGGATTGTTCTGCCTTTTTTATTTGGGAATAGTAAGGATGACAGGAAAATTCAGCCAATATTACCTAGACTTAGAAAAATGATTGATCAGGTTTATTTCCAAACAGCAAAGCACTGGCTCCTCCCTTTTGTACATTCCAATCTTCTGGCTTCCTAAATTTATTGTCAGTCAGTATCATCTTTCCAGCTACCACAGGTGTTCCCATGACCTTCAAGCCACTCTTCTTCTGATGATGGAAACTTCTGAAGTCTTAGATATTACTATATACAAGAAGTCCTTAAATTGTTCTAGATGGGGTGAGGGTATGACACATTACAGTCAGAAACCTAGATCCAGAATTTCCCATTTTTCAAGTTATTTTGGGAACTACTTTGGATCTGACATTATTAAGTATTTCTTTGATTACAAAGCTGCATAGTTTATTCAGCACACTAGTGTTCTAATATCTTAAACAAACAAACAGAAAACAAGAAATCTCATAAAGCTTCCAAATGACTTAGACTGCTTCTGATACGCGCAAAAGAAATTCTCACATTTTAGATTTGTTTGAGGAAATTGCAGAGGTCTCAGTACCACCTTCGCTATCACAAGTAGAATTTCAGGGTAATCTAAATTCAGAACTTCTTCCAAAACATTCTTACTGTTAATGAATTATGCAGGTATTACACCTTCTGTGCCTTTCCCTTTCAAAAGGAAAAAAAGCTGTTCTTTTCATTTGAAGCAGAGTCTGTGATTATGGACCAACTAATTAACTTGTCTAATGTGGAAGGGATGATGTAATTTTCACTTTGAGCTCTTCTGTCTTCCATGTGGACAGGGTTGCCACTTATAAACGCTATGACTGCTGTTGGGCAAAAGCTTGTCGTAAGAACTTGCTTTAAGTTCATTTTTATACCTACCGTTCAGCAACCTTAGCAACAGACAAAAATTTTAAAGCCAGCCAAACTAAGTTACCAAGTAAAGGCAGGATTTTCTTTCAGAATTTTCTGAGCTTCCTTCCAGACTTTAATATTTTTTAAAAAAAGATCATTTACTTAATAAAGCAAATCACAGCATGGGAGAGAGGACTACCCATGCTTGCTTTCTTACCACACTTGTGAATAGCAAAACCGAGAAAACCACGCCTTCAGAACATTGCAGCTGGGGAAGGAGGGGGTTGGTTTTTTCACTCTGCCATTGTAGTTAGAAGATTATTTCTCTCTTGCAAAAGGATAATTCCTGTTGTTTCACTGATTAGATATTATTCTTCATCAAAGTACAGAATCAAATTAAAACTTAAACTACATAACTATACTTGGTTTAACAACAACAACAACAACAAAGACATTAGCAATAAACATTTGAACATTTTTGCAGAGAAAAAGAAAGAAAAAGCCAACAGCATGCTTCTAATTGATCCAAAAGAAATTTGTTCCAGCCACATATGGATATGCCATACACTTCATCTAAAATCATAATGGCAACTAACATTAATATTGATAAAAATAATAAATCGCCTTCCAAGGAGAAAAGCATAGAGGCCAAAAAGACATCTGTGATGTATAGCCCAAGAACTCACAATTTAGTTCCAGGAGCACAAGGGATGTTGGATGATTTATAAAATGCCTAACTGCCTTGGGTTCAAGTGCCAGTAAGTATCATCAATACCATCATCCTTAATATATGCTTTTTAAGACATCTAAATAGCTGATGCAGTATTTCATTTATGACCATCCTGAAGAAGGCTGGTTTCTGCAGTCTATAGACTCAGAGAAGGGAAGAAGCCTGGTTAGGTGGTTAAATGCATATCGGAAACTGGCAGTATTTCTGACATCACTTATACCTACAGAGTGACCTTGAAGAACTGCCATGAAACCTCAGGACATAGAATAGACCTTAGAGATGTCTAGCTCAGCCCCTACAGGGTCATGCTGTCTTCTCAGGGAATAGTTCTAAGGTTTTGTTCACACCTTCTATATCATATTAGGCAGATAATAATAGCCAATATTATGAAGTCTTACAATTATGTTGAGTATTGTTCCAGACGCTTTACATAAATCAGCTTATTTAACCTTCAACATAGGCCAGTGAGAAAGGTACTGTTTCTGTTCTCATTTTTCAAGATGAGAATGTTGACATCTAAATGTTTTAACTATCCAAATTTACACCCTAACACTAGAGACTGCACTTTAAAGTTTTAACATTTAGAGTTTAACGTTTTAACTACATATCGGTGTCATATCAAACTCTGTTTCTAAAACTTAAGCTCCTCAAGGGCTCAAACATTATCGTTTACCTTTGAAATACTCCAGAGCACTTAACAGTTTTGGTGAGACTTACAAAAGTACTGGGTAACAAATTCTTGTGCAGAAGGTGAATGCACCAGCAAGTTCTGTGTCCCATTGGATCTTTCTCCTTTTTTTTATTCTGCCTGGGTCCTCAGGAAGCTGACCTCTGTAGACTATTTCAGGAAGGTCCGTTTGCACTCTGGATTCTCGTGGGATCTGGCTAGGGCAGAAAGGTATCGGGAGATTAAAAGTAGGAGAGAGAGAGATCCAAGTTCTTTTCCTGCCTCCATCACTCCTGCTCAGGGGGTTGACAGTGGCTGCCTTGCTCAGCGGAAAGTCACAACACCTGTCAGGCAGCTGTAGCTGTAGCTATAGCTCTTCTGGGGTCCCGGGAACTACTCGCTCCCCTGGCCCTTCAGATCTGCTGGTGACAATCCAGCCCTTGTTAGCCCAGAGGTGAAGCAACATCCCTCTGTGGTTTTCCTTAACCTTTCCCACAGTGTTCTGATGAGTACCTTTGTTAAATTCCCTTTAATTATTCTGTTTGTGTATGCCTTATGCTCTCTGTCAAGAACCTGAGTGATAAATGAAAATAAATCTTAGAAAAATCAAGCAATTTGTCAATGATCACCATTTGTATCTCTTAGCAGATAAAAATGATCAACATTATTGAGCACTTAGTATATGATGAGCCCTGTTCTGTGTGAAAACAGCTACTTGGCAATAGAGTTTAATACATGCTTTAATGTGTTCCATCCTATGCTCATATATTGCCTGCTTTCATTATAATTGATGTGAACTTTGGCAAGTTATTTAATCAGTCCATGCTTCGACTGCTCATCTGTAGAAGAGGGATGATAATATCTACTTCATAGATTTGTTACTAAGTACCTGGCATGTGGTAAGTACTCAATCAATTCCTATTAGAATCAGGTGCTTAGAACTTGGACTCACTGCTATTTTTCAAAGACTCTGAACCTTGTAGGAACACAGGAAAAAGCAAATAAAACAGTATAATTCAATCTACTCTCAATTAAATTCAGAATTAACAGTGCTAGACTTACTTGTCTCTTCTACTATGAATGTTGCTTAGGGAATGCTCAGGCATTTTAATATTGCCCCCCAAATACATAAATATAAATCTTCTATCCCTCAGACAGATGGCCCAATGTGGAAAACAGTAAACTAGTCAACTGTTTTAACAATTAATACCCACACTCAACTTAGTAGATAAAGAGAAACTGACCATATTGACTATATTGGCCAAGAATTATGGAATATTGGCAATGAAGTGGTCCTAAGAAATCATAAGATTATCCCTCTTACTCTGGAGAGTAGAAAACTGAGGCTCAGAAAGGCTAAACCAGATCAAAGAGTTGTACTATTGGCCAGTGACTAGTTAAGCATAGGAATCAAACCTCTCAAGTCCTAAACAATGAAATGTTGATCTAAAAATGTTCAGCTCATCAAGATCCTCATATAAAAATAGTATAAATGTTTTTAAACCCATCTCTTTTTGCATCTTCTTTCACTTAAATATTTATACTTTCACTCAAATAGTTTCATAAAATATTTTGTTACAATGAATATTACTCCTAAGCCTATATTTTATATAATACCCATGATACAAAGAAATTTTAAAAATCTCATATTTATAAAAGCAAGCTTTTAAATAAGAGTTCCTATCCTTTGGGATTTCATTGGCCAATTTTGTTTAATATTGAGCTTTGCATCTATTGCAATGGCCAAACTCCAGAGCACTGACATAAGTACTGGCAAGGATGTGGAGCAAGAGGAACTCCTATTCACTGAAGTGAGAATGAAAAATTTGGAACGTTTTGGAATACAGTTTAGAAATTTCTTACAAAATTAACCATACCCTTACCATTCAGTTCAGTTCAGTTCAGTAGCTCAGTTGTGTCCGACTTTTTGTGACTCCAAGAGACTGCAGCATGCCAGGCCTCTCTGTCTATCACTAACTCCCAGAGTTTACTCAGACTCATGTCCATCGAGGTGGTGATGCCATCCAACCATCTCATCGTCTGTCATCCCCTTCTCCTCCTGCCCCCAATCCTTCCCAGCATCAGGGTCTTTACTGTATGATCTACCAATTACACTACTTGATATTCACCCAATGGAGGTAAAAATTTATGTCCACACAAAAACCTGCACATGGATTTTTGCAGCAGCTTTGTTTATCAAGCCAAAACTTGGAAGCAAACAAGATGTCCTTCAGTGGGTGAATGAATAAATGGTGGCATATCCAGATAATGGGATGTTATTTACTGCTAAAAAGAAATGAAACAGCAAGTCATGAAAAGACATGGAGGAATCTCAAATGCATCTTCTTAACTCTACTTCTGCTTTATTGACTATACCAAAGCCTTTGACTGTGTGGATCACAACAAACAGTGGAAAATTCTTCAAGAGATAGGAGTACCAGACCACCTGACTTGCCTCTTGAGAAATCTGTATGCAAGTTAAGAAGCAACAGTTAGAACTAGACATGGAACAGCAGACTGGCTCCAAATCAGGAAAGGAGTATGTCAAGGCTGTATATTGTCACCTGCTTATTTAACTTATATGTAGAGTACATCATGAGAAATGCCGGGCT
Organism: Ovis aries; assembly: GCF_016772045.2. Classification (NCBI taxonomy): domain Eukaryota; kingdom Metazoa; phylum Chordata; class Mammalia; order Artiodactyla; family Bovidae; genus Ovis; species Ovis aries. The sequence continues at coordinate 168,118,741 of NC_056054.1, read as the reverse complement.
GGATGAAGCATAAGCTGGAATCAAGATTGCTGAGAGAAATATCAATAATCTCAGATATGCAGATAACATTACCCTTATGGTAGAAAGTGAAGAAGAAGAGTCTCTTAATGAAAGTGAAACAGGAGAGTGAAAAAGTTGGCTTAAAACTCAACATTCAGAAAACTAAGATCATGGCATCTGGTCCCATCATTTCATGGCAAATAGATGGGGAAACAGTGACAGACTATTTTTTTCAGCTCCAAAATCACTGCAGATGGTGACTGCAGCCATGAAATTAAAAGATGCTTGCTCCTTGGAAGAAAAGCTATCACCAACTGAAACAGCATACTAAAAAGCAGAGACATTACTTTGCTGACAAACATCCTTCTAGCCAAAGCTATGGTTTTTCCAGCAGTCATGTATGGATGTGAGAGTCGGACTATAAAGAAAGATGAGCACCAAAGAATTGATGCTTTTGAACTGTGGTATTGGAGTGAGAGTCCCTTGGACTGCAAGGAGATCCAACCAGTCCATTCTGAAGGAAATCAGTCTGGAATATTCATTGGAAGGACTGATGCTGAAGCTGAAACTCCAATACTTTGGCCACTTGATGCGAAGAGCTGACTCATTTGAAAGGACCCTGATGCTGGGAAAGATTGAAGGCAGGAGGAGAAGGAGATAACAGAGGATGAGATGATTGGACGGCATCACTGACTCAATGGATATTTGTTTGAGCAAGCTCTGGGAGCTGGTGATGGATAGGGAAACCTGGAGTGCTGCAGTCCATGGGGTCACAAAGAATCAGACAGAACTTAGCGACTGAAGTGAACTGAACTGAACTGAAAGTGAAAGAAACCAATCTGAAAAGGCAAGATATGGTATGACTCCAACTTTATGATAGTCTAGAAAAGGCAAAACTATGGAGACAGTAAAAAGATCAGGATCTGGAAGTGAGTTGAGGGCAGAGATGAATAGGCAAAGAAGAAAAAACTTTTAGGGCAGTGATAACACTCTGTGTGACACCATAATGATGAATATATGTCATTATACATTTATCCAAACCCAGAGAATGTACAACATTAAGAGTGAACCATCATGTAAACTATGGGCTTCTTTGGGGATGATTATGGTGTCCATATATGTGTTTATGTGTATATATGTGTGTGTGTGTGATATTTAATCAATAAAACAGAAGAAATAGTCCTTTTGCAAGAGAGAGATAAATGACTAAAATGACAAATAACAGGGTAAAAAACAGCCTCATATGGACTCTTACAGAAGCTAGAATTTATGTAGTTTATAAAAGAAAGCCATGTACAATATCTCCCAAAGAAGAGTGCAGTAACATCAGACAGTTAACCCCTTCCCCCATATCACATGATAGAAAAATTTCAAGGTCTAGCTATTACAAATTATTGCTGTATAACACTGGTGTAAAGCATTAGGTGCACAGTTAATATGTGGCCATAAACTGAGAATCCCAGAATGATTTTGATTAGTTGGACCCAACTATCACATTCACATTCGAGTATTGGAGGGATGTACTGTTTGCCACACATGTCCATTTTTGTGGGCTCTCCTGGTATGAAATGGAAAGCTCTGCTTCAGGCCCCTCCACTTCTTACAAACAGAACTACAGAGAATCTGAGAGATTTTTATCCCAGAGACACAATCTTTTCCTATTGAACAATCATTTGTGTTCAGCCATTACCAACCAATCTCTCAGGCATTTGGAAGACAATTCCTTTGTTTCCTTTCAATGAGCTGGCCATATAAAATCATGCTACTTTACTGGTTTGGTTTTAACCAAATTGTGATTCCCTGTCAATGAACTTTGTCAATTCTGCAGTTCACAAAGGAATAGAAAGGAACTAATTTAGTTGTAAATTGCCATTCTATCTTTCTTTTCCAAATTATTTTCCTTTTGTGTCGCAAGAGTTCTCTCCTATTGTCCTATTGGGACAAAGGTATTTTTGCCCTCTCAAATCCTCATCTTTCCAGAGTCTATTCTTATAGATATTTATTATCAAAGTTCTGTGATCAAGAGAGAATAAATGAAGGGCAATCTTGGGTAAAGATAACATGGGAAGTGACTCTCCTATCCTGGAAGATGTTATATAAGACTTTAGAGTTTTAAGATGGACCGCAACATTGTAGCATTATAATACAAGATCCACCTAGACTATCTATCTGACTGTATTTCCTAGCACTCTCAGACTTATTCATCCATGTCTCTATCCATAGGCTCTCTTGTTATTCTTGTAGAATACCAAGTATGCCTAAGGGTATCATTCCTACTCTTTCCTCTGCTTTTCCCCATAGAGCTACAAGATTTGCTTTATTTATTTATTTGGGTTTTGACTGTCATTTCAGATGACACTACATAAAAATATCACCTGTCCATCATGCTTGGTTTCCTCTGCTTTACATTTATTTTTAAAATTATAAAAATATAATCTTATCTGTTTAATGTTCTCAATTCTACTACATTATAAGATCAGGGTGGGGGAGGCACAGCCTTTGTTGATTTTGTTTTTTGCTATATTTTCTAGTCTTCAAGTAGTACCTGAAATGTAGTATGTATTCTAAATTTTTGTTGACGGACAGATTAAATGAGTGAACAAGTTACTCAAACCAACCTTCTTGTTTGAGAGTTCATTTGCATGATTCTAAACTGGGTTGTTTTCTCTTCTACCCATTCCTTTAACAGCTTTAGGAAAGAGAATATAATTATATTCTTATATAAAGAATAATTCCTAGATATAAAACAAGTCAATGAACCAAATTCTCTTCATTTCCCTCATGACTTCATCAGAGCATTTCACTTTCTTCTCAGATCATTTAAAGGGTGAATCTTTGTATTGGGTAAATTATTAGGTGGGAGAAATAGATGTTAGTGCAGAGGAAGATCTCAATACATGATTCTGTCCTCTTTCAAGAATTTATGTTCTGCCTCTTGGCAAAAAGGCAGTGGGTTTCTGGCAATCAATTTTCTTATGAACTCCAGAAACTCCATTTTAGCCCTAAAAGCTACATGGTATCACAACAGCTGAAACTTCAAAAGCCTCTGACATCATACACAGAAATAAACTCAAAATGGATTAAAGACCTAAATGTAAGACCAGTTACTATAAAAAGCTTAGAGAAAAAAATAGGCAGAACATTCTTGGACATAAATCATAGCCATGTCTTTTTGGATCTACTTCCTAAAGTAATGAAAATAAAAACAACAATAAATAAGTGAGAACTAATTAAACTTAAAGATTTTGTATAGCAAAGGAAAGCATAAACAAAATAAAAAGACAGCTCACAGAATGGGAGAAAATATTTTCAAATGAGGTGACTGACAAGGCATTTATCTCCAAAATATACAGTTAATCCAGTTCAATATCAAAAAAACCCCCAAAAAAACCCAGTCCAAAAATGGCCAGATTTAAATAACCATTTCTCCAAAGAAAACATATAGATTGTCAAAAAGCACATGAAAATATATCTTAACATCACTAATTATTAGAGAATTGCATACCAAAACTACTATGAGGTGTCACCTCACACCAGTAAGAATGGCCATCATCAGAAAGTCCACAAACAGTAAACAGTATATGGAAAACTTCTACACTGTAGACGGGAATGTAAATTGGTGGAAGTGAAGTGAAGTCACTCAGTCGTGTCCAACTCTTTGCAACTCCGTGGACTGTAGCCCGCTCAGGCTCCTCTGTCCATGGGATTCTCCAGGCAAGAATGCTGGAGTGGGTTGCCATTTCCTTCTCCAGGGGATCTTTCCAACCCAGGGATCGAACCTGGGTCTGCTGCATTGCAGGCAGATGCTTTATCCTCTGAGCCACCAGGGAAGCCTAAATTGGTGGAGGTTTCTTTAAAAAAACTAAAAATAGAACTACCATTCAGTTCAGTTCAGTCACTCAGTCATGTTCCACTCTGCAACCCCATGAATCGCAGCACATCAGGCCTCCCTGTCCATCACCAACTCCCGGAGTTAACACTCGTATGCTCCAACAATCCCACTACTGGACATATATCCAGAGAAAACCATACTTCAAAAAATACATGAATTCCAGTGTTCACTGAAACACTATTTACAATACTTAAGACATGCAAGCAACCTAGGTGTCCATCAACAGATGAATGGATAAAGATGGGGTGTGCATATATATATATATGTATGTATATGTATACCTTTGACTGTGTGGATCACAATAAACTGTGGAAAATTCTGAAAGAGATGGGAATATCAGACCACCTAACCTGCCTCTTGAGAAATCTGTATGCAGGTCAGGAAGCAACAGTTAGAACTGGACATGGAACAACAGACTGGTTCCAAATAGAAAAGGTGTACATCAAGGCTGTATATTGTCACCCTGCTTATTTAACTTATATGCAGAGTACATCATGAGAAAAACTGGACTGGAAGAAACAAAAGCTGGAATCAAGATTGCCAGGAGAAATATCAATAGCCTCAGATATGCAGATGACACCACCCTTATGGCAGAAAGTGAAGAGGAGCTAAAGAGCCTCTTGATGAAAGTGAAAGAGGAGAGTGAAAAAGTTGGCTTAAAGTTCAACATTCAGAAGATGAAGATCATGGCAATCGGTCCCATCACTTCATGGGAAATAGATGGGAAACAGTGGAAACAATGTCAGACTTTATTTTGGGGGCCTCCAAAATCACTGCAGATGGTGACCGCAGCCATGAAATTAAAAGACGCTTACTCCTTGGAAGAAAAGTTATGACCAACCTAGACAGTATATTCAAAAGCAGAGATATTACTTTGCTGACTAAGGTACATCTAGTCAAGGCTATGGTTTTTCCTGTGGTCATGTATGGATGTGAGAGTTGGACTGTGAAGAAAGCTGAGTGCCGAAGAATTGATGCTTTTGAACTGTGGTGTTGGAGAAGACTCTTGAGAGTCCCTTAGACTGCGAGGAGATCCAACCAATCCATTCTGAAGGAGATCAACCCTGGGATTTCTTTGGAAGGAATGATGCTAAAGCTGAAACTCCAGTACTTTGGCCACCTCAAGAGAAGAGTTGACTCATTGGAAAAGAGTCTGATGCTAGGAGGGATTGAGGGCAGGAGGAGAAGGGGACGACAGAGGATGAGATGGCTGGATAGCATCACGGACTCGATGGATGTGAGTCTGAGTGAACTCCAGGAGATGGTGATGGACAGGGAGGCCTGGCGTGCTGCGATTCATGGGGTCTCAAAGAGTCGGACATGACTAAGCAACTGAACTAAGCTGAACTGATATATGTATACGTACAATGGAATATCATTTGTTGTTTTTCAGTCACTCAGTCATGTCCAGCTCTTTGTGACCCTGTGGACTGCAGTATGCCAGGCCTCCCCACCCCTCACCATCTCCCAAAGTTTGCCCAAGTTTATGTTCATTGCATTGGTGATGCCATCTAGCCATCTCATTCTCCGACACTCTCCTCTCCTTCTTCCCACAATCTTTCCCCAAATCAGGGACTTTTCCAATGAGTCAGCTGTTCACATTAAATGACCAAAATACAATGGAATATTACTCAGCCATAAAAATGAAATAATGCCAGCAGCTACAAGAATGAATCTAGAGATTATCATGCTGAGTGAAATAAGTTAGAGAAAGACAAATATCATATCACTAAAACAAACTTATGGCTACCAAAAGGGCAAGGTGGCAGGGCAGAGGGGGCAGATTTAAGATGTAGGCATTAGCATATACACACCACTATATATAAAACAGACAACCAATAAGGACCTACTATACAGCACAGGGAACTCTAGTCAACACTCTGTAATACCTTATATGGGAAAAGAATCTGAAGAAGAATAGATATATGTATATACATGACTATTGGTGGCTTAGTGGTAAAGAATTCACCTGCCAATGCAGGGGATATGGGTTTGAGCCCTGGGTTTGGAAAATCCCCTGAAGAAGGAAATGGCAACCCACTTCAGTATTCTTGCCTAGGAAATCTCATGGACCAAGGAGCCTGGCAGTCCCTGGAGAAGCAAAAAGAATCAGACATGACTGAGTGACTACACAACTATACCATGAAAAAATTATTAATACTTACACCTCAAACTAACACAAAATTACAAATCAACTATACTCCAATATAAAATAAACAAAAGAAGAAGAATGTACTAACATCACAGGCACTCAAGAGATATTTTCTTTTGGTCCTATTTCTTAGAAAGCACTTACTCTACATGCTCTCAATCAGGGATATTCAAATGGTAGGACATAGCTACCCTGGGTTCTGTGGAGATGCCTTTGTGTTTGGATGGAGGGTAGTAGTGGGTATGAGGGACTGCCAGTGAGAATAGATGCTTAAGGAGATAAACCATGGATGGAGTCTTCAATCAGAGCAACTCCAGTGTTTTCCATTTTTGTTTTGTATTTTGAAATTCTGAAGATAATTCTCTGATTTTTACAAAGGAAACAGGTTTAGATTTTGTATCTTATTATATAAAAACACATGATAATTTTAAAAGTCTCTAGCCATGAATTAAAGATAACTGTAGTTAATTCATTGAGGGAGAGAGATGCAGTGGCATGCAAACAGAAAGTACTGTTGCTCCTTCTAGCTAATTTTTCTTGGAATTTCCTCTCCTGACTTATTTTCCTTTCATCTGGGTGAAGTTTCAGGCAGATATGTAACTCGCTTAGTCATTTTCATTAATTAACACATTATCTCAACATTCAGAGAATTAAAAAGTCTCTACTGGAATGTATGAACACAATTTCAGCATCTCCTTCAATATAGAATTTTCACTTTCCTTGCTCATACTGGGAAGCCTTCAGCAGGAAGGAAAGTAGGTTTTGTCCACATTTTTCATTTGTCCCTTTTCCGTCTATTGCTCTTATACATAACTGCAGGAGATGAGGGTAGAGAAGAGTGATCAAGTATTGGTAGAAAGAAGAGGGAAATAAGGGGAAGAAGAATTCTTCCTTGACTAGCATGGTTGTCATTTAGCATGAGTGCGTTCTGGATGTAGCAGATGTTCAAGCTGACTATCTCACAGAGGATTTTGTTGTTTTTTTTTATTTTTTTATGGAGCACTTTGGATGATTTATGGAAAATCCTGACACCGAAACTCTTCCATGACACAGGGGATATCTCTTCTGGATGGCCACTTATAAATGGCTTTGATACCAGCATTTATCAGTCCATAACATTCATATTCCCTCCTTAGAGGATCAATGAATCATCCAAGTGGACCTCTTCCTCATGGAACTACTCAAGATGATCCCAGTCTGGTCCAAGTGGAATCTACATCTTTGCCCACCTGAAATAAGCCAGTGTCCTTTCTCTACTGAAGTCTTGGAGTACAGGCCTTTTCCAACACATCACAGCTTTTCCTGCCAGAGCAACTCCAACAAATTCTTTCACATATTTTATGAGTCCCTTTGTTTCTTATGGGCTTCCCAGGTGGCTCAGTGATAAAGAATCCATCTACCAACACAGGAGATGAGCATTAAATCCCTGGGTTGGGAAGATCCCTGAGAGACGGAAATGGCATACCACTCCAGTAGTCTAGAATGGAAAATCCCAGGGACAGAGGAGCCTGGCAGACTATAGTTCGTGGGGTCACAGAAAGAAATGGACATGACAGAGTAACTAAACAGCCATTGCCCCTTATAAGCTGAAACACATGTCCAGCTTTCTGTTGGTTTTCTGATACACAAACACATACTTGAGGAGTTAGGGAGAACCTATCCTCCAACTGAAAAATGATGAGAAAAGCCTTTTTAATAAGATAAAAAATGCTCTTTCTTTGATATGGAAATCTTCTTTTATGTAGCTTGGATATGGATGTTGAGTTATGATGATGCATGACTTACCCTTTTTGTAGTTCTAGGTCTTTAGCTATAACTAAGTGATATAAATCCCCTGAAATTTCACTGCTCTGAAATTACTACCAGCATGTTGAACATTTCCACAATCAAGATTATAGCAAACACTTTATTCTTACCATTGATTTCTTCCCTTGTCTTTTACACCTCCACCTTTCTTCTCTCTTTCCCACTCACTTGACTAGCCAGTATTGACAACCTGGTATATGCCCTTTGCTACTCACACAATAGTAACACAAAATAATAAGAGTTTCTTTTTACTAACAGTGACTATAATCTTATGCCTATTTTTCATATGCTTTTCTGTCTTCTGTTTTTGACATTTAGTATTACACCTTGGAAATCTCTCCCAAGTTAATTGTCCCAAAGAGAAAATCTTTTATTTTTCTTACCTGTATTATTCAATGTTGTGAATTTATAATAATTAATTCAATCATTCTCTTTTTGAGGGACAGCCACTTTAAATTATCATATATCCTAGTGGTTTATTTTTCTGTGGAATAAATTCCCGGCTGAAGTTGAAGAGTATTTATATTTTCAGTTTTAAGACTTTTTTCAGATCTGTTCATAAGATTTTCATAAATAACATTTCTACTTGCAGAGGATGAATCTACTTTTTATACTATGACCCAACAAAGAATGTCATCTCTTACAATTTTTATTAATCTTATAAGCATAGGAGTATGTCATTCTTAAAAAATTAAGCTTTTCCTTATTACCAGTGAGGTTAGACCTCAGTCAGAATGTTTCTTGGCTCTCTGAGGTTATTCTTCTGTGATCTATTCATGATGAACTTTGTACATTTTTATATTTTTTCTTGATTTTCTTATTAATTTGTAAAAAAGGCTCATTGTATTCAAAAGTTGTTTATTTCTCATATGTATTGTGACTACTTCCCTCAGTCAGTCATTTATTATGGACTTTGTTTATGGTGTATTTTGCCATAGAAATATTTTTTGAACATTAATGTGGTTAAATATGTCTTTTTTGGTTTTTTGTTTTTGCATTGTCCAGTAGAGATTTATGTCTTTATTATATAAGCTTTGCAGACTTCTAGGTTATACACAGATTCATATAATTTTTAAATATTTAAATTTCAATACATAATTCATCCATTGCTTAATTTTTATATGAGGAAAATCTAGATTTGTTTTCTTTCTGAAAGAGTGCCAATTGTGCTGGAGCTACTGATTAAGCAAAACTATTATTTACCAGATGAATCTTTATCATGTCTTATTTGTCTGGGTTCTGTATTCTAATTCATCCCTTATTTTTTCTATTCCAATGCTAACAAGACACTGTTTTTACTGCTATGTCTTTAAAGTATACTTTAATAACTGATCAAGGATGCCTCTCCCCACTATTTCTCTGTTTTGATAATTGTCTTAGCTATTTTCAGACAATTTATTCTTTAATATCTAATTTTTTAAATATTAGTTTCAAAATAGAGTGGTATTTGAAGAAAAGATTTTGCCGAACATATTTGAAAAGTCACTCCAGCTGAATGGGGAGGGTGATGATTTTTAACAATTAAATCAATGGTTTCTGCCCTAGGTCTGATAAGCAGTGAGCAGAAAGGATGCTTCAGAAGTACTGGTACATTCCTCCTTCATAACTTAGAAAACCTTAAATTAATGGATTTCATCAGTAATTCAGCAAGTAACTTACACATTCTGCTCACTTTATCTGCTCAGAATCACCTGCAGAAATTTAAGATCTTTCAGAATCATCAATTGCAATTGAGCATGAGGACTGACAATATACCTGTAGAATCTAATTTATGCTGCTGCTGCTGCTGCTGCTGCTGCTGCTGCTGCTAAATCACTTCAGTTGTGTCCGACTGTGTGCAACCCTAAAGACAGCAGCCCACCAGGCTCCCCCATACCTGGGATTGTCCAGGCAAGAACACTGGAGTGGGTTGCCATTTCCTTCTCCAATGCATGAAAGTGAAAAGTGAAAGTGAAGTCGCTCAGTTGTGTCTGACTCTTTGCGACCCCATGGACTGCAGCCTATAAGGCTCCTCCATCCATCCGGGATTTTCCAGGCAAGAGTACTGGAGTGGGGTGCCATCGCCTTCTCCTGAATCTAATTTCTATTCACCTCTAATTAACAGATTTCTATTAAATGTATGTGTGTGTGTGTGTGTGTGTGTGTGTGTGTGTGTATAGATGAGATGAGGGGAGTGAGAAGTCAGTGGAGCAGAAGGGAAATCAAAAGGCTGAAGCAAAGAAAAGAACAACAGGAAACAACAGTATGAAAATTGCCTTAATTTTCTTCCTCTATTTGCTTGCATTAAGCAATTCCATACATTTTACTTCAGTAAATACAATTGTAATCCTAATTTTTTCCTCTTTCCCCCTAGCACCACTTGCTCATAAACATGTTTCAAAGCCCTGTAGAAGTCATCTATGGAGAAAAGCACTAAATGCTGATCTTTGACATTTTGTTGTTTTAGGAGTATAATTGTTTGGAAGCAACATTAAGCTAAATAAAGCCTTTCAGGTTTTAATCACGGATGATATAAATCATCATGTCAGTTAACTCCAGGGTCCATAAGTCTCTAAAAATGTGGATTTATGACATAGGGATGCAATTTACCAGAACTGCCTTTTTTAATCTGATCAGAATGATGGACTTTGATAGAACAGATTTTTGCAATTCTGCTGGCAACTGTACCAGAAATGGAGTCTCTCAAGCTCACAGTCTGTTGGTGTATTAAGCATCAGTTTCATGTTTTCCCTGTTCAGACTAATTGCTTCTTTAATCTGTGACTGCTTACATACATGTGAGGTTGCACAAATTTAAAGGGAAAAAGATGATTCTGATAGTCTTCAGTTATATTAGTATATTCTGTTTTAACTGACTTCCTTACTAAAACATCATTATTTTATTTGATGATTTAATAAGCAGGAAATTCAATAATAAAATTTAAGTGTTTAAGATAGCTGTGGATAAATGTTCAGTGTAACATAACCCAAAAGACCCAAGTCAAGTGGACCATTCATAATATAGCTAATGCTATGACAAGTGGTAGAGATTGAGGCTTGCCGTGATTTGCCTTGCTTAGCTTCTTCAGACCACCTATTACAGTACACTTTCAAAATCTGTGCTCTCAAGTTCTGATCCACTTACCCTAATCTCATAGCAGGCACGCACAAGGAGTCAAGTGCCCTGCAGCTGACTGATACGCTGGTGCATTTTTAGAATGGAACAGAGTGAAGCTGAACCAATGCAGTGGCTAAAATAAGAAACCAATTTCACTCCATTGTAAAGACAGCCACCCAAATCATCCCCCCCCAAATAATTCCAACTGTTCGGCTGCAATACTGAAAACACATATTTGTTCTTTTTTTGGCATGCATTTTTTATGTACTTCTCAGTCTTTCCCTCCTACTCACTGAGGATCTCATCTTCCTCTTGTTCTGGAGGTTTCGGAGCTGTTATTATATCCACGCTTTCACATGATGCCTCTGTTAAGTTTGGTTCAGCATTTCCATTATAAAACCCATAAGCTTCCAGAACAAACTTATTATAACTGTCTACGAGGGAAAAAATTGCTCTCAGCTGAAACTTAGTATATATTACATTCATTTTCAGTCCAAAAGGCACTTGTCTTCTTTAACATATTATAAAATAAAATTTCATACCATTTCTTTTACTTTCTTTTGTTGCTTCTGTCAGTATGATAACACAAAAGAATAAAATAGGGAAGCAAAGAGCCATTCATCTCACACTTGGCCCATTTTCTCCAGGACACTATTCCTTTTGCATTCCAAGTCTAACATCAAAGTTTCAGGTCTTAGCATAGTGCCTTGAGTGTCCCTTTTGCTAGGTATTGTTCTGGTCACACCTAGATTATTAGATTACAGGGATTTGGACAATCACAGGACCACACAGGAAGGTTTTTTATTTCCCTACACTCAGTAGCCATTGTGAATTAAAATTCATAAAACATAAAATGCTAAAACTTGCTAAAAATTACTTCAGAATAGAACATTAAAAGAGATTCATGTCAATCCAAGCAATTCCATTTTGGGATTAAGTATTTCATTGTACAGGATATTCTTTAAATTGTTTTACTATTTGATTTTGGAGAGAAAGGAAAAGGAAGGCACGAGCATGTTTGTAAAATGGAAATTCAAGTACTGAAAATTGTTACAATTTTCCTTGTTTCAGTTCAGTTCAGTTGCTCAGTCGTGTCCGACTCTTTGTGAGCCCATGAATTGCAGTACGCCAGGCCTCCCTGTCCATCACCAACTCCCAGAGTTCACTCAAACTAACGTAACATAAGATTAGGTAAACAGCATTTTTTAACATATCTTGAATCTGAGAAAATTTTTTCACAGGTTAAACAAACATGTAGATTTCTAGTGTATCTTCATAATAGAATCAATGGTAATTAAATTCCCAGTCTTCTGACTGACTCTGAGGAGGAAATACACCATCTTTGGGAGACACCTTTAAGGGAGGAGGTGCCAGGAAGGACCTGTTCAGAAAAGGGATTTATCCAGAGTCAGGGACCTGCTGAAAAGCTGTTAACTGTTTGATCCCTGATTCCAGACCTAAATTGCTGTGTCTGGCATCCATCTTCTTCTGGCTCCATCCTGTTTTCCATTCCTATTACCTCTCCACTGGACAGGAGATTTGTAAAGGGCTAGTACAGGACTTCATGGTCCAGAAACCACATGAACCTCCACAGCTGCCAAAAGCTGCTTTCCATTCGAGGCAAAGGATGCTGTGTCCATTAGCACTCCATTCTTTGTTCTTCACACTTCAGCTGAGCAAAGGGGTTTTATATTTGAACCCAAGCTCAATCCAGAAGCCAGAGTGCAAATAGAAGCCAATAGACAACGAACATCCTTTTGGGATGGGCAAGTTGATTCAAAGACAAGTCTCAACACAAATGCAGGCATCTGCCACATCCTACGGGAAAATAAAACAGAGACAGCTGATACTTCACTGTAGATATAAAAGAAGTTACATAACCATCTATTTATTTCTGTAGGCTATCAGATGACAAGTAAATCTATCCAGAAAATTTTCTTTGAGAATCTATTTCAAGACAGTAGTGCATGGGAAGTTAAGAGAGGAGTGTTACATAGAAAAAGAAGATTATATTTGTGCCTGGAAGTAATTAGCACTCCCATAAAAAAAGAAAAAAAAATGTCATGAATTTCAAATGAGATAATATTTTAAAAGATACTTTGTAAATATTTAAATACTATGCATTTATTAGTAGATACTAAAAAACTGCTGAAATAAATATCAATCGATTTAAACTTTTCAGGAAAATTGTAATTCAAGAAATAATATATCAGGTTAACAATTCCTACATAACATGGTGTATAACTAGCTTTCATACAGAGAGAATGAACTTTGAAGCCAGAATCATCTCTGGTAATATACTAGCTATGTGAACATGGCAGGACATTTTCACCTTTTTGAGCTTAAGCTTCCTCATCTAATTAAATGGGAAATAATTTTTGCTTTAAGACGTTTTACACCTACAAGACCTTTTAGAACTAACATCCAAAAAAGATGTCCTTTTCATTATAGGGGACTGGAATGCAGAAGTAGGAAGTCAAGAAACACCTGGAGTAACAGGCAAATTTGGCCTTGGAGTACAGAATGAAGCAGGGCAAAGATTAATAGAGTTCTGCCAAGAAAATGCACTGGTCATAGCAAACACCCTCTTCCAACAACACAAGAGAAGGCTCTACTCATGGACATCACCAGATGACCAACACCGAAATCAGATTGATTATATTCTTTGCAGCCAAAAATGGAGAAGCTCTATACAATCAGCAAAAATAAGACTGGGAGCTGACTGTGGCTCAGATCATGAACTCCATATTGCCAAATTCAGACTGAAATTGAAGAATCCATGAAAAACCCTTAGACCATTCAGGTATGACCTAAATCAAATCCCTTATGATTATATAGTGAAAGTGAGAAATAGATTGAAGGGACTAGATCTGATAGACAGAGTGCCTGATGAACTATGGACAGAGGTTCATGACAGTGTCCAGGAGTGAGCGATCAAGACCATCCCCAAGAAAAAGAGCTGCAAAAAAAGCAAAATGGCTGTCTGAGGAGGCAGAAGAGAAGAGAAAAGCAAAGGAGAAAAGGAAAGATATGCCCATTTGAATGCAAAGCTCCAAAGAATAGCAAGAAGAGATAAGAAAGCCTTCTTCAGTGATCAGTGCAAAGAAATAAAGGAAAATAATAAAATGAGAAAGACTAGAGATCTCTTCAAGAAAATTAGAGATACCAGGGGAACATTTCATGCAACGATGGGCTCAATGAAGGAAATAAATAGTATGGATCTAACAAAAGCAGAAAATATTAAGAAGAGGTGGCAAGATTACATGGAGAACTGGACAAAAAGATCTTCATGACCCAGATAATCACGATGGTGTGATCACTCACGTACAGCCAGACATCTTGGAATGTGAAATCAAGTGGGCCTTAGGAAGCATCATTACGAACAAAGCTAGTGGAGGTGATGGAATTCCAGTTGAGCTCTTTAAAATCCTGAAAGATGATGCTATGAAAGTGCTGCACTCAATATGCCAGCACATTTGGAAAACTCAGCAGTGGCCACAGGACTGGAAAAGGTCAGTTTTCACTCCAATTCCAAAGAAAGGCAATGCCAAAGAATGCTCAAACTACCACACAATTGCACTTATCTCACACCCTAGCAAAGTAATGCTCAAAATTCTCCAAGCCAGGCTTCAGCAATATGTGAACCGTGAACTTCCTGATGGTCAAGCTGGATTTAGAAAAGGCAGAGGAACCAGAGATCAAATTGCCAACATCTGCTGGATCATGGAAAAAGCAAGAGAGTTCCAGAAAAACATCTATTTCTGCTATATTGACTATGCCAAAGACTTTGACTGTGTGGATCAGAATAAACTGTGGAAAATTCTGAAAGAGATGGGAATACCAGACCACCTAACCTGCCTCTTGAGAAATCTGTATGCAGGTCAGGAAGCAACAGTTAGAACTGGACATGGAACAACAGACTGGTTCCAAATAGGAAAAGGAGTACATCAAGGTTGCATATTGTTACCCTGATTATTTAATTTATATGCAGAGTACATCATGAGAAACAACAGGCAGTATGAAGCACAAGCTGGAATCAAGATTGCTGGGAGAAATATCAATAACCTCAGATATGCAGATGACACCACCCTTATGGCAGAAAGTGAAGAACTAAAGAGCCTCTTAATGAAAGTGAAAGAGGAGAGTGAAAAAGTTGGCTTAAAGCTCAACATGTCAAAAACTAAGATCATGGCATCTGGTCCCATCACTTCATGGGAAATAGATGGGGAAACAGTGTCAGACTTTATTTTTGGGGACCCCAAAGTCACTGCAGATGGTGATTGCAGCCATGAAATTAAAAGACTCTTACTCCTTGGAAGGAAAGTTATGACCAACCTAGACAGTATATTAAAAAAACAGAGACATCACTTTATCAACAAAGGTCCGTCTAGTCAAGACTATGGTTTTTCCTGTGGTCATGTATGGATGTGAGAGTTGGACTATAAATAAAGTTGAGCACTGAAGAATTGATGCTTTTGAACTATGGTGTTGGAGAAGACTCTTGAGAGTCCCTTGGACTATAAGGAGACCCAACCAGTCCATCCTAAAGGAGATCAGTCCTGGCTGTTCACTAGAAGGACTGATGTTGAAGCTGAAACTGCAATGCTTTGGCCACCTGATGTGAAGAGCTGACTCATTTGAAAAGACCCTGATGCTGGGAAAGATTAAGGGCAGGAGGAGAAGGGGATGACAGAGGATGAGATAGTTGGATGACATCACCGACTCAATGGATATGAGTTTGGGTAGACTCTGGGAGTTGGTGATGGACAGGGAGGCCTGGTGTGCTGCAGTCCATGGGGTCGCAAGGAGTTGGAAACTACTGAGAGACTGAACTGAACTGAATTTTTTCTTCCTATAGATATATATGAATAGAACTGATGAATTAACATGCCCCAAACAGCCAGCAAGTTAGTAGGAATTCTATCTATCTGCTTCTGAAACATAATCAAATCCTTCCTACAGTGTTGATGAGACTGACAAGTAAATATGATGAGGTCTTTGTGTTTTTTTTTGCTGAAAGGAAAGAGAAGAGCAGTCTTAAAGCTAACTTCTAAAATATCAGTGCTGTGCTTTAAATTTTCTCTTGAAAAGGAAAACTGACTAAATATGAGCCCCTAATATCTGAATAGAAGGTCATACTATCCTTTTAAATATAAGAACTCATTAGAAATCACACATTCCAGAAAAGTTACATTTCTCATTTCTATTCAATTTTATTTTTCCCAAACCTGATTAAAAAAATACTCTTTGAACTTACCTTGAAACTTCTGATTTTATTATAGTAAGTTCCATAAACACAGGAGTCATGGTCTTTGTTTTCCTCTCACAAGTCCAGAATGACGTCAGACCCAAACTCTAATAAGGTGCCTTTAGATTTCAATTCTGAACAAACCAGAAATGCTGGATAAGAACTGGATGATTGCACCTGTGAAATGATCAACCTGCACTCCAATTTACCTTTGAGTCCCTTTTCCTCAGGCTTTACCAATCATTTGGCCCTTAATGGGTCTTTTTTGCTGTTTATCACTCTCTTTCCCCATCAATCCTCATTGCTCTCTACAGCTTCTTTATCACTTTTTGTTGTCAAGAACATAACTACTTTTGGATCAGATGGTTGTCATAAATTCCTGAAATAGACATCTAGCCCATAAAGAATAGAAATGAATAGGCTAGTTTTAAATGTCACCAGTAGATAGTTCATCTCAGTAGGCGTGATTGTTAATACTTTCACATCTCTAGTTCAAAATTGAAATTTTTCCAGTGCTCCAGGCATAATTATTTTTCTCCAAATGACTTGGAAGCCAGAATTACAGCATCCACCTACACATTATATTTGACCAAAACACTGACATTAAGCAGAATCACAAAAATCTGTTTATATATGCTCCTTAGTGTTGGCAGCCTTGATTTCTTAGGAAATATCATCTTATTCAGACAGAATAAAATTTGATAGCATTGGCAATTACTGACTCCTGCTTTACATTAATGTCCACATGTGAAAAAAAACGTGGGCTTTTGTGATTTGGAATATAGAAAAAAAATGGCAATGACACTGAAACTTTATATACCATATTTCAGTTGGCAGCGCAATTTAGGGTTGAGTTACACACCCTTAAAATGAAGGCTTCCAATAGAAATGTTGACAGACCCTTTACTTATAGCAAATTATTTGCCTCTAGAATAATAGTAATATATTATATTTAAATGGTTCCTTTTATAAGGGATATAAAAAACTGTTAACCTGTATCTCTTCTTTCTATATACAAGTATCTCTCATAAAAGCCAATATCAAAACCATATATCTATTATTTATTTACTTAGTCATCATGTATTTATTACATTTATGAGATTCACCAATCATTTATTAGCCTCTGGGCAACTCTGTAATTTCCAGAGCTAAAAAAAAAAATAGAAAGGCGGTTTATGTCATGATATGCGGGTTATTTTAGATATCATGAAAACAAGATATACTGCTTCCAGTCTTATGATCTTAGAAGTTTAACACACTTTTAAAATATATGTAAGGGGGATGTGTGGCCAAGATGGCAGAGTAGGAAGACCCTAAGCTCATCTTCTCTCATGAGCATGAATTTACCAAAATCATAACACTTTACAGAGTAACTATCTATGACAATGACCTGAAAAAATACCAGAAATGACTCCCACAGCTAAAGATAAAAAGAAGCAAATACTATGAGATTGGTAGGAGGGGTGAAGACACATGATAGTCAAAATCCATACATTTTGGCACCACAAATGATGGATAATCACAGTTGCAAAAGTTCTCTCCAGGCGTGAGGGGTGCAAGCCCCACATTAAGCGCAGCCTGGGCTCCTGCACCAGGAACAGGAGCCCCCAAACATGTGGCTCTGAAGGCCCATGTGGCTTGTGAATGGGAGAGCTGGAGAGTTATAGGAAACAGAGACTTTTCTTAAAGGGCATGCACAAAAATCTCACACACTCTGAGTTTCAATGCAGAGGCATGCATTTGAAAAAAGCATGGGTTCAACCCACTTGCTGATCTTGAAGAGACCATCAGAGAGGCAGGAGGTAACTTTGAATACCCCTGGGACATAGATACAGGTGATAGTCATTTGGAGGAGCTTATTCTACCAGGAGAAAACTCATGCTGGCAGGCATCATTTTGGAATCCTCTCTCTAGTCTATTAGTACCAAGAACTTACTCATTCATTACGTAGGCACCAGTCCTAGAATTTCCTCCAGTCCTGAAGATGACTTCCCCAGGACACAGCCTTACCCACCAAAGGGATGGTACCACATAAGAGCCCTCTGGGCCATGCAGCTTGTCATGCTTACCAGTGGAATAGCAACCATCACATAAGACAGGACTTCACAGCCAACCATAATTACTAGCACACCCACACTTATAAGCACACCCACATTAACTGAACCTGCCAATGAAAGGACCCACATAGCCAACTTAGAGGGCACCCCTAGAGTATATAACTCTGGTAACCAGAGGGGGGTGTGCTGCTTGGTCCCATAGAATATTACCTCCATAAAGTTATTTTTATAAAATTGGGGAATGTAACAGACCCACCTAATGCATAGAATGGACTCAGATAATTAGGCAAAATGAGGAGACAGACAGAGATGTTTCATATGAATGAAAAAGAAATAACCTCGGAGAAAGAAATAAACAAAGTAAAAATAGTAATTTATATGCTAAAGAGTTCAAGGTAATGGTCATAAAGATGCTAGACAAACTTGAGAGATGAATGGATAAGCAAAGTAAGAATTTCAACAAAGAGTAGAAAATACAAAGAAGAACCAAACAAAACAAAAAAGAAGAAGAAGAAGAACCAAACAGACCTGAAGAATAAAATAACTGAAATAAAAGTACAACAGTAGAAGAAATCAACAGATTAGATAATGCAGAGGAACAGAAAAAGAGACAGAGTAGTTTATCCAAAATGAAGAGAAAAAGATTTATTTTAAATAACAATTTAAGAGGCCTCTGGGATATCTCAACAATGCTAACAATTCCATTATATGGGTCCAGAAGTAGAAAGGAGAGAACTTACTTAAAGAAATAATCACTAAAAATATTCCTAACTTGGGAAAGGAAATAGATATCAAAATCCAAGAAGCACAGAGAGTTCCAAGCCAGAGAAATCCAAAGAGCACCACACCAAGACACATTATATTTAAATGGCAAAAAAAATTAAAGATAAAAAGACAATCTTAAAAAGAGCAAAAGAAAAGTAATAACTTATATACAAAGAAACTCTCAGAATGGGTCTATAAGCTGACTTTTCAATAAAAACTTTGCAGGCCAGGAAGGGATAGCACAGTATATTCAAAGTGATAAAAGGAAAAAAAGACCTACAACCAAGAATACTCTATATTTATCTTAGATTAAAGGAGAGACAGGAATTTTACAGAGAAGTAAAAGTTTAGTACTGTTAAACTGCCTTTACAAACTGTGTTAACCGAACTTTTTTAAGTGGAGAAGAAAAGAACACAATATATTATAAAATAAAATTACAGAAGGAAAAATCTCACTGGTAAAGGCAAACATAGTAAAGGTAGAAAAACAACAATTTATAAAGCTAGTAGGAAAGTTAAAAGACAAAAGTAATGAAATCATCTATATCCAAACAACAGTAGTTAAATTATACACAGAAAAAATATGTGAATACAAAAATATTAAATATAAGAGGGGTAGTAAACATGCAAAGTTGTTAGAATACTTTCAACTTAAGAGATTATCAATTTAAAATAATCACGTATTTATACAGGTTGCTATATATAAACCTCATGGTAACCGCAAACCAAAAACCTATCCTGGATGCAAATGCAAAAACGAGAAAAGAAACGGAAATATAACACAAAAGACAAAAGATAGTTATTAAATCATAAGAGAAGAGAGCAAATGAAGAAGAAAGGAACAACAACAAAAAAGAACTACAAAAACTATTAGAAAACAGTTAATAAAATGGCAGCAAGTATATATACAATAACTACTTTAAATATAAATGGATTAATTCTCCAGTCAAAGGAAGGAATAGCTGAGCTGATACAAAAACAAGACCCATATAGTACAGCCTATAAGAAAGTGAAAGTGAAGTTGCTCAATCGTGTCTGACTCTTTGCGACCCCATGGACTGTCGCATACCAGGCTCCTCCATCCATGGGATTTTCCAGGCAAAGGTACTGGAGAGGGTTGCCTTTTCCTTCTCCAGGGTATCTTCCCGATCCAGGGGTTGAACCTGGGACTCCCATATTTCAGGCAGATGCTTTACTGTGCTTTGCCAGGCAGAGGGAACAGCCTATAAGAAATTCACCTCAGACCTAAAGACACACACAGACTGGAAGTGAAGAGATGAAAAAGATATTCCATGCAAATGGAAATAAAAATTGAGGTTGCAATAATTATATCAGACAATATAGACTTTAAAAGAAGGACTATAACTAGAGACAAAGAAGAATGTTATACAATGACAAAAGAATCAACCAACCCAACAAGAATTTGCAAATATATAGGCACCCCACATAGGAGCACCAAAATATAGAGTATATATTAAAAAAACATATAGGGAGAAATTGACAGTAACACAAAAATAATAGGGGTCTTAAACATCTCACTTACATAAACAGACAGAAAATCCAGACATCTAAACAGAAAAGCAGTAAGGAAACACTGGCTTTAAATTACACCTTACTCCAAATTGATTGTACACACACACACACACACACACACACACACACACACACACACACACAGAACATTTCATCCAAAAGCAACAGAATACATATTCTTTTGAAGTGCTCATGGAACATTCTCCAGGATAGATCACATGCTAGGCCACAAAATAAATCTCAATAAATTTAAGATAGAAATTATAGCCAGTACCTTTTCTGTCTATAACACTATGAGACTAGAAATTAACTATAGGGAAAAAAACTGCAAAAATACAAATACCTAAAAAATTAAAAAAAAAAAAACTAAGCTGAACAATATGCAACAAAGCAATCAATGTTCACTAAAGAAATCAAAGAAGAAATTTAAGAACATCTAAAGAAAAATGAAAACAGAAACAAAATACAATTAAGTCCCCCACATGTGAATCTTCAAGTTGTGAACTTTCAAAGTTGTTAACTTGTGCACTAGTCTCTACATGCCAGCTGTTGGACAGTACTATTGTACTTTATAAGGTATTGTACTGTAAGATTGAAATTTTTTTCTTTGTTTTTTTACATACATACTATTTGTATGAAAAATATTTTAAACCTCTTACTGTAGAGGACTATATGGCCAATTGTGTTAGTTGGCTACCTAGGCTAATTTTGTTGGACTTACAAACAAATTGGACTTATGAACTCACTCTCAAAACAGAATGTGTTTATATGTAGGGGACTTACTGTCAATGCCAAACCTAAAGCCAACATCATATTCAACAGTGAAAAGACAAAAGTATTTCCTCTAAGATTAGGAACAAGATGGGGATACCTACTGTCACTACTTTTATTCAACAAAATCTTAAAAGTCCTAAGTATAGAAATTAGGAAAGAAAAAGAAATACAAGAAATCCAAATTGGAAAATAAGTATAACTATCACTGTTCACAGTTGGCATCATAGTGTATGCAGAAAATTCCAAAAACCCTTCAGAAAATTATCAGAAAAAAAAATTCATCCAATAAAGTTGAAGGATAAAAAATTAATATACAGAAATTTATTACATTTCTATACATTAGCAATGACCTATCTGAAGGAGAAACTGAGAAAACAATCCCACTTACAACTGCATCAAAAAGAATAAAATACTGAGAAATAAAGCTAACCAAGGAGGTAAGAGACTTGTATTTGGAAAAATAAAAGGCACTGATAAAGAAATTTAAAATGACACAAAAATGGAAAGATATTTCCACGGATTGGGCAAAGTAATATTGTTAAAAAATGACCATATTACCCAAGATAATCTACAGATTCAATGCAATCTCAATTATAGTATCAATGGGATTTTTCACAGAAAAAAACAAATGATTCTAAAATTTGCTTGAAAATACAAAGACTTCAATTAGCCAAAATGAAATTGTGAAAGAAAAATAAATCTGGAGGTATCACACTCCCAATTTCAAACTATACAACAAAGCTACAGTATCAAAATACTATGGGATTGGCACAAAAACAGACACATAGATCAACAGAACAGAATAGAAAGCCCAGAAATGATCCTACATTTATATCAATTAATCTATGACAAAGAAGTCAAGAATATACAATGCATAAAATATGTACTCTTCAACAAATGGTGTTGCAAATACTGGATAGCTAAATGCAAAAAATAAATATGGATTACTTTTTCATACCATATACAAAACTAAACTCAAAATGGATTAAAGACTTAAATGTAAGACCTGAAACCATTAAACTCCAAGAATAAAATCTAGGCAGTATGCTCTTTCAACATCAGTCTTAGTAATATTTTGTGGGATATGTGTCCTCAGGCAAGGCTAAGGAAAGCAAGAAAACACAGATGGGCCTACATTAAGCTAAAAAGCTTTTGCATTGTGTTGGAGACTATCAACACAATGAAAATGTAACCTATGGAAAACAAAAAGATATTTGCAATGACATATATGATAAGGGATTAATATCCAAAATATACTAAATATACTCATATACCTCAACATCAAAACACAGTTACAAAATGAACAGAGAACCTGAATAAACTTTTTCCCAAAGAAGACACACAGATGGCAAACAGGTTTATGAAAAAGATGTTTAATGTCACTTATTATTGAGGAAATGCAAAACAAAATCACAATGAGATATTATCTCACACATGCTAGGATGACAGCGAAAGTATAGTTGCTCAGTCATGTCTGACTCTGCAACCCCATGGACTGTAGCCCGTCAGACTTCTCTATCCATGGAATTCTCTAGGCAAGGATACTGGAGTGGATTGCAATTTCCTTCTCCAAGGGATCTTCCTGACCCAGAGATCGAACCTGGGTTTCACACATTGCAGGCGGATTCTTTACTATCTGAGCCATAAGGATGGTTATCATCAAAAAGACAACAAATAACAAGAGGAGAAAAGGGAATCTTCATGCGCTGTTGGTGGGCTGTAAATTAGTGCAGTCACTATGGAAAACAATATAGCATTTCCTTAAAAATTAAAACCAGAACTACCATATGATCCAGCAATTTCACTTCTGGGTATTTACCTGAAAAAAGGTAAAACACCAATTTGACAATACATATAAACTCCAATGTATATTGCATCATTATTTACAATGGCCAGGACATGGAAATATGGAAGCAATCTGAGTATCTATCAATAGATGAATGCATAATGAAGAT
This sequence comes from Ovis aries, assembly GCF_016772045.2. Lineage (NCBI taxonomy): Eukaryota > Metazoa > Chordata > Mammalia > Artiodactyla > Bovidae > Ovis > Ovis aries. Next base: position 168,095,463 of record NC_056054.1, on the reverse strand, counting down.
GTTACATACATACACACACACACACACACACACACACACACATATACATACACATATACATATAATAGAATATGATTTAGTCATTAGAAATGAAATCTAGCCATTTGTGACAACACAGATGGATCTAGAGCAGCAGTCCCCAACATTTTTAACATCAGGGACCAGTTTTGTAGAAGACAATTTTTTTCATGGATAAGGGAGGTGAGATGATTCAGGCAGGAATGTGACTGATGGTTCAGGAAATAATGTGAGTAAATGGGATGGGGAGCAATGGGGAGCAGATAAAGAAGCTTTGCTCACTCTCCTGCTGTTCACCTCCAGCTCTGTGGCCACGTTCTGAAAAGACAGCAGACCAATACCAGTCTGTGGCCTGGGGGCTGGGGACCCCTGTTCTACAGGGTATATGTTGCTAAGTAAAATAAGTCAGACAGAGAGAGACAAATGCCCTATGATCTCACTTATATGTGGAATCTAAATACAAAACAAAATCAAACAGACTCATAGATATAGAGAATAGGGCTTGCCAGAAAGGAAGATAGTGGGAGAGTGAGCAAAATAGGTGAAGGGGATTAGGAAGAACAAACCTTCAGTTATACAATAAATAAATCATGGGGATGTAACAAATGGCATAAGGAATATGGTCTATATTAGTAATATTGTAATAACTTGGTATGAGACATATAGTTCCTAGACTTATCGTAGTGATTGTATCGCAAATATCAAATCACTATGTAGTACACCTGAAACTAACATAAAATTGCATGTCAAATATGTTCCAATAAAAAAGAACAAATGGTATGTGTAAATACATACAGTCATCAGAAAAGAAACACAGACTGATGTAGCTCAGGATTACTTCAAATATTAGAGAAAGAAACCAGGAGGAATAATATCCAATCAAAGGTGTTTAATAGGTTTGGTCGTTGGTTTCTATATTTTATGTTGTGAAGAGTTGTTTCATAGCAGAGGTTAGTATAAATGGGACGCTATGGAGAAATTTGCATTAAAAAGTTATTCAACTTTATACATCATTTTCTCAAACAAATTTATATTATATCACTGTTATGTGCTTAGCCTTGAGCATAGGGTTAAAACTTCAGTCTTAAATTCAGTCTCAGGATCAATTCTCTAACAGGGTCCATAAGTGAGTACTCAGCTCCAAAGTATTTGATAGTATGTTTCAATTCAGAGTTTATCATCTAAGAATTTTGTTTTCTTCACATCCAATATTTTTATTCTAATAGCTTATATCAATAGATTACATGGTCTAAAAATTTAAAAATTAGAAGATGAATCTAGATACTCCCTTTCAGCCTCATTTTTCAGTGTGTCCATGTCCATTCAGGAGTGAGTCTAGATTTAAGTTCCATTTCAATCTCTTCATGGTTCTCTAACTGAGAAAATACTAGGTTCAGGGTGTGGAGGGACTGTAATGGTAGGAGTTTGGCCAATTTGATCTGAAGAGTCAAAAAGATTTATAATCTCATGTCCTAGATCTTTGTACCAATGTGAGTGAGTGAAGTCTCTCAGTCGTGTCTGACTCTTTGTGACCCCATGGACTGTAGCCTATCACCTATCAGGCTCCTCCATCCATGGGATTTTCCAGGCAAGAGTGCTGGAGTAGACTGCCATTTCCTTCTCCAGGGGAATCTTCCTGACCCAGGAATCAAACCCAGGTCTCCCACATTGCAGGCAGACGCTTTACCATCTGAGTCACCAGGGATGTAGTATTAATAAATGCCCCAGGTTTAGTTATGAACCTAATGAATCAGCATCATGATGCCTTATTAACACTAGGTTGAGAAAAGTTTGTTCATGTCTCTAACTGCCTAGTACTAAATTAATCAGTGGGTCTTCCCTGGTGACACAAAGGTAAAGAATTCACCTGCCAATGCAGGATCCCATGGTTTGGTCCCCAGGTCACGAAGATGCCCTGGAGAAGGAAATGGCAACCCATTCCAGTATTCTTGCCTGGGAAATCCCATGGACAGAGGAGCCTAATAACCTATGGTCTATGGGGTGGCAAAAGAGTCTAACGTGACAGTGAAAAACTAAGGCTGGCAAGATTTCTTGCACTCCTGACCACTAGCCAGTCAAGATTCAGATGTTGCTCCTCAGGAGCAGAGAGCCAAAGCATTAATTTATTATATCTTGAAAAGTTCTTATCAACTACATGACATAATTTTTCAGCTTTAGTACAAAGGAACACCTCCAGTGCAAGATTATGAAATTCGTTTGCAATTAACCCCAGCCCAGAATGTGTGCATGCATGCTCAGACACTAAGTTGTGTCTGGAATGATCACAGGAAAAAAAAAATTATACATTTGATTTTCAGATAGTGTAAAGAAAGATAAGTGGAACAAGTATGTAATGCAAAATGAACTAACTTTTAGAAATCAATATTCATCCCCCAACCCATTTTTTTCCAACTGGATCATGTTTCTACCTAGGTACACAGGTTTGTTTTTCAGCTTTAATATCTAAAGATGTGTGTATAGGCATTTTTCTAACTTGTTAGTGATTTGTTAGATTGATACCTCAAGGGCCATACAATAGTTTTGTATTTGTCTCCGAAATGCTATGACTTTAAGAATAATGTTATAAATAGTAACACTGAACATTTTTAGAGCACTGAAGATATACGTAATACAAAGAGACAGATATGATCCTTACACCCCCATACCGACACAGATTTAACATTAATTTCTGATTAACTCAGGAATTCTCAGTTCAGCATCAGAACCCTTCAGTTCTCAGACATGAGTTTACCATCCTTTCTTCTCATATAGTGTGTGCCTGCAACCCTCGTTACCAAATCTGATTTATGAAGTCTGCAAGCATGGTGAAATGTGTTAATGTTACAGGAGAGATTTGCATTTCTTCTTTTGCTACCCTTCTAAAACACTTTTTCACTTTATCAGTGTCAGTCATTCAGACACCTCTTTGACAAGGGACTTGAAGAAAGATGACAGTACCAGAGTTGACAATGCTGGATCAAGTAAAAGCCAAGTTTTATGAATATTTCCTACAATTGCAGATGTTCATTTAAAAATAGAAGCATATTAATTATTGCAAGACTAAGGTATTTGCATTTTATTTCTGAGCAACAACAACAAAAAATGAAGTCAAAAGGCAAGGTGGGAAGAATGACAAGGCTGGTAAAGAAGGGCAGGCTGGCTGTGGGATGTTATCCCACAAGGGACCTTATTTTGCACAACGGGTGGTCAAGGGGAATTTTATCCCATTATCTTACAAGTACTGGAAGCTTTGCATTTCAACCCCCTAGAGTGCTTATGGCAGGAATCCTGCTATTCCCCTGTTATTTTTGCAAGTAATTCTGCCAAAGATGCTATTTCTCTGGTTTACAACAGTTGATCACTGCTGTGAAATTCAGGCTGCAGATACAATTAATTAAAAAAACAAAAACAAACAAAAAAAAAACCAAAAGAGTAAGGGGGTCCAACACTCTAAAACCTACTTGCTCTTGGACAAGCTTTGCCAAATGCTCCACTTTAGAAGGCCATTAAGTCTTTCTGAACTTCCATTTTTATTTTAGCTGGTTGGTGATTACCTAGGTCCTGCTATCTAAACCAAGAACCTGTTCCTGCTCTTCTTTATGGGAATACTAACTATTCCCGAGAGATGTAAGTCTCCTTTGCTTGCCCGAGACAGAATTCCATACAATACACTTACTCATGAATGTTTATTGATTATAAAAGTTTGGCAGCTTTGAACATGCATATTCAGGCCATTTGCAATGGCTCTTTTCTTGCTCTCTGTACATCCTCAGCTCCACCAGCCCCTGCCTCATATACATCTTACTCAGATGATTGAACTTCCCTTTTAATCATAAAGCCTAATCAGTAAATACCTGCAAACTTATTCACATCCCCCACCCCCCACCTGCTAGTCATCGTTCTAATCTTTAGAGTGGCTCACTTAGGATAGTTAACAAGTGAGGGCCTCGGCTCCATGAAGGTACGGAGCCCAGGGGCCAAGAGGGAAGTGCCCCTTTGCTGGTTTCCTGGGTAATGGATGAGCCAATCTGAAGTCAATTCCCACAATAACTAGTAAGCTGGGTAGTCTCCTTATCCCACCCCACTTTTCCCAGCAAATACTCCTGCTGTGCTTCCTTCCTGCTATCAGCCATTCACGGTGGAGTCTCTCCAGGACCCTTTTGCCTCAGACATGTAAAAATCTTCTATTAAACCACTGATGTTGAAGGAGGTAAGGAACAGGCCAAGCTCATTGCATCTTGAAAAAGAAGGAAACTCCATCTTACATTCCCAGTGAAGTTTATACTATGTGCCTGGTAGCCATGGAGATCATATACCTATGGCCGAACAGGCCTCCCAGACTCATAGACACCAGATTCGATACCAAGATTTCCCTTCGCCAGAAAGAATGTAATAGCCCCCTATGTAGTCAATCACTTTGTAACCTTGATGACCTCCACTGGTGTAGGTTACAATGTACAACAGCTGACATTTCTGATTATGAATCATGGCTGTAACCTGATTGTATCTCCCTTTAACATTTTCCAGGCTAAGTTTAAGGAATTTGGGGATGTGGGCTTGAGCACATACATTTAAAATACATAAGGTTTTCACAGAAGTTGGTCAGGGTCCCTGGCTAAAGAGGAAACTCTGCCTCAGACTGCAGTGTAACAAACCACTCCACTATCCACACTGTCCTTCTGAGTGAGTTTGTGTCCCGGAGCATTTGGCTTTAACAATGTCTCTGTTGCTGACTCCAGGCTCTTTCTTCAGTGCTGGGGCTGAGTAAGTGCAGGGCTTGTGGGGTGTAGCCCACACAAAGCAAAAAAGCAAAAGAAAGGTTGTATGAAAAAGGGTAGCAATTTGTTTATCTGAGGTTGCGCTGAGATGCCTCTCATTTCCTTTATATGTGTGTGTGTGTATGTATGTGTGTGTGTGGGCGGGGGGGGGGGTGTCACATTCCTCATGATAGCAACCATTTCTGGATCTCTTCACTGCTAGATACCATTTGACCCATCAGCCCAACCTGGAACACGTTTACCATTTTACTTACCATACAGTGTTTTATTGGTAAGTATTGATATTTTCTTTGTCTTCCCTGCAAGAATATGAGATTAAGGCCAGAAAGGAATATCTCAGTCCTGCTAATCATTTTATCACCACTGCCATACAGACAACCTGGCACAGGGTGACATTTACTTAATTTTTACCATATCCATGAATAATAGGGTTTATTTTGTTATCATGGTTTCCTCTCTTATGTACGATTGTAATAGACCAACTGAGTTTACCAAAAAAAAAAAAAGTTCTCCACGGTGCACTTCCCTGCAATGGTTCAAAAACTAAATTGAACTCGGCATTCATGAATCTGAAATTCCACTGGTGGGGTTAAAGTTCTATATCCTTCATTCAATTTCAAATACAATTGCAAAGCTAATAGCTAGAGTGTGAAGAAGATTTTATTAATCACAACGTTCAGTTAGAGCAAGACTCTGCTGAAACCAAAGCAAATAAATTATAGGCATAGCTAATAAGGTCAGGAAGCTGCTAGTACCAAAATCCTGGGAATATCCTCTAAATCTCCAAATTACCTTTAACTGGCTTAAGTAACTGCTTTATAAATGGATAGTCACATATGAATAGTTATTCTAGAATAGATGTTTCCATTTCTCCTCTGAGAACATGAGCTGTGAATTCCCTCTTGCTTTTTCATAGCCTCCTCTGTAGAACTCAAGTCCCCTCGATACTATTTCCAACAGTGAATGTGAAATGGTTGAAGGGTAAGAACCCAAGCTGTTGCAGCCAGCAAGCAGTTTTACATGCTATTATGCTGCAAGGTCAATAAATGGCCTGTTACTTTAAATATTTAAATTATCTTCCTAGGAAGACAATGTTCAGCAGACTCCTCATCTTCCCAAAGAAGTAGAATTTAACACACCTCGCTGCCTCCACATGATGAAAAAACAGATACTGAAACCATGGCCGGGAAGAACAGGAATAAAAACAAAGTTTCATAAGGACTTTTCAGGCAAAGTTAGTTCTGTTTAGTCAATCTCAGTGTAGGGTCCCCAAACCAGCAGAATTAACTTTGCCAGGGTTAATTCTCGAAAGAAACACAGTCTTTGGGCCTCATCTGAGTCACTGAGTCAGAAAATATGTGGGTGGGACCCATCAATCTTGAGTTGAACAAGCCATTCAGTTGATTTTTAAGGCAGGCTGAATGAAGCTTGAACACCTGTCATCTAAGGCAGTAAGTAGACTCAGGCCTTTTTTCAAACTACTACATATAGGAGACATTAACTGACCTACCCCTATAGTTTGTGAGGATTCTGTTAAAATCATAACTGCAAATGCATTAAGGATCTTGATTTTAAAAGTATTCATGTTAGTGTAGCTGTGGATAGAAAACACACATAAACACACAGCAGAAAAAGAATGTCAAAGGAACTCAGCTTAACAGATACCAATTGTATTAAAATATTATAATTCTAATTATATTATGTTGTAAATTGTTATAATCTGTAACAATAAAAACAATATAGTTTGGAATAGGAATAGTCTAACCAATAGAAGATAGCTTAGCCTATAAGCCAACCTTAAATTTATGCAAGTTTCACATATGAAGTGTGAGATCATACAAGTCACTGGAAAGGGCAGTGGCAGAAAATGATTCAATAAATAAAAATTGGAAATACAGTTTTCTGTATAGCAATGAAATGGAATTAAAAGCTTATCACTACAGCAATGAAAATCAATGCCAAATAGACGGAGACTTTAAAACGTTAAAAAAAATCTTTTTTTAAAGATTTAAATAAATTCATATATTTTACTTTGTTTTAATAATATTTTATTTACAAGGCACAAAAGTCACTGACCAGAAAAAAAGATGAATATTATATGTGTATTAATCAATTGTATTAATTAAAACATATTTTTGAAGAAAATGAAAAAACCCAAGTCACACTCAAAGAAAATATTTATATTTTATAACTGCATATTTATATATATGAATAATTATAGTACATAACAACTAACAAAGGGTTAGTATCAAGAACATACAAAGAACTCATGTAAATACCTTTTAAAAAAGATTTTTAAAAAACAACAATAAAGACATGGGCAAAGCAAAATCCTTTTGAGCAATATGAAGATAAAATCTCAGTTGTAATTAGGAAAGCAATATCACAATGAGATATCATTTTAACCCCCCTTATTTAATCAACTTAAATGAAGTTTAACAATGTTGTGTTGAAGGAGAAATAGATTGAGGATCTCCTTTTACACTACAGATATGAATGTGATGGTTATAAGTTGTCTTAAAAGCAAATTAAGATTTATCTGCTAAACAATGGCAGACTATAGCTCCATAATTTCACTCTTGGGAAAATACAAGGGTATCTTACATATGAGCATCATGAGACAAAAATATTCACTGCAACACTAATTGTAATTATTAGAGACTGAAAACAATATAAATTCCCACAAAGGGGAAGATTAGTAACTATAATATAGCAATTTAACACAATCGAATGTTGTGGCATGGAATCACACAGAGTGGTTTTAATAATAGAAAACAATAAAACTAAGCCCCCAAAGACTATAACTGTATGACATTCTTTTATAAAGTTCAATAACAAGTAAAACTAACAATGTATTCTTTAGATATACAATGATGTTCAAGAGAATGATGAACACAACATTTAGGATAGCAGTGATCTCCATGGGGAAGCTGAGGGCTAGTGGAGGAAAACAGTTTGTGTGAATTGTGGATTTATTTTAGATATTCATTGGAATGTACATTATGTTATTATATTATTTAAAAAGTAAAAGAAAACAGTATAAAAAGATAATATATACAAAAGATAATGATGAATAATGAACTAAAATTATGATTAAACTAATTCTGTATTTCTGAAGTTCTTAAATTCAAAATGTAAATAAGAGAGAAGAAAAAAAGAGGAAAAAGAGAAGGATGAGGGAAGAAAAGGAGGCAGGGTGGAAGGGAGGAACTCTGGTAGGCAGACAGTCTGGGTATATATTTAGTATATTATTTTTGTGGTTTCATAGTCATTCCCATTCTTGATAAGTTGTTACTAGCCATCCTAGTGTAGGAAAGATTTCTGGAGAAGGTGATGGCAACCCACTCCAGTGTTCTTGCCTGGAGAATCCCAGGGACGGCAGAGCCTGGTGGGCTGTCGTCTATGGGGTCTCACAGAGTCGGACATGACTGAAGCGACTTAGCAGCAGCAGCCATCCTAGTGCAGGAAAGATTTCTAGAATATTTCTATTACCTCCTCTATTGATTCCTCTGTGCTTTGACAGATTGCTATATGAATATTTCCCCCAGTGCCTTGCATCAGAAGCAAGTGATAAGTAAAGAATAAAGATCTGAAAGATAATGCGTTAGAAACCAGTTTATGGAAAATTCTTCCAGTTATCATAGATGTAAAATTATAAGCACAAGATTCATTTCTCATTAACACCTAGTCAAACTGTATGTTCCATCTATGAAGAATATATTTAACAATGCATCATATATAAGTATAAATGAATAACACATTATTATGGGAATCACATTAAATACAATGCATGGAATTCTGTGTTTGGGATCACAAACATATGATGTCACATATGTTTACATACCCTCAATATTAATAAAAAAATTTTAATCACTCATGATAGAGGAAAGATTTTTCTATTCTTGATGTAGAAGTGCTACTATAAAGTCATTTTTATATAAAGTGCTAAAAAGAACACAGCAAATATATATATATGTATAAATATTTACATGTAGAGAAAAAGGAGTATTATAAAGTTGCAATAGAGAATTAATCAATTAAAATGTTAGATTTTTTAAAAATTGGATTTTTGTGGTATTTCTCCTTTGTTGAAAATCTTTAACTTGGTTTATTTTTGTTTTCATATTAAATAAGTATTTACTTTTATCCTAATTTTATATTTATGAATTCAAAAATTTTTGAAGAGAGCCTACCAAAATGTATACAACATTCAACATTTTTAAATATCTGGGTAGACCCCTTCCCAACCCTTTAAAAAACATGTGAAATCAGCTTCTTCTACTTACCCTAAACTGAAACACCCATTCCTTTCATTCGCTTTGCTCTCCTTTGCTCTCAATGTGTTTGCAGGCAGGACCAAACCAAGATACCTGATAAAGGCCATTTTTTTGTGTGTTTGTGACAAAAGTTTAGACAAAAAGATGTAAAAAGGAATGGGATGGGAATGAAAAACCAATATACCCTAGTCTATGTGTGATAAGTCAGTTCAGTTGTGTTTGACTCTTTGCAGCCCTATGGACTGTAGCCTGCCAGGCTCCTCTGTCCATGGGATTCTCAAGGCAAGAATACTGGAACAGGTAGGCCATGCCTTTCTCCAGAAGATCTTCCCGACTCAAGGACTGAACCTGCATCTCTTGCTTCTTGAATTGGCAGGTGGGTTCTTTCCCACTAGCACCACCTGGGAAGTCCATATAATTTATGCCAAGTCTTATAACAGTGATTATATTGTATCTCATTTTAGTCATGTAAGCGATATTCTGTGCAACCCTGTATTTTCCATGATGAAATTCTGAATCCATTTTCTGCATAGAAATGTCATTACAGAGGTATTCTGGATATTTCCCTGAGAAACTCAACCATTATGTATAACTTGACTTTTTATGGGGAAATGAATTCTGAGTTGCAAACAAGAGATTTGCAAAAGTCCTTTTAAAAGAAAACCTTTCCCTCAATCAGAACTTGAAGGGCCTTATTGTGCTTCTTATCTTTGTTTTTAGTACCTCAATTTATTTGGCAGCAATACAGAAGTAACAATTCAACTTGTTTTCCAGGAAAAGATGATAAATGAAAAGGATAAGACCTAAAATTAAAGACTTGGTTTTATTTTTTCTGAGTGCAAAAGGCCACAAATGTCTCTGTGTGAGTAAAGTCTTAGGAAGAAGAAACACTTTTTGGTTGATATCAAACCTTGAGAAGACAGTTTTAAAAATGTAAAAAGACTAATGGAATTTGGGCTTTAATTCTGGCTCTTTCCCTTATTTACTTTAGGTACTTAGGGTTTAGGAAAGTCCTTCAATATCTCTGGTCAATAAGACTCACAACAGAATAATGGAGGTTGGGACCACCTGGTCTCTAATGTCTGTCTTGATTTCACAGTCTTTCATTTTGTGAACAAGACAATCAGAAAACACTCATTTAAAAAAAGACGTTAAAGACAATTGTTCTTTTTACCAGTCTCAAAGTAGAAAAAGTAAATTCCTTTTACATATCAGATTATTTAAACCCAACTGCCCCTGGGTTCAAGGTTTCCATAGTTAAAGAAAGATCACTCAAAGATCCATCCTTAAAAGTTAGAAAATTTTTGTAAAACCAAAATACCACTTCAGATAACAGCTGTTCTTTTACATCATTGACTGATGATAATAAGAGGTAGTTAATTTTAAAAAGGTGAATACTCAGTAATAATTTTTTCACTGATATTTTCTACTTTATAAAGGTAAAGATTAAGGAAGGTCTTACCACTTGTTATAAACGTGCTGCAGTTTCAAAATGCAAATAAATAGTGTCCCATTTACTAGAAAATTAAGCCTAATTCAGCAGAGAAAGGCACTGAAATTTTTAAAAAGATCTGAGAGAAGGCTCACACTTCTGAGGCATGTACACTTGAATTTAGAATGCAGTCATTTTACTGCTATCTGTACCAGTTTTCATTTTTAGCAAAGGCAAGGAAAATTAAAAATATTCAGGCAGTATGTATGTCATAAATGTAACTACTGTTTATTTTAAATCATTTCATTCCTTTTTATGATTTTTTAAAAGCAGCTGTTGCCATTGCTACATGTTTACACCAATCAATCAACCTCTTGCTCCAACATTTGCAACGAAATCTAAAAAATCACAAGCCGCAATGTATCTATCTACTCATCTTGGCAGCTATGAAGAGAAATCAAATGAAAAGCATTTTATGTTAAGGGGTAAAAGTTCCATCCACATTTACATTTATATTTAGCTGTATTGAGTTTGCAAGCTCAAGTTTTAGGATGAAATAAGAGCAAAGTTTTCTGAAGTCTTGGCCTGAGAGACAATGAAAATCCATATGATTTCAGAAAACCATAAAACCTTCAGGCCCATCATGCTCTGCCTGTAAAGAAAATTGTCTACAAGCATTTTAGCTGAATTTTGAAAGGAAAGTTTATGTCAGAATTCTTGTGAGAAATTTTCTTCACCACCTATTGCTAAGCAATTTATACTATAGGATGCTTGACCACCTCTCTGGATTCTAGGAGAAGTTTCTTGAATTCTCTTAGTGATCAAATGAGAGAGACACAAACAGAGAGAGAGAGAGCCTCAAGAGAAGTAAATGAGTAGATATCTGACAACCCACCAAACGTTGTTTTGAATGTAAAAATTATTATTACTATTCTCTAAAAAAAAAAAAGCCATTTTAACAATCACTTTTTAACATTTAGAGAAAAGAGTGGGCACATGTCTATTTATTTCTATAAATCCTGTCTCCTGTTTTTTTTTTTTTTTTTTTTTTTTTTAATTTTAATTTTAGTTTTTTTAATTCTTACATGCATTCCCAAACATGAACCCCCCTGCACCAGCCCCAAGCATGCTGCATCCTGCGTCAGACATAGACTGGCGATTCAATTCACATGATAGTATACATGTTAGAATGGCATTCTCCCAAATCATCCCACCCTCTCCCTCTCCCTCTGAGTCCAAAAGTCCGTTATACACATCTGTGTCTCTTTCCTGTCTTGCATACAGGGTCGTCATTGCCATCTTCCTAAATTCCATATATATGTGTTAGTATACTGTATTGGTGTTTTTCTTTCTGGCTTACTTCACTCTGTATAATCGGCTCCAGTTTCATCCATCTCATCAGAACTGATTCAAATGAATTCTTTTAACGGCTGAGTAATATTCCATTGTGTATATGTACCACAGCTTTCTTATCCATTCATCTGCTGATGGACATCTAGGTTGTTTCATGTCCTGGCTATTATAAACAGTGCTGCGATGAACATTGGGGTACATGTGTCTTTCAATTCTGGGTCATAAGGTAGTTCTATTTGCAATTTTTAAGGAATCTCCACACCGTTCTCCATAGTGGCTGTACTAGTTTGCATTCCCACCAACAGTGTAGGAGGGTTCCCTTTCTCCACACCCTCTCCAGCATTTATTGCTTGCAGATTTTTGGATCGCAGCCATTCTGACTGGTGTGAAGTGGTACCTCATTGTGGTTTTGATTTGCATTTCTCTAATAATGAGTGATGTTGAGCATCTTTTCATGTGTTTGTTAGCCATCCGTATGTCTTCTTTGGAGAAATGTCTATTTAGTTCTTTGGCCCATTTTTTGATTGGGTCGTTTATTTTTCTGGAATTGAGCTGCATAAGTTGCTTGTATATTTTTGAGATTAGTTGTTTGTCAGTTGCTTCATTTGCTATTATTTTCTCCCATTCAGAAGGCTGTCTTTCACCTTGCTTATAGTTTCCTTTGTTGTGCAGAAGCTTTTAATTTTAATTAGATCCCATTTGTTTATTTTTGCTTTTATTTCCAGAATTCTGGGAGGTGGATCATAGAGGATCCTGCTGTGATTTATGTCTGAGAGTGTTTTAAGAGCTAACACCTATCCTCCTCAAACTCTTCCAGAAAATTGCAGAGGAAGGTAAACTTCCAAACTCATTCTATGAGGCCACCATCACCCTAATACCAAAACCTGACAAAGATGTACAGGCCAATATCTCTGATGAACATAGATGCAAAATCCTCAACAAAATTCTAGCAATCAGATCATACACCATGACCAAGTGGGCTTTATCCCAGGGATGCAAGGATTCTTCAATATCCGCAAATCAATCAATGTAATTCACCACATTAACAAATTGAAAATAAAAACCATATGATTATCTCAATAGATGCAGAGAAGGCCTTTGACAAAATTCAACATCCATTTATGATAAAAACTCTCCAGAAAGCAGGAATAGAAGGAACATACCTCAACATAATAAAAGCTATCTATGACAAACCCACAGCAAATATCAGAAAAACTGAAAGCATTTCCCTAAAGTCAGAACAAGACAAGGGTGTCCACTTTCACCGCTACTATTCAACATAGTTCTGGAAGTTTGGCCACAGCAATCAGAGCAGAAAAAGAAATAAAAGGAATCCAAATTGGAAAAGAAGAAGTAAAACTCTCACTGTTTGCAGATGACATGATCCTCTACATGGAAAACCCTAAAGACTCCACCAGAAAATTACTAGAGCTCATCAATGAATATAGTAAAGTTGCAGGATATAAAATCAACACACAGAAATCCCTTGCATTCCTATACACGAATAATGAGAAAGTAGAAAAGAAATTAAGGAAACAATTCCATTCACCATTGCAACGAAAAGAATAAAATACTTAGGAATATATCTACCTAAAGAAACTAAAGACCTGTACATAGAAAACTATAAAACACTGATGAAAGAAATCAAAGAGGACACTAATAGATGGAGAAATATACCATGTTCATGGATTGGAAGAATCAATATAGTGAAAATGAGTATACTACCCAAAGCAATTTACAAATTCAATGCAATCCCTATCAAGCTACCAGCCACATTTTTCACAGAACTAGAACAAATAATTTCAAGATTTGTATGGAAATACAAAAACCTCGAATAGCCAAAGCAATCTTGAGAAAGAAGAATGGAACTGGAGGAATCAACTTGCCTGACTTCAGGCTCTACTACAAAGCCACAGTCATCAAGACAGTATGGTACTGGCACAAAGACAGACATATAGATCAATGGAACAAAATAGAAAGCCCAGAGATAAATCCACACACCTATGGACACCTTATCTTTGACAAAGGAGGCAAGAATATACAATGGAGTAAAGACAATCTCTTTAACAAGTGGTGCTGGGAAAACTGGTCAACCACTTGTAAAAGAATGAAACTAGATCACTTTCTAACACCGCACACAAAAATAAACTCAAAATGGATTAAAGATCTAAATGTAAGATCAGAAACTATAAAACTCCTAGAGGAGAACATAGGCAAAACACTGTCTCCTGTTTTGATATACCTTTATTATGAAGTGGGTGGAGGAGTAGGGAATACACATTTCATCTGGGGCATCAGACCAGTCTGCATTCTTTTGGAAACCTCAACACAGAAGAAGACTGCTGTCTCCACTTTCTCACACACACTCTCCTGTGCTGAGAATAGGTTCATTGATTTCTGGAATATAGACATAAGAATCCAGTATCCACAGAAAAAAACAATATCTCTTCTTCACTAAGAAGATGAATTAGTTTTAATCAATATTAGAAGAGTAAAATTCCTTGTTCTAATACATAATTGTTATGGCTATGCAGATATCTCCATGACAGCAGGAATAATGTCCATCTTACTTATTGCTCCATTCATTACATTTAGAGCATATGTGACACTCGATATTCTTCAACAAATGTTTGTGGTTGAATAAGTATATGGATAGAAACTATAGTTAGGAAATACACTGACAATTTCCAACCAGATAAACTTTTAAACAATTGTTTAAAAGAGGTAAATGCGTTTGATATAGGCTTTCATGACATAAGATGGTGTGCTAGAGTGAAAGGCGCAAAATGAGATGACATATGCATAAAATAGGAAGCATACATAAATTGTTAGTTTTCCTCTCCACAACATTACACTGATTCTGATTTTAAAATCACTAAGTGCATGCCCAATACCCATTAAAATAAACCATCTCGTGTACTTTAAGTTCTATGAAGGCTAGGGCAATATCCATTTCAATCTCTGCATTTTGTTTTCTCAACTCTTGGTACAGTGCTTGGCACACAGAAGACGTTTAATAAGTATTTGTCAAATAAGTGAATAAGGTATAAAAGAATGAATGAAAAATGGCCTCGAATTATTGATTAGTGGGAAATATTTTTGAAAAGTAACTTGTGTTTGTTCATTTGTCAATTTCCTGATGTATAGTAGTAAAAGCTCCTTTAAGGAAAACCATTTTCTCATAATTATCAGTGAAGAATAAAATAAATAAATTGTGAATAATTGCAAAATAGAATTTTACATACAGAGTTCCTTTTTTAAAAATGTTCCAGGCAAGAAGGACCTGACAGTTGACATATTCCTAGAGTCAGGAGTTACCCAGGGGTTGACGATTCTTGAAGGAAGATCTAAAGTGAACGGAGGCTTGGCCACAATGGCGAGCTCCAGAAGTTTCCAACAGGTGCTCCCCTTTCCTCAGATATGTTCATTGCTAAGCAGCTGGTTGTCAGTGGTGGTAAAGATAAGGTCCACTGTACTTACACAAGACTCTCTTGGTAGGAGTTACTGTTTCCAAGCTCAGAAAAGAATTCAGGAGATATTATCTGTATCTAACATGTCAGATGAATAGTGTACCTACTTTTCTCCACTAAATGAAAGAAGGACGAGAAAAAATATTAAGCTAAAAAAATATTATATCTGGTTTTAGATTGGCAACATGAAGAACAATGAAGTAGTACAAGTAAGACTCTAACTGTGTTCATTTCTGTTTCGAAATAGTCAAATGAAAGAAGTTGTATCCCTGAAGAGAATTAAAGTGTGGATTCTGACAGAGGGGTTTTAGCCAATATTGATACCAAGACTTCTGCAAAGATCTCGCCTCATGCAGATCTTATTGGGCATCACCATGGCTGGGACCAACACAAGAGATGGGAGTGAAAGGGATTTCACTGTGAGGGGTACCCTCACCACATGGGTAACATGCTCTTAGTAAGAATGAGAATGGAATGCAAACTCATTTAACACTTTTTCTACACAGTATTTGCTATCTCTCTCCTTCCTTTCAGAAAGAATTCTAGGGCATTCTGCCTTTTAACAAAATGGTGCTCTCCTGTGACTTGAAAAATCTGCAAGGAGTACACACTCTACAAATTCAAGATCAATTCCAAACCCTTCCATGTGTACAGTTTTGCAATTCAGTGGTTCTTTTTCTATAAATATAAACTTCATGTCTTGAGAGCAAGCACCTTACAACTACTAAACTTTCATGTCCAGTCTTCAGAAGTCTGAGGTGAGGTTCTGTCCCCATCTACTCCTCTCACCTGGCTGTCTGCCAACAGCTAAGCCGGATTCCCACACGCAGGAGGGTGGATCTTGGGTCCACAAGGCTTAGCAAAGCACAGAACTCCGTGTCCTCATCTACTTTGCCACAACTTCCAGTGCAAAAGCCCCTTTGCTGTCCTGCCGGGAGACTCAGCTCCAGCAGCCATGCTTTTCAACCACAGTACCCTGTGACAAAACGTGTGGACCACGCACGATTTCTTCCACCGGCTGGCTTTCCTGGCATTTGAATAAAAGTAAAAATAGCAAACAAAGAGGGAGAAGAAAAGTGACAAGCTGAACCCTGCAAAGAGAAAGAGGACAAGGTACAGAAAATCGGCTCCAGATTGCTGGGGAGGGGGTGGGGCTATGATGAACTGATACTGCCATCTAGTGGCTTCACTGCACGCGGAGAAAAATACTAAATCAGTCTCCCTCCTCGTGCAGTGATGTGTTAATTTTTTTAGTTCTAGGGAAAAAGAGAATACAGTTGGCACTTGAATGATGTGGTGTTTAGAGCTGCCCAACCCCTGCAATTGAAAAAAGGCCACTGCTATATCAGCTTCAAAAACACAGGGATTAATAAATGATTCACCCAAGGGCAGGAAGCTGGAACAGTTTAGACCAAATCAGAACTCACACCCTAGTTCTTTTCATTTCACATATTGTGATCTCTAATCAAACACACACGTTTTCCCACACTGAGTTAATTTTAAAATCTGTAAAATGAAAATACACATACTATATTTTTTGAAAAGAAAAACCTGTGTTTAAGTTGACCCATGCAATTGAAACCAGTGCCCTGCAGAGATCGACAGTTCTTGTCTAAATGAGCCAGGACTGTGATGGGGACAAATGTGTTTTGCCTTAGTAAACGGCTTCCATCTTCCTTGGGAAAAAGAGAAAGACAGAGGAAACCTTTCCCGAACTGCCTTGCTGTCTTTACAAGTGTGTCCTCAGCTTTTCTATTTGAGACTTTCTATAGGTATCTTTCTCTTTGCAAGCATCTGTTTCCCCTACACTAAGGTTGCCAAATTAATGTATAATTGGGCTTAACTGGTGGCTCAGATGGTAAAGAATCCTCCTGCAATGCAGGAGACCCAGGTTTGATCCCTGGGTGGGGAAGATCCCTTCGAGAAGAAATGGCAACCAATCCAGTATTCTTGCCTGGACAATCCCATGGATAAAGGATTCCATGGATGGAAACCCATCCAGTATTCTTGCCTGGGGAATCCCATGGACAGAGGCTCCCCTGGACAGAGGGACAACAGTCCATGGGGTCACAAGAGTTGGATATGACTTAGGGATTAGAGAACACAGTGACAGAACTTGAAAAGTTATTGCTTGAGGGTGGAAGGATAGAATAAAAGTGTAAAAGGACCGATGGAAGTTTCAGGGGTGATGAAAGTGTTTTCATTCTTGTTTGGGGTGATGTAGGTGCATGCATGGTAAAGTGTCACCTGAAATGCAGGAGATCCAAGTTCGATCCCTGGGTAGGGAAGATCCCTTGGAGAAGGGAATGGCTACCCACTTCAGTATTCTTGCCTGGAGAATTCCATGGACAGAGAAGCCTGGCAGGCTACAACCATGGGATGGTAAAGAGTCAGACATGACTGAGTGACTAACACACACACACACATAAAAGCAGATATTGATATATGTAGATAGATACAATTGAATTTAAACACCTAACAATTATTTAGTATAAGGATGTCCGTGCAATATTTAGGATATGTTAAAATTTTAAAAATCCATCCTTTATCTAAAATTCAAATTTAATTGACCATCTTGTATTTTTTATTTGACAACTTTACCTCACTCCCAAGTAATGACACAATTTTAGATGACAAGTTTCTGTTAGAACTAACCTGAAGTGAAGCTGTCTGTGAGAGAAATATATTATTGTACATAAATATAAATTGTAAATATATATTGTATCATCTTTGCTACCATGACCATTATTACAGTGGTACTATGATAAACACCAGAAAAAGAATAATTAATAATAATGGTAATATCTTAGGCATTGAATCAAAGTCCATATTGATTTTTCATAGGGAATTCTCATTCATTCTGTGATGTGTCTAGAGGTAAGAACTGGTAGGAAGCAGACAATGTTTGAAAATATAGTCATTAAAATATATCCCAGACTGAAAATCACATAGTGATTAGAAGCCTGTAAGTTTGTCAAATTGACCTTAATGTTATTAGCCCAGAGCTTACATGTAGGTGAACAAAGAATTATGAATTGTCACTGTAAAAGAGAGTGAATTGTGAATAAAAGGACACCTCACTTGCCAGGAAAACAACAGTCTAAAAAAGACCTAAGTGTCTTAGCAGCTATAGTTTTCAGCTTTAACATACATGACCACTTGACATCAAATTTTGCTTTTTAGATTTTGACTTCTGATGAGAACATTCGTCTCATTTCTCATTGCTGAAGGACAAGGTTTAAATGTCCCACTGAACTAGGATAGCTTGTCAACTGCTACAAAGATGCTGTGGGTTGAATGATCTTGTGTATTTAGGACTACCTATTCAAATGATGGATGAGGCCAAATCTTCCAGAATTTACTACAAACATATTTTGGATGTTGTTCGATTGTGGCCATTTCGCACCTTGTATCAGTCATCAATAATAATAGAAGGTCTACCCACAATGAGAAACAATAATCTCATTTGGTGCTGAAATAGCCACAACTCCAGAAAGTGCCACTGAGTAAATGATCAACACCATTTACTGCCCTGTGGCTGCTTGCTTTAATTCACCTCAAGCTGCCAGTGACTTTCACTTCTCCCCTTTCCTCTTTTTAGGTAGGAGCTGCAATAGAAAACATGAGCCTTCCTATCTCCAATTCTCACATATCCTCTATACAGCAACATCATATTAATATTTCTTCTTTGCTTATTAATGTTAGACAAATAATTTTCTGTGGCTTAGTTTTTGTCGATCACAATGGGCTAAAATCTAACCTGCCTTGTCTAAATAAAAGAGCCTAGTAATAGGAATTTAATTTCTTTGAAATTCCTGGAGTAGACCACATTCAAATTCTTCATTAGGTTCAAATTCTCCCCATAATTAAAGGATGCCTTATTCCCAAGTTGAGCACATTTAGAAGTTACACACCTTAGAATCTGGGAAACAAACACCTTACACATATGATGGTATTCTAATACATTGCTTGACATAATAAATATAGTCTTCCATAGGGTATCAATTCAGATCATCTTTTGTTACTGATTTATTATATAAAGTAGGAAGTGTATTATCTTTATTTATAGTCCTTCTTCGATTGCCAGTGATCCCAATACATACCCTGGGACACTTGGCATCTCTACCCCTGGTCAAGTAGTCAGTAAAAAATAAACAAAGAATATAAAATAGTATTAGATAAAAATGTTTTATACTAATTCTTATCGTATAAAAATTCTTTCCTTTAAACATCGATTTGTATACTTGGGATTTTTCCCAAACAACTGTACATATATTTTATCAACTAAATTATTTTTAGGTTATGAAAGCTACATTAGTACTCAGAGAATCACTGTATAATATAAAAATCTATAAAATAGGAAATATAAGATTTGCCTATTAATTTCAACAGAATGGGTGTCAATTAATTTAGCATGGATTATTGAAAATATATTTTGAAGAAATTTGTTTTTTATGGTTTCCCTTTGTATATATACATGTCTAATAAGCAGAGTCTGGAGAAGGAAATGGCAACCCACTTGTTGCAGAGAGTCGGAAACGACTCAGCAACTTTCACTTTTTCACTTTCACTATGAGCAGAGTCACTGATAACTTTTATTCCAGACTATCATTTCAATTATTCTTCAGTGCTCAGCCTTCTTTATGATACAAGTCTCACATCTGTACATGACTACTGGGATAGCAACACTGATTCAATGCATATGAGCTTGAGCAAACTCTCGGAGATAGTGGAGGACAGAGGAGCCTGGCATGCTGCAGTCCATGGGGTTGCAAAGAGTCGGACACAAACGACGAAACAACAATTTCAAAAATGTATTTTCAAGGCATTCTTTTCAAGAGTGGAAAACAGCCTTGGGGTATAGAAATATCATCACCTTCCTAGGCCGAGGGCAAATTTATTTGCTGCCCAATATAATAAAGATAATAAAAAAATAGTGAGGTCTTCCTCTGGGCAAAGGTTGAGCAAGTTTTCTGTAACCCTCCTTAAAGACTGGAATTTTTTTCTCTGTGACACAAATATACTAGGTGCCCAGCACCTCCCTGGGTCCATCTCCAAGTGACCACCTTGGGATCTGGGGGTGGAGATGGAAATCAAGGCAATCAAGAAGCTTAGGCTGCCTGTCTTGCCATGAATAATCAAATCTTTTTTTCTCTGACCCAAGAATCTCATGTTTTCTCCTAGCATCCATGAATCTATGGCAGGCTAGTTTGAAAATAGGATAATATCTCAAACCCTCATGATTCGTGATGTAAGTACATTACTGTGAACTTTTTTTTACTACTTGTAGATCTTCAAACTTCTGAGATAGTATTACTACACTTTGAATTGCCTTACAAAATGATAATATATGTGTCTGTGCGTGTATCTGGGCTTATGTGTGTTGCGGGGAAAAGAGCTGAATCAGAATCTCCCAAAGGTAATTTTGCTAACATGGGCAACAGCGTAGCATGCCTAAGGCCAGTCCTACCAGTTCTGCAGCATTCATAGACCTGTAAAGATGGAAATACAGTGAAGTTCTGAGTGCATACTCTGGAGCGATATCATGCTGTCCCAACTCTATAATCTGTTGGCAGTGTCATCTTGGACAAGTTACTGCACTTTTCTTTGTGGTTAGTAATACATATTTCATAGGGTTGTTGATAAAACCTGGTAGTCAGTTACTGTATTGTTTTTACCATAGTAAGTCAAGCAAATAAAAATAATTCAGTTTTGTCTGATTTAATTGAGGCATAAAGATTTGAAGCAAACTACCTATGGGATAAATCTGGCTTAATGCATTAATTCTATAAAATACACTGCTTTTTAAATTAAAAACTACTGTTCTGTTTAATACCTCTTTCACAGGTTAACAGCCACCTTTGCCAGCAGTAACAGATGTATTTATATCTCCTCAGAATGCCCCCATAATCAACATAGTGAAATCAACAATGAAATTATTTAATAATCATTAGCAACTATGTCCTTGCCTAACATTTTATTTCATTTGGCATAAAATCTTTAGATTTCTTACTGCCCATATTAAGCTTAAGTACTGTATGTACACATATTTTGTCAGAAGAGGATTTGTGAGCACTTAGCACATACTGCCTTTTCTGCCAAAATCTAAAAGTTAAATTCCCAAGAAACTTTAAATTAACTGAAATCTTTAAAAAAGCAATGATTATAATGGGATAAAACAGAGTTTCAGACAATATTATTGTGCTATAATCAGTGTTTTAGACTTATGACATCAAGCAGTTTTCCTATGAGGATTTTAATTAAAACATTAATAAAAAAGTAGTTTTCATAACTTTTTATGAAAAAAGTTATTTTCATGTATCATAAATTCTTGATTAAAAGTGGAAATAGGTAACTAACCAATTTTTTATTTGCTTTTCAATTCACATGTGTGAGTCATAAACTTTAGCACTCATTCTTATAATACACAAAGCACAAATTTTGCATAAGATACTTTTGTTAAAAGTAATAGAAATCATGAAATAGAAATAAATCAATTTAAAACTACCATCAGTAAAGAAGAACTATTATGGTAGTACAGCAGCCATAACTCATAACCTCAAAAGTGTAGCTGCATGTATTTTTCACTATATAATCTTTTTTTCCCCGTTCAAGATCACTATTATTTCCCAACATCCTTCAAGGTCACTTAAATTTCCCTGAACAGGAGCTACTGCACTTTGTAAGCATATGCTAACTGTTGTCTTTCTAAAGATAGTTAAAATAAAAATCCAAGTCAGTTACACATCTTCATACCCTTAAGAAAAGTGCAATACATTTTTATAAGTGAAAAGAAGTCATCAAGAAAGAATTTCATTGGAAAATTTCAGTCAATTAATCAAGAAAACTGAATTTATTTTATATACTGATCTTCTCTTAACCTCTCTTTTTTCTTCTTTATGCTTCAAATCTCTTACTACTGATTTCCTAAAGAACTTACATCTGACAGGTGGTGTGGATAAATTGCTATATGTCTGTCTAGCTATACAGCAGCCTAAATAGCCATTCCAGGAATTCAGAGTGAAGAAAAGTGGTCAGAATTCAAGATCAGTTCAGTTCAGTCACTCAGTCATGTCCAACTCTGCAACACCATGGACTGCAGCACACCAGATCTCCCTGTTGGTCACCAACTCCTGGAGTTTACTGAAACTCATGGCCATTGAGTCAGTGATGCCATCCAACCATCTCATGCTCTGTCGTCCCCTTCTCCTCCTGCCTTCAATCTTTCCCAGCATCAGGGTCTCTTTCAAATGTCAGTTCTTCGCATCAGGTGGCCAAAGTATTGGAGTTTCAGCTTCAGCATCAGTCCTTCCAATGAATATTCAGGACTGATTTCCTTATGGATGAACTGGTTGGATCTCCTTGCAGTCCAAGGGACTCTCAAGAATCTTCTCCAGCACCACAGTTCAAAAGCATCAGTTCTTCAGCGCTCAGCTTTCTTTCCTACAAAATCTGAAATGCTCTCTGTTTTCACTACAGGACATCTTCATTCAATAGGTTCATAAGGTTGAAACAGACAGAAATAATGATCCCCTACTGGTTCTGTTCTACAACTTAGGAGTCAACAGAAGCTTTAAATTTGGGAGCTTGTTTGTTATTTTCCTCAAATATATGAACAAGTTCTTCCCTGCTTACTGCCAGAATTGATTCACAATCCAGACTGTTCTAAGCATCATGGATTCAGGAAAAGTGCTTACTTCTTTTCTTCAAAGTCTATTTTTAAATGGTGAGGACAAAGTGGTAAGACCTGTGCATGGACAAGGTGTGGAATCAAAGTATCTTGAGGCAGTGATAACGGAGTGAGGGTCTGTTCTGAAATATAGAATCCTGAGCCCATGGCCATTCTGAGTGCTGTGTGTTCCAGCTAAGGGCATATTATTATGTACTGCCTTTCTATAGCCAACAGCACAGCTGTAAGAAAAAACAGACAAAAACATTACCACAGAAATACTATTAATGAAGCATGTCAAAGTTTTACTGTTAAAATGTCCCTTCAGAGCAGAATTTTGAAAAGCTTTGTCCTTCTCCACTCCAAAGGAGGGAGACTGAGGCATGAAGAGGTTAAGTGAGTTGACCAAGGTCACCCAGGAAGTCAGTGAATTAACCAGAAATAGCACCCAGGACTCCTGCCTCCTACACCACAGCTCCAACCACTGGACCATGTTTCCTGGTGTCAGCAAAGCATTAGACCACAGCGGTTTGCCAGCAACATCAAATAGCATTTTGCCAGTGTAATTTACCTCTTTCGGAATTAAATAATAATAACATTTTACCTTAATCTATCACCTTTCATCCCAGGGGAGCCTAAAGTGCTAAGTGCTTTAGTTATGAGTTTGAGCAGCTTACATATAAATCATTTCACACATCATTAAAATGCAGCTGTCCTTAGAGTCAATGTTGCAGCTGTTAAATGTAAGTATTGCAACTGTTAAACATTTATTGAGCACCAATGATGTGCTAAATGTTTGAGATAATGCAAAAGTTGAATTTAGAGAGTTTACAAAGACTAGGAAATAGAGGAAAACTACTTAAAATCTTGATGACATATAAAGAAATCAGACTATTATTGAAACACACTTTTGTTTCTAGTGAATATAATCATGAAGGGGTCTGAAAAATTGCCATCGTTTGTAGAAAAAGGACCCTTAGATGAATGATCTAAAAATGTTAAAGTGATAGTTTAGACCACAGATAAAGATATTTTAGAATCATTTCATCACATTCTCCTAATCTTTACCTGATTCCTCACATTCATTTCTCATTCTTTCTTGTGTTCTCAGGCACTTATGATAATAAATGTTGTATAGCGAAGTCCAATAAGTTTAATATAACCTTATCTGATTTTCCCATGGAGATCTATTATATAACTAAAAACATTTACTCCCAGGGTGGGGTGTAGGGAGTAGGGCACAGATCCAGAAGAGAAACAAAGTAAACTTGAGCATCCTGTAAATAATGACATGGTTAATGGAAAAATGATAATTTTATGATAAATGGTTAAAGTAGAATTATAAGGTTTTTTGACCACAGCTCTCACACCATATATAGACTTTAAAATATGATGGATCATAATAAACTCTATGTACTAACCACGTGAAAAATCAAAGGGAAATAAAGGAAGTTCAAAGGAACAGAAAATCCCAAATGGGGAAGTGAGTCTCTATTGTATCTGTCCAGCATTCTATGGCTTGAAAACATACTTTGGTTGTTCAGATGTTTTGTAGCACTTTATACCAAATGAAAATGAGCAAGTTGATCTGGGCTTCAGGGAGGAAAAGACACAGAAATACAGTAAAGGAATCTGTTTAATGTGCTATGGACACGAACCCACAAAGGGATCACACTGCCCAAAATACAGGCTTGGGGCCAGGAGTGAAAACTCGCTCTGCCCTCACTCTTCTCTCTGCTATCAAAATAGAGCAAAAGAGAAAACAAAAAATCTTCTTAACCTTGTTGGCTTTGTAGGTTCTCTGGTTTTTGATGGCTTACATTTCAGGAAGTTTTACCTAAACCAGACAAAAATACTGAAGTGGGTTGCCATGCCCCACTCCAGGGGAACTTCTAGACCAGGGACCAAACCCACATCTCTTATTACAGCCTTGACCTTACTCCTTTCTCGATTTGGAGCCAGTCTTTTGTTCCATGTCCGGTTCTAACTGTTGCTTCCTGACCTGCATTTAGATTTCTCAGGAGGTAGGTAAGTTGGTCTGGTATTCCCATCTCTTTAAGAATTTTCCACAGTTTGTTGTTGGGTTAATTGTTGGATTAATAATTATAATAATTAAAATATACTCCTCAGATCTTAATTTTTTCAACACATATGTAAAATTAAAATTTACATATGTAGGTGTAAGTGTGATAGAGAAAACCTGGTTCAGCTGAGCAGAAGTGGAAAAGTTTTGGAAATATAAATTGGCAAGGGACTCAACATGACTCAGCCACGTGCTACAACTGCTAAAAAAGGCTGAAGGGAGTCTTAGTCCATAGTCAATTATCCATTTAGTCAACATCGTTTACTGAATCTCTAGCGTGTGCCTAACATAAAGAAGAACCCAGTGATGAGTAACACCTTGTCCTCATCTCAGGGAGCTTAGCATTTAATAAGAACACAGAGGTAAATAAATAATGACTGAATGAACAAATAAATCACCATTCAATGTGATATATACAAAATAAAAGTGTATATATAAAGTGGTTTTAACAACAGAGGAGGGGAATGGGAGATGTAGAGGATGATGTCTGAATTCCACAGAAGAGATAAGATTCCCCCAGGATAAACGTGACTCATGGGTGGCAGGAGGGGATTTTAGAAGCAGGATATCCAAAAACAAAGGTGACAATTCTCCCATTCTACTCAGTATAAGTTGAACTCTACTTCGACCGAAAGAAGATCTCTGTTCTGACAGGATTTGAAATGCTCTTTTTCAGTGGAGTCAATGGAAATACAGAGTCTTCAAGGAAGAAAGAAGGAAAAACATTTGTGTTTTCCTTAGACGTTTAAAGATTCTTGTGTAAAAGAGAGAACAGCTTGTTCTATTTAGCTAAAAGAACAGAATGAGCAGGAGTATTGGGAGAAATTAGAAAGCAGACTTTGACTTGATCCATGAACAGACAAAACTGGAGTGGTTCCCAAACAGATTGAGGTTTCACCACGACTGGAGATATTGAAGCCAAATGAATTATTGTCAGGGATATTGCTGAAGAAAGTTAACCATTATGTGGGTGAATTAACTGACATCTACTATCCTTATCTTTCCTGTGAGTCTATAAAATGTATTGTAAAACAAACCGAAATAGTAGTGGGCTTGGCTGGCTTTATAAGCACACTATTCGGTTCAGGCAGCTATTGCAAACCACACACTGGTTGGCTTATAAGCAACATAATTTCATTTCTCCCTGTTCTGTGGCCTGGAAGTCCAACATCAAGATATTACAAGGTCAAGTTCTGGTTAAGAATCCTCCTCTGTGATGCTGACTGCCAGGCTTGCCTTGTATCCTCACGTGGTAGAGAGCAGAGAGAGAAAACAGGTGCTCTTGTGACTTTCATAAGGACACTAATCCCATTCATTTAATTCTAATTATCTCCCAAAGGCCTTGTCTCCTAATACCATCCCATTTGGGTGGGGTAGGGGTGTCAACATATGAAACTGGAAGGAGCATACTCAGTCCATATGTGTATGTTATGTTTCTGGTTTTCTAGTGAGGTCCCAAATCTGAGGGCAACGGATCACACATGCAAATACAGCTTTCACGCTGGATAGTATAAAAGGTGGATAAAATTGCCTCTGTAACCCTTAGCCCATGTTCTGCCTCTGCCCTTAATGACATGATAAGAAATTCAAGAGAGGTTGATAAGAGAGGAAAGGATGATGGAAGGGAATTAATAAAAATAAAGAATACTGTGACATAGGGAAGAGACTGTCTTCTTTCAAATTCCAGGCTAAATGGGAGCAAGTCAACCTCTGAAAGTGAAACTGAGGGATATTCAGAAGAAAGGAATATTGACCTCCAGACTTAGTATTTCTGGAGCTTTGGAACTGTGGGTCGGATGCTGTCTGCTATAGACTGAATGTTTATGTCTCCCTCCCCAAGGTATCTGTCGAAATCCTAACTCTCAATGTGATAGAATTAAGGCGTGGGCCTTGAGAAGTGATTGGTCACAAGAGTGGAACCCTCATGAATGTGAGTAGTGCCCTTGTCGAAGTGACCCCAGAGGCTCCCTTGTCTCTTCTGCCACGTGAGGACACAGCAAGAAGACAGCTGTGTAGGAACCAGGAAGTGGGTCCTCACTAGATATCGAATCTGCCAACACTCTGATCTTGGATTTCTCTCTTTCCAGAACTGTGAGAAAAGAAACATGTGTTGTTAATAAGCCACCCAGTCTGTTGTTGTATTTTGTTATAGCAGCCCACATGGACTAGGACACCACCAGAGAACCATGGCTATATGCAATGAAAGAGGTCTTTGGAAACTTTGAGGAATGTCCCTTGGAATTTGGGAAGCCTGATGACCAGTGTGAGGTCCTTGCCTGAAAGCAAGCAGAGAGAGCCATGTGAATGGGCACACATTTCCAGAGTTCAGCAGAACAAGGATCCGTGAGTTTTCCTATAAGCCAAGTAGACATTGCAGAAGAGAACTGGGCTAGATCCTTTTTTAAAGGATCTTGCCTTCAAAGGTTTCTTGCTGGAATGAGCAGTCCCTGGAAGAAATCCTGAGCAGGAGTTGAGGAAGAACTGTAGGTTACAGGACAGAGGTCTTCAGCACAGATGAAAGAGACTGAGAGTAGGGAGTCTTTCTCTCTTTCTTTCTTTTTTTTTTTTTTTTACTGGAGGCTAATTACAATATTGTAGTGGTTTTTGCCATACGTTGACATGAATCAGCCATGGGTGTACATGTGTTCCCCATCCTGAACCCCTTCCCACCTCCCTCCCCATCCCATCCCTCAGGGTCATCCCAGTGCACCAGCCCTGAGCACTCTGTCTCATGCATCAAACCCGGACTGGCGATCTATTTCACATATGGTAATGTACATGTTTCAATGCTATTCTCTCAAATCATCACACCCTCGCCTTCTCCTACAGGGTCCAAAATTCTGTTCTTTACATCTGTGTTTCTTTTACTGTCTCACATATAGGGTTATCGTTACTATCTGTCTAAATTCCATACATATGTGTTAATATACTGTATTGGTGTTTTTCTTTCTGACTTACTTCACTTTATATAATAGGTTCACGTTTCATCCACCTCATTAGAAATGATTCAAATGCATTCTTTCTAATAGCTGAATAATATTCCATTGTATATATGTACCATGGCTTTCTTATCATTTGTCTGCTGATGGACATCTAGGTTGCTTCCATGTCCTGTCTATTATAAACAGTGCTGCGATGAACACTGCAGTACATGTGTCTCTTTCAATTCTGGTTTCCTCAGTGTGTATGCCCAGCACTGAGATTGCTGGGTCGTATGGCAGGTCTATTTCCAGTTTTTTAAGGAATCTCCACATTGTTCTCCATAATAACTGTACTAGTTTGCATTCCCACCAACAGTGTAAGAGGGTTCCCTTTTCTCCACACCCTCTCCAGCATTTATTGCTTGTAGACTTTTGGATCACAGCCATTCTGACTGGCGTGAAATGGTACCTCATTGTGGTTTTGATTTGCGTTTCTCTGATAATGAGTGATGTTGAGCATCTTTTCATGTGTTTGTTAGCCATCTGTATGTCTTCTTTGGAGAAATGTCTATTTAGTTCTTTGGCTCATTTTTTGACTGGAATTGAACTGTATGAGCTGCTTGTATATTTTTGAGATTAATTCTTTGCCAGTTGCTTCATTTGCTATTATTTTCTCCCATTCTGAAGGCTGTCTTTTCACCTTGCTTATAGTTTCCTTTGTTGTGCAAAAGCTTTTAATTTTAATTAGATCCCATTTGTTATTTTTTGCTTTTATTTCCAGTATTCTGGGAGGTGGGTCATAGAGGATCCTGCTGTGATTTATGTCCGAGAGTGTTTTGCCTATGTTCTCCTCTAGGAGTTTTATAGTCTCTGGTCTTACATTCAGATCTTCAATACATTTTAAGTTTATTTTTGTGTATGGTGTTAGAAAGTGATCTAGTTTAATTCTTTTACAAGTGGTTGACCAGTTTTCCCAGAACCACTTGTTAAAGAGAGTCTCTTTAAACCATTGTATATTCTTGCCTCCTTTGTTGGAGATAAGGTGTCTGTAGGTGTGTGGATTTATCTCTGGGCTTTCTATTCTGTTCCATTGATCTGTATTTCTGTCTTTGTGCCAGTACCATACTGTCTTGATGATTGTGGCTTTGTAGTATAGTCTGAAGTCAGGCAGGTTGATTCCTCCAGTCCCATTCTTCTTTCTCAAGATTGCTTTGTCTATTCAAGGTTTTTTGTATTTCCATACAAATTGTGAATGTATTTGTTCTAGTTCTCTGAAAAGTATTGTTGGTACCTTGATAGGGATTGCATTAAATCTATAGATTGCTTTGGGTAGTATACTCATTTTCACTATATTGATTCTTCTGACGGATAAACATGGCATATTTCTCCATCTATTTGTGTCATGTTTTTATTTCTTTCATCAGTGTTTTATAGTTTTACATACATAGGTCTTTTATTTAGGTAGATTTATTCCTATTTTATTCTCTTCGTTGAAATGGTGAATAGAATTTTTTCCTTAATTTCTCTTTCTGTTTTTTCATAGTTAGTGTTTAGGAATGCAAAGGATTTCTGTGTTTTAATTTTATATCCTGCAACTTTACTATATTCATTGATTAGCTCTAGTAATTTTCTGGTGGTGTCTTTAGGATTTTCTATGTAAAGGATCATGTCATCTGCTAACAGTGAGAATTTTACTTCTATTCCAATCTGGATTCCTTTTATTTCTTTTTCTTCTCTGATTGCTGTGGCTAAAACTTCCAAAACTATGTTGAGTAGAAGTGGTGTTTCTTAAAAACCCTCAAAAGTCCTTCATAAGAGAGTGGTGCTTGAAGGAGACCATGAAACAATCAAGAATCAGAAATAGAGACAGGCAAATCACTTTTCTTGCCTTTTCTTCTAATACCCCATTACCTTGTATTCAAAGGGACCTGCCTGAAGCAAAAGAGCAAACAGAGTTGAAACAGGAAATATTGAAAGAAATAAAGTTGTCCCCCGTCCCTGCACTGTCCTCCAGGGAAACCTTTGGTCAGCCCTGACCTGGGAAGAGACAGAACGTTCCACTGCATGGAGGACAGCATTTTATTTTATTTTTTAGATCAAATGGGACCACCTAAATCTAAAGAGGATAGTCAGTATCCTATCCTAATAACATAACAGACAAGTTATGTTATTTTCCCAAATTATCTTCAACATACGGGGAATGGAGATTCAAACATAATTAGTTAAAGCCAACACTGGAGAAATAAAAAACTCTCCTGAATGTGTTCCTTAAATCTAAGCCATCCTGGAAACTGGAAAAATAAATATATCTTATCAAAAGCTGCTCTATGCATCTTATTTATTCAAAATATTCCTATTCATTTATGCAGAATATCCCTATAGCATTCAGTATTGTACATCAGAGTTTATAGTAAATTTTAAATAAATTCCAAATTAGAGTTTATATTATATTAAAAGAAGTACATTTGTGTTTATACTTTGAACTTCCTTATAAAATGAAGATACTCTATAGCAGTTATGAAAATTAAGTTTGGGAGCAAGAAATGAGACAGTACAAATAGGACATCGTAATTAAGTTTTGCTCTGATCCAACACCACTCATCTTTGTAATGAAAAGCAGCAGGATGAACTTACATTCTTGGAAATGTTGGCTGGTGGCATTGGTTATTGTGAGCACATCCTCCATATACTCTGAAGGTTGCCTAATCACAGCAGGAGCCAATACAAGTTTATGCTGCAACCCTGTATTACATGTGATGACTCAGTAATAAACAGCCCATTCAGAACTGTTTCCTAGAAGCTTTTTATTGAGTATCACAAAATCCATACTGTGCATACAATTTAGAGTCTATCAAAGCAGATTAAAATATATTATGCTTGCTATTATGGAAAACAGTTTCAATCAGCATCACCACTTCAAATCCTTATTAGTGGCCTCCTACAGCTGTGCTGAGGATGATTCTATATAATTACATCAGGCTGTGGCAGGAGTGTGTATGCTCAGTTGCTCAGTTGTGTCCAACTCTTTGTGACCCCGTGGACTGTAGCCCACCAGGCTCCTCTGTCCATGGGATTCTCCAAGTAAGAACACTGGAGTGGATTGCCAGTTCCTACTCCAAGGGATCTTTCTGACCCAGGGATAGAACCTGTGTCTCTTGTATCTCCTGCACTGGCAGGTGCATTCTTTACCACTGTGCCACCTGGGAAGCCTCCATACTGCACTTCATCTTAGCCAAAAGGTCTAGAAGCAGCAGGACTACCACAAGCAATTAGCAACAAGAATCATGAACAAGAAGGGAGAGGTAGAGAGTGGACTGTGCATTTATCATCTCTGAATGAAAGCCTTTTTTCCTCTGACTATTGGCAGGCGATTGATTCATGTCGAAATGGAGAGAAAACTCTTGTTTGACAACAGACAGATAGCATTAGGTTCTTTTGCAATAACCAAAATGACATGCTACTTTTGATCTCAGCTGTTTGTCTAACTACTAACCCAAAGACAGAAGCATGTACCTGGAGGGAGACAGGAAGTTTAGAATAGGAAAGTGAACAACTAAAGACAGGTATTTCAAGATCATGGGTCTATAAAGTGTACAGAAAAGTTCCTGAGAAGACAGAAATAACCACAGCTTTCTCGGGAAGAAAAGAAAAGAAAAGAAAAAAAAAATATATATATATATATATATATACACATGCATATATATATATATATTTAGCGAGAGAGAGAGAGATTTATTTATTCACAGTGTTAGTAATTATTCACAGTAGCAGTAATTCTGCTCTATAAAGTCACTGGGAACACTGAACTAGTGAATATCAAACAATTGCTCCTAAGGTTAGGTTCCTGTGAGCCTCTGGTCACATTTTCATCAGTAGATCAATAAAGTACCTTATTTCATGCATGTTTCTGCTCAAAGACATCTTATTAACGTATAACATAATTCATTAACATTGAACTCGTGGCCAAGAGCATTATGACTCATGCCTGAACAAAGCTTATCTCATACATGATTTTTCTGTAAGGCATATCCCAGCCTTCTTACACTGAGGAAACCTCAACAGCACTTCTGCACTATACTTAGGGACATTCTAAAAGACAAAAGCACCAACAAAAAGCACCAAAATACCAAAACGTGGCACTAACTAGACCATGTAGAGGACATTTGTTTACAGTATGTGATTAGAACATGTACTTCAAGCAACTCACAAGTTTTGTGGACTCTGCTTGTCCACAAATGACCAAAAAAGTATCACAAGTATTGATTTTATATTTACAAACAAATTTTAGCAAGCGATTGAATTTGACAATAAAACCTCTGTGAATAATGAGGATAAGCTTTATGTGTGTGTGTTTGTATGTATCTGTAAATGCTATCAAGCTAGAACTTTTCAATTAGATATAAAGGCGCAGCCTTTTATTGACCTCAAGAGTTTACATTTAATTGAAAGATTAGGACTAACACAAATAAAATACTTAGAGAAAATATAAACTGAAAATATAAGGAGACCCTATTCAGTGGATCAAATGATAAGAAGTTAAATGAAGGGCAGTCCTAAGATGGTAGAGGAATAGGACAGGGAGACCACTTTCTCCCCCACAAATTCATCAAAAGAATATTTAAACGCTGAGTAAATGCCACAAAACAACTTCTGAATGCCATCAGAGGACATCAGGCACCCAGAAAAGCATCCCATTGTCTTTGAAATGAGGTAGGAAAAAATATAAAAGACAAAAAAAAAGAGACAAAAGAGGTAGAGACGGAGCTCCATCCCGGGAAGAGAGTCTTAAAAAGAGAGAAGTTTCCAAACACCAGGGAACACTCTCACTGCCAAGTCTGTGGCAAGCCTTGGAAGCACAGAGGGCAACATAACAAGGCAGAAAAATAAATAAATAACTAAAACCCACAGATTACAAGCCCAACAGTAGCTCCCCCAGTGGAGAAGCAGCACAGATGCCTGCATCCGCCACTAGCAAGCGGTGGGTTGGCAGGGAGGCACAGGCTACATTGCTTAGAGTAAGGATCGGGCCCAAATGCTCCGAGTGTAATCAGAGTGAACTAACTTGGGCAAGCAAACCAGACTGTGGGATAGCTACCATGCACAAAGCTCTAACATAAGACACCACCAAGACCATGCACAGAACGAAGGATGGAACAGAATTAGCCAGCTGCAGACCATCCCACTCTGGTGACAGGCAGCCAGAGCCAGAAGGGCTGGAAGAGGGCAATTGCAGCCCCAGAGAGACATTATCTACCAAACTGCAAGTAGGCGCCTTTGCTAACTAAGACTTCTTGGGGTTCTGGACAGTCATCATCCACCTGAGAAGGTGCACCACTTGTACATCCAGAAAACCTAGCAGCAGGGACAGGAGAGGTGATAAGTCATAGCGACCATGCTTGCCAAACACCTGAGCTACTCAGACCTGGGAAGAGCACAAAACACAGGCCCACCCGAGTCTGCGCCTCTGAGGACTACCCGAGTGCCTGAACCTAAGCAGCTTAGACCTGGGAGGTGCATGCAGCCCAGGGCCGGCCTTGGACGGTTCCGGGCGGAGCAACCTAGATCCTGAGCTGTGTGCACTGCGAGCGGGGGTAGGCCCAGTGTGGCTAAGACACTGCGAGCATACACCAGTGTTATTTGTTTGCAGCGTCCCTCCCTCCCCACAGCATGACTGAACAAGTGAACCTAAAAAAAGTGTACACCACCTCCCCCCTCATGTCAGGGCAGAAATCAGACACTGAAGAGACCAGCAAACAGAAGAAGCTAAAACAGAGGGAACCGCCTTGGAAGTGACAGGTGCAATAGATTAAAACCTTGTAGTTAGTACCAACTACAGAGGAAGGGGCCTATAGATCTTGAGAAATATAAGCCAGACCAAGGAACTATCCGAAAATGAACTGACCCCATACTGCCCACAACAAC
Organism: Ovis aries; assembly: GCF_016772045.2. Taxonomy (NCBI): domain Eukaryota; kingdom Metazoa; phylum Chordata; class Mammalia; order Artiodactyla; family Bovidae; genus Ovis; species Ovis aries. The sequence continues at coordinate 168,061,540 of NC_056054.1, read as the reverse complement.
ACCAGAGAAAGTCCTAGGTATATCTTTACTATTTTTATGACCATTCTTTTTTTCTTCTTTTTTTTTTTTAACTTTTTTAAATTTTTAAGTCCTCTATTACTCCTTTATTTTTAATTTTTATAACCTACTATTACTTTTCAAAAAAAGACCCTATTTTTAAAGCAAACTTCATATATTTTTAAAATAATTTTTGTGACTTTGTTTTCTTCTTCTTCTTCTTTTCTTTAATATTGTATTTCTGAAAATCCAACCTGTACTCTAGATTTTTAATCTTTGCTTTTTGGTAGTTGTTATCAATTTTGTGCCTTTAAAAACCCAATCTTCAGTACCCATTTTTACTTGGAAGTGAGATTACTGGCTTGACTGTTCTGTCCTCCTTTGGACTCTCCTTTTTCTCCACCAGGTCGCCTCTGTCTCCTCCCTCCCCCTTCTCTTCTCTACCCAACTCTGTGAATCTTTATGTGTTCCAAATGGTGGAGAACACTTAGGGAACTGATTACTGGCTGGATCTGTCTCTCTCCTTTTCATTTCCCCCTTTTATCCTCTAGGCCACCTCTGTCTCCTTCCTCCCTCTTCTCTTCGCCATATAATATCGTGAACATCTCTGAGCGGTCCAGACTGTGGAGCACACATAAGGAAGTGATTACTGGCTAGCTTACTCTCTCCTTTTGATTCCACCTCATCTCATTCGGGTCACCTCTAGCTCCCTCCTCCCTCTTCTCTTCTCCATGTAATTCTGTGAACCTCTCTGGGTGTCCCTCACTGTGGAGAAACTTTCATCTTTAACATAGATGTTTTATCAATGGTGCTGTATAGAAGGAGAAGTCTTGAGACTACTGTAAAAATAAAACTAAAAACCAGAAGCAGGAGGCTCAAGTCCAAATCCTGAGGACATCAGAGAACTCCTGACTCCAGGGAACATTAATCGATAGGAGCTCATCAAACACCTCCAAACGTACACTGAAACCAAGCACCACTCAAGGGCCAACAAGTTCCAGAGCAAGACATACCATGCAAATTCTCCAGCAACACAGGCACACAGTCCTGAGCTTCAATATACAGGCTGCCCAAAGTTACCCCCAAACCACTGACATCTCATAACTCATTACTTGACACTTCATTGCACTCCAGAGAGAAGAAATCCAGAACACAGACACAAGCTTCCCTAACCAAGAAACCTTGGCAAGCCACTGATACAACCCCACCCACAGCGAGGAAACTCCATAATAAAGAGAACTCCACAAACTGCCAGAATACAGAAAGGCCACCCCAAACGCAGCAATATAAACAAGATGAAGAAACAAGGGAATACTCAACAGGTGAAGGAACAGGATAAATGCCCACCAAACCAAACAAAAGAGGAAGAGATAGGGAATCTACCTGAGAAAGAATTTGAATAATGATAGTGAAAACGATCCAAAATCTTGAAATCAAAATGGAATCACAGATAAATAGCCTGGAGACAAGGATTGAGAAGATGCAAGAAAGGTTTAACAAGGACCTAGAAGAAATAAAAAAGAGTCAATATATAATGAATAATGAAATAAATGAGATCAGAAACACTCTGGAGGCAACAAATAGTAGAATAACAGAGGCAGAAGATAGGATTAGTGAATTAGAAGATAGAAAGGTAGAAATAAATGAATGAGAGAGGAAAAAAGAAAAACTAATTAAAAGAAATGAGGACAATCTCAGAGACTTCCAGGACAATATGAAATGTTCCAATATTCAAATTATAGGAGTCCCAGAAGAAGAAGACAAAAAGAAAGACCACGAGAAAGTCCTTGAGGAGATAATAGTTGAAAACTTCCCTAAAATGGGGAAGGAAATAATCACCCAAGTCCAAGAAACCCAGAGAGTCCCAAATAGGATAAATCCAAGGTGAAACACCTCAATACACATATTAACCAAATTGACAAAGATCAAACACAAACAACAAATATTAAAAGCAGCAAGGGAAAAACAACAAATAGCACACAAGGGGATTCCCATAAGGATAACAGCTGATCTTTCAATAGAAACTCTTGAGGCCAGGAAGGAATGGTAAGACATACTTAAAGTGATGAAAGAAAATAATCTACAGCCCAGATTACTGTACTCAGCAAAGATCTCATTCAAATATGAAGGAGAAATCAAAAGCTTTTCAGACAAGCAAAAGCTGAGAGAATTCAGCACCACCAAACCAGCTCTCCAACAAGTGCTAAAGGATACTCTCTAGACAGGACACACAAAAAGGGTGTATAAACCCAAACCCAAAACAATAAAGTAAATGGTAACTGGATCATACTTATCAATAATTACCTTAAACGTAAATGGGTTGAATGCCCCAACCAAAAGACAAAGGCTGGCTGAATGGATACAAAAACAAGACCCCTATATATGTTGTCTACAAAAGACCCACCTCAAAACAAGGGACACATACAGACTGAAAGTGAAGGACAGGAAAAAGATATTCCATGCAAATAGAGACCAAAAGAAAGCAGGAGTAGCAATACACATATCAGAAAAAAAATAGACTTTAAAACAAAGGCTGTGAAAAGAGACAAAGAAGGACACTACATAAAGATCAAAGGATCAATCCAAGATATAAAAAATTATAAATATATATGCACCCAGCATAGGAGCACTGCAATATGTAAGACAAATGCTAACAAGTATAAAAGGGGAAGTTAACAATAACACAATAATAGTGGGAGACTTTAATACCCTACTCACACCTTTGGATAGATCAGCAAAACAGAAAAATAACACAGAAACCCAAACTTTAAATGATACAATAGACCAGTTAGACCTAATTGATATCTATAGGACATTTCACCCCAAAACAATGAAATTCACCTTTTTCTCAAGCACATATGGAACCTTCTCCAGGATAGATCACATCCTGGGACATAAATCTAGCCTTGGTAAATTCAAAAAAAATTGAAGTCATTCCAAGCATCTTTTCTGACCATAATGCAGTAAGATTAGATCTCAACTACAGGAGAAAAACTATTAAAAATTCCAACATATGGAGGCTGAACAACACGCTGCTGAATAACAAACAAATCACAGAAGAAATCAAAAAAAGAAATCACAATATGCATAGAAATGAATGAAAATGGAAACACAACAACCCAAAACCTGTGGGACACTGTAAAAGCAGTGCTAGGGGAAAGTTCATAGCAATACAGGCATACCTCAAGAAACAAGAAAAAAGTCAAATAAATAACTTAATTCTATACCTAAAGCAACTAGAAAAGCAAGAAATGGAGAACCACAGGGTTAGTAGAAGGAAAAAAATCTTAAAAATTAGGGCAGAAATAAATGCAAAATAAACAAAAGAGACCATAGCAAAAATCAACAAAGCCAAAAGGTGGTTCTTTGAAAGGATAGATAAAATTGACAAACCATTAGCCAGATTCATCAAGAAACAAAGGGAGAAAAATCAAATCAATAAAATTAGAAATGAAAATGGAGAGATCACAACAGACAACATAGAAATACAAAGGATCATAAGAGATTACTATCAGCAATTATATGCCAATAAAATGGACAACGTGGAAGATATGGACAAATTCTTAGAAAAGTACAACTCCCCAAAACTGAACCAGGAAGAAATAGAAAATCTTAACAGACCCATCACAAGCACGGAAATTGAAACTGTAATCAGAAATCTTCCAGCAAACAAAAGCCCAGGTCCAGATGGTTTCACAGCTGAATTCTACCAAAAGTTTAGAGAAGAGCTAACTCCTATCCTACTCAAACTCTTCCAGAAAATTGCAGAGGAACATAAACTTCCAAACTCATTCTATGAGGCTGCCATCACCCTAATCCCAAAACCTGACAAAAATGCCACAAGAAAAGAAAACTACAGGCCAATATCACTGATGAACATAGATGCAAAAATCCTTGACAAAATTCTAGCAATCAGAATCCAACGACATATTGAAAAAATCATACACCATGACCAAGGGGGCTTTATCCCAGGGATGCAAGCATTTTTCAATATCTGCAAATCGATTAATGTAACACACCACATTAACAAATTGAAAAATAAAAGCCATACAATTATCTCAATAGATGCAGAGAAAGCCTTTGACAAAATTCAACATCCATTTATGATAAAAACTCTCCAGAAAGCAGGAATAGAAGGAACATACCTCAACATAATAAAAGCTATATATGACAAACCCACAGCAAACATTATCCTCAATGGTGAAAAATTGAAAGCATTTCCCCTAAAGTCAGGAACAAGACAAGGGTGCCCACTTTCACCACTACTGTTCAACATAGTTCTGGAAGTTTTGGCCACAGCAATCAGAGCAGAAAAAGCAATAAAAGGAATCCAAATTGGAAAAGAAGAAGTAAAACTCACTGTTTGCAGATGACATGATCCTCTACATAGAAAACCCTAAAGACTCCACCAGAAACTTACTAGAGCTAATAAATGAATATAGTAAAGTTGCAGGATATAAAATCAACACACAGAAATCCCTTGCATTCCTATACACTAATAATGAGAAAGTAGAAAGAAAAATTAAGGAAACAATTCCACTCACCATTGCAATGAAAAGAATAAAATACTTAGGAATATATCTACCTAAAGAAACTAAAGACCTATATATAGGAAACTATAAAACACTGATGAAAGAAATCAAAGAGCACACTAATAGATGGAGAAATATACCATGTTCATGGATCAGAAGAATCAATATAGTGAAAATAAGGATACTACCCAAAGCAATCTATAGATTCAATGCAATCCCTATCAAGCTACCAGCGGTATTTTTGACAGAGCTAGAACAAATAATTTCACAATTTGTATGGAAATACAAAACACCTCGAATAGCCAAAGCAATCTTGAGAAAGAAGAATGGGACTGGAGGAATCAACCTGCCTGACTTCAGGCTTTACTACTAAGCCACAGTCATCAAGACAGTATGGTACTGGCACAAAGACAGAAATATAGATCAACGGAACAGAATAGAAAGCCTAGAGATAAATCTACACACCTATGGACACCTTATCTTTGACAAACGAGGCAAGAATATACAATGGATTAAAGACAATCTCTTTAACAAGTGGTTCTGGGAAAACTGGTCAACCACTTGTAAAAGAATGAAACTAGATCACTTTCTAACACCATACACAAAAATTAACTCAAAATGGATTAAAGATCTAAATATAAGACCAGAAACTATAAAACTCCTAGAGGAGAACATAGGCAAAACACTCTCGGACATAAATCACAGCAGGATCCTCTATGACCCACCTCCCAGAATACTGGAAGTAAAAGCAAAAATTAACAAATGGGACCTAATTAAAATTAAAAGCTTCTGCACAACAAAGGAAACTATAAGCAAGGTGAAAAGACAGCCTTCATAATAGGAGAAAATAATAGCAAATGAAGCAACTGACAAACAACTAATCTCAAAAATATACAAGCAACTTATGCAGCTCAATTCCAGAAAAATAAACGACCCAATCAAAAAATGGGCCAAAGAACTAAACAGATACTTCTCCAAAGACATACAGATGGCTAACAAACACATGAAAAGATGCTCAACATCACTCATTATCAGAGAAATGAAAATCAAACCACAATGAGGTACCATTTCATGCCAGTCAGAATGGCTGCGATCCAAAAGTCTACAAGCAATAAATGCTGGAGAGGGTGTGGAGAAAAGGGAACCCTCCTACACTGTTGGAGGAAATGCAGACTAGTACAGCCACTATGTACTAGTACGTGTTCTCTATGGAGAACAGTGTGGAGATTACTTTAAAAACTGGAAATAGAACTACCTTATGACCCAGCAATCCCACTGCTGGGCATACACACGAGGAAACCAGAATTGAAAGAGACACATGTACCCCAATGTTCATCGCAGCACTGTTTATAATAGCCAGGAGATGGAAGCAACCTAGATATCCATCAGGAGATAAATGGGTAAGAAAGCTGTGGTACATGTATACAATGGAGTATCACTCAGCCATTAAAAAGAATACATTTAAATCAGTTCTAATGAGGTGGATGAAACTGGAGCCTATTATACAGAGTGAAGTAAACCAGAAAGAAAAACACCAATACCGTATACTAAGGCATATATATGGAATTTAGAAAGTTGGTAATGAGAACCCTGTATGTGAGACAGCTAAAGAGACACAGATGTATAGAATAGTCTTTTGGACTCTGTGGGAGAGGGAGAGGGTGGGATGATTTGGGAGAGTGGCATTAAAACAGTTATAATGTCATATAAGAAATGAATCACCAGTCTAGGTTTGATGCAGGGTGCAGGATGCTTGGGGCTGGTGCACTGGGATGGCCCGGAGGGATGGTGTGGGCAGGAGGGGTGGGCGGTGGGAGGGGGATTTGGGATTGGGAGCACGTGTACATCCATGGCAGATTCATGTTGATGTATGGCGGAACCAGTACGATATTGTAAAGTAAATAATAATAAATAAATAAATAAATTGATAATTATTGATAATTAAATTATCAGAAAAGAAGAAGTTAGATGAGTCATCTCATGTGCGTAAGGCAGACATATTTTTTTTAAGTGGGAATTTTTCTGGATTCTTGAGTCTAGCACAGAATTTGTCCAAGAGGGATGTAATGAATAGGGTATTCCTGGGAAAGGCTCAGAGTGGACAAAAGTTCAGAGGCAAGAATGATGCCCTAAGAACCCCTATTGTGCTCTAGAACCAGCAAAACATGGAAGCAGAGACTGGCCCCTGTTTGCTCAGTCAGAGAGAAAGATTGAACCAACAGGGCTACACAGAACAGGACCAAGGGCTTCCTTCTGGTGTCAGAAATACACACCAGTCTGACCTTCACATCCTGATTTCAGGCTCAAGCTCCTACAGAATAGTGGCTGTGCCTTTGATGTATATGTGTATTTAGCTAAATTAAGCATGGGGCACTCTGCACAGAGGGGCACTTGATAAATCTGTTTCTTGGTTATTCCTTCACTCATGCCTTGCATAAGAGAAGTGAATGATTATAGATTTTTCCCCCTTTCCCGGCAGTCTCACAGTATGGGAGCAGCATGTTCCTTCTCATTGCCATTCCTTCTCTGCAGGATAAAGGAAGAAAAATGACTTGAGCCACAACAAATATTAGCCCAGGTATATTACTAAGTGTTCCCAAGGGAATAAAGACTAAATAAATCCACCATGTGGCTTTAGAGGGACAATGTCCAAGAGGACTTTATTTCTGATTGCTTCCTGAGAATGTGCCCATGGTTAAATCCTTTGTTTTCATTCAAAATGAGGAGATTCAACACTCAGCAATTAATATCATACTGGAATGTCACGGACACACCTGAAAAATGTTTAAACATCCTTCCTTAAATATACTAGTTTAAAGCATATACGTGTCTTTTAGTTGTTGCTGTTGCTATGAAATGTCTTATTTATGAAATGAAGACAAGTAAATGGATGTTGCTGGGGTAAAAGGACAGGCTTGTACAATATACTTGGGTAGGAGTTAGTAATATTTTTTTGTAAAAGTCTAAGTAATAAATATTTTAGGCTTTGCCGTAGAGTCATCTGCCATGTGAAAGCAGTCATTGTCAATACATAAATGAATGTGTGACTATATTCCAATAAAACTTTATATGTAGGCATAAATATTTGAATTTTAAGTATTTTTCATGTTATGAAATAATATTCTTCTTATTTTTTTCAACTGCTTACACATGTAACATCCATTTTTACCTTGTAGGAAATACAAAAGAGATTTGGCTCAATGGCTATAGTTAATTGACTTGTGTTCTAAGGTAAAAGAGGATAGTGAAGTCACTCAGTCATGTCTGTCTCTTTGCGATTCCATGGACTGCAGCCTACCAGGCTCCTCTGTCCATGGAATTCTCCAGGCAAGAGTACTGGAGTGGGTTGCCATTTCCTTCTTCATAAAAGAGGATAAACAATTTATAAAGAAAGGCTGAGAAAGAGAACCCTGGAGCAGGCTAAGGATGTAAGCATGAATCCAGGTAAGAAGACAAGGTTCTTGTCAGTCATAAGCATTGTCCCCAAAGTTATATTCTCCAGGGACTAGAATCACAGTCTTTGGCTGTTTGACCAGCCTGAAAAGATATTCCAAAGTAGCACCAAAGTGATTGTTTCATGAGAAACTGAAGAGCTAATGCTGCCTTTCAAACCAGTACCACACAGTCTTACAGCCTTAACCTCTGGCTTGCCTGTCCCAAGCTCCTGGATTTAATTAAATTATCCTCACTGGTCTTTAACAGGCTCTGACTCACTGAAATTATCTTTTGGAAAGGACAATCACTTGGTGGGGTGGAGGAGTGGGGCGAATAGGTTGATTCTAAGCTCCTGGCCATCTGGTCATCACTAGAGTAATAGTCTAAAGAATGGACAGAGATTATCATGATAAAACTTCTGAATAATTCTGTTTGTTATAGACAGCTAAATCTGAGAAAAATGCCTTTGACATATGGCTTTGCATATGGTAAACAAAGCAGTTTGTGAACCAGTCTATTCCACTCCAGGTGCTGGATGCTGTCTTTTTCTTCAAGATATGTGGTAAAGTTGGTCTTGGCCTCATATAAGATCACTCAGTCTCCCTGTAGTATTTCAAGCACTAATTTTTAAGCCTCTAGTATGCACCAAGAATCTTACAAAGGATATTTGATTTATAAACTTTATAAGACCCTTGACATCAATCACCATTCTTATGACTGTTCTACAGATGACTAAAATGAAGCTCATAAGTCCTGTGTGACTTATTCAAGCTAGTAAGTAACAGAAACAAGGCTCAAATCCTTTATCTACCTGTCCATGTTGCTGTATGTTGACTCTTTATCAATTCATAAAAGTTACACTACTCTCTGAAGGTCTGGGGTCTAAAGTTTCCAGAATCTGAGAACCAAAAGGTATAAATTGAAAAGGTCTCTGAAACAGGCAAAAATAAATGTCAATGCTCAGGTATTCAATATGTTTCATTTTGCTAAAAGTAAAGTCCATTAGCCATCACCCAGAGACCATCTACTTTTATGAGTGATGTCATTTTAATCAGTTTGGTTATCTGGTTTTTCAATTATAAACAACATATCTAAGTTAGGGAAATCTTGGAGAATATTTTATTTGATAGCTTAACAACTGAGAAAGAAACAAAATAATTGTGCCATAAGGATGCAAAATACATAGCTGTCTGGGACCATTTAGTATAGTGCCTTTACTCTCTTTTATGTTCTGGTATAGTAGTTAATTTTCAAAATTAAAATGAGTCCTCAAGAAATGCTTAAATTTTGCTCATCATACTCTGCTTAGAAAAGCAAGAAAGTTTGTGAAACATGTTTGGATTTTTTTGAATCAAAACTAGTTTAAAATTTTTAAGTTTGAGAGCTTAAGAGGATACGTATCAGTTATACACAAATCTTATTTTACTGACTACTGATGCTATAGGCGTATAGACAAGTTCAAGCTAAAAGATCTTCGTAACTAGTTCAGTAAGTTTCCAGGGCCTCCATAAGGCTGGCTGTAGTGGCAGCTCAGGTGCATGGGAAATCCAACTGAGCCAAATAACTCCATAGCCAAAGGATTAATTTTTAGAGACACCATGCCAAAGGAAAGATATAAAATCAGGAACCAGGAAATATAGTTAAAGGTCAATTTCCAAGAAAGTCATCAATCATTCCTTAAAGCTGAAGAATTAAAGAAATAGAAGAATGAAGCAGACAATGGAAAAAATAAAAAGTGTCCCAAAGGAATGAGTCGATAATAGTTTTGCAGATGAGAGCATTTTACCTTTAGATGAAATCTGGAAAAGTGCTATATCATGGTAATGGACTTCACAGATGTCTGCTCAAACAAGTCAACAACATGCAAACTTGGCGGTACTTCTGATGGATCCCCAGGTGGCTCAGTGGTAAAGAATCCACCTACCAATGCAGGAGACACAGAAGATATAAGTTCAGTTCTGCGCTAGGAAGATCCCCTGGAGTAGGGAATGACAACCTGCTCCACTATTCTTGCCTGGAAAATTCCATGGACAGATAAACCTGGTGGGCTATAGTCCAAGGAGTCCCAAAGAGTCACATACAACTGAGCATGTATGTACTGCTGGTCTTTGCTTTGAGATCCATGGATTTAGGTTCCTTCTTTCAGTTTCTTACCTTGTGGTAGGAGAACTGGAGGGGATGTCTCTCCAGTTTCTTAGCTCAGCCTAGATCTCATCTTTATAACATATATTCTTGTATGTTTTTGTCTTTATTCCAAGCTTCTGCCTTAACATATTTACAAAAATTCTTGGAGTTAAGGGCAAAGCTAGTTGTGACAGTATAAGCATAATATGAAGAATGGGAATATCATACTAAATTTTATAATATATTTCTCATGTAAAAATTCTCTTAATTTCACAAAAAATGTTCCAGAAATGCTGATATTTCAAACATACAAACTCAGATCTTCCCATCATAACTAGAAACATGGCAAAAGTCTAGCATAGAGACCCATGAATCAATTTAGTCTGATTCATTTTCTGTCTTGGTGATTAAATATGCTTGATTACCATCATTCCCTGGTGGCTCAGACTGTAAAGCGTCTGTCTACAATGCAGAAGACCTGGGTTCAATCCCTGGGTTGGGAAGATCCCCTGGAGAAGGAAATGGCAATCCACTCCAGGACTATTGCCTAGAAAATCCCATGGACAGAGAAGCCTGGTAGTCTACAGCCCATGGGGTCGCAAAGAGTCGGACACGACTGAACGACTTCACTTCACTTCACTTCACTTCAAGGCATGTGCCAATGTTTCCAGACTCTGGTTGAAAAGCTCTGAAGTTAGTGATGGAACACTGATAAATTTTTCAACTGCTTTCTCTTTTATCTTGAACTTATACTGTTGAGAGTTATGTGTTTCCTTTGGCAAAGAAAAAATTACTAAATAGACTGGAACTTTATTTCCAACCTATTTCCAGTTGAATGTTCTGATTACTTTAGAGCACTTTCCCATGAAGCCATTGCTAGACTTTCATCTTTGTGTGTTATATTCTGAAGTTCTAAAGAAATAGTCACTTCAGTCAGACCATTACCCTACTTCCCTGTTCTTGCTTGGGATGCACAGACCGAAAGAATTGAGTCTACATTTTAAATCAACCTTTGTGTTTGGTCCATTTACTCATTAAAGCATATAAATAATAAGTTAATAAAGCCACTGGGCTTCCCTGGTGGCTAAGAAGGTAAAGAATCCACATGCAATGTGAGAAACCTGGTTTTGATCCCTAGGTTGGAAACATCCCGTGGAGAAGGGAATGGCTACCCATTTTAGGATTCTTGCCTGGAGAATCCCATGGACAGAGGAGTCTGGTGAGCTGCAGTCCATGGGGTTTCAGAGAGTCAGATATGACTGACTGACTAAGAACACGAAAAAAGCCACTAACACATTGCAACTCACTGTAATGCCTTTTACTAATCCACAAGTCTACTTTATTGAACAAACAAAATATAAGCTTCATGAAACCTGGGGCCATATCTGTCTTATTCATTGCCATTTCAACACCATCTACAATATGTGAAACAGATTAATGAATCAGCAAATATATGTTAAATAAATGAATGAAGAAGCCCTACTAACACTGTGCCCCATTACCTGATAATATTCCAGTCACATATACATAAAATTAAGACATATTAACAAAAAGGCAAAGCTTCATGAGAAATATAAAGCTTCACATACATCAGAATATAAATCTTTTTTTCCCATTTTCTCTTCTTTATAGATAGAATAATGGGGGAATCTTTTTAATGTTCTAGAATAATTCAGATATTTTAACTTCAAAATGAAAAACTCTAACAGCTTAGCAAAGATGCAATATAACACACAGGGCAAGGGCAGGAGCCCTCCTGTCAGACTGCCTTGGTTCATATCCACTGCTGCCACCAGCTGGCCTTGGACAACTAACCTAAAATCTCTGGCTCTTGGTTTATTTTTCTGAAAAGAGAGATAATAATAGGACCTACCTCACAGGATATGTGGGGTTAATGATTGTGCCTGTTTTTGTCTATTGTCTCTCAGCCCAAATTTATTCTTTCCTCTTCTGATTTCTGGTGCTGAAGAGGGACTCTACAAACTACTTTTCTTAGATCCCTTTGCCAATGGACATCTCATTTTTCTACCAACAGGAAGCATAGAGACAGACTGGAAAATAGGAGGAGGAAGAAAGGACCTCCTCATGTTTTCAGGGCTGTTTTGTCAACATTATTTATGGCCATTTATTTGAGCTTCCATCTCATTTTTTAAATTTTGTCTTAATTGAAGGATAATTACTTTGCAGAATTTTGTTGTTTTCTTTCAAACCTCAACATGAATCATCCATAGGTATACATATATCCCCTTCCTTTTGAACCTCCCTCCCATATCCCTCCCCACCCCACCCCTCTAGGTTGATACAGAGCCTATGTTTTAGTTTCCTGAAACATACAGCAAATTCCCATTGGCTATCTATTTTACATATGGTAATCTAAGTTTCACTGTTACTCCCTTCATACATCTCACCCTCTCCTCCCCTCTCGCCATGTCCATAAGTCTATTCTCTATGTCTGTTTGTCCATTGCTGCCCTGCAAATAAATTCTTCAGTACCATTTTCTAGATTCCATATATATGCATTAGAATATGATATTTATCTTTCTCTTTCTGACTTCCTTCATTCTGTATAATAGGTCCTAGGTTCACCCACCTCATTAGAACCTACTCAAAGGCATTCCTTTTTATGGTTGAGTAAAATTCCATTGTGTATATGTACCATGACTTCTTTATCCATTCATTTGTTGATAGTCATCTAGGTTGCTTTCATGTTCTAGCTATTATAAATAGTGCTGCAGTGAACAATGGGATACATGTGTCTTTTTCCATTTTGGTTTCCTCAGGGTATATGCCTAGGAAAGGAATTGCTGGGTCATATGGTGGTTTTATTTCTAGTTTTTTAAGGAATCTTCATACCATCTTCCATAGTGGCTGTATCAGTTTGCATTCCCACCAACAGTGTAAGAGTGTCCCCTTTTCTCCACACCCTCTCTAGCATTTATTGTTTGTAGACATTTTGATGATGGCCATTCTGACCAGTGTGAGGTAATATCTCATTGAAGTTTTGGTTTCCATTTCTCTAATAATGAGCAATGTTAAGCATCTTTTCATGTGTTTGTTAGCCATCTGTATGTCTTCTTTGAAGAAATGTCTGTTTAGGTATTTTTCCCTCTTTTTGATTGGGTTATTTGTTTCTCTGGTATTGAGTTGTGTGAGCTGCTTGTATATTTGGGAAGTTAATAGCTTGTCAGCTGTTTCATTTGCTATTATTTTCTCCCATTCTGAGGGTTGTCTTTTCACCTTACTTTTAGTTTCCTTTGCTGTGCAAAAGCTTTTATGTTTAATCAGGTCCCACTTATTTAAGTTTGTTTTTATTTCCATTACTCTAGGAGGTGGGTCACAGAGGATCTTGCTTTGATTTATGTCATTGAGTGTTCTGCCTATGTTTTCCTCTAAGTGTTTTATAGTTTCTGGTCTTACATTTAGATCTTTAATCTATTTTGTGTTTATCTTTCTCCATGGTGTTAAGAAGTGTTTTAATTTCATTCTTTTACATGTAGCTGTACAGTTTTCCCAGCACCATTTACTGAAGAGGCTGTCTTTGCCCCATTGTAATTCTTGTCTCCTTTGTCAAAAATAAGGTACCCATAAGTACATGGGTTTATTTCGGGGCTTTTTATCTTGTTCCCTTGGTCTATATTTCTGTTTTTGTGCCAGTACCATACTGTCTTGATGAGTGTAGCTTTGTAGTATAATCTGAAGTCAGGAAGGTCAATTCCTAGACTGCTTTGGCTATTCAGGGTCTTTTGTGTTTCCATATGAATTGTGAAATTTTTTGTTCTAATTCTGAGAAAAATGCCATTAGTAATTTGATAAGGATCACATTGAATCTGGAGATTGCATTTGGTAGTATAGTCATTTTCACAATATTGATTCTTCCTACCCAGGAACATAGAATATTTCTCCATCTGTTTATGCCATCTTTGATTTCTTTCATTAGTGTCTTATAATTTTCTGGGTACAGTTCTTTGGTCTCCTCAGATAAGTTCATTCCTAGATATTTAATTCTTTTTGTTGAAATGGTGAATGGGATTGATTCCTTAATTTCTTTTTCTAATTTTTCATTGTTAGTATACACAAATGCAAGTGATTTCTGTGTATTGATTTTATATCCTGTGATTTTGCTAAATTCACAGATTAGCCTAGTAATTTTTTGATAACATCTTTGGGTTTTCTATGTATAGCATCATGTCATCTGCAAACAGTGAGAACTTTACTTCTTTTCAGATCTAGATTCCTTTTATTTCTTTTCTTCTCTGATTGCTATAGCTAGGACTTCCATAACCATGTTAAAGAAGAGTGGTGAAAATGGACACTCTTGTCGTGTTCAGTTTTTCACCATTGAGAATAATGTTTGCTTTGGGTTTATCATAAGGTTCAGTATTCTCAACGCAAGAATACTGAACTGGCTTGCCATTCCCTTCTCCAGTGGACCATGTTCTGAAAAGGCAATATGATAGGATACTGAAAGAGGAACTCCCCAGGTCATTAGGTGCCCAATATGCTAATCAAGATCAGAGGAGAAATAACTACAGAAAGAATGAAGGGATGGAGCCAAAGCAAAAATAATACCCAGCTGTGGATGTGACTGGTGATAGAAGCAAGATCCGATGCTGTAAAGAGCAATATTGCGTAGGAATCTGGAATGTCAGGTCCATGAATCAAGGCAAATTGGAAGTGGTCAAACAAGAGATGGCAGGGTGAATGTTGACATTCTAGGAATCAGCGAACTAAAATGGACTGGAATGGGTGAATTTAACTCAGATGACCATTATATCTACTACTGAGGGCAGGAATCCCTCAGAAGAAATGGAGTAGCCATCATGGTCAACAAAAGAGTCCGAAATGCAGTACTTGGATGCAATCTCAAAAATGACAGAATGATCTCTGTTTGTCTCCAAGGCAAACCATTCAATATGACAGTTATCCAAGTGTATGCCCCAATCAGTAATGCTGAAGAAGCTGAAGTTGAACTGTTTTATGAAGACATACAAGGCATTTTAGAACTAACACCCAAAAAAGATGTCCTTTTCATTATAGGGGACTGGAATGCAAAAGCAGGAAGTCAAGAAACACCTGGAGTAACAGGCAAATGTGGCCTTGGGATGTGGAATGAAGCAGGGCAAAGACTAATAGAGTTTTGCCAAGAAAATGCACTGGTCATAGCAAACACCCTCTTCCAACAACACAAGAGAAGACTCTACTCATGGACATCACCAGATGGTCAACACCAAAATCAGATTGATTATATTCTATGCAGCCAAAGATGGAGAAGCTCTATACAGTCAACAAAAACAAGACCAGGAGCTGACTGTAGCTCAGATCATGAACTCCTTATTACCAAATTCAGACCTAAATTGAAGAAAGTAGGGAAAACTGTTAGACCATTCAGGTATGACCTAAATCAAATCCCTTATGATTATACAGTGGAAGTGAGAAATAGATTTAAGGGTCTAGATCTGATAGATAGAGTGCCTGATGAACTATGGAATGAAGTTCGTGACATTGTACAGGAGACAGGGATCCAGACCATCCCCATGGAAAAGAAATGCAAAAAAACAAAATGGCTGTCAGGGGAGGCCTTACAAATAGCTTTGAAGAGAAGAGAGGTGAAAAGCAAAGGAGAAAAGGAAAGATATAAGCATCTGAATACAGAGTTCCAAAGAATAGCAAGAAGAGATAAGAAAGGCTTCTTCAGCGATCAATGCAAAGAAATAGAGGAAAACAACAGAATGGGAAAGACTAGAGATCTCTTCAAGAAAATTAGAGATACCAAGGGAAAATTTCATGCAAAGATGGGCTTGATAAAGGACAGAACTGGTATGGCCCTAGCAGAAGCAGAATATATTAAGAAGAGGTGGCAAGAATACACGGAAGAACTGTACAAAAAAGATCTTCACGACCCAGATAGTCATGATGATGTGATCACTAATCTAGAACCAGACATCTTGGAATGTGAAGTCAAGTGGGCCTTAGAAAGCATCACTACGAACAAAGCTAGTGGAGGTGATGAAATTCCAATTGAGCTGTTTCAAATCCTGAAAGATGATGCTGTGAAAGTGCTGCACTCAAAATGCCGGCAAATTTGGAAAACTCAGCAGTGGCCACAGGACTGGAAAAGGTCAGTTTTCATTCCAAACCCAAAGAAAGGCAATGCCAAAGAATGCTCAAACTACCACACAATTGCACTCATCTCACATGCTAGTAAAGTAATCCTCAAAATTCTCCAAGCCAGGCTTCAGCAATACATGAACCGTGAACTTCCTGACGTTCAAGCTGGTTTAGAAAAGGCGGAGGAACCAGAGATCAAATTGCCAACATCCGCTGGATCATGGAAAAACCAAGAGAGTTCCAGAAGAACATCTATTTCTGCTTTATTGACTATGCCAAAGCCTTTGACTGTGTGGATCACAATAAACTGTGGAAAATTCTGAAAGAGATGGAAGTACCAGACCACCTAACCTGCCTCTTGAGAAATCTGTATGCAGGTCAGGGAGCAACAGTGAGAACTGGACATGGAACAACAGACTGGTTCCAAATAGGAAAAGGAGTACGTCAAGGCTGTATATTGTCACCCTGCTTATTTAACTTCTATGCAGAGTACATCATGAGAAACACAGGACTGGAAGAAACACAAGCTGGAATCAAGATTGCCGGGAGAAATATCAATAACCTCAGATATGCAGATGACACCACCCTTATGGCAGAAAGTGAAGAGGAGCTAAAAAGCCTCTTGATGAAAGTGAAAGAGGAGAGTGAAAATGTTGGCCTAAAGCTCAACATTCAGAAAACGAAGATCATGGCATCCGGTCCCATCATGTCATGGAAAATAAATGGGGAAACAGTGGAAACAGTGTCAGACTTTATTTTTGGGGGCTCCAGAATCACTGCAGATGATGACTGCAGCCATGAAATTAAAAGATGCTTACTCCTTGGCAGAAAAGTTATGACCAACCTAGACAGCATATTCAAAAGCAGAGACATTACTTTGCCGACTAAGGTCCATCTAGTCAAGGCTATGGTTTTTCCTGTGGTCATGTATGGATGTGAGAGTTGGACTGTGAAGAAGGCTGAGCACCTAAGAATTGATGCCTTTGAACTGTGGTGTTGGAGAAGACTCTTGAGAGTCCCTTGGACTGCAAGGTGATCCAACCAGTCCATTCTGAAGGACATCAGCCCTGGGATTTCTTTGGAAGGAATGATGCTAAAGCTGAAACTCCAGTACTTTGGCCACCTCATGTGAAGAGTTGATTCACTGGAAAAGACTCTGATTCTGGGAGGAATTGGAGGCAGGAGGAGAAGGGGACGACAGAGGATGAGATGGCTGGATGGCATCACAGACTCGATGGACGTGAGTCTGAGTGAACTCCAGGAGATGGTGATGAATAGGGAGGCCTGGCGTGCTGCAATTCATGGGGTCGCAAAGAGTCAGACACGACTGAGTGACTGAACTGAACTTGAGTTTATCATATATGGTGTTTACTACATTGAGATAGATTCCTTCTATCCCCACTTTTTGAAAAGTTTTAATCATAAATGTTTGCTGAATTTTGTCAAAGCCTTTTTCTGCATCTATTGAGATCATCATATGGCTTTTTCTTTCAATTTGTTGATATGATGTATCACATTGATTGATTTGAGTATATTGAAGAATCCTTGTATCCCTGGAAGAAACTCAGCTTGATCGTGGTGTATGAGCTTTTTAATGTGCTATTGAATTCTGTTTGCTAAAATTTTGTTGAGTATTTTTGCATCTATGTTCATCAGTGATATTTGTCTGTAGTTTTCCTTTTTGTGTTGTCTTTGTCTGGTTTTGGTATCAGGGTGATGGCCTTGCAGAATGAATTTGGAAGTGTTCCTTCCTCTGCAATTTTTGGAAAGAGTTTTAGAAGGATAGGCATTAGCTCTTCTATGAATGTTTAATAGAATTCTTCTGTGAAGCCATCTGGTCCTGGGCTTTTGTTTTTTGGGAGATTTTTGATCACGGCTTCAATATCAATGCTTGTATTTGAGTTGTTGATAATTTCTATTTCTTCCTGGTTCAGTCTTTGAAGATTGAATTTTTCTAAGAATCTGTCCATTTCTTCCAGGTTATCCATTTTATTGCCACATAATTGTTCATAATAGTCTCTTATGGTCCTTCGTATTTCTGCACTGTCTGTTGTAACCTCTCCTGTTTCATTTCTAATTTTGTTGATTTGATTCTTCTCTCTTTTTTCCTTGATGAGTCTGGCCAAAGGTTTGTAAATTTTGTTTATCTTCTCAAGTAACCAGTTTTTAGTTTTATAAATCTTTACTATTGTGTATTTCATTTCTTTTTCACTTATTTCTATTCTGGTCTTCATAATTTCTTTCCTTCTAACTTTGGGGGTTTTTGTTGTTCTTTTCTTTTTTCCAGTTGTTTTAGCTGTAATGTTAGATTGTCTGTTGTTTTTCCTGTCTCTTGAGGTAGGACTGTATTGCTATAAACGTCCCTCTTGAATTGCTTTTGTTGCATCCCATAGGTTTTGAGTTGTCATCTTTTCATTATTATTTGTTTCTAGAAATGTTTTGATTTCCCTTTTGATTTCTTCAGTAACCTGTTGGTTATTTAGAAATGTGTTGGTTAATCTCCATGTATTTGTGTTTCTTATAGTTTTTTTTTTTCTTGTAATTGATATCTAGTCTCATAGTGCTGCAGTTGGAAAAGATGCTTGATATTATTTCAGTTTTCTTAAATTTACTGAGGCTTGATTTGTGACCCAAGATGTGGTCTATACCAGAGAATGTTACATGTGCACTTGAGAAGAAGGTGTATTTTTCTGCATTGGGGTGGAATGTCCTGAAGATATCAATGAGATCCATCTCATCTAATGTATCATTTAAGGCTTGTGTTTCCATATTAATTTTCTGTTTTGATGATCTGTCCCTTGGTGTAAATGGGGTGTTAAAGTCTCCTATTACTATTGCATTACTGTCAATTTCTTCTTTTATGTCTATCGGTGTTTGTCTTATGTATTGTCGTTCTCCTATGTTGGATGCATTGATATTTACAATTGTTATGTCTTCCTCATGGACTGATCCCTTGATCATTAAGTAGTGTATTTCCTTATCTCTTGAAACATTCTTCATTTTAAGGTTTATTTTGTCTGATATGAGCATTGTTACTCCAGTTTTCTTTTGCTTTCAATTTGCATGGAATATATTTTTCCATCCTCTCACTTTCAGTATATATGTCTTTAGGTCTGAAGTGGGTTTCTTGCAGACAGTAAATATATGGGTCTTGTTTTTGTATCCATTCAGCCAGTCTGTGTCTTTTGGTTGGAGCATTTAATCTGTTTACATTTAAAGTAATTATTGATAGTTACTTTGGTTTCTATTGCCATTTTCTTAATTGTTTGGTGTTTGATTTTGTAGCTCTTTTTCATCTCTGATATTTCTTGACTATATATAACTCCCTTTAACATTTTTTGTAAAGCTGGTTTGCTGGTACTGAATTCTCTTAACTTTTGCTTGTCTGAAAAGCTTGTTATTTCTCCATCAATTCTGAATGAGATCCTTGCAGGGTACAGTAATCTTGGTTGTAGATTTTTCCCTTTCAGTACTTTATATATATTCTTCCATTTCCTTCTGGCCTGCAGAGTTTCTGTTGAAAGATCAGCTGTTAAGTGTATGGGGTTTCCCTTGTATGTTACTTTTTGCTTTTCCCTTGCTGCTTTTAATATTCTTTGTGTTTAATCATTGTTAGTTTGACTAGCATTTGTCTTGGCATATTTCTCCTTGAGTTTATCCTGTAAGGGACTCTTTGTGCCTCTTGGACTTGATTGACAATTTCCTTTTCCATATTGGGGAAATTTTTAACTATAATCTCATCAAAAATTTTCTCATACCATTTATTTTTCTCTTCTTCTTCTGAGACCCTATAATTCGAATATTGGTGTGTTTGATATTGTCCCAGAGGTCTCTGAGACTGTCCTCAGTTCTTTTCATTCTTTTTACTTTCTTCTGCTCTTCAGAAGTTATTTCCACCATTTTATCTTCCAGCTCACTGATTCATTCTTCTGCTTCAGAATTTCTGCTATTGATTCTTTCTAGAGTATTTTTAATTTCAGTAATTGTGCTGTTTGTCTCTGTATGCTTATTCTTTAATTCTTCTAGGTCTTTGTTTATTGATTCTTGCATTTTCTCCATTCTGTTCTCAAGGTTTTTGATCATCCTTACTATCATTATTCTAAATTCTTTTTCAGATAGTTTGACTATTTCCTCTTCTTTTATTTGGACTTCTGTGTTTCTAGTTTGATCCTTCCTTTGTGCAGTATTTCTCCACCTTTTCATTATTTTTTTTTTAACTTATTGTGTTTGAGGTCTCCTTTTCCCAGGCTTCAAGGTTGAATTATTTCTTCCTTTTAGTTTCTGCCCACCTAAGGTTGGTACAGTGGTTTGTATAGGGTGAGATGTATGCTAAATTTTTTTTGTGTGTGGTTTTGTTCCTCTGAAGGGCAAGGCTGAGTGAGGTGGTAATCCTGTCTGTTGATGATTGGGTTCGTATTTTTGTTTTGTTTTATGGATGAGGCACAGGTGCTACTGGTGGTTGGGTAATTTGGGTCTTATATTCAAGTAGTTTCTTTTGTGGGAGTTCTCACCATTTGATACTCCTTAGGGTTAGTTCTCTGGTAGTGTAGGGTCTTGGAGTCAGTACTTCCACTCCAAAGGCTCAGGGTTTGATCTCTGGTCAGGATTAAAGATTCCACAAGTGGTTTGTTATGGCATTAAGTGAGATTAAAACACATACCCAAAATCAAGAAACCAAAGATGAACCCCAAACTAAAAGCAGATAGAAAATCAGGCAAATAATAATTAAAATAATGGAATATACACGTACACATCCACAAGCAAAATCAAAACAGTCCAACAAAAATAAAGTACAATAGATTGACCTGGCAAACAAAGGTAACCAAAATTTATATCTACCAATTAAAAACAAAGCTAACTAAAGCACAAACTGGAAAACAAAACTAAAGCAAGGTGCCAACTAGGGAATAAAGCAATGAAAGCAAAGCTAACAAATATCTTGAAAAAAAAGGAAAGAAAGAATAGATATGCAAAGCTAAATAGAGGTAGATAAAGAAGGTTTATATACATTAAAGATTAACTGCAAGGGGAAAAGAACAGTAAGAAAAGCAAGTGAAAGTCACTCAGTTGTGTCTGACTCTTTGTGACCCCATGGACTTTACAGTCCATGAAATTCTCCACGCCAGAATACTGGAGTGAGTAGCCTTTCCCTTCTCCAGGGGATCTTCCGAATCCAGGGACTGAACTCAGGTGTCCTGCATTGCAGCAGATTTTTTACCAGCTGAGCCACAAGGGAAGCCCAAGAATACTGGAGTGGGTAGCCTTTCCCTTCTCCAGTGGATCTTCCAGGGTCTCCTGCACTGCAGATGGATTCTTTACAAACTGAGTTATTAAATAAAGGAATAAATGTAGGAAAAATAATATTAGGTTTTAAAAAATTAAAATTAAAAAAAGAAAAAAAGAAGAAGAAAAAAAAATAGGAAAACTCCACAGAACTGCAAAAGGCCAACATAGAGGCAGAGGTTAATAACAATAAAAAGTATGATTTTAAAAAAATTCAAAAGCTCAATTAGATTTGATAATGCCAATAAAATTGACAACTGCAATGAGGGGTTGAGGTGGGGAGGAAAGAAGAAAAAGAAAAAGAAAAAAAAAATCCAAAAGAAACTACAAAACAAGTCAAAACACAAGAATAATAAATGTTTTTCTTGAGTCACTGCTGTCAGTATCTTTTCCCTCACTGGGAGTCACAGTCCCTCTCACCTTCCTAGGATGCCCTCCAACATTGTGCTGGTTTCTGGACTCACTGTGGGGGCAGCTCAGATTCTAATCTGGTCCTACTCCTGTGTGTTCTTGCCTCCTATGCCCACAGCTATCAGAACTAGTGTGTTTTCTTTTGTGGGAGCTCTCAATGGCCTTTTATATTTCCATAGACACAGCCTGCCTAGTTGATTGTGTGGATTTAATCTGCAGCTTGTACAGCTGGTGGAGAGGTTTTGGGTCTTCTTCCTTAGCTGCACTGCTCCTGGGTTTCAATTGTGGTTTTATTTCTACCTCTGCATGTGGGTCATCCACTGGGGTTTGCTCCTGAGGCTGCCCTGGAGGACTTGGGTCTCCCCCAGTGAGGGCCAGGTGCAGAGGTGGTGCAGCTGCTTGGGTCACAGCATTTCTGGCAGCACCAGGTACTCAGGGGAGTTGGCAGCTATGGCAGTAGGAAGTATAGTGTTCTAGAAGGACATGGTAACCAATATTGGCCAATATACTCTAGTATTCTTGCCTGGAGAAACCCCCTAACAGAGAAGCCTGACAGGCCACAGTTTACAGAGTCACAGAGTTGGACATGACTGAAGCTACCCTGAATGCATAGATTCGAGACCTTTTTTTTTTTTTTTTTTTTTTTTGCCTGTGGCAGCTCTGCCCCAGTGAGGATTGAGCATGAAGGTGGCATAGCTGCTTGTGTCATGGAGACCCCGGTGTTGAGCCTCCATCTTACTGTGATATTGAATGTTTTGCCTTGGAGATGAACAGAGATCATTCTGTCATTTTTGAGATTGCATCCAAGTACTGCATTTCGGACTCTTTTGTTGACCATGATGGCTACTCCATTTCTTCTGAGGGATTCCTGCCCTCAGTAGTAGATGTAATGGTCATCTGAGTTAAATTCACCCATTCCAGTCCATTTTAGTTCGCTGATTCCTAGAATGTCGACGTTCACTCTTGCCATCTCTTGTTTGACCACTTCCAATTTGCCTTGATTCATGGACCTGACATTCCAGGTTCCTATGCAATATTGCTCTTTACAGCATGGGACTTTGCTTCTATCATCAATCACATCCACAGCTGGATATTGTTTTTGCTTTGTCTCCATCCCTTCATTCTTTCTGGAGTTATTTCTCCACTGATCTCCAGTAGCGTGTTGGGCACCTACTGACCTGAGGAGTTCCTCTTTCAGTATCCTATCATTTTGCCTTTTCATACTGTTCATGGGGTTCTCAAGGCAAGAATACTGAAGTGGTTTGCCATTCCCTTCTCCAGTGGACCACATTCTGTCAGACCTCTCCACCATGACCTGCCTGTCTTGGGTTGCCCCACAGGCATGGCTTAGTTTCATTGAGTTAGAGAAGGCTGTGGTCCTAGTGTGATTAGATTGACTAGTTTTCCGTGAGTATGGTTTCAGTGTGTTTGCCCTCTGATGCCCTCTTGCAACACCTGCCGTCTTACTTGGGTTTCTGTTACCTTGGGTGTGGGGTATCTCTTCACAGCTGCTCCAGCAAAGCGCAGCCACTGCTCCTTACCTTGAATGAGGGATATCTCCTCACTGCCGCCCTTCTTGACCTTCAACGTGGGATAGCTCCTCTAGGCCCTCCTGCGCCCACGCAGATGAGAAAGATACTCATCTACAGCTAAAAAACAGTATACAGTAGGCATGAGATAAATATTTTCAGAAAATAGATTAATCAATGTCCCTCTTAACTCTTTATTAAGGCACTTCTCTAGCTATCTGTGGTTTAAAAAAATAATAATAATGAAACTTTTTTTTTTTCATTTTTAACCCTCCACAGAATGATATGTGGTCCCCTGAACACAATCAAAATGTACTAGCTTGTTTTACCTATGAGCCAGGAAATGAGTTCAATATACTCAAACCATTCTATTAATAGACGCTGTTCAAAAAAATAAGGCCACTGATCATGAGCATGAATATTGGGGTCATATTGTACTGACAAAAGACTTTCTAAACCCTACTCTCAATTTATACACTTATCTTTTGTGGATTGGTTACCAATAGTTTAAATGGTCCAGAACACACTTTGAGTAGCACTGTTATTCACTTCTTCTGTTAGAAAATTCTCATTGATTGTGAGGTTTGGTTCTTTCTCAATAAGACTGAATTTTCTTTAATTATAGAGTTTTCTAACTATACACAGAGAAGAAAAGCTTGAATTATATTGGAGAATGTTGGGGCCAGCCCAACAATAAACCTACCTGAGGGAGAGGTGCTGCAGAAGAATAAGGAAAAAGAAGATTCAGAAATAAAGTGGGGATCAGAGGGCTGATGCCATTCCCAGGCAAAAGCCCAGATCCTAATCCCTGCATGCCTTTTATTGTTAACTTCTACTTTTTTATTCACGCTCTAAAGATATCTGTTCTTTACAATCTCAGTGCACAATTCTCAAGGTCAAACCTTCAGGCGTTTCATGACTTTGTTTATCCCTTCAGCTAGTGATGCCCTTTTTTAGCAACTCCCTCAAGGCTCTGTTTATGGGAACAGTCACAGATGGATTTCCATCAGTCACATCAGTATGTCAACATCTTGTTTTCAAGATGACTTTCCAGGATATACTTTTTTACTGCTCCCAGCCCTTCGCCTGGGGGTGATGAGAAAGTCATTCTTATTTTTCAAAGAAAGCCTGTTAATTATAGTACAGGCCTGTGCATAGCATATTCCCTACAGAGAACATGTGAATGATGAGTCATATAGGCTGTCATTTTTAAAAGAATGGTGCAGGGCAACTCTTGAAATGTCTTAGTATCTTAATCCAATTAAAAGCATGCCATCTCACCTTCCTTTCCCTAGGCAGGAACTACTAGCCATATCTTATACTTCCTAATCTTCATTTCTTTTGAAGTAGGATATCTTACCCTACTATGTTCCCTTCTTCTTCCCTATTTACCCTTCCAAGCTCAAACCCAAAGCCACCTATTCCATGAAGTCCTCGCCAATCCTCCAGTAACAATCTATTTAACCACACAGAGTTAATACAGACTTCCTGGGACTGAAGGTTTTGGGTGTTTTTGTTTTTGTTTTTCATTTTAGTTCATTTATCTTCTTTAAAGATTTTTACTTCCTTGAGTCAAAGTCCCTTTCTTAGAAAATTTTGTGTCCTCCTAAGAAACTGCATGTGGACTACATAAAGGTTTTCCCTAACTGCAAATTTTTACATCAAAATGATATGGTGAGATATCCTTGCTCATAGAGGATGGCAGCAAAAGAAGGAAACACGCATTTGATTACCAAGGAAGTGACTAGATTTTAGTACACCATACAGTTTTTTAAACCAAACCATCGTGAGACCAATACTTATATTTGGAAATCCTTGTGTAAAGGAGATTTTTATGAATGCAGAATAAAATGAAACAGTTCCAGTTTGGAATAAAAATAATCTTGAGATAAGTATTTATGAGCAGTCTGAATAATCTAGCAAATAGTTTCATTTTTAGGGGGTAATAATAAATGAAAGTTAAAAAATTTATTAGAGAATGTAGTGAAACAATTTGTCTACATTGGAAATAATTACTGGTGAGGCACAGACTTCATGTATGGAGAGTTTTTTCTTTATGCATAAGGAATATTTCTATCTCTTTTTAGCCAAAAATAGTATATAAAAGCTTCAGATTTCTTTGTCTTTAAAGAAAGAATTTACCAAGCAAGTAAATAACAATTTAGTCTCTATCTAAATTATTTAAAATCCCTTAATCTTAAATGATTTGTTTTTCTTATATGAAAATGTCAAAGGAATAGTAGAAATAATTCCATTGAAAGAGTCTTGTTACACCACACATATTTTTAGCTGTGGCCCTGTAGCCAGTTTTAGAATTCTCTGCGTATCTTCACACTTGTCTGAAAATGAGATTTTAAAATATGTGATCTCCATGTTTCTTTTCATCAGAAATAAGAAGAGTGTTTTTGAAATGGAAATTTCTCTCTAAGATGAGAAGCTTCAGTGATTGTTGAACTACACCAAGGGGCAATTTGATGTTTCCCCAGTAGTTTTGGGGCTAAGTCAAAGCTTTTGAACCTTTAAAGGTGATAGAAAAAAAATGACTCAGGATAACAATTTCAAAATCTGCCTAGCTTCTGGCATGCTTGGCAGTATTATTTTAACCTCAACCTTATCAGAACCTTTGTTTCAACAAAGCACATTCCTTTGCTATCAAACTTTCCTCTATATGCCATATATGTCACAAAAATATGTTTTGACCTTGACTCCAATTTGGGAAATATGTTTCATGCTATAGTCCATTTTAAGTAGAGCCTATTATAATGGAAGCTGATGCATAGTTAATTTCTGACTAGTACTTCATAAATTACTTAGACCACCTTTTCCTGTGAATTAAAAGAATGTCCATTAAGGTTTCTCAGAGATTGTGCTAGCATTGGCTGTGCATTTTCTCCTTGTTTATAGGTTTTGTAGTACTTCTTTTGCTATGACCATTTCTCCAGTCCCTGAGAATTATAAGATCCATGAAAATGAGTAAATCAGAGAATGACAGTTCCACTCAAATCTAATTCTATGCAAACACTACTTAGGATAAGACTGACAGACCATCTTTTTGTTTTGTCCTTTCTCATGGCAGGGATGTGAGTGAAGACAAGCAAGAAGTATGTTGATCAAATAATTAAGAGATCCTGACACTGAGTGCAGATAAGATACATGATTTTTTACATGCTTCTTGTTGGTGTTGCTTATTTTTTTGTTCTTATATTGGGAATTATGTATAGTCAGCCTTACTTTGGAGCTATATTGCACCAAAACAATGGTTACTGAAGTATTTAAGTGAATTTTTAATAATAACTATTATTATTATGAAAAGCTATAGAACTTTCCCCCAGACCCACTGTACTACCAGAAATACATTTGTAAAGATATGCAAAAAAAGGAGTTCACCAGAATTGTGAGCCTACAGCATATCTCTCTGCCAAAGGTCAGCAATGAAAATTGCACTAAGAACATCATTTAGTCATAAAAGACAGACTGATGACATCTTCATTTCAGTTCAGTCTCTCAGTCATCCGACTCTTTGCAACCCCGTGAACCACAGCATGCCAGGCCTCCCTGCCCATCACCAACTCCCAGAGTCCACCCAAACCCATGTCCATCGAGTCAGTAATGCCATCCAACCATCTCAACCTCTGTTATCCCCTTCTCCTCCTGCCCTCAATCTTTCCCAGCATCTTAGCCTATAGGTAACTTCTGTGCCAGTAATTTAATTTGGAAGGATAGTCTTTTGCCAAAAGTGTCTAGATAATGAAACTATAATAATATATCTTAATTTTATTAAGGCTGCTACAGCAGATTGCTCTGTATTTTCAATATTTTTCATTCAGTAAATTTTAAAGATTTTATTGTCTTTATTCAATAATTCATGAATTGGGCTGCATCCCATCCAGCAGACAAAGGGCTCTGAAGAGTTATACAAAATGAAATGTTTTTATAGGCAAAAGATAGTAGAAACAAGGAAGTTATATTAGGGGGAAAAAATAAAAGCACATTGGTTATTGTAAGGATGCTTTCCCTTAGGTGATGGCAGGGGTCTATAAGGCAGGTGACCTAATTAGTGTTGATCAGGTGATTCCTGATTGACTGCTTTGATTCCATTTCTGCGAGACTGAAACCATAATCGAGTTTCAATTAAGTGAGGTGGAGGTTAGCATAAGTGATTCCATTTGGGGACCACTGTCTAATTTTTAACTCTGAGAATGAAAGAATGGTCAGGTAGGAGAAAAGAAAAAGCTATATGAATATTTGAAATGGCATGTACCAGTCACTGCAATAGAGATGAGCAATGCACACTGGTAGCACAAGGCAGGGAAAGACTAACTTCCCTTAGCACTGGGGGAAGATCTTACAATGAGAACATACAGTTGAGAAAGTTATTTGTGATGAGTAGAAATTTTCCAAACAGACAATTGAGTAGAGAATAGGAACAAAAGAGGTATGAAACAGCATGAGCCAACAAAATGCAAGTACTCCAAGGGAAAATTAAAGGGCCTCTTATGTCATTCAGTAGTTTGGGAATTTATGTCCTAGACAATGGGAAGAATTTAAGAAAAATGCTTTCTTAAAGCAATGAAATAGTATGGTCATATTTGCTACTTGGAGGTCACTCTGAATGAAACATACAGAATTGACTCACACCAATTAAATGTAAAGTTAGTAGTTCAGAGAGCCTTGTTATCACTTGAGTCTGAAGGAAAGAGGTAGAAGATGATGAAAGGAAGGAACTAATTTGAAAGGCTCTCAAGAGGAAAATGGACTCATAACAATGACATTGAATGAAGTGGGTTCACTTATTTCTTCAGTGCTTTACCTAGGCAGATTACTAGTCCCTAGGGATACAACTAACTAGAATATACATAGAACTCATGGCGTAACAGAAGGGGCAGAACTTTAAAGAAGCCTTTACAGTGGTATGTGAGTATTTTATTGGGGTAAGATGGGTTGCTATGGCAGCAGAGCGCAGAGCTCCCAAATGTAGACTGGAGATTAGGGAGTATTTTGCTGGGGAAATAAAATCTAAACTGAGACCTAAGAGGAAAGAGATGGAGGGGAGATTTGCAAAAACAGATGAGAGCATTTGAAAAGCCTTTAAGGTGAAAAATGATGTCATGGGAGAGAAAACCTAAAATAATTTGTAAGGAGATAAGAAGAGGTAATAAAAGTAAGCAGCCAACAGAGCCGCCTCCACTTGAAAGGTAATGTTGAACTACTGTGAGATTTTCAATCATAGAAATTTACATTTTAATTTTATATTTATATTTGAATTATATTTGTATATTTGAATTTTAAGATACTCACCCTGGCTGTGATTCAGAGAACTCATAGCTAGAAAAGGACAGCCTTTGTCTTTGCCATGTTACAGTATTCATCACACTTTGCTCAGCTTCTTTGTTAAGGATAAACTACATGATTAAAGCAAAGAAAGCATCTTTCTTGTGCATTATGTATTCCTACACAGGTACTCAATAATGTGTGAATGAAATAATAAACCAAGGAGTGAATGAGTGAGGAACAATTAGGATGCTGTTATAGGTTTCCACTGAGGTAATGTGGAAATGTTGACAAGAATAGAGGCACAGAATATAAAGATAACTGGACAAATTCAAGAGATATTTAGAAGTACAATTGACAGGTCATTGAAAATGATGAGACTAAAGTTATGAAAAGGCAAGAATAGTTTCTAGTTTTGTCTTACAAAACTAGGAGAGTGATACCTTTATCAATTGTTTCCACTTAACCAGCCAACTTTTATTTGCCATAACACTCTAGCACTTAGCCCTATGTTCTTCATTGTTTCTTTTACAAATTATTCCTTAGAATGCCCTGGATGATTAGCTACTGTCTTCAGATTGTAATTTGTTTCTCTTGAACCCCTTAAAATCAGATTTAAAACTCACACTTTCCAAAGATTTGAACAAAGAAAAATAAGTGAAAAAAATAGGAAAAACTTTATAAACTAGAGGTAAAAAAATAAATAAAATACAGCTGAATCTCAAATTTAAGTGGAAATTGAGTGGTAATCATCTTTAGAAATTATGATTAAGAACAAATTATGTGTAAAACCCTGGATAGAGATAATTAGAGAACTGGATTGTTTTATTTCAGATAGGACATTTGTGTCCCATAGTGCATAACAGTATAAAGAATAGAAATACGTGGTAAAGGTAAAGAGAATAAGGTTTATACAAACCCAATTGATGAAAATATTTCTCTGTCCTGGAACACAAGCAAGTCTTGAAGAAAGGACCTGGGACACTCCATATGTCCTAAATCTCTTCTCAATAAGGTTTTTGGATCCCTGTTAATGACTATATCAATCTCTGTCTAGTGGGTTTTCCATCAGAATAATATCATGCACCCCAAGTTCAAGATTTTTGCTCCAACCTGCTGGCAATATTCCTGAATAAACATAGCTAATACCCAGCAGCTGAATGTGTTTGGATTGGTACTCAGAAATATTCATGATGCCAAATGTGAGAGGAACTGATATTCATACCACTCATCCAATGATCAAATTAGTTTTTAATTTCCACAACTCTCAGAATCTCAGCACCTTCATATCATCTTTGCCAAAAAAAGAAAAAAGTGATATCTGGAGAAGATAAAAATCAGAACATGTCATAATCCACATAGAAACTGGACTACCAGCATTAATATATAATCTCCTGAATTGGCTTATTTGCCTTAATGAAAATACCAAAACGGCAAGCAGTTTTCTTCCCTGGCTTCTGGGGAGATAAAATGCAACAAAATCCTAATGATTTTAACATAATCTATTCATTTTGGATAGTATAAAGTATTATGGGGAAAATGAATGAAAGAGATGAAAGCATTACCAAAAAAAAAAAAAAAAAAAAAGACATAATGATAGTTGATGTAGTAGCCAAAAATGGGAATGTAAAGAGAGGAAAGACAAGATCCCTAAGAAATAAACTATACAAACGTGTCTTCATATCTCTTTTGCGTAGTCTGTGTATATGTGTGTGCGGCTAGAGTGGTTGGTAATGTTATATTTGAGTATTAGTGGAGAAATAGCCAGCAGCCTTTTCTTCTTATTCAAGGTATTTTCCAAGCAGCAAATTAAATATATATAGAAGAAGAGAGAATTAAATGTGGCTTTTATAGGAGCAACAAAATCCCATGAAGGGGAGGGGAAGGAGGATATCAAAAATAAATAACTCCAAAACAAACATGGAATTGAGCTGGGACTGAAAAAGTAGGATGCAAATAGGTAATACCGGAGAAATTCATATGGTTTCAAGGGAACAGAATAAAAAATTCAAGCAATGTAGGAATTCAACAGAGAAAAATGAGGGTAGTAACTAGATGAAAATAAGGTTTCTAATATCTAGGTGTCTTGGTATATTTTACTGTTACTTTTAATGGTAAGGATTTTATGAAATTAAAATGAATAAAGAATCTTAATCAGATCAAATTTTGTTCTTTAAAATGTTGGAGTTTTTCAGGTTGTGTTCATAAGAGACTGTCAACCAAATCCTGTCACTATTTTGGAAACTTATGGAGGAACCCCTAGGAAGTGGGTCTGCGAGCAGGATGTGGTGGGTGGAGCAACAAGACAGGCTTACAGGAGAAGCACAGGAAAAGGGAGTTGTTAATGGTTGAGTAATACTCCATTGTGTATACGTACCACAACTTTCTTATCATTCTATCGCCAGTCTAGGTTTGATACAGAATACAGGATGCTTGGGGCTGGTACACTGGGATGACCCAGAGAGATGATAGGGTGAGGATGGTGGGAGGGGGGTTCAGGATTGGGAACTCAAGTACACCCGTGGCGGATTCATGTCAATGTATGGCAAAACCAATAGAGTATTGTAAAATAAAACAAAATAAAATAAAGAGCAAAAAAAAAAAAAAAAGGGGGGGGAGTAGTTAACTCAGTTTCTAAAGCAAATTTGTACCTAAACAACTGAGTTAACACATTTGCATAAACTCTCATTTGTATGTCTGAGTAATAGAGAAAAATCAGCAAGTATCTCCTTTTCTCTAATTTTTGAATGGTAAAGAAAACGTCACATATGGCTCCCTTAAATGTAACAGAGCATGGGATTAACCCTGAACCCATCAGAAAAATGGCTGACTTCCACATTAAAGTTATGTTTGAGAAAGCACAGTAGGGTAGGGAGGATGATGATAGAAGCAAGCAAAACTGGTTTGAAGGCCAACTCTTTCTTTATTCATTCATTGTGTGACTTTCAAGTGGTAACTTATCTGAACCTTTGTTTTTCCTTTTATGAAACGCAGAGAGTAAAATCTATTTATGCAAGGGTGTTTCAACCTGTGAATACAAGTATATGCATTCCTCGCTTTATTGGGCTTTGCAGATACTGCATTGTTTGCAAATTGAAGCTTTGAAGTAACCCTGCATTGTCAGGTGACAGTTAGCATTTTTTAGCAATAAAGTATTTTTAAATTAAGGTATGCATGTTGTTTTCATTGATATAATGCTGTTGCACACTTAGGCCTAGTGTAACCATAACTTTTATTTTCACTGGGAAACAAAAACATTTCTGGGATTTGCTTTATTGCCATATTCTCTTTATTGCAGTGGTCTGAAATTGAACTCACAGTATCTCCAAGGAATGCCTGCAATTTGTTCATTCAATAAACTTTTGTAGTGTCACAAGCAATATAGTTCAGGGGTGAACAAGTGGAGATAATCCCTGACCTCATGAATTATGCTAGGAGACAGTGTAATAAATACATAGATGTTCAGTAAACTGCAACTACTATTTTATTTGTTACAGGAATAAGAAATGCATTCAAGATAAAGAAAAGAAAATCCCCTGTAAGTACCATAAACTATCACCTGCATGTAGGTGTGTCTTTGCTAAATGGAGAACAAATGTGCGTGATTTGGCATAAACTGTAGTATTTTGACACTTGCACAGACAAATCTGACAGAGTAAGAGAGCTGGCTAATGAAAGAGGTGAGTGAGAAAAACATGCCTGGCTTCATATGCATGCATGTGGCTTCTATAAAAATCCATCCCAGCTGCCCCATTACATATTCAACAAGATTTCCTAAATTGAAGAAGCAGATACAGGTTGTGTTACTGCTCCCCTACAGACTCACTGTGAGTATCAAGAGAGTTTTCAGTATAATAAAAACAAAATTGAAAACCTCTCTGGGCTGGTGAATAGGTTGCATTATTTAGCTCACAGTAGTAACAGAAAATTGACATTAAAAAAAGGATCTCACAGTTCATACTCTTCACAGTGCCAAGTCCAGGGAAAATTTCTTCTCCTACCACACTACCACAGGAGCTGCCAAAAGCAAAGACCTTGAAATTGAGGACAGCCTTTCTTCTGTTTTCAGGAGTCTCTGGCATTTAACTCTAGCTTCTTGGGATGCTGTTTTATCCACAGTTAAGCTGCAGACTAGTTACATTCCGCAGAAGAAGAAACTGCAGAAACCCTGTGTCAATGCTTTCTTTTTTTCCAAGATTCTGTTTAGGTTGCTACTAAACTGACAGCTATGTTGATCTGGCCTTCAGTTCCAGAGGCTGTCTCTAAGCTGAGGCATTAGAGCAGCTCCCAAGGAAGCATTCTCTATGCTGAGGAAATTTAAAATACTCTTAGTCTTGAAATCTCCCTGACAGCAGTAGCCCTGTCTCTACAGAGGATCCAGCAAGAGCCTGAGCTGAGTTTCGCACTGAGACTCCAAGAGCATAACTGCATCTCCAGAGTGAAAATGCACTTCCATTTTGAAGAGAGCAATAAAGAAAATTTAAGGAATAAAGGCTAAATAAGAATTCTCAAGGAAAAGAAATAAAGAAAGAGGTCAAATGCAGTTAAGGAGGCAAGGAGAATGAGTAGAGTTCTTTGCAGTAATGTGTTTCTACAATAATCGAAATATCTCTCTTCCCTGATTTTTGTGACAAAAAGCTATATGAAGACCAGATTCAATTCAGTAAATGATCTGTCAAAAAGAAAATAATAGTCAATTGTGTTTATTAGAATTATAGAATTTTTTGATAATTTACCTGTGGCATTATCTTTATATTCTAAAATGATGATGCATAAATTGGGCCAGTAGATAAATATTTTTAAAATAAGATAAAGTGGTAGGCACCATGAGTTCTCTCTAGTCCATGACTACACGCCAGTCCCATCTCCTCAGTCAGCACCTTGTATGGTCATTCTTGACAACTGACCAACTAAATCCACATTAAACTCAGGACCTCATTATCCCTCCACAGGAAGAAGGCAGGGCTGCAAATCACAGAAATCACTTCAACTAGGACAATAAAAACAGAAGTGATTTATTTATCAGTAGGATAGGGGCTATGCCTTGGAACTCAAAACCAAGAAAAGCAGTAGACTTGAAAGGAAATAGAACCAGGGACTGGAACCAAAATCTTTCTCTCAAATCTCTTGGGGCTGTTGGTCTCTCATTTCTCTTTTTACATGTGCTTCATTCTTTCTTTCTGCAAGGAAGCTTCTTCCACTTTTCTATTCACATAGTGGAAAATTGCTATCCTCTACCCACTGATTCTATTATGCTTCATACCAGACACAGGGGAGAAAGAAAGAGGATATGGGGACTTGAGTTCAAGCATTGGCCTCTATTCATCACACTTTTTTTTTTTTTTTTTTGCTGAGACAGTAAATATTGCTTAGAGGTCTCCACTGATGACAAGCCAAAATTAAATACTAGAAATCTTTCAAGGCTTTACTGTTCTATGACATGCATCCGTCCAAAGGAAAGAGTCAAATCTGGCCACTACGCATAAGCTTTTGTGTAAGTAAAAACTTGAACTAGAACTTTACCCATTTCCAGTGTTTCGCAGCTAATGAGCCTAATGTTAGAGCCACATTCTACTCTCCAAAATAGCCATTTCACAATTCTGCCTTGCCCTCTTCCTTTAAAATCTTTAACACTTTTTTAAAAACCTTGTATAAAGACATATAGTCAAATGAAAATCACCTCAAACTCCCACCAGCAAAAATAGTTTTTGCATATGGATTTCTATCATTCCTCATGTTCAGTTCAGGTCACACAGTCATGTCCAACTCTTTGGGACCCCATGAACCACAGCACGCCAGGCCTCCCTGTCCATCACCAATTCCCGGAGTCCACCCAAACCCATGTCCACTGAGTTGGTGATGCCATCCAACCATCTCATCCTCTATCATCCACTTCTCCTGCCCTCAATCTTTCCCAGCTTCAGGGTCTTTTCAAATGAGTCAGCTCTGCACATCAGGTGGCCAAAGTATTGGAGTTTCAGCTTCAACATCAGTCCTTCCAATGAATACCCAGGACTGATCTCCTTTAGGATGGACTCATTGGATCTCCTTGCAGTCCACGGGACTCTCAAGAGTCTTCTCCAATACCACAGTTCAAAAGCATCAATTCTTCAGCACTCAGCTTTCTTTCTAGCCCAACTCTCACATCCATACATGACCACAGGAAAAACCATAGCCTTGACTAGATGGACCTTTGTTGGCAAAGTAATGTCTCTGCTTTCTAATATGCTATCTAGGTTGGTCATAACTTTCCTTTCAAGGAGCAAGGGTATTTTAATTTCATGGACTGGATGCCATGATCTTAGTTTTCTGGATACACATTAGATCATAATTTCATGGCTGCAAACACCATCCGCAGTGATTTTGGAGCCCAGAAAAATTAAGTCAGCCATTGTCTCCACTGTTTCCCCATCTATTTTCCATGAAGTGATGGGACCATGGATAAAATTTCCATTCATTTATGTCATGCCAAATCTTCTGTCTATACTCTAGATCTGTACTGTCCAATACAGTTGTCATTAGTTTTATGTGACTATTAGTCACTTAATACACAACTAATCAAAATTGATGTGTGCTATAAGTGTAAAATGTACACCAAATTTTAGACCTAATATGATAAAAATAATAAAAACTATCTCAATAATTTAATATTAAATACATGTTGAGATAATAATATTTTAATATTTGTGATTAAATAAAAATTTTAATTTCACATTTTTTCTTCCAGCTTTATTGAAATATACTTGAGCCACAGCACCATATGCACTTCCCAGGTGACACCTGTGGTAAAGATGCCTCCTGCCAACATAGGAGATGTAAGAGATGCAGCTTCAACCCCTGGGTCAAGAAGTTCCCCTGAAGAAGGGACTGGCAAACCACTCCAGTATTCTTGCCTGGACAATCCAATGGACAGAGGAACCTGGTGGGCCACAGTACATATGGCCCCAAAGAGTATTTGCTGAAGAGACTTAGCACACACAGCACTGTATAAATTTAAGGTGCAGCACACAAAGAGTTGGACACGACTGAAGCGACTTAACAGCAGCAGCAGCAGCATGGAACAATGGACTGGCTCAAAATTGGGAAAGGAGTAGGTCAAGGCTGTATATTGTCACCCTGCTTATTTAACTTATATGCAGAGTACATCATGGGAAATGCCAGGCTGGATGAATCACAAGCTGGAAACAAGATTTCTGTGAAAAATATTGACACCTCAGATATGCAGATGATACAACTCTAATGGTAGAAAATGAAGAGGCACTAAAGAGTTAACTAAAAGCTGGTTTAAATCTCAACATTCAAAAAACTAAAATCACGGCATCCAGTCCCATGACTTCACAGCTAATAGATGGGAGAGAAGTGGAAACAGTGGCAGACTTTATTTTCTTGGGCTCCAAAACCACTGCAGACTGTAACTGTAGCCATGAAATTAATTCATTCACTCCTTGGAAAAAAAGCTATGACAAACCTAGACAGCATATTAAAAGGCAGAGACATCACTTTGTGGACGAAGGCCTGTATAGTCAAATCTATGGTTTTTCCGGTAGTCATGTAAGGATGTGAGAGTTGTACCATAAAGAAAGTTGAGCACCAAAGAACTGATGCTTTTGAACTGTGGTGCTGGGAAGACTCTTGAGTGTCCATTGGACTGCCAGGAGATCAAACCAGTCAATCCTAAAGGAAATCAATCCTGAATATTCATTGGATGGACTGATACTGAAGCTCCAAAACTTTGGCCACCTGATGCAAAGAGCTAACTCATTGGAAAAGACCCTGATGCTGGGAAAGATTGAAGGCAAAAAGAAAACAGGGTGATAGAGGATGAGATGGTTGGATAGATGAGATGGATGTCCAACTCAATGGACATAAGTTTGAGCAAACTTTGAGAGATAGTGAAGGATAGGGAAGCCTAGTGTGCTACAGTTCATGGGGTTGCAAAGAGTTGGACAGGACTTAGTGATCTAACAACAATAACAACATACTTATTTGACTTACATACTTCATGAAATGTTTATCACAATAAGTTCTTGCACATCCAACATCTTGAGTAGATACAAAATTAAAGAAATAGAAAAAAATTGTTCCTTATGATGAGAACCTTTAGGATTTACTGTCTTAACAACTTTTATGTATTAACATAGTGATATTAATAATATTTATTATATTGTACACTATGTCTTTTTATAAATATGACTAATAGAAAAACTTTAAATTACATATGTGCCTCAGATTATGTGTCCGTTTTGCAGTACTGCTCCATAGCCTGTCCCTTCTTGCCTTCTCATAGTATTCTTCTCTGCCATTTCCCACCATTCCCTTTTTCAGCGACATTAGTTTCCCTCTCACTCCTGGGTCATTCTCATCAGCATACAAAGTCACTTTTTATTCTGTTTAAAAAATAAGAATCTTCTTTGATTTTTCTCCACATTTCTCCATAACTCTTCAGCATAGAAACCCTCAAAAGATTTATCTATGATTACTAACTCTACTTCTCTACTCCTCTCCTAAAGACCACTCAAGCTGGGTTCACATCTCTTTATTCAGGTCACTTATGGCAGCCCTTTTGACCAAATCATATGGCCAGTTCTATTCTCCTCTTACCAAACCTCTTAACCACACTTCCTTGAGATATACTTTCCTACCATCTGCCCTGACTATGTAATACTCCCCAGTGTCCTTCACTGGCTTCTCTTTTTCTCCCTGACTAAAAACACTTCAGTGTCTGAGAGCACAATCCTAGATAGCCTTATCTATTTCCACTTACCTAAACTTCACTCACTCACTCACTCATCCAGTCTTGCTCTTGGTTTTAAATGTTATCTATATGCTGATGATTCTACAATTTATTTCTGTACCCAAAATGCACCTATGAGCTCCAATAAATCCAGTTGTTTCCTCAGCCTTTACTCTTGGCTTGTGAATAGACGTCCTAAATCTTACATAATTTAAAACCTAGTTCTTGACATCTTTCCTTCTTCTTTCACCTTTTCCAGTCTCTGTTGTGGCATCATATCTACACACATGCTCAGGCAACAGGTCTAAAGGTCATTAGTCATTTTCTTCTACTTCATCCTCACATCCAGCGTATTCTCATAGGCACTTATCAGCATCTCCACTGCAGCCAAGCCACTTTCCTGTCACCTAGGATATTGCAATGTCTACCTTCCTCTCTTGTCCCACTTCATTTCCTCTTGTTCAAAGCATATAGAGTATGTCTTTTTAAAGCTCAATTGAGTTTACATTACTCTTCTGCTTATAAGTCTTTAATGTTTGCAGTCATAATTGAAATAAAATCCAACTGCTTTAACAGGGCCTATTAGGTTGTATATTATGTGACTTCAATAATGTTTCTGATATAATCTCTCACAGTAGTCACCATCTTTTCCGGGGTTCCAGCTATTCTGAACCTTCTTTCCTCCAGAAGAACACATTAAGTTCCTATTTCAGCATCTTTACTCTTGTATTTCTGTTCCTTAAAATGCTCTTTGACTTTTTCCTATTGAGTATCAGCTCAGTTATCCCATTGCAACAGAGAATTCCCTTGATTCCCCGTAGATAATGTATCTCCTCCACCCCAACAATCACTTTCTATTCCCTTACTTTATTTTCTTCATACTGTCTGAAATCTCTCTCCTCTTAGAGTATAAGCTCCACAAAGAGAAATTTTGTTTTATTCACTATTGCATTCTCTGTGCTCTAAAGAGTTCCAAGAACCCGCTCACTGTCCAAAAGAAAACTGATGAATGAGAAGATTAATGAATAAATAAATGGATGACACAGTCAACAGAGGAGAGATAATAATGAACAGTTCTACAATGTGTTCTCACGATATGTGAGGAATGCCAGTTCCCCAAAGGCCCATACTGAATACTCAGTTCAGTTCAGTTGCTCAGTCGTGTCCAGCTCTTTGCGACCCCATGAATTGCAGCACGCCAGGCCTCCCTGTCCATCACCAACTCCCGGAGTTCACTCAGACTCACGTCCATCAAGTCAGTGATGCCATCCAGCCATCTCATCCTTGGTCGTCCCCTTCTCCTCCTGCCCCCAATCCCTCCAAGCATCAGAGTCTTTTCCAATGAGTCAACTCTTCGCATGAGGTGGCCAAAGTACTGGAGTTTCAGCTTTAGCATCATTCCTTCCAAAGAAATCCCAGGGTTGATCTCCTTCAGAATGGACTGGTTGGATGTCCTTGCAGTCCAAGGGACTCTCAAGAGTCTTCTCCAACACCACAGTTCAAAAGCATCAATTCTTCAGTGCTCAGCCTTCCTCACAGTCCAACTCTCACATCCATACATGACCACTGGAAAAACCATAGCCTTGACTAGACGGACCTTAGTCGGCAAAGTAATGTCTCTGAGGTTCGTGACATTGTACAGGAGACAGGGATCAAGACCATCCCCATGGAAAAGAAATGCAAAAAAGCAAAATGGCTGTCTGGGGAGGCCTTACAAATAGCTGTGAAAAGAAGAGAGGTGAAAAGCAAAGGAGAAAAGGAAAGATATAAGCATCTGAATGCAGAGTTCCAAAGAATAGCAAGAAGAGATAGGAAAGCTTTCTTCAGCGATCAATGCAAACAACTAGAGGAAAACAACAGAATGGGAAAGACTAGAGATCTCTTCAAGAAAATTAGAGATACCAAGGGAACATTTCAGGGAAAGATGGGCTCAATAAAGGACAGAAATGGTATGGACCTAACAGAAGCAGAAGATATTAAGAAGAGGTGGCAAGAATACACAGAAGAACTGTACAAAAAAGATCTTCACGACCCAGATAATCACAATGGTGTGATCACTCATCTAGAGCCAGACATCCTGGAATATGAAGTCAAGTGGGCCTTAGAAAGCATCACTATGAACAAAGCTAGTGGTGGTGATGGAATTCCAGTGGAGCTATTTCAAATCCTGAAAGATGATGCTGTGAAAGTGCTGCACTCAATATTCCAGCACCTTTGGAAAACTCAGCAGTGGCCACAGGACTGGAAAAGGTCAGTTTTCATTCCAACCCCAAAGAAAGGCAATGTCAAAGAATGCTCAAACTACCACACAATTGCACTCATCTCACATGCTAGTAAAGTAATGCTCAAAATTCTCCAAGCCAGGCTTCAACAATATGTGAACTGTGACCTTCCAGATGTTCAAGCTGGTTTTAGAAAAGGCAGAGGAACCAGAGATCAAATTGCCAACATCCGCTGGATCATGGAAAAGCAAGAGAGTTCCAGGAAAACATATATTTCTGCTTTCTTGACTAGGCCAAAGCTGTTGACTGTGTGGATCACAATCAACTGTGGAAAATTCTGAAAGAGATGGGAATACCAGACCACCTGACCTGCCTCTTGAGAAATCTGTATGCAGGTCAGGAAGCAACAGTTAGAACTGGACATGCAACAGTAGGCTGGTTCCAAATAGGAAAAGGAGTACGTGAAGGCTGTGTATTGTCACCCTGCTTATTTAACTTATATGCAGAGTACATCATGAGAAACACTGGACTGGAAAAATCACAAGCTGGAATCAAGATTGTTGGGAGAAATATCAATTACCTCAGATATGCAGGTGACACCACCCTTATGGCAGAAACTGAAGAGGAACTCAAAAGCCTCTTGATGAAAGTGAAAGAGGAGAGTGAAAAAGTTGGCTTAAAGCTCAACATTCAGAAAACGAAGATCATGGCATCCGGTCCAATCACTTCATGGGAAATAGATGGGGAACAGTGGAAACAGTGTCAGACTTTATTTCTGAAGCCATGAAATTAAAAGACGCTTACTCCTTGGAAGAAAAGTTATGACCAACCTAGATAGCATATTCAAAAGCAGAGACATTACTTTGCTTACTACTGAATACTAGCCCAGTTTATTGAAGTCATTGAGAACTGTGACAAGTTTATTCAATTTGAGATGCACACAAGAAAAACATTGGATAACCTAGCAAAATTGGGCTCCTTCATCACCTGCACCTTCGCACTCATACCAATCCAAAAGTCAGAATCCTTTTTGCTGAACTGTGCAGTTTGGCCACAGATGTGTGAAAGGACAGAGAATTCAACAGCTGCAATTCAACATGGCATTTAACTGATTTCTTGCTCTGGATTTCAACAATTTCATAATTTTTAGACAACTTAGACTGATAAAGCTTTTCGTAAGAGATTTTTATTTTTGCAATGCTATACCCTTCTTTGGGCTGGGAAATCACCTTTTTGGTAAG
The DNA here is from genome assembly GCF_016772045.2 of Ovis aries. NCBI lineage: Eukaryota > Metazoa > Chordata > Mammalia > Artiodactyla > Bovidae > Ovis > Ovis aries. The sequence goes on along the minus strand of NC_056054.1, from coordinate 168,020,653 downwards.
ATCGGTAAGATCCAGTCTTCATTTGTACCAACAAAATACAGGAAACAGCTAACTGTATCATCATCCATAAGTAAGACCATTCCCCTGCTTCAAATGAGGGGATTTTCACTCTTTTTTTTTTTTTTTTTTGCGATTTTCACTTTCTTAATGCTCTACAATTTTTCCCAGAAGTTGGCTCCTTATAGCCCTGCTGTCCAATAAAATTCTGTCATGTTAACATTTGGTAGAAAGGTACACAAACTCATTTAACTTAAGCAAACTGGAAAAATGTATCAGAAGAACATTAGAGATGTTGCCAAGACTCCCGAAGTGAAAATATTTAGGAACCAAAATTTTTTAATTTTCTATTTCTGTTGACAATTCTGTTCGTGGGTTTTTTCCTGATTATCAACGTAAAAAGCACTCACTATATAGGCTTCTTTCTTTTTACCATCTTGTCATTGAAGTGCCAACAACAACTAAATCAATTTTGAGTTCAGATCCTAAGATCCTGGAGAGGGAAATGTTTTGCCTCAGCTTGGGTCATAACCATATCTCTGTTCCAATGGTTACGTTATAGAATCACCAGATCCACTGCCTACTTATCAGTTGTTCTGGATATAGACTTTTTAAAAAGAAGGGAAATGCAGATTCTTTTTAAGAAGATAGTGTAGAGACAGGGAAATGATAAAGGGTAAAATTTGTTGCACATCTGGTACAGTGCCAGAAATGCAGGAAAACCTAACTTACATTGACTACTTTTCCCTAGATTGTCAGGGACCATGTAATTCTACTTTCCAGTTGAACTGCTAGTGCCAAGCACTGTGCATTATATATAGGAATCCCAGTAATATGGCTTTCATAAAGAAACTAATGACAACTGTCACACAAGAGACAAGTCAGAAATAAACATAAAATAGAAAAGTATAAGGCAGAAGTGAAGGGAAAGAATCATGGAAGTATGTCTTAAAGAACAGGTAAACATGTAATAGGTATTGCGGTATGAGAGCAGACTATTATAGAGTAATATAATTGAAAAAGTTTTAAGATATCTTAAAAAATAATCATTGAATTCTTAAATAAGCTAAACTTTTTTATTAAGGAATATGAAGCCATTGTACAAGCTAATGCAATTTATACTATCACTGCTGCTGCTGCTAAGTCATTTCAGTCATGTCCGACTCTGTGCGACCCCATAGACAGCAGCCCACCAGGCTCCCCCATCCCTGGGATTGTCCAGGAAAGAACACTGGAGTGGGTTGCATTTTCCTTCTCCAATGCATGAAAGTAAAAAGTGAAAGTGAAGTCACTCAGTCGTGTCCGACTTAGCGACCCCATGGACTGCAGCCTACCGGGCTTCTCTGTCCATGGGATACTATTACTATCTCTTAATTATTCTCTAAGACTCATTGCCCAATCTGCTAGAACATCACTACTATGATAATAATGGATATATTGGAGATGGGCAAAGTACTCAAGACAGATGTGAAAAAAAATAATGACAAATTTTAAAATATTGAATTAATATTTTCCAAATAATTTCCATCCATACAGCTTTTACATTTTATCTACAACAATGTTTTCATATGCGTCTCCTTTACCTTAAACATAAGGTTACCAGTGGAAAGTTTATACCCTACATTAATAGGAGAAGTGGTCTGCACTTTCATTAATAGAGCAGAGAGATTTACAACTGCATTTATATTTGCAGTTATGTTAAGGAGCTCAGAGATAAGGTGTGTAGGCTTTTGGAGATGTTTATACATATCACAGAGGAAGGTAAAGTGAACAGCCTATTGTTTGCTCCTCAAATAAATGAAAACTTGATAAACCAACACATAAAGATGTATCTGCCTCTTAAAAAGGCAACTTTGATATTTTAAAGCTATTTAGTATACTACTATTGTTTGGTTTGAAAAGGCATATTAAAATGAAGTGGCTGTCCTTGATTCCTCTATTTACAGTGGTGAATCTATTTAGATTTTGAATGACACTATTCCTTCAATTCAAATCTCTAAACTGGGTTTCATTATTTATAATTATTAAACATTTTACACTAAATATGTTTCCAGGAAAACTTCATTTATATTTTTCCATTTTGTCCTTACAATCATTCCTTAGAGAATATAAACTTGTCAAAAATACATTATTCAACCACAAAACATCAGGTATTATAGAAACTAGTTTTAAAACACATTTCTTGCTTTAAGTTGCTTCTAGGGGGGATAATGCCATGTAACCAGAAAATCACCACAGAATATAAAGAGAATTAAAGTAGAAGTTAGTAACAGTGTTCTGGGAGTCCCTAAGTATACTGCGAGGATCTTACCCAGTGAAGGAAGTTATTACCGCCAGATTCTCCAATGATAAGGACAAGACAGCCAGTCAAAGAGAATGAGACAAATGCCTGGGAAAGATGGAGAAACAGAGCTCAGTGAAAATACTGTGCCCATCTTACAAATATTAATAATTAATAGATGGGCTCAAGCACATAATTAACCCCCAAACTGCAAGTTATATTTCCTCTACTTTGGCTCATCTGCTTTTCGTTACCTTACACTTCATGCTTTATACAAATGGATTTTGTGATTGCACAAAAAAACTGAAAACTAAAATTATCTGATTTATAGCCTATGGGGTTCATTAAAATCTGTACTGAAAATGAATACTTATAGCCCTTATAGAATTTTGGTATCAGCATTATCAGTGTTTAAGCACTGTATGTTGCTTGTCTTATTTAATTTTATAAAAATGCACTATTCATTTATAGTGATAAAATTGAAGCAGTGTTAAAAAAAACATATTGCCTAAGAGTGCACAGCTAATAAAGCAATAAGACTAGTATTTAAATTCAGGCAGTTTAACACCAGTATCTGTGCACTTTAATACTAAATGATACTGATTACCAGAGTCATCTTAACATTACTACAACTAGCTTTGTCGAGTGAATAGACAAGGAGTTGATATATTTTTAAAAAAGTATGTCATTTATGTTTTTTCCATGGGTTCACATTCTTTTCACACTTTTTTCATGTTGTTAATAATTCAAGTGTGTTTTAAACAAGTTGCTAGAGCAGTAAATCCTGAAATAAAAGACCACATGTATAAAAGGCATACAGCATACTTGTGAAAATAGAATTCAAATGAGAAACATTGAGACTTTAATAAGAGAAGAAGTTACATAAACATACAAAGAAATTCAAATTACTAATAAGAAAAGAAAATTGGATTTCTATTAGAGTTCTCAAAGAAAAAAATAATTTTTGGCCACACTGCATGGCTTGCAGGATCTTAGTTCCTTGACCAGGGATTGAATCCAGGCCACAGCAGTGAAAACATCAAGTCCTAACTATTGAACTGCCAGAGAACTCCATCAAAGAAACTATTTTTAAGGGAAGAAAATATGAGTAAAAAATTTATATCCAGCCAAACTGTCCTTCAAGTATAAAGATCATGAAAATTGAGAGTGTCAGTCTCTCAGTCATGTCTGACTCTTTGCAACCCCATGGACAGTAGCTTGCTAGACTGCTCTGTCCACAGAATGCTCCAAGCAAGAATACTGGAGTGGGTAGCCATTTCTTTCTCCAGGGTAAACCAGGGATTGAACCCAAGTCTCCTGCACTGCAGGCAGATTCTTTACCATCTGAGTCAACGGGGAGATTTTAGACAGTTATTAACACGCAAGAGCCTAAGAATGTTGATACTAGGAGTTTTTCCTAAGAGATATAATAGAAAATAAGCTGTAGACAACTACAAAGTAACTTCAGAAGAGTCAACCTAAGATTTTCTGTTTAGCATTAAATATATTTAACTAAGTTACCAATATTAGAAGATGTAGAAATTGTGACAAAGTAATATTAAGAAACACATGATCTGATCATGCAGAAATAACATAATAAAAAACTGAGAAGAGATAAAATCAATAAAAGATAAAGCATGCTGATTGACATAGGTATTATCAAGCTTGCTGCCTGATCACTTGAAGCTAACAAAGAGAGTAAGCTTAAGTTCATTTAATATCATGTATATTAAGTAAAACACAACACTGTTATTAAAAAATATGGCTTCCCAGTTGGCACAGTGATAAAGAATTTGCCTGCCAAGTAGGAGATGCAGGAGATGCAGGTTCAATCCCTGTTTGGGAAGATCCTCTGAAGTAGGAAATGGCAACCCATTCAAGCATTCTTGCCTGGAAAATTTCATGGACATAGGAGCCTAGGGGGCTATAGTCCATGGGGTTACAAAGAGTAAGACACAGCTGAGCAACTAAGTACATACACTTTGTAAAATATACAAAATACAAAATCACAACAGAAATAGAGCAATTAAACCAGAGGAACATTTTAAAGAGGTTATTTTTATCTAAAATATGTTAATAGATCTGAATATTGATATATAGACAACTTTATAGCAAAACCATAAAGATGGTTCAGTTCAGTTCAGTTCAGTCACTTAGTCATGCCCAACTCTTTGCGACCCCATGAATCGCAGCACACCAGGCCTCCCTGTCCATCACCATCTCCCGGAGTTCACTCAGAGTCGCATCCATCGAGTCAGTGATGCCATCTAGCCATCTCATCCTCGGCCATCCCCTTCTCCTCCTGCCCTCAATCTCTCCCAGCATCAAAGTCTTCTCCAATGAGTCAACTCTTCACATGAGGTGGCCAAAGTACTGGAGTTTCAGCTTTAGCATCATTCCTTCCAAAGAAATCCCCGGGTTGATCTCCTTTAGAATGGACTGATTGCCCCTAATTTAATTTATACATTTAAAATTATTTTTACAAAATTATCTGCGTGTTTATTTTCTAGAGATAAACAAATCATTATAAAGTTCATATGGAAAAATAACCAAGGTAAAAATGGTAAGAAAGTATCAGAAAAACAAGAGAGTAATTTGAGGGACTTTGTTGTGTTGGCCATTAAAATATTTTTCAAGGAATCCTTATGCATTTCATATTATATAGGTGTTATGTATGTGATATACGATAAAGTGATATTATATTCAAAGTGAATTGAATAGTTTCTCCACAAAATTCATGTCTATGTGGAAACACAGTTCAGTTCAGTTCAGTTGCTCAGTCGTGTCCGGCTCTTTATGACTCCAGGCTTCTCTGTCCATCACCAACTCCTGGAGCTTACTTAAACTCATGACCATTGAGTTGGTAATGCCATCCTCCCAACTCGTCCTCTGTTGTCCCCTTCTCCACCCTCCTTCAATCTTTTCCAGCATCAGGGTCTTTTCAAAGGAGTCAGTTTTCACATCAGGTGGCCAACATATTAGAGTTTCAGCTTCAACATCAGTCCTTCCAATGAATATTCAGGACTGATTTCCTTGAGGATTGACTAGTTGGAACTCCTTGCAGTCCAAGGGACTCACAAGGGTCTTCTCCAACATCACAGCTCAAAAGCATCAATTCTTCAGCACTCAGCCTTCTTTCTACTCCAACTCTCACAACCATACTTGACTACTGGAAAAATTATAGCTGTGACTAGATGGACCTTTGTTGCAAAGTAATGTCTCTGCTTTTTAATATGCTGTCTAGGTTGGTCATAGCTTTTCTTCCAAGGAGCAAGCGTCTTTTACAGTCACCATCTACAGTGATTTTGAAGCCCCCAGAAATAAAGTATCTCATTGTGTCCCCATCTATTTGCCGTGAAGTGATGGGACCGGATGTCATGATTTTAGTTTTCTGAATGTTGAGTTATAAGCCAAATTTTTCAACTATCCTCTTCCACTGTTATCATAAGGCTCTTTAGTTCTTTTTCACTATCTGCCATCAGTTTAGTTCAGTTCAGTCGCTCAGTCATGTCTGACTCTTTGCGACCCCATGAATCGCAGCACGCCAGGTGTCACTGTCCATCACCATCTGACGGAGTTCACTCAGACTCACATCCATCGAGTCCGTGATGCCATCCAGCCGTCTCATCCTCTGTTGCCCCCTTCTCCTCCTGCCCCCAATGCTTCCCAGTATCAGAGTCTTTTCCAATGAGTCAATTTTTCTCATGAGGTGGCCAAAGTACTAGAGTTTCAGCTTTAGCATCATTCCTTCCAAAGAAATCCCAGGGCTGATCTCCTTCAGAATAGACTGGTTGGATCTCTTTGCACTCCAAGGGACTCTCAAGAGTCTTCTCCAACACCACAGTTCAAAAGCATCAATTCTTTGGCACTCAGCCTTCCACACAGTCCAACTCTCACATCCATACATGACCACTGGAAAAACCATAGCCTTGACTAGATGGACCTTTGTTGTCAATGTCTCTGCTTTTGAATATGCTATCTAGGTTGGTCATAACTTTTCTTCCAAGGAGTAAGTGTCTTTTAATTTCATGGCTGCAGTTACCATTTGTAATGTTTTTGGAGCCCCCAAAAATAAACTCTGACACTGTTTCCACTGTTTCCCATCTATTTCCCATGAAGTGATGGGACTGGATGCCATGATCTTCGTTTTCTGAATGTTGAGCTTTAAGCCAACTTTTTCACTCTCCTCTTTCACTTTCATCAAGAGGCTTTTTAGTTCCTCTTCACTTTCTGCTATAATGGGGGTGTCATCTGCATATCTGAGGTGATTGATATTTCTCCCGGCAATCTTGATTCCAGCTTGTGTTTCTTCCAGTCCAGCGTTTCTCATGATGTACTCTGCATATAAGTTAAATAAGCAGGGTGGCAATATACAGCCTTGATGTACTCCTTTTCCTATTTGAAACCAGTTTGTTGTTCCATGTCCAGTTCTAACTGTTGCTTCCTGACCTGCATACAGATTTCTCAAGAGGCAGGTCTATACAGCCTTGACGTACTCCTTTCCCCAATTTGGAACCAGTCTGTTGTTCCATGTCCGGTTATAACTGATGCTTCCTGACCTCTATACAGATTTCAGGAGGCAGGTAAGTTGGTCTGGTATTCCCATCTCTTAAAGAATTTTTCATAGTTTGTTGTGATCCACACAGACAAAGGCTTTGGCACAGTCAATAAAGCAAAAGTAGATGTTTTTCTGGAATTCTCATGCTTTTTTGATGATCCAACAGATGTTGCCAATTTGATCTCTGATTCCTCTGCCTTTTCTAAATCCAGCTTGAACATTTAGAAGTTCACAGTTCATGTACTGTTAAAGCCTGGCTTGGAGAAATTTGAGCATTACTTTAGTAGCGTGTGAGATGAGAGCAATTGTGTGATAGCTTTAACATTCTTTGGCATTGCCTTTCTTTGGGATTGGGATGAAAACTGACCTTTTCCAGTCCTGTGGCCACTACTGAGTTTTCCAAATTTGCTGGCATATTGAGTGCAGCACTTCACAAAATCATCTTTTAGGATTTGAAATAGCTCCACTGGAATTCCATCACCTCCACCAGCTTTGTTCCTAGTGATGGTTCTTTTTTTTTTAAATTTTAGTTTTTTATTTTTTAAATTTTAAAATCTTTAATTCTTACATGCATTCCCAAACATGAACCCCCCTCCCAGCTCCCTCCCCATAACATCTTTCTGGGTCATCCCCATGCACCAGCCCCAAGCATGCTGCATCCTGCGTCAGACATAGACTGGCGATTCAATTCACATGATAGTATACATGTTAGAATGTCATTCTCCCAAATCATCCCACCCTCTCCCTCTCCCTCTGAGTCCAAAAGTCCATTATACACATCTGTGTCTCTTTCCCTGTCTTGCATACAGGGTCGTCATTGCCATCTTCCTAAATTCCATATATATGTGTTAGTATACTGTATTGGTGTTTTTCTTTCTGGCTTACTTCACTCTGTATAATCGGCTCCAGTTTCATCCATCTCATCAGAACTGATTCAAATGAATTCTTTTTAACGGCTGAGTAATACTCCATTGTGTATATGTACCACGGCTTTCTTATAGATTCATCTGCTGATGGACATCTAGGTTGTTTCCATGTCCTGGCTATTATAAACAGTGCTGCGATGAACATTGGGGTACATGTGTCTCTTTCAATTCTGGTTTCCTCGGTGTGTATGCCCAGCAGTGGGATTGCTGGGTCATAAGGTAGTTCTATTTGCAATTTTTTAAGGAATCTCCACACTATTCTCCATAGTGGCTGTACTAGTTTGCATTCCCACCAACAGTGTAGGAGGGTTCCCTTTTCTCCACACCCTCTCCAGCATTTATTGCTTGCAGATTTTTGGATCGCAGCCATTCTGACTGGTGTGAAGTGGTACCTCATTGTGGTTTTGATTTGCATTTCTCTAATAATGAGTGATGTTGAGCATCTTTTCATGTGTTTGTTAGCCATCCGTATGTCTTCTTTGGAGAAATGTCTATTTAGTTCTTTGGCCCATTTTTTGATTGGGTTGTTTATTTTTCTGGAATTGAGCTGCATAGAGGAGAACATAGGCAAAACACTCTCAGACATAAATCACAGCAGGATCCTCTATGATCCACCTCCCAGAATTCTGGAAATAAAAGCAAAAATAAACAAATGGGATCTAATTAAAATTAAAAGCTTCTGCACAACAAAGGAAAATATAAGCAAGGTGAAAAGACAGCCTTCTGAATGGGAGAAAATAATAGCAAATGAAGCAACTGACAAACAACTAATCTCAAAAATATACAAGCAACTAGTGATGGTTCTTAAGGCCGACTTGACTTCACATTCCAGGATGTCTGGCTCTAAGTGAGTGATCACACCATCTCAGTTATCTGGGTCATGAAAATCTTTTTTGTATAGTTCCTCCGTGAATACACCACCTCTTTTTAACATCTTCTGCTTCTATTAGGTCCATGCCATTTCTGTCCTCTATTGTGCCCATCTTTGCATGAAATGTTCCCTTGGTATCTCTAATTTTCTTAAAGAGATCTCTAGTCCTTCCCATTCTATCAGTTCAGTTCAGTTCAGTCACTCAGTCGTGTCTGACTCTGCGACCCCATGAATTGCAGAACGCCAGGCCTCCCTGTCCATCACCATCTCCCGGAGTTCAATAAAACTCACATCCATCGAGTCGGTGATGCCATCCAGGTATCTCATCCTCTGTCATCCCCTTCTCCTCCTGCCCCCAATCCTTCCCAGCACCAGAGTCTTTTCCAATGAGTCAACTCTTCGCATGAGGTGGCCAAAGTGCTAGAGTTTCAGCTTTAGCATCATTCCCATTCTGTAGTTTTCCTCTATTTCTTTGCATTGATCACTGAGGAAGGCTTTCTTATCTCTCCTTGCTATTCTTTGGAAGCACAGAATGGAATCTTATTTGGAAATCGGGTCTTTGCAAATAAGATTTGCAGATGAAGCTTTCATCTTAAGATGAAATCCATTGCCTTGGATTAGGGATGGGATCTAAATCCAATGACTAATGTCCTTATAGGAAAAGGAAAGAACACAGAACTATACAGAGAAGAACTTGTGGAAACAGAGGCAGAGATTAGAGTTATGCTGTCACAAATCAAGAAATGTCAGATGCCACCATCAGCTGGAAGAGGAAAGGAACAATTCTCTCTTCAAGAATTCAGAAGATCAAGGTCTTACTGACATTGTAATTTTGGACTTCTGGCCTCCAATCTACTGTTTTGTTATAGCCACCTAATACAGACTAATACAAGCAATGTGATTGAAACTGAGAATAAGGGGGAGAATCTGGTTAAGATGAGGCTTGAACAAAGATCCATCTAGTCAAGGCTATGGTTCTTCCAGTGGTCATGTATGGATGTGAGCACCAAAGAATTGATGCTTTCGAACTGTGATGTTGAAGACTCTTGAGAGTCCCTTGGACTGCAAGGAGCTCCAACCAGTCCATTCTAAAGAGATCAGTCCTGGGTGTTCATTGATAGGACTGATGTTGAAGCTGAAACTCCAATACTTTGGCCACCTGATGCAAAGAGCTGACTCATTTGAAAAGACCCTGGTGCTGGAAAAGATTGAGGGCAGGAGGAAAAGGGGGCGACAGGATGAGATGGTTGGATGGCATCACCGACTCAATGGACATGGGTTTGGGTGGACTCCGGGGGTTGGTGATGTACAGGAAGGCCTGGTGAGCGAAGGTTCACGGGGTCGCAGAGTCGGACACGGCTGAGTGTCTGAACTGAGGAGCAGGTGAATGACTCTCTACAGAAGATTTGCTGTTATACCAAGAGCAATGGAAAAAACTTTGGAAAGATTTTAAGAATGATACCATGATTAGATCTACATTTTTGAGAGAGACATTCTAACTGCAGAATAGAGATGGGCCAAAATGTAGAACTGTTAGGAGGTATTGCTGAAGTTCAGGAAAGAAAGCCTAGCAGCTTAATTTAGGATGGTGGTGGAAAATATGGAGAGAAATGACCAGCAGCAGAAGATATTTAGGAGGTAAAATATAGAGAACTTAGTAATGAACTGGAGTTTTTATATAATAATGAGTGAAAGAGCCAAATGTAAAATTATAGATTCAGTTTGATGTAACTAAAACTGAAACATAGGGTGGAAACAAAAATTATAGATAATATTCTCATTTTTCTACTTTCCAAGATAATAAAAATATGTTAATATTATAGTTTTATTTAAATAAAAAATATTTTAGTATAACTGCCACATAATTTCCACAAGGATCACTCCTCAAGGGTAATTGAAATGTAACTGTAGATTTTGCTAAGATTTTGTGTAAAAATTAGTACAATCTAGAGAGGCCTGGCAGTAAAAATTACCTCTGGCATTAAATATGCCACAGAGAGTTTAGGATAAAAGGGGTGTTCCAGCACAAGAAGATCCACACAGAGCTGAAATCATCATTAACAAGGCTCCCCTGGTTCATTTTCCTGAAAGAGGTTTTTTAATACACAAGCAGGCAATTATACCTCTTTTACCTGAGACAAATTTTCCAAACCCTGTGAGGTTTTGATACATTTTATCATCTATAAAATTAGAGGGGTTCTAACAGTATTTTTGACCATTGAATAACAAGTGAGTTAAGGCAATCCACACCCCACACACAGTTAAACATCCATATACTGCCATCTCTGCCTCGAAAACAAAGGAATTAATAAATGACTTACCCAAGGGCAGGAAGCTGAAACAGTTTGGATAGAATCAGAACTTAAACTCTAGCTCTTTTGATTCCACATATTGTGATTTCTAATCGAACGCAAACTTTCCCTACCCTATTTACAGATTTGCAAAATTAAAATTTATTGAAAAAAAAAATCCAGGAATAAGTAGATCTGTGCTGTTCAAACTCATGTTGGTCAAGGGTTAACTGTGCTTTCTCAGTAGAAATATTGTGAGGACACAATAAGATAAAGCAGAAAGAGTCCTTTGAACCATGTCTGTTGGATTCTAAGTGCTCAGACTGGTAGTGTGGTAGTGGTGATGGACAAGAAATTAGTAGCAGTAGAAGCAGTAGTATTAACTTCCCTCCACACTTATATTTTTTAATGACTGGTATATACTTCAAGTAAAATAGTTTCCCACTTATTTAGTAATGAAACCTAGGTTTACATTGAGAGAAATTGTTCATGTTGCATGGGAGAGAAAATCAGTTGACTGGGATTTTAGAAATAGATATTTGTTTAATTGAGTGTAAATCTGCAGTTCCAAAAATGATTGCTTAGGTAAGATGTGCAATATTTGGTACTCACAGAAGAATCTGCTAAGATGTCATCTCATTTTTTTTTTAATGAGAAAACTTTTTTAAGCCCATGGGACAATTTGGGAACCAGACCAAAAAAGCTAAACCCTTCGGAAATGTTGTCCAAGTCATCTAGAAAGCCTTTCTAGATGTCAAAGGTAAAAGAGGTAGATAGAGTGACTTGATTGAGAGAATTGATCAAAGTGATCAAATTGATCAAATTGGTTGAACCCAGGTCTCCACATTGTGGGCAGATTCTTTACCAGCTGAGCCACAAGGGAAGCCCTGATCATAGTGATTCCTTCATGCAATACCAAGGCACCAAATAGGTGGGCATTATTTTTTTCTAAGTTATAGTCATGAGATAACTTGCAATAAAAATAAAGGTGTACTTTCCAAATAAATGATGTTTTATCTTCCTGGTTGGTGATCCAATAATGGACACATCAAAAACTGTTTCTCAAAAGTGCATTTTGGATGAAAGGAAGGATTTAGTAGCAAAGTTCTGGCTTTATCTGCTCCACCTCCAACTGAGCATAGGAGCAGGAACATGTCACTCAATAAATCTGAGCCTTAGCATCCACATGTGCAAAATGAACAACATCATTCACAAGGTTGTTGTAAGACGGTTTAAGAAGCTAGAATATTGTAAAGACTTCATTTGTTGCCTAGTGCATTGTATGAGTTTATGAAATGCAGGTTTCCTTCCCCCATTCTTACTTCTGTAACTATTATTAGAACATTTTGTCAGAGGCATGTGTATCAACTATACAGGGGGATAAAACATACAGTTTCAGATTCTTCTCAGTCTTCAATTTTCTCTTCACATAGATGCAAGAACAGGAGCTAAATGATTATTTTAAAAAGATAATTATTCAATTGGGATATACTTTGTAAGAAGACATGATTTGGAAACATACAGAAAGCAGATTTGATTGACATCTGATGAATACGCTAAATCTAAAATTAAAACTCTAATAAGGCATTTCCAAGTTCAATGTTTTGTTACTTTGTCCCTTTATTCTGTATTCAATTTAGCTGGAAACCTCTTCTGATGTCTATTCAGGGAAAACATTTTGAAAGGAGTATTTTAATGAGATAATTTGCGTTCCCAGTGTATTGCTGAGTGACAGATTATGGAAATCATAGATGAATATTGTTGAAATTGAGAATATAAAAATAAGCTTATCAGTGTCTCACATTCAGTATGAACTAGTGAGTTCCCCAAAGTGTATCCCAAATATCAAACTTAAAAAAAATACACACACACACACACAATGTAAATCATGATCCTTTCTGTTTAACAAGAAATTTTAAAGATCTTGTCCCATAGTCTTATTCCTCAAGCATCTCTTGCTTCCAGATTTCTTCAATAAAATTGAAGTAAGCAGACAAAATATTTTCCTCAGTTTTACAGTGGTAACAATGTTTGTTCATTTCAGATAATTTTTACACAATTTATCAAGGCTTTCTGTGTCTAAATATATATATATATATATATCTGGTTAAGAAGTTGATGAGCCATAATCTATGTAACTTAAAAAATATTTAATCTACAAATTTAGTTTATCTTATAATGTTCTAGTGCCTGAAAAAATACTGATAAATGAGGACCTTCCATTGTTCCAAATGTCAAGTATAAAATGCCGTCTTTCTATGCTTGCATTTAGTATTGATTCTTCAAATGGAAAAAGAATCTGTAATAAACACAGGGGAATAGAGAAGGCTTTTAGACTCAGCAGTAGACTCAAGGAAAGAGGGCAGGCCAGAAGTGGTTTTAAGCTGCCTGGAAATTACTGTGTAACGTGAAGGGCTGGGAGTCTACAATTTGTTAGTAAATTCAATTCTTATCATGAAAGCAGTCAAATCACTGATACGCTAAGCTAATTTTGTTGTTGTTGATGTTGTTTTTAACAGTTTATAATCTAGCGGTATAGGATCTGATGGTAAATAGTTCAAGTCATTTTTAATAAGTTCTGATCTCAGATGATCAGCAGCCCTTTTTTCTCCCTTGTACCCTTAGATCTGCCCTACAAATGCTATCAGCTTGGAGAAACAACTCCACTCTGTGCAGTGTGGACAAAGAAGATGGTCTTGGGCTACTGCTATGAGAGAGGAGTCTCTTTTCTTAAAAAGGGCAGATGGGAGATTACACTAATTGAATCATTTATTGGTTGTGTCTTTTTAAATGCTTTTCTACTTGAGGGGTCATAATCTATATTAACACCTTTGACCTTAGCAACACAGTCTTTCAAATCAAAGAGCTTTCCCCACAGGTCTTCAAGGACTCAGCTCACTAAATAGGTAATAAGCAAGGTGAATAGTGACAGTCTAGTGGATTATGTTTTATCAGAACTGAAAGAAAGAGAAATAAAAAAGGGGGAATCAGTATTCATGGTCAGTTATGAAATGTCTCTCACATGCCTTTTCTAAGACTGAATCGTTCATCTCTGTTCCATTTGAATTAGAATGCTGATGTGTTTTGTTCGAATAAGTCGATGCATCTGTGATTGTTAACCAGTCAAATGTATTCTGAAAAGAGAAACTAACAGTATATTGTGCTATGCAAACACTCTCCCTAAACCTTCCCAACACCGCACATGCCTGCCAGAAACATGTGAAACTAGAGGTTTAAAGAACAGATGAGATTAAAAACAGGGGCCACTGAGAATGTTTAGATAACTTTTTGACAAGGCTACATGTTAGAATCTTGATTTCCTCAAAAACAGTGTTTTCTAAATTTAATATATTATTTGTCTCTATCTTCTACATTGTTTTCAATCCAGTTATTTCATAGTTCCTTCTCTCCTACCTCTTCTTTATCATGCTTCATTGCAAGACTTACCTTGCTCTATGTCCTGAAATTACTTTGAATATATCAGTTATTTTTTTCAAATTTGATCAAATTATTTTAATACCCAATCAGGTAATAGTAATACTTTAGTTGCTAAGTTGTGTCCAGCTCTTGCAACCTGAGAGACTGCAGCCTTCCAGGCTCCTCTGTCCATAGGATTCTCCAGGCAAGAATACTGGAGTTGGTTGCCATGTCCTTCTTCAGGGGATCTTTCCAACCCAGAAATCGAACCCAAGTCTCCTTCAATTGCAGGCTCATTCTTTACTGACTGAGCTAGGAGGGAAGCCCATCAAGAAGAATGAAAAAGGTGAAACAATATCTATGATTTAGTGTGTTCATATTGTGTGCAATTCAGGTGTTGAATTAAGCACCTTACAAATTTCAAAAAACAGTAGTTGCTGAATCAGATAGTAAGACAAATTTTTAAGCTCCAGTAGTTCTAATAGTAGCTTGTCAGAGTCAGTCACATGCACATATGGAATAGATTTCAATTTAGGTGGTGTTAAGAAGCCTCATACCTACATGCTTTCTCCCCAGAAGACCCTGAAAATTTACTAATCCATTCCTTAGATTCTGTTATTATTTCTTACGAACATTTTAAGCAGAATAATTCTCCCAAGTTCTACTCCCTAAGGTAATTTAATTTTTCTTCTCTTTGTTAAATCCCCCTACTTTTCCTTTCATGATATGCTCTTTGTCTTTCTACTATTTTTCATCTCCTATAGGGTAAAGTCCTATAAGAACTATTGAGAAGTCCCATAACCTTCTGCTTATATTGAAAGATCCTACCTCACTATGCCACATTCAAATTCTTTTTCCACAATGAAAACATTCAGATCTCACAGGGGAAATATTACCTTTGCTTTGCTGCAACATGTGAAATTGATTTAGAAGTATTATCCTATGAATTCATTGTAGGAGGATGTCAATGCTCAGGAAAAAAGATAGAATTGATATTAAAGATCTAGAAGTCAACTTAACCCAGAAAGAGGAAGAATGAATGTCATCCAAGTTAAAAAAGAAAAAAAAAAAAACTGGAAAAGGACATTCTAGCGCCTGTTTAAAACACAGGCATTTCTGATGGTATACATCAGAAGCTCTAATGGGAAGGAGGAATTGGAAGGTGCTAGAGGAATACTTCTGTGCCTGAAAGGAGGGAATATAGGGCTGGAGGATTTGAATTTGAGAGGAATTTACTATTTAGATATCTGATTTTATAACTTTATGTTTTATTCTAGGCAACTGGCCTGCCAATATGGAAACCATTACAAAATGGTCAACTCTAATCCCTTTCTTGATACAAGAAGAGACTGGGAAGTAATTCAAGAATTTCATGGCAGGCTCTATATGAACCACATTCTTCTTTACAGAAAATGTTCAGGGTCCTTATTTTACCATCAGGTAATTATGAGAATGTGACCTATGATGTCCCTTATAAAAATTAGTCGCGTCTCAGGGTCCAGACCACATCTGATAAACTCTCTCAGACTAGCCTGTCAGGCCAGTTTTAAACACAGATCATACTCTCAAGAGGACTCTGATGTGACCCTGAGACTTTTAATCAGGCACCAGATCAGTGTTCCAGTAGTGCTCATAAGCTTTTAGAACCTGACTTTCTCCCTTTTTTTTTCTTTCTGAGTTCCTGACATGGTTTCTGTTTATTTCATGTTTTATTTCATCTGGGCATGCCCATTCCCAGGTGCCTAAGATGCTGTTGATGCACCTTGCCTTCCTAGGTGTTGTGGGGACAGCCTATTCCCCACAATGCCGAGTCCCTCTGCTCTCCATCTGTTTCATATTGCTGGCCAGACACCCAGATCCCTTGTAATGTATTTCATAGGAGAGTTCAGGGCCAGGAAAAGACTTCTTGGAGATAGGGATTTCTGAATCTTATGTGCAGTGTGGAGACTAGAGTTTTGGGATAGCAAAGAGGAGGACATGGATCCTAGATCGGCACTCCAGAAAGACAACAAAAGAGAACACATGTGCTATTTCTAAAAGGAGGAAACATGGACATCGGAGTACCCAGCCCCATAAATAACTGTCCAGAGAGGAGATGGGTCTGAGTGGGCTGCTCTGATAAGCATAAAAGACATATTGATAGTTACTTGGGGGATCTCACAATCATTGCTAGAGGATGTCACTTTCCTCCCTACCAAAAATACAGGTGGCACTGCATAAAACACTGTCATTTTGGGGTGTAGAGAGAAGCCCAAAGCATAACAAAGCTTGAATATCTCACTAGCCAGCTAGATAAGGGCTTAGAATAGAAATACTGTTACCACAAACAACGAAAAAAAAAAATACAATGTCTCTTGCAAAACCAAGTTTCTAGCCTGAGATCCATATGTATGTATGTGCTAGTCACTCAGTCGTGTCCAACTCTTTGTGACCCATGGACTGTAGCCTGCCAAGCTCCTTTTTCTGTAGAATTCCCCAGGCAAGAATATTGGAGTGAGTTGTCATCCCCTTTTCCAGGGGATCATCCTAACCCAGGGATCAAACCCAGGTTTCCCACATTTCAGGCAGATTCTTTACCATCTGAGCCACCAGAGAAGCCCATAGCTGGTTGGACTCTATGCCAAACTGACTAAGAAATGGAAAATCACCACAGTGTAACTTCTCTAACTAGTATAGATTGTCCCCAAAGATTTTTGCACCATACTTACAGATTATTGCTAACATCGATGGACAACCATTCTTCTCTGCTACAGAAACCACTGTACTAGAGGGATTTGGAGGGAGGTTGATATTGCTAAAGAGATGAGAGACAAAAAACTCTGAAAAGTCAAACAACTTGTATAAGACATGAAGATACTGATCAATGGAGAGGGATAACAGAAACCCAGATGAAGGGCCCAACTTCCAAAAGTTCATCTAAAAACTGAAAGAAATCATATAGGCAGCATGTGCTCTAAGTAGTTAATATTTCTTTTAGCATTTTCATAAAAATCAAATGCAAAATAAACAAAAATTTTTAAATGAATGAGAAAATACCTGGGTACGCCTACAAGTAATCTCATGTCAAATGTTTAAGGAATGATGGAGCTTTTGCTATGATTTCAACATAGAATGTGTTAGAGATTATGTAATAAATCTATCATGATTTAGCCTTAATGCATCAAGGGCAAGATATTTTTCTCATTTGTTTTAGCTCTTTGGTGTGTCTGTGGGATATCAGACTTTAGCACTAGAATATTTATAATTTTCTAGAGAAATATTAAATTCTCAAAGTCAACCCAATGTTCCTATTTTTTTAAATGCAAGCATACATTATGTATTACACCACAAGTACTCTAGAAAATCAATGCTATCAGCAGGGGAGAAACCAAGAAATAGTGAAGAAAAATTGAAATAATAAAGATAATTTACTAGTGACACTGTCTGTAGAACAATTTTAGGTTTACTTTCTCAAAGTATAATTTAAATTCTCCATATTTCCGGGTAGAATTTTGAGACCTAACCTAGGAATTCCATCAAAAGATTAAGTGTTATGCCAATAACACTTAATTTGGCAACTTCATTGGCATTTCCTCAGAATCAACCTTTTATGAATTTGAGACAATCTTGGAAGAAGCATGGGCTCATCCTTGTCTGAATGGAAAAGAAATGCTGATAGATTGTTAGTGGAGGTCAATAAGCAGCCAGATATGAAAATCAATAAAACTGTGTATTTATGTAAGAGAGGTTTATTGAACAGAAAAGTGCAGGATTAACAGTAAGGTTCTATCAAGAGAGGCTTGTGTTCAAGTTAGAGTTCTGAGAAGTCTTCTCTCACATCATGCTCAGAAATAACTGTGGTAATATTCAGGAAAGCAGATGGAATTTGGCACCATTTCAAAGACTGCAGATTGGATGCTATGTATTTAAACTACATGTAATTGAGAAATTATGAATGAGTCTTTGAGATAGAAAATGTCAAGCATTTCCTGTTATGCTGCAATTGGTTTGATTTATAATGACTTTATGAATAGTAAAATAAAAGGAAATGTATGTACTAAAATATTAGAGCAGAATAGGAAAAGATCAGCGAAGTGCTCGATTATAAAGAAAGCCATTGCTTTTTGAATGGAAAGTGATTGACATTCAATTAAGAGACAAAAGTAATAAATAAGTTTGCCCTTTTATTACCATTCCATCAAAATGCAAAAAGCTTTGTGATAGGCCAAAAGACCAATAGACAGCAATACACAATAAATAATACAGGGCAAAGCCAAGCTTGCAAATAGGGAAGAAAAAGCCTAATTATAATTTTTCTCCATTGTTCCAAAGTCAAACTTTTTGTTTCCTGATATATCTACAGGTAGTTTATTTTGCTTCTGACTATATGGTAATCAACATCTTGCCCCAGGCATAGTTGGATATTTAACCAATGTTTCTCTGGAGACTCAGTAGGGAAACCACTAGTAAAAACAGTGGAACGGAGGATTTAACATGTAGACTGAAAACTCAAGGACTGCAGCTTTGTGTGAATGCTGGTTTTTCGAGGCAGTAATTGCACTAAACAACACAAAGGCTTTTAGGCTTATACAGTGATTGAGTCAATGACTCAACCTACTTTGTATTTACATATCATGTTCTCTTAAGTCATTTATCTCATAATTACCACATGCCAGGACTCAAAAGCTTCTGCTGTTTAATGAAAACAATTGCAAATGAAACCTCACTGCTATAAAATTTGCCAGAACTTGGCATCCATCTCAGGAAGCACTTTTGTGTCAGTTTCCCCTTCAAATCCCTGGTTCTGAATGACTTGAGTAAATAATGTTGTTTTCCTGCTCTTTCATTACTGGTAAATGTTATCCCATTTCCAGCAATATAATCATGGATTCTCTCCCAATCCTGGGTAAATTCTAACTGTTCAAAAGATTTAGAAATGTCTCAAGCTGTCAACCCACTTCTAGTTAGTTTTTTGTCTGGTTTTCCAAAGCTTTGAGGAGACTTTGAAAAAGATATTTAATGATACCTGCTCCTCTAGGCCCAGTTTCTTTCAGAAGCAGTTCCTAATATAGGAAACAGATAAACTCCAGAGAGATCTACTCCTCAGCCCTCTGTTTTATCAACACTGACATAGAGTTAGTTGATATATAAAATAAGTATTTAAATTGCACTTGAAACATAGAAAAAATGGCCCCCAGATGCCACAGATAAAAATATACAAAAATTATTTTTAGAGAAAACTTATGTGCCTTTAGCGCATAAAGAGCTTTTCTGGATTTAGTAAGGAGAGACTTTACTCAAAAGAATAATTATAAGGGGAATAAGAAGAGGAGGACTATGACAACAGGAAGAAGTTGTGGTCATAAGATCTGTTTCAAGAATCTCAAGAGTTAGGCAGGAAGGACTTTTCTGTTATAGAGAGGAGTCATCAAGGTTTAGGGCAGGATGTGAGGAAGTGGGCTGACAGGTGGTAGGATCAGACAGAAGATCAGAGGAAGTTTCACACTGAGGCCAGTCTACTTTTCTATTTTCTGGAGGGACTCTTAAGAAGGATTCTGTGCTGGATCAGGCTTGTACATGCATGCATGCTAAGTTGCTTCATTCATGTCTGACTCTGTGCGTCGCTATGAACTGAAGCCTGCCAGGCTCTTCTGTTCATGGGATTCCCTAGGCAAGGATACTGGAGTGGGTTGCCATGCCCTTCTCCAGGGGATCTTTCTGACCCAGGGATCAAACCCGTGTCTCTTGCATCTCCTGCATTGGCAGGTGAGTTCTTTACCCCTAACGCCACCTGGCTCAGGATAGGACAGAGTTCAGGGATTTAGGGGAAGAAGACAATCCTACGTCAAATTTGGTTAGCAAAACTTTGTTCCTTTTAATTAAGGGAGAAACAAGTAGTTCAGCCAATTGTTTTGACCTAGCAAACAATTAGTTGCCCTGAGCTTCAGCCTGGCCTTATCAAAGGTAAACAAAGGAGGCATCCCAGAACATTATCTAAGTTTATATCTGAATGATTGGCTGGTTCTTTGTGGTAAATGTTTTTTCAGAATAAACAAGGTTAAGGGGATTCCTTTCAACTTCACTGTTTATCAGAATTTGTTTCAGAAAAATTCAAGCTCAGGGAAAATTCAACAATGTGTTTTGTGTGTGTGTGTGTGTGTGTGTGTGTGTGTGTGTGTGATGACACCACCCTTATGGCAGAAAGTGAAGAGGAACTAAAAAGCCTCTTGATGAAAGTGAAAGTGGAGAGTTAAAAAGTTGGCTTAAAGCTCAACATTCAGAAAACGAAGATCATGGCATCTGGTCCCATCACTCCATGGGAAACAGATGCGGAAACAGTGGAAAAAAATCACTGCAGATGGTGACTGCAGCCATGAAATTAAAAGAGGCTTACTCCTTGGAAGAAAAGTTATGACCAACCTAGATAGCATATTCAAAAGCAGAGACATTACTTTGCCGACTAAGGTCCGTCTAGTCAAGGCTATGGCTTTCCTATGGTCATGTATGGATGTGAAATTTGGACTGTGAAGAAGGCTGAGCATCGAAGAATTGATGCTTTTGAACTGTGGTGTTGGAGAAGACTCTTGAGAGTCCCTTGGACTGCAAGGAGATCCAACCAGTCCATTCTAAAGAAGATCAGCCCTGGGATTTCTTTGGAAGGAATGATGCTAAAGCTGAAATTCCAGTACTTTGGCCACCTCATGCGAAGAGTTGACTCATTGGAAAAGACTCTGCTGCTGGGAGGGATTGGAGGCAGGAGGAGAAGGGGATGACAGAGGATGAGATGGCTGGATGGCATCACTGACTCGATGAAAGTGAGTCTGAGTGAACTCCGAGAGTTGGTGATGGACAGGGAGGCCTGGCATGCTGTGACTCATGGGGTTGCAAAGAGTCGGACACGACTGAGCAACTGAACTGAACTGAATATGTAGTTTTGGAGAAGGCTTTGGCACCCCACTCTGGTACTCTTGCCTGGAAAATCCCATAGACAGAGGCGCCTGGTAGGCTACAGTCCATGGGGTCACGAAGAGTCGGACATGACTGAGCGACTTCACTTTCACTTTTTACTTTCATGCATTGGAGAAGGAAATGGCAACTCACTCCAGTGTTCTTGCCTGGAGGATCCCAGGGATGGAGGAGCCTGGTGGGCTGCTGTCTACGGGGTCGCACAGATTTGGGCACGACTGAAGTGACTTAGCAGTAGCAGCAGTGTGTTGAAACACTTTATGGACATAAGAATTTTATGGACATTTCACAGACGTATGCTCTTTTTGGATTCCCAGTCTCTATATAAGAGATTTTCAGTGTTTTGCAAGGTCAAGGGTAAGGTTTTTGATCTATGAGCAAAGTTATGAACCTCTTGTATACTCCCAACTCCGTTTCTGCCTTAGTCTAGAAATGTTAATGGGCAAAAAACTGGCTGTAGGACTAGAAAAGAAATGACATGTTCCCCAGCAGTCTTAATAACTTAACCATTCTTAACATTTGTGCAATTATGTTTTAGACATATGGAGAGTGGAAGGAGCCTTGTGATTGCTAATTAAGATCATAGACCACCACAAAGGTTGGTTCTTTAAAAGAAGTGTGAATTGATTTTGCATGAACCCAGCCAGTTTAAATTGACATAGGAAACCACTTCTGCAGACCCTTTGACTTCTTACTCGGGCACACCTTCATCATCATGGCCACACTGCCATGTTAAATAATTGAGGTTATTTGTTGCGGTTACTGGTGTCATATTTGTTTCTCTCATCCCCTAGTTTCATACTGATCTGAACTCTCCAGAGAACATAAGGAAAATTAAAAGTACCCAGTTGACCTTAATGGATTCCTGCACTCCTTCCTGCTTGAATAAAGGCCATTTGTGTACCTCAAGAGTCTAACATAACTAGAGATGGTACAGTAACTGTAGGATCTGGGAAAGGACAGTGAAGGCTCTGAACAAAGCAGCCCAACTCTTAGCATTCATCCTTTGCTACACAATTTCCTTTAATGACCAAAGTTTTATAGGTGATTTATTGACAAATATCTTTCAAAATAATATTGTTGAACTTATCCATTAACTTAATCCTATGTATTTTTCCAAGTGAATGAGTAGTAGTTTCTGCAAAGTCAGAATTTATTCTTCCATACATCTGTCAGTGATGGGGTAGCGAAAAACAAACAAGCAAAACAGTCCCTAGGTTTGGGACAGTGGATAAATCATTCTTTCCTTGCTCACTGCTAAAGATGATTATGTCTCTGATAAATAATTTTGATCCCTTAAAGATAAGACCTGACTTCCTCAGGGCCAGAGAATAGGAGTTTTTCTGTTTCCAGCTGTTCTCCTTCTTACATCTCTCATTCTGCCCCTTCAAATCCACACCCCAAGGGACTGAATAAATTAACAAATGCCATAGGCTTAAATACCCACCAGCACCTCCCTGGAGTGCTTGGAGGACCACCCAGGCAAGGTGATTATGGGAGGTTTTATTGGTGTCTCATGGACCCTACAGACAAAAGGTGAAATGGTAACATGGGACTTAGAAATTCAGAGCTGCTGCTAGGACTAGGTGTTCGCTTAGAAATTGATTGCTAATACCCACTAGGATTTCCATTTCCAAGACACATGCACACAGGCACTCTTTGCTTTCAAGTGAATGCCAGAATGATTCCATTGTAAATACTCCTCTCAACAATTTAAATGGAAAACAATGTCACTATTTTCAAATTTATTGCTTTCAGATTTTTTTAAATTTTCTGTTCCCTTCTCCTTTTGGCTGGATGCTTGATAATTCCAATATCATTTCAGTCCTGGATAGATTGCTCTCCTGAAAATGAATACCAGGCTCAGGTGCACACCTAACACTGTGAATCCTTCACCTAATTAATGAGAGGTGAATCTCTTAACCTACTGCCCAGGTCCCAGGGCAGATTATTAGCACGATTGCTTTTGATGGATCTTTTTAAGTGTTCCTCTTAGGAAAGATATTTGAAAGTCACATTTAAATAAGGATTCAAAAATTACTGAACATTAATTCTCTTCTAGTCCCAAATGTTATTTCTGGGCAAGGTTATAGAGGCCATTTTAATGGAAGAAACACACCATTATTTAGTTACCCCTTACTCCCCACATCCCACAAAGGACTTTTGCTAATCTCCCTTCTCCTCCCCTACCTCCACCTCTGGCCTGACCTTCTCTACTGATATAATGGTTTTCTATTCATGTTGGAAACATCGAGGATGAAGTGAAAGAGAAAAGAACTAGATCTCAAGGAGGTTTATTTGGTCTTTTTATCCCGTACTCAACCCTTGGGAGGTGCAATCTTGATAAAAGCATCCATATGACTGGCAATTTAGTGTTGTATCCAAGAAAATCCTTCCCTTTTTCTCTCCCCTGTCTTATCCTCAGTTGATACATTATAAAAGCAAAGAGTCTTTTTCTCATATAGAATTACAAAACTGAAAAGAACCAAAAATCCAATTCACTCCAAAACAGAGACTGATTCAGAGGGTGTAGTTATTTGCCCAAAGACACAAGCTTGTTAGCAGCAAATCCATGTTGTAAGATCAGGTCTCCTGACACTCAGCAGTATTCTTCCTGCATGAGGCAACTTAAGTATAACTTGTGAATTCATCATGTTTTTAACAAGTCAAGCTTATATTTTTTCCTGCCCTGCCTTAAGAGCAAAATTTTAAACTGAGTAGGTTACTATGACCAAAAGAATAATTAAAAAATTGCAATTGCATTTAAATTTTCTAATGTGTGTAAGGTATAGTTTGGGCAGAGGCAGAAAAGGAGAGACAACCTCAACGGATGTAGGTTACCTTTATTCAGGCAAGGAGGGGCGACAGTCAGCCTAATGACCAGGCTGAGCACAAGTGGGATCAGGGAGGCTTCATATTTAAAGGGAGGTTTGTGGAAGCGATAAGGGAAATGTTAGTCAAGTGGGACGTTTTGGGTATTCTTTAGCTGATGTCATTTGTAGTTGAACAGGGGGTGGGAGGTTTTGGGCAAGGGGTGATAAGTCCCCTAAGCGGGGTGATAAGTCCTGGGCAGATGTAGAGGGTGAAAGGTTTCTGGGAAGGGGGTGATAAGTCCCAGGTAGATGCAACCTGCCCAGAGCATCAGGGCAGAACTTAAAAGTTTGGTTTTGTCTTCCCCAAAGTTAGATGACTCAGCAAGGACCTTTGAGACTGTTGTTTTCTTTTCTAGGCCCAAGGACTCCTTCAATGTATATAGTAAAAACTGCTATAGAAGAGAAATAAAGGAGAAGCATGAGATTAAAAGGAAATGAGTCAAACTTTCTTAGATTTTACAAACATTTGAGAGATATATTCAGAAAAACATTCAAAATCCTAACTCATGGGCAAAGGAAGACATTAAAAATACAAAGCAATGCTACATACAACTTCACAAAGTGTTTCTACTGTCAGGAAGGCAAGAGACCAATGAAGGAAGAAATGAGAATATTGGTGGGTGAAACTGGAAATGAAGATGCCCTGGATGGCAAACAGCTCATCTAGTAAAAAGACGAAGAGGAATATAATTCATATATAAATGAACACAAAGTATCTGTCATCAACCATTGATTTTGCATTTGAGCATTACAGGGAACCTCAGCCCCAAAGCAAAGATAGTGAAATTAGGCCAATAGTGCAAACCCGCAGAACTGGAGGGAAATGATCATAGAATTTTATTTCAGGGAAAATGAGAGAACAGTTAATGTAGCAGTAAAACAAAACCTGGTTTTTCCTTCTGTATACACATGTAAATCCTATTATCTTCATAGTGAGTTCATGCAAATCCAGAAATCTGCTGTTTTCTCTCTTAGGTGAGCAAACAGGGCTATGTGAAAAGCTGCAAGCTGGTAAGGGTTCAGTTCAGTTCAGTTCAGTCACTTAGTCATGTCCGACTCTTTGCGACCCCATGAATTGCAGCACGCCAGGCCTCCCTGTCCATCACCAACTCCCGGAGTTCACTCAGACTCACGTCCATTGAGTCAGTGATGCCATCCAGCCATCTCATCCTCTGTTATCCCCTTCTCTTCCTGCCCCCAATCCCTCCCAGCATCAGGGTCTTTTCCAATGAGTCAACTCTTTGCATGAGGTGGCCACAGTATTGGAGTTTCAGCTTCAGCATCATTCCCTTCAAAGAAATCCCAGGGCTGATCTCCTTCAGAATGGACTGGTTGGATCTGCTTGCAGTCCAAGGGATGCTCAAGAGTCTTCTCCAACACCACAGTTCAAAAGCATCAATGCTTCGGCACTCAGCCTTCTTCACAGTCCAACTCTCACATCCATACATGACCACTGGAAAAACCATAGCCTTGACTAGACAGACCTTAGTCAGCAAAGTAATGTCTCTGCTTTTGAATATGCTATCTAGGTTGGTCATAACTTTTCTTCCAAGGAGTAAACCTCTTTTAATTTCATGGCTGCTGTCACCATCTGCAATGATTTTGGAGCCCCAAAAAATGAAGTCTGATACTGTTTCCACTGTTTCCCCATCTATTTCCCATGGAGTGATGGGACCAGATGCCATGAACTTTGTTTTCTGAATGTTGAGCTTTAAGCCAATTTTTTCACTCTCCTCTTTCACTTTCATCAAGAGGCTTTTTAGCTCCTCTTCACTTTCTGCCATAAGGGTGGTGTCATCTGCATATCTGAGGTTATTGAGATTTCTCCCGGGAATCTTGATTCCAGCTTGTGCTTCTTCCAGCCCAGTATTTCTCATGAGAAGTAGTATTAACGAAGTCAGGGCACAGATGTGACTTCTAAGACACTCATCCTCAATGGAAAGGGTTTTAAAATATGAGAAGTCACGGATTTTTTTTAGACAAATTTACGTCCAATGAGAAGAACATTGAACTTGCACACCAGATCTTAGAAATTCTATCACAGGTACCACTCAGCAATAAGACACAGGGACTTTCTCAGGTAAGTCCTAACACTTTCTGTTTCAAATATACAATATTGTCCCTTAGGTTCAAAATAGAGCTGAAATGATTCATAATAAATCTTTGAAACTATATACTCCACAGCTTTTTATACTCCAGTTTGGGGATAGGTAGGGTCAAAGGTTGGAGGAAAGGGGGGAAACTCAAAGGACAAGGCCGTCTTTTGAGAAGCATAATGAAGAAACAGTAACTATTGTGAGAAGTTCTTTAAGAGAACAGCTTCTACTTCTGGTGCCGCAGATGGTTTCAAACTTCCAAAAGCAGAAACAGTAGCACCTAAATAGCAATTACTGCATGAAACAACAGAGCAGAAAGCAGGACTTATGGGAGTGGCAGGAAAACACAGAAAACCAACTGAAATAGTTACATACCAATGTTCCTAGCAACACTATTTACAAGAGCTGAGACATGGAAGCAACCTAAATGTCCATCAACAGATAAATAGATAGGGAAGATGTGGAGTGTATATATATATACGTATACATATCACACATACATACATATGTATGTGTATACAATAGAATATTAGTCACAAAAGGAATGAAATAATGTTATTTGCAGCAACATGGATGGACCTAGAGATTATCGTATTAAGTGAAGTAAGCCAGACAAAGACATATCATATGATATCACTTATTTGTGGAATTAAAAAAGAATGATGCAAATGAACTTATTCACAAAGCAGAAATAGATCCACAGACATAAAAAATACAGTTATGGTTACCAGAGGGGAAAGAGAGAGAGGGATGTAGTTGGAATTTGGGATTAACATATACACACAACTATATATAAAATAGATAATCAACAAGGACCTTCTGTATAGCACAGTGAACTATATACAATATATAACCTATAAGGGAAAACAATCTGAAAAAGAATAGAATAATATATATATATATATTTATGAATACATACACATGAATCACTTAGCTGGACATCTGAAACTATTATAACATTGTAAATCAACTATACTTCAATTAAAAATAATAGTATAAGAGGACATGAACATGCCTGGTATGAACAGGAACTTGGTATGTTTGAAGATGCCAGTAAATGTACTAGTTGAGGACAGGAAATCAAACCCTAAAGCCAGGGAGAGTTAAAAGAGAGCTAGTACTCCCTCCTCTGTGTTCCCAAAGCACATATTACAATTTATAATAAAAGACCATTTTTCATGTGTACAATTGATTCTTTCACTATATTGTGAGCTTCTAAAAGAGCTGGAACCTTATCTTACTCATTTGCCTGTCCCTAGCACCCTAAGTAGCACTTGGCACAGAGAAGAGGCTAAAAATGTTTATTGAAAGTATAAAGTCCCTTAGAAGAGGCATGCTAAATAGGAGAAAAGACAGGCACACAGGCATAGTATTTTAGGAGATTGCCTATTATAGTTCTGCCTCTGACATGAACCAGCTGTGAGACCCTAGAAAGCTATTTACTATTTCTAAGACCTGGTTTCTTTATTAGAAAAATAAACTTATCTTTCCAGATCACTCTAAAGTTTTACTATAAGAAAATAAAATCTAGATATATTGGAAGTTTGCTTATGATAGTTAAGTACCAGTTTTCATTACATTTAGCATCTACAAAAAATAGGATATGTTAAAAGCCCCAAATTTTGAGAGTTTAATTCACTTTAATTAACACACTAAACACTTAAAATTAACTCAACTCAATAATAAAATCAATACACTGTGAGAAATATACTTTTAATTTCTCCAGATATCTCTAAAATGAAAATATTCTGTTCTTACCATTTCCATGTAAAAGTTGTGAGGTTGTTATTATTTGGTACTAGCTTACTTTCTGACTGGAAAGAGAATTATTAAATTTATGTCTTAAATTGAATCGTTCTATTAATCTTCTAGGTGATGCCCTTGTAAAAGAAAATAAAAATTGTAGATGTACTGTATGTCTTTATTCTTCCAAAATGAGGGATTTTTCCAAAGACTGAGAATGTTTAAAATGAATTATGTAAGTGCATATTTATTTGTTTAATTATCTGTGTAAGCCATAGCATAATGAAAATATTGTAATTAAGCCACTTTTCAAAGAAACACTAAGGGGAAAATTGTAAAAATCATGGATGGGGAATTAATGCACACAAAGACTAATAGCTACAATAATGTTATTCAGAACTGTGCTGGTAATTTGCCCCTTAGGGGGTAAATTTGGAAAAAATATGTATACAGTTTTATCATGTGACTCTCACTTAATGGATATTATACTGCAAAAGCCACACACACCACACTGAACATTCAGTAATAATTATTTCTTTTAGTTATTCTCTTGGTGGCTTCTCTAGTATCTGTAATTGCCATGTTCTCAAAAACAGCACTCTTTACATGGCACCTGCCCAATGAATAAAATGGACTGGCAGTTACAACATAGAATTAGCAATTAGAGATTTTTTTTTTCTTTCAAAATTTCATTACTTAGGGCTTATTCTAAAGAGGAAAAATAAAATGAGTAGATGGAATTTTCCTATCTTGAGACCTAGGACTCTCAGCTGGTGGGGCCTTTTTCTTAAGTATTTGACTTAGAGATTATTTGTCAAATATGTTAGAGAAAATGGTTTGCTTTGTGGAAAGGATAGTAATCTACAATTTATTTGGGAACTGTAAAGATTATTCTGTTTTTGCAAGGCTTATTCATTCTTTGTTCTTATCATTCTAAATCTACTCTTTGCCCCAGACTAACCCTTGTGCATTGCATCTCCCAGACTCACTTGTTAGCTGGCTTCCAGTTGAGTTAGCCAACAGGAAGGCACCAGCATATCATGAAGGTCTTTGGCGCCTCCTCTGTATCAGCTTTTCATCTCCAAGACTATAGCTCCTTATGGTACGAACTTTCTTCCATGACTCCAACTCTCATTGGGTTTCTGTATCTCTCTTTATATGTTTTATCCTTTTCTACCCCGAGGGAGTTAACTGCATCTTACTATTGCTATCTCCAGGTGCCTCATCATCCCTGTATAGTCCCTGACTTGTTCATGTCTTTTAAGTGCTACTTTAATGGAGATCTCATCACTTGAACTATCTGCAGTGAATTCTGTCTTCTTCCAAGACATTGACCCATAAATCTTAATGGCAGTGCACTTAATAAAAGTCAATAATAAATAACTTTACCCTGTTGAGTTGCTTGATTATAGGTCAAATATTGCTATTACAGTTATCTCCATACTGTTTCTTTAGGTAACAAAGTACTGTAGTGGATACTAAACTGGTCTATCCAGAGAAGTAAATTACTATAGTAATTGAAGATAAAAGTACTTGCTCTTTGCCTCAATTTGGGATAACACTGAGGGTCATCCCAGCTCCAGAACTTGCCATAGATTGTCTGATTGGCTAATGAATAACTTCATTAGTTACTTCAATATGGATGAGCTTTTCTCTTTGCCCAATCTTGCATATATATCTCCTGACAGAAACCCTAAAAATCTTCTGAATGCGATTCTCAATTTCTGAGACTTATTCCTGTCTAAATCATAAAGTGACTGGGATGAGCTTAGACCTGAGATAGTAGAGGAATATAATTAAAGCCCCATATTCAGCAAATATTTAGACCATGACTATATGAATCAAAACCTTCTACAGCGTATCATGAATAAACTGCTGTAGTTATTAAATAGTGCAGCTACTACTGAGATTAGAAAAATAAATTTCCTCCCTTATAGTGTTAGAGCTCTTTTTACTAAGCCCCACAAAGAATGACTTTATTCTGCAATAATATGTGCTGTATTTCATCAGGGACTAGGTAGGTAGATATTTCAATTGTGCCAACTAGTGCTGGCTCTCAAATCATTTCTCTTGTTTTGTAGCTTCCATCCTCCCTTCTTTCAGGGATGTGGCTGTCCCTGCCTATTGCAATCAGTTGGTTGCATGGAGCCAAACTAGAGCATATGTTTCTCTTTGAGGCAGCCAGTGTGTTATGACTCTGAGGAGTGCAGAAAGTCAGTCTTCAAACAGAGTTGATCAGAAGCAATCACTGAATTTAAAATGCTAGAAAAAGATTTAAAATTTGAACTGCAAAGGAAAGCATATTGAGAGGGATGTATGCATGCATGCTAAGCCACTTCAGTCTTGTCCAACTGTATGCAACCCAATGGACTGTAGTTCACCAAGCTCCTCTGTCATCATTCTCCAGGCAAGAATACTGGAGTGAGTTGTCATGTCCTTTTCCAGGGGATCTTCCTGACCCAGGGATTGAACCTGTGTCTTTTACATCTCCTGCACTTGCAAGTGGGTTCTTTACCACTAGACCACCTGGGAAGCCTCAGTTAAGAGGTGTGGACCAGGGCAAAACTAGGCCAGCAAAAAATGAAAGGAATTACAGGCATCTGCACAAAAAGTCTTGGGCTTTAGAGATTTGCCTTCAAGTGTGTTGATAATGAATGAGGCAAAAAAAAAAAAATCAAGATTATTTCCAACATCACAATACTTCTTCTCTGAATAATTCCTAGAGTAAGGACCTTTAGTAAATGATGACTGCTTTCTATCAGGAGCTAGGGAGGCTCAGAGAAGCTATGGACAACCAGCATCCTCAGTGCAAGCTATTGCAGTCAGCTAGAATGGATGAGAAAGCCAGAGTGTTAGAAGCAGCAAAACAAGTGAGTTAGGCACAGAACCTCTAAATCTAAGGCAGTGTAATCAGCAATGTCCATAAAATATACATATGAGATAAGTGCATATCTGAAATTACATTTAAATGGATAAAGTCCACTGAAAATGATCAATAACAATTTTAAGGCTTCTTTATAAGATCAAACCTCACACAACACTTAGAGGTTTTTTTTCTACACAGAAGAGTAAGAAATAAAATCAAAACAGAAAAAGAAATGAGCATAGTTAATGATTGAAAAAACCCTAAATGACCAATCAATCTTCCATGGAAATATATGTTTGAATACTATGGCTTAAAAGCTTACATTATTTTCTGTTCCAATGCTTGAAAGTCAGCAATCGAATAATTTTCTTTGCAATAATGATAGTCTTGCTGCACCTACTTAATATAAACAAAAGATAAAAATTGCTCAATAGCATAATGTGTTTATTTACCTCCCATTCTTCTAGGCAGACTCTAGCTAAAAAAAAAAAAAATGAAGAGGTAATTTAAGGTTAGTCTTTCATGGAAATGCTTTTTTAATGAAAAATAAACATTTTAACTAATACTCATTTTAAAACAGATTTAGAATTAAAAATCCTCTTTGAATTCAGGCTAATAAATTTCAGTTGATTCTAACTACTTTTAGTTCAAATAGATTTTCACCAAAAGATTTCTTATTATAGCAGGCCAGATTTAGCGGGACTGACCCCATGAGCAGGGTAGATTCAGAAACACTAATACAGTTACACATAAAGCAGTCATAATGAACTGCAACTAACTGTAAAAACCATTTTGCAAGGTGGCTCCTGCCCAATTTAACCTCATTCATGCAAGTAATACTTTTAAGATGGGATGTTCTTGAAGTCTCCTGTCATTTTAGAAACTCTTCCCCATAATCTCTCAGGTCGTTTAATCCCATAGTGCCCTAGATGGGTGACTGTGTTTTCCCACAATATCTCAGTGAAGAATAGCAGATTCGTGTTCTGCTCGCCTTTGGAGCCCATTGGCAGGTCTGAGGCAGGAAGGAAGCACATGCCTCCATGGCATGCATGCGTGTGTGCGTGCTGTCACTTCAGTCTTGTCTGACTTCTTTGTGACCCTATTCACTGTAGCCCACCAGGCTCCTCTGTCCATGGGATTCTCCAGGCAAAACCACTGGAATGAGTTGCCATGCCCTCCTCCAGGGGATCTCCTTGACCCAGGGATGGAATCTGCCACTCTTAACATCTCCTGCATTGGCAGACATGTTCTTTACCACTTGCCAGCCAGTCCCAGTTCAGTCACTCAAATGTGTCCAACTCTTTGTGACCCCATGAACTGCAGCACACCAGGCCTCCCTGTCCATCAGCAACTCCCAGGGCAAAACTAGGCCAGCATGAGTTCACCCAAACTCATGTCTATTGAGTCGGTGAAGCCATACAACCATCTCATCCTCTGTCGTCCCCTTCCCCTCCTGCCCTCAATCTTTCCCAGCATCAGGATCTTTTCAAATGAGTCAGATCTTCACATCAGGTGGTCAAAGGATTGGAGTTTCAGCCTCAACATCAGTCCTTCCAATGAACACCCAGGACTGATCTCCTTTAGGATGGACAGGTTGGATCTCCTTGCAATCCAAGGGACTCTCAACAGTATTGTCCAACACCACAGCTCAAAAGCATTATTCAGTGCTCAGCTTTCTTTATAGTCCAACTCTCACATCCATACATGACCACTGGAAAAACCATAGCCTTGACTAGACCGACCTTTGTTAACAAAGTAATGTCTGCTTTTTAATATGCTGTCTAGCTTGGTCATAACTTCCCTTTCAAGGAGTAAACATCTTTTAATTTCATGGCTGCAATCACCATCTGCAGTGATTTTGGAGCCCAGAAAAAGAAAGTCATCCGCTGTTTCCACTGTTTCCCATCTATTTCCCATGAAGTGATGGGACTGGATGCCATGATCTTAGTTTTCTGAATATTGAACTTTAAGCCAACTTTTTCACTCTCCTCTTTCACTTTCATCAAGAGGCTCTTTAGTTCTTCACTTTCTGCCATAAGGGTGGTATCATCTGCATATCTGAGTTTATCGATATTTCTCCTGGCAATCTTGATTCCAGCTTGTGCTTCCTCCAGCCCAGTGTTTCTCATAATGTACTCTGCATATAAGTTAAATAAGCAGGGTGACAATATACAGCCTTGACATACTCCTTTTCCTATTTGGAACCAGTCTATTGTTCCCTATCCAGTTCTAACTGTTGCTTTCTGACCTGCATACAGGTTTCTCAAGAGGCAGGTCAAGTGGTCTGGTATTCCCATCTCTTTAAGAATTTTCCACAGTTTATTGTGATCCATACAGTCAAATGCTTTGGCATAGTCAATAAAGCAGAAATAGATATTTTTCTGAAACTCTCTTGCTTTTTTAATGATCCAGCAAACGTTGGCATTTTGATCTCTCATTCCTCTGCCTTTTCTAAAACCAGCTTAAACATCTGGAAGTTCACGGTTCACGTATTGCTGGAGACTGGCTTGGAAAATTTTGAGCATTACTTTACTAGCGTGTGAGATGAGTGCAATTTTGTACTAACTTGAGCATTCTTTGTCATTGCCTTTCTTTGGGATTTGAATGAAAACTGACCTTTTCCAGTCCTGTGGCCACTGCTGAGTTTTCCAAATTTGCTGACATATTGAGTGCAGCACTTTCACAGAATCATCTTTCAGGATTTGAAATAGCTCACCTGGAATTCCATCACCTCCACTAGCTTTGTTTGTAGTGATGCTTCCTAAGGCCACTTGCCATGCTTCCCCACAAAATCTCACTCCCTTTATGGATACAGGAATTTTGTCAAAACCTGAATTCTAAGATGGCTTATAAAGATTCCCAGCCCAATGTGTTCAGTACATGCCCTGTGAAATTCTTCACAGAAATGCCCTGTGAGTGTGAGTGACCTGTGAATATGATGGGATAGTTTCTTTCTTAAGTTGTGGCAAATATGATAGGATAGTCAATCCTACTAGACTTGAAGAAGAAGATTGGCATATTGTGGGGAGGGAGCATGACGTGGTGTGGCAGGGAGCAGTGGGTGATCTCTAACCTGAGGGCCTCAGTCCGATAATTACAAGGAACTAAATTCTGATAGTGATCACATGAGGCATGAAAGACGTCCAATGTCACATAGCCAGCTTGTTAAGGTTATCAGCTATGCTCATTTGTTCAGTACCATCCTGGGTTCCCAGGTGGCACTAGTGGTAAAGAACCCACATGCCAATGCAGGAGACTTCAGAGACCCAGTTTCAATCCCTGAGTCAGGAAGATTCTCTGGAGAAGGGAATGGCAACCCACTCCAGTAATCTTGTCTGGAGAATCCCATGGACAGAGGAGCCTGGTGGTTTACAGTCCCTGGGATGGCAAAGAGTCGGACACAACTGAGCGACTTAGCACACATATCGTGGTTTTAGCCCTGAATGTTCCGTATTTCCATCCCAAAGAAACCTGGATGGTTGATCAACCTATACAGAGATTTGAATCCAGGCAGTCTAATGTACAAATGGTGTTCTTAAATGCAGCCTGTACCTTCCATTTTAATCACTGTCATTTGGGTGGTGAGGTATGATATGACATGATTTGAATCACCCATGACTGGTCTAACCCTATACTTTGTTATCCTGTAGTACAATTTATCACTGACTCTATGAAGCTTCACTTTGCATCCAAAGAATGAAAACTATGGTTGGGGCTCATGAAGGGCTTCACCAAACTATGCTGCCCTACAATGGCATATTGATTATTTTGAATTGCAGTTACTTAAACAGTGTTCAAACTACAGCAAAATTGTACTTATTTCATGCTAGCAGGTAATGCTTAAAATTCTTCAAGTTAGGCTTCAACAGTACATGAACCAAGAACTTCCATGTACAAGGCGGATTTAGAAAAGGCAGAGGAATCAGAGATCAAATTGCAAGCATCCATTGGATCATAGAAAAATCAAGGGAATTCCAGAAAAACATTTACTTCTGCTTCATTGACTACACTTTTGACTGCATGCATCACAACAACCTGTAGAAAATTCTTCAAGAGATGGGAATATCAGACCACCTGACCTGCTTCCTGAGAAATCTGTATGCAGATCAAGAAGCAATAGTTAGAACTGGACATGGAACAACAAACTGGCTTAAAGTAGGGAAAGGAGTACGTCAATGCTATATTATTATCACCCTGCTCATTTAACTTATTTACAGAGTACATCATGTGAAATGCCAGGCTGGATAAGCCTCAAGCTGGAATCAAGATTGCTGGGTGAAATATCAATAACCTCAGATAGACAGATGACACTACCCTTATGGCAGAAAGTGAAGAGGAACTAAAGAGTCTCTTGATGAAGGTGAGAGAGGAGTGAAAAAGCTGGCTTAAAACTCAACATTTAAAAAACTAAGATCATGGCATCAGATCCCATCACTTCATGGCAAATAGATGGGTAAACAATGGAAACTGACAAATTTTATTTTCTTGGGCTCCAAAGTCACTGTGAATGGTGACTGTAGCCATGAAATTAAAAAATCCTTGCTCCTTGGAATAAAGATGATAAACCTAGACAGTGTATTAAAAAGCACAGACATCAGCGTGCCAGTGAAGTTCCGTATAGCCAAAGCTTTTGTTTTTCCAGTAGTCCTGTATGAATGTGAGAATTGGACCATTAAGAAGCCTGATCCCCAAAGAATTGAATTCTCTGGAGCTGTGATGCTAAAGAGGACTCTCGAGAGTCCCTTGTACTGCTAGGTGATCAAAACAGTTAATCCTAAAGGAAAACAGTCCTGAATATTCATTGGAAGGACTGATGCTGAATCTGAAACTCCAATACTTCGTCCACTTGGTGCAAAGAGACAACTCATAGGAAAAAACCCTGATGCTGGAAAAGATTGAAGGCAGGAAGAAAGGGGATGACAGAGGATGACATGGTTGGATGGCATCACTGACTCAATAGACATGAGTTTGAGTAAACTCTGGAAGTTGGTGATGGACAGGGAGTCCTGGTATGCTGCAGCACATGGGGTTGCAGAGTCAGACACAACTGAGCAACCTAACAACAAAAACAAGTAATGACCAAAGCAAGTGAAACACTGACCCACTTTTCTGTCTCCATGAAAGCAGGAAATGAATCTCATGTGAGAGGTACACTCCCTGCATGTGGAGGTAGAAAGACATCCTATCACCAGAGATAGAAAAATTCTATGTAAACAAATCCGGTTACTTTAATTTACTACCTCAAGGACAAACTCTGCTTAGATTCTTCTTTAACTGAGCATCTGAAACCTGTTTCTTTATTCTAATTCCTCACAAATGTATTGTCTCTTTGTTTAAAAAGTATAGAATCTGACTGGTATGGTCACTTTTTATATCTTATTTCTATGAGACCTCCATGTACAAGAGTTAAGTTTGTTTCTTGTTTTCTATTAACCTGTCCTGTGTTAGCCTATTATTAATCCAGCCACAAGAACTCAAGTGGGTTGTGGGGAAATGTTCCCCCTCCAGGATGCTACCTTTTATTTGTCTCCAAAGAGATGTGGCAGCAGGATGTCCCTCCACTTCTCACAGCAGGAGGAGACCTTCATTTGCCAAGGGGAGTCCAGGGAATAAGGACAAAGTGCATGTTTCCCCAGGGTGTCCTTTCCTGGAACAAGACCTGGAATCACTGAAGTCTCTGAGTGAAGAGACAGAAGGGATTGGTTAGTCATGTCACCCGGTCTGTGACACTGGACTCAACCTCAGCACTCTATCAGGATGATAAAGATCAGGATGAGCTACAGGATCTGAATGCTCAGCTATGCTATGGATTTCTTCTAAAAAAAGACTTCTAGTTCTATTGATATCCATTTTTCTGATGGCTATTGCTCTTGTTAAGAGTCCCATGCCAGAACTAAAGCCATTTTTAAGTGCACTACCAGTCATATTGGAAGAATAATTTCAGGCACTCTCATACATTTCCTTAACCTTCCTGAATTAAAAGCACTTTACTTTTTCGAGATGTAGCAGAAAGAAAGAAAACCACTGAAGGCTGAATTTCTTCTTTTCTAATTCAGTCCCTTGAACACTCCTATCCATGCCTTTCCCCTTCCACAGAAGATTCTTTTATCCTTCAAATATCCTTCTCCAGGAAGCCTTCCCAATTTTCTTTATACATGAATAATGATAAAAAGTTTATATTGTAACATTTTACTATACACAAATAATGATAAATGTTTTTATTGTAACATTTTACTATATGTCAAACACTGTGCTCTATAGGTAGATAAATAGGTAACTAGACAATCTTAAGATTAAATTTATACGTATAATCTTATTTAATCTTCATGACCACACTATGAAGTACATGATATTCTAGTTATCTTAATTCACAGATCATAAAATTCAGTTACAGAGAAATTAAGTAGTTTGCCTGATATCACACAGCTAGGTAGCGTGAAGGCTCACACTCAGACCCACTAACATGAAATTCTGTGTCCTAAACTACAACTACCTCCTGCTAATTTCTCAAAACACCTTTCTTCTAGAAATACTTATTGAGTACACTGCTCAGTTATGGCTTAACCTCTTTTACTTAAGTCTTTACTTAAGTTCAAGTATATGTCTGGAGAAGGGAATGGCAATCCACTCCAGTATTCTTGCGTAGAGAATTCCATGGACAAGGAAGCCTGGCAGGCTACAGTTCATGGGGTCACAAAGGGTCGGACATGACTGAATGACTAACACACACACAAGCATATGTCTTGTTTATTCCATGCATATCTAGAAATTCTTAGATTATAGGAACACTACTCTATGCCTCTTTGAATCTTCAGCACTTAGGATAGGGCCTTCCTCAGTATGAACCTTGGTCTTTATCCAAATATAACATTATAATAACATTTGTCTTAGAAGAAACACAAGCATCAGTTGATTGTATACCACAAGTAAGTATTTGATTTATAAGTGCATAATGTTTTATTTGGGCTTCCCTGATAGCTCAGTTGTTGAAGAATCTGCCTGCAGTGCAGGAGACCAAAGTTTGATTCCTGGGTTGGGAAGATCCACTGGTGAAGGGAAAGGCTACCCACTCCAGTATTCTGGCCTGGAGTATTCCGTGGACTGTATAGTCCATGGGGTCGCAAAGAGTCAGACATGACTGAGTGGCTTGCACTTTACAATGTTTTATTTACTTATTATTATTGAAATATTTGAAAACTGATGAGATGAGAGATATTCATTCATTCATTATATTTCAGCATTGTTTATCAAACATTTATCTACATTTTCTACTGAAAATATACTTTTTTGGAGTACTGAATGAATGCAAAGATGAATTGGATGCAGATATTTGCCTAAAAGAATTTTCAATTAAGGAATGTACATAAATGATTAGAAAGTAAAAGTGAAGATTAATCATGTAAGAGGGACAGGTATTCCTCCTAGTTTGACCTGGAGGGTGAGTGGAATTTGGACAAGAGGAAATGGGCAGAGGCAGTCCAGGGAGAGAGCACTATGGGAACAAGACACAGAGGCAGCCAAGGACAGGATAGAGGCAAAGAACAGTGGTTCCCAGACTAGATGGAATATTAAGAGCAGAAGAGACTAAAAACGTAGGTTATATCATAGTGACCTCAATAGAAGGCTAAGACTTCTAAACTTGGCCCTGAGTGTCTACCAAATGGTATGATAAGAGAGATTTGATTTCAGAAAATTAATACTGCTACAATGTGAGGAACTGACTAAAGGAAAGAGACCTGCATAAGGGTAAATAGTTGGAGATGAGGTGGATTCAATTACGGTGGAGATTATCAATAGTTTGTACCCATAAATCCTCAATAACAAACTAAAGATATTTATTATCTAGATTTCAAGTAGGATTAATAAAATATTGACTCTAAGTTATTTGGGAATCTTCTTAAGAAATTTTAGTGACAGATATCTCCATACAACTCTGGAAATGATCAGTCATACTATAGTTATTGAATCTCAGTTCTACAATCACCTCCTCACTTTTGCCTCCATAGCTCTTTGTTTACCTAGTAGATAATTTATCAGTCTGTCTTTCATTTAGAATAGTGCCATTAGATTTTTCAACATCTACAGGACAGGTAACACAGCACAGATGATACTGTCTAGAAAAGTACTGGTAGTTGATAAGTGTTCATTAAGTTAAATTAAGTCAAAAGTTATCTGCATATCTGAGGTCATTGATATTTGTCCTGGCAATCTTGATACCAGCTTGTGATTTCTCCAGCCCAGCATTTCTCATGATGTACTCTGCATATAAGTTAAATAAGCAGGGTGACAATATACAGCCTTGACATACTCCTTTTCCTATTTGGAACCAATCTGTTGTTCCATGTCCAGTTCTAACTGTTGCTTCCTGACCTGCATATAGGTTTCTCAAGAGGCAGGTCAGGTGGTTTGGTATTCCCATCTGTTTCAGAATTTTCCACAGTTTATTGTGATCCACACAGTCCAAGGCTTTCGCATAGTCAATAAAGCAGAAATAGATGTTTTCTGGAACTCTCATGCTTTTTCAATGATCCAGCAGATGTTGGCAATTGGATCTCTGGTTCCTCTGCCTTTTCTA
Organism: Ovis aries; assembly: GCF_016772045.2. Lineage (NCBI taxonomy): Eukaryota > Metazoa > Chordata > Mammalia > Artiodactyla > Bovidae > Ovis > Ovis aries. Next base: position 167,981,214 of record NC_056054.1, on the reverse strand, counting down.
AAACAAGCTTGAACATCTGGAAGTTCATGGTTCACATATTGCTGAAGTCTGGCTTGGAGAATTTTGAGCATTACTTTACTAGCGTGTGAGATGAGTGCAATTGTGCCGTAGTTTGAGCATTCTTTGGCATTGCATTTCTTTGTTACTCTTCTCCTTTTCACTCCTCCACCTAAGTAATCTACTTTTTGCCCTTGAGAAAATCATTTTAAGGTCACTAATGACTTAATTTACAAATCCATCATCAAATCTGGGCCAGCTAATCTTATCTATCCATTAAAATTTACATGATAGAAATGTGACTTGGAAAATGGCTTCTTTCTTTTTATATCTTTCTTCTCCTCTGCTAGTCATGATTTATCTCCTTTCTTCCTGAATCTCCACTACAGATCTCTCGTGCTTTGTTTGCCCTCTTAGCACTTCTAGTTTACCTTGGCTCTCTTTCCCTGCTTTGCATGACCCCTCTGGGGATACTCCTGTTCTAGGAGTTTATTTATCATATCTGTACTATCTCCAGCTCAAATCTCTTCTCTGTGCTTCAGGCCTTAGTTCCCAGATCACTCACAAGAAGCTCAAACTCAACATGTATGGAACTGAACCATTTCCCCACATCAGTCTCTTCCTCCATTCCCTACTTTGGGTGGTAGTACCATCCTCGGCTTAGTCATTGAGACTAGAGACCTGGGCATCAACCTTTCCTCTTTTAATTCTTTTACCAACCACATGAAATTCATCACCGAAACTTGTTAAATTTACTTTGTAAAGGTTTTATGAATTATTTTCTCAGTTCTTATGCCTATTGCTACTACATGTGTTATTACAATTACCTGTCTGAAATGAAATTTGGATCTTCACACCCTAGTTTAGAACTCTTCAAAATTTTTCTCATTGCCAAAAATATAGCTTCCAAGTCCCTTAAACTCCCACCTCTCTACTATTTCTAGCCACACTCACACATGCCCTCTTTATTTACAACCCTGACCATGCCATGCATTTTACTTCTCCAGGCTGTTTCCTTGGTTTGGAATACCTTCCTTCTTTTAGTCTACAGTGAAAGAAAGGGTTAGTTCCTCAGTCATGTCCAACTCTGTGACCCCATGGAATATAGCCCACCAGACTCCTCTGTCTATAGGATTCTCCATGCAAGAATAGTGGAGTGAGTAGCCATTCCCTTCTCCAGGAGATCTTAAAGGATTCTATTTAAACATTTTCTTTTCTGCATTTCTCAGACTCCAACAAGAAACAAGGTTAATTCCACCATTCTTTCACCCAAGATCCTCCAGAAATAAGTAGAGCCTACCAACAGGTAAGATTCCTCCTGGATTTCTGATCAACAGAAATATAACAAATGCATGTTATTTTAAGCCAAAGTGTGTTTTGATTTTGTATGCCTACATAGAAAATCTTACATAGTAGATATTCACAACTATTCCCAACTGTGCCAATACACCCCTCCTAAGTGTCTTATAAATGCTCACAGACAGGAATCAAGTTTGCCCTTAAGAGTTCTTCTCACCAGAGTTTAATTTTTCCTCAAGTGATTTTTCTGATTCTACAATCATTTTCATTTCCTTTCTTTGGACTCCATTTAAAAAGATTAGCATGAGATGCAATGTATTTGGTCAGTACTAAGTCTCAGCTGGAATTAGAAAAAATATTCCTCACTCTCAAGCTTCTTGCAGTGAAAAAACAATACAACTTCAACAACTAATATGTTATGTGGAAATTCTCAGATTAGGTAAATATTGTAATAATTCTTCTTATCTGCTTTCAATCTGTTTGGACCAAAGCTGATAAAATTCACACCGTTGCATAAAATCTTTATCCAGAGGAATTGAAAGGGAGAGAGAGAGAAATCAGAGAAAGGAAGACATGAGAAAATGTATTTATAATGGAAAGACTTATTTTCATAAAAGTGTATATCTTTCCTAGTATCTCTACCTGTATAAGGGCCAGCCTTCCCCAGTCAAGGATTTGACTTTTCTGCTTCCTTTAAAATCACAGCCAGCATTTAAAAAAATCAATATGCTTTAGTAATAATTCATAATTCTTTCTGTTGCATGATTGTCAGCCAGTTGGAACAGTCATATTTCACTAGCTGGGAAATCACAAGTACAGAGCTCTCAGAAGCCTGTTTGTTCTGCTGGACCATGTCCCATTGTGATCCAGGCATATCCAATAAATCTGATATAAGCAAAATCAGAATCTTCCCTGGAAAAAGCTACTGAACAATTTCCCTAATGTTCCTGTTGTTCCCCTAGTATAAGACAGTCATGGGTCTTATAGAACTATGCCATCTTCATTGACCTAAGCTCATGGAGACCAATCTATAGTTCTTGTCCTCTAGAAAACCAAAGAAAGTCCCTTCAATCCATATGCAAGCTAAATTTTTTTTGTAGGATGAATAAATAAAATATATTTTATTTTTTAATATAAATTTATTCACTTTAATTGGAGGCTAATTACTTTACAATATTGTATTGGTTTTGCCATACATCAACATTAATCCACCACGGGTATACACGTGTTCCCCATCCTGAAGCCCCCACCCTCTCCCCTCCCAGTACCATCCCTCTGGGTCATCCCAGTGCACCAGCCCCAAGCATCCTGTATCATGCATTGAACCTGGACTGGCGATTCGTTTCATATATGATATTATACATGTTTCAATGCCATTCTCCCAAATCATCCCACCCTCTCCCTCTCTCACAGAGTCCAAAAGATGGTTCTATACATCTGTGTCTCTTTTGCTGTATCGCCTACAGGGTTATCATTACCATCTTTCTAAATTCCATATATATGTGTTAGTATATTGTATTGGTGTTTTTCTTTCTGGCTTACTTCACTCTGTATAATAGGCTCCAGTTTCATCTACCTCATTAGAACTGAGGCTAATGTATTCTTTTTAATGGCTGAGTAATACTCCATTGTGTATATGTACCACAGCTTTCTTATCCATTCATCTGCTGATGGATATCTAGAAAAATGTACTTGTGATAGTTAATTTTATAAGTTGACTTGGCTAGGCTATAATACCCAGTTATTTAATCAATACTAATCTAGGTATTGTGAAAGTATATTGTGGATACGGTCAACATGTACAATAAATTGGCTTTAAGTAAAAGAGACCATCTTCCATAATGTGGGTGGGCCTTCATCTTAAAGATGAAAATCTTTAAGAACAAAACTGAAGTTCCCTGATGAAGGAGAAATTCTGCCTCAAGACTGCAACATCAGCTCCTCTTTCAGAGTTTCCAGCTGCCTACCTGACCCCTCAAATGTTAGACTTACCAGCACCCATAATAATGTAAGATACATACAGAACAACTACTGGTTCAGTTTATCTGGAGAGCTCTGATACAATACTATTTTTCAAAGAGTGTTCATATTATTTGGATTTAAATATGTAAATTGATTACAAATATATCCTTACATAGTAATTTTTCATTTTATATTTTTACAAATAATCAATAAATACTAAAATATATAATACCAAATAAAATCTGGAATTTTTTTTTACATTCATCAAGTGTTCTTATGCTAAGAAAAGTTGGATACTTTTTGAAAGCGATGACCACTCAGTCTGGAGACTACATTTTACCAACTCTATAGTAGAATAAGCCCTATGTATGACTTTGACTATGAGAGGCAGAGAAAATGATACTCTGAGGTTCAGAGTTGAAAAATCACAGGCTGATTTTAGACCACTTCAGGGGGCTACGGGGTGGGATACAAGCTGCCTTCAGAACCTTTTCCTTATGCTAGCCGTTATCACAGTATAGAAATTGTCTGTATGCCCTCAGAGTCTCCATGAGGGCAAGGCGTATAATCTCCACTTAAAATAGACATAGTAATTACTACTACACCTTGAGCACATTTTATGTGGAATATCTCTTTATATAGTATCCCACATATACAGGTTATTTGAAAAATCCTGTAAGATAGGAGCTGTTTGAAACATCCATTTTATATGTGAAAAAAAATGGACCTTGGAGAAGTAATTCTGCAAAATGCCTTTAATTTTACATTAACGAACTAACAATCAGAGTACTTTATACATTGTTGGTGTCCACTAAATACTTGGTGAATGAAATAATACAGATGCTCCAAAGAGAAGTGAATGCAAATCATGTATTTAACAGATGGGGAAATTAGGCCAAGACAGGATAAGGGACTTGTTCCACAAAGCACTATAAGTTAATGGCATCTAAGCCAGTTCTCTTGACTATTAGGCCAGGATATCACAGAGCTGATGTTACCTAACAGCTGCAGCTTTCTAGGCCCTTTGCAGGTTTAAAATATTCCTATATTAACTAATCAAATGTCATGGGTGGGCTTTGCCAGAGAACAGGAAAAATTAGGTGCTAATCCCTCCTTTTCATCCCCTCAAGCTAACGCTACCCAGGAACAATATAGTTCTCAAGAAAAGACCATTGATGATTTCAGTCTTCTCTTGATGAAAAATGACCAAAAAACCCTCTCTTAATCCATCCCGCCTACCAGTGCAGAAGATGCAAAGATATGGATTTAATCCCTGGATCGGGAAGATCCCCTGAATAGGAAATGACAACCCACTCCAGTATTCTTGCCTGGAAAATCCCCATGGATAGAAGAGCCTGGCAGATTACAGTCCATGGAGTTGCAAAGAGTTGGACACGACTGAGCAGCTGAGCATAATCCAACCCTCTAGTAAATTATTTATTTGAGTTTAGAAATCTTGCTTAGATGTGCAAGGATGTGTTATAATATATTTGAGTAGGACATGTATGTGCTGTGCTGTGCTTAGTCGTTCAGTCATGTCTGACTGTTTGTGACTCCATGGACTCCAGCCCTTCAGGCTCCTCTGTCCATGGGGATTCTTCAGGCAAGAATACTGGAATGGGTTGCTATGCCCTCCTCCAGATATTCCAAACCAAGGAACTGAGCCAGGGTTTCCTGCATTGCAGGTGGAGTCTTTATCAGCTGAACTACCAAGAAAGCCCTGAGGGCGTGTATACCTTCCCCTAAAGAAGTCAGGACAACCCTTAAAGTTGTGAAGGTTCACCAGCCCATAGTTTTAAGACAGAACGATACAACTATCTCTTCAGTTCAGTTCAGTCACTCAATAGTATCTGAATTTTTGTGGCCCCATGGCCTGCAGCATGGTAGGCATCCCTGTTGATCACCAAATTCACGTCCATTGAGTCATTGATGCCATCCACCCATCTCATCCTCTGTCATCCCCTTTTCCTGCCTTCAGTCTTTCCCAGCATCAGGGTCTTTTCTAATGAGTCAGTATTTCACATCAGGTAGGCAAAATATTGGAGCTTCAGTTTCAGCATCAGTCCTTTAAATGAACATTCAGGATTTATTTCCTTTACGATTGACTGGTTTGATCTCCTCACAGCCCAAGGGACTCTCAAGAGTATAGTCAAACACCGCAGTTCAAAAGCATCAAATCTTTGGTGCTCCTCTTTCTTTACACTCCAACTCTTACAACCATACATGACTAATGGAAAACCCATAGCTTTGACTAGACAGACCTTTGTTGACAAAGTAATATCTCTGAATTTTAATACACTGTCTAGTTTTGTCATAGCTTTTGTTCCAAGGAGCCAGCACCTTTTAATTTCATGGCTGCAGTCACCATTTTTTGAAGCCCAAAAAATAAAGTCTGTCACTGTTTCCATTGTTTCCCCATCTATTTGCAAGTAGTGATGGGACACGATACCATGATCTTTATTTTTTGAATGTTGAGTTTTAAGCCAACTTTTTCATCACCTCTTTCACTTTCATCAAGAGGCTCTTCAGTTTCTCTTTGCTTTCTGCCATAAGAGTGGTGTCATCCACATATCTGAGGTTTTTGATATTTCTCCCAGCAGTCTTGATTCCAGCTTGTGCTTCATCCAGCCCAGCATTTCACATGATGTACTCTGTGTATAAGTTAAATAAGCAGGGTGAAAATATGCAGCCTTGATGTATTCCCTTCCTGATTTGGAACCAGTCCATTGTTTCATGTCTGGTTCTAACTGTTGCTTCTTGACCTGCATACAGATTTATCAGGTGGCAGGTATGGTAGTTTGGTATCCCCATTCTTTAAGAATTTTCCAGAGTTTGTTGTGGTCCACACAGTCAAAGGCTTTGGCATAGTCAGTGAAGCAGAAGATGTTTTTCTGGAACTTTCTTCCTTTTTCTATGATCCAATGAATGTTGACAATTTGATCTCTGGTTCCTCTTCCTTTTCTAAATCCAGCTTGAACATCTGGAAGTTCTTGGTTCATGTTCTGTTCAAGCCTGGCTTGCAGAATTTTGAGCATTACTTTGCTAGGGTGTGAGATGAGTGCAATTGTGTGGTAGATTGAACATTCTTTGGCACTGCCTTCTTTGGAATTGGAATGAAATCTGCCTGTTTCCAGTCCTTGGCCACTGCTGAGTTTTCCAAATTTGCTGACATATTGAGTGCAACACTTTCACAGCATCATCTTTCAGGATTTGAAATAGCTCCACTGGAATTCCATCACCTCCTCTAGCTTTGTTTGTAGTGATGCTTCCTAAGGCCCACTTGATTTCACATTCCTGGATGTCTGGATCTAGGTGAGTGATCACACCATCATGATTATCTGGGTCATGAGATCTTTTTTGTACAGTTCTTCTCTGTATTTTTGCCACCTTTTTCTTAACATCTTCTGCTTCTGTTAAGTTCATACAATTTCTGTGCTTTATTGAGCCCATCTTGGCGTGAAATATTCCCTTGGTATCTCTAATTTTCTTGAAGAGATCTCTAGTCTTTCCCATTCTGTTGTTTTCTCTATTTCTTTGCACTGATCACTGAGGAAGGCTTTCTTATCTCTCCTTGCTATTCTTTGGAACTCTGCATTCCAATGGGTATACCTTTCCATTTCTCCTTTGCCTTTAACTTCTCTTTTCTCAGCTATTTGTAAGGCCTCCTCAGACAGCCATTTTGCTTTTATGCATTTGTTTTTCTTGGGGATGATCTTGATCACTGCCTCCTGTACAATGTCATGAACCTCTGTCCATATCTCTTCAGCCACTCTGTCAGATCTAATCCCTTGAATCTATTTGTCTCTTCCATTGTATAATGGTAAGGGATTTGATTTAGGTCATACATGAATAGTCTAGTGTTTTCCCTACTTTTTTCAATTTAGGCATGAATTTTGCAATAAGAAGTTCATCATCTCAGTCACAGTCAACTCCCAGTCTTGTTTTTGATGACTGTATAGCGCTTCTCCATTTTCAGCTGCAAAGAATATAATCAATCTGTTTTTGTAATTGACCATCTGGTGAGGTTCATGTATAGAGTTGTTTCCTGTGTTGCTGGAAAAGAGTGTTTGCTATGACCAGTGCCTTTTCTTGGAGAAATTCTGTTAGCCTTTCCCCTGCTTCATTTTGCACTCCAAGGCCAAACTTCCCTGTTACTCCAAGTATCTTTTGACTTCCTACTTTTGCATTCCAGTCTCCTATAATGAAAAGGACATTTTTGGGGGGAATTAGTTCTAGAAGGTCTTGTAGGTCATCATAGAACCATTGAACTTCAGCTTCTTCAGCATTACTGGTCAGAGCATAGACTTGGATTACTCTGATATTGAATGTTTGCCTTGGAAATGAACAGATCATTCTGTCATATTTGAGCCTGCATCCAAGTACTGCATTTCGGAATCTTTTGTTGACTATGAGGGCTACTCCATTATTTTTAAGGGATTCTTGCCCACAGTAGTAGATATAATGGTCATCTCAATTAAATTCATCCATTCCAGTCCATTTTAGTTCATTGATTCCTAAAATGTCAATGTTCACTCTTGTCATCTCCTGTTTGACCACTTCCGATTTACCTTGATTCATGGACCTAACATTCCAGGTTCCTATGTAATACTGTTCTTTACAGCATCGGACTTTACTCCCATCACCAGTCACATCCAAACTGGGCATTGTTTTTGCTTTGGCTTTTCCCACCGGGGATAATTTTTAGAAGTATTATCTGGGAAAGCTAATTTTTGTGGTAAAAGAAAAGAAGCTTTTTAAAAAATTAAAAGGAAAGAGTGCAAATTTTAAGGTTCAGAGGTGATTTAAATATATGTGGTAGTGATGGTATTTGGCTGAATACATATGATTTGAAACCAAACTGAATACCATAAGTATACATACTGTAAAGTGTGTAACAGAATTAGAGCCTCAAATTCATGGCAAAAGGCTCAAAAATAAACTAGAATTGAAGATAAAAATAAGATTCTAAACTTTCAGAAGTCCTAGAATTAAAAATCTCCTGGCCCCTAGAACTCCTGAGTTTTCCCAAGTATAAATTAACTATTCATATGTGTTATAGAGATATCTTAGCTGTGATCCAGTTGAAGTCGTTGATGGAGCCCAACAATCAATGGGCAATTATCTGTAGTAAACATAGATAACCTTTCTTTCCCAATATTAGAAAAGAAAGAGCTATAAGCTTTTTTGCTTCCATACTCTGATTCTTAGCCTGCAGAGATCATCTTTGTTCACATAGAAATGTGAACCTATAAAATTACCCTTCCTTGTATAAACAAATACATGAAGCTTTATCTCCTGAAATCCTTTAGTATAACTGGAAATGCCTAATTGCATCCTTCAGTTCAGTTCAGTCACTCAGTCCTGTCTGACTCTCTGTAACCCCATGGACTGCAGCATACCAGGCTTCCCTGTCCATCAACTTCCAGAGCTTGCTCAAACTCATGTCCATTGAGTTGGGGATGTGATCCAACCATCTCATCCTCTGTTGTCCCCTTTTACTCCTCCCTTCAATCTTTCCCAGCATCAGGGTCTTTTCCAGTGAGTCAGTTATTTGCATCAGGTGACCAAGGTATTGGAGCTTCAGCTTCAGCGACAGTCCTTCCAATGAATATTCAGGACTAATTTCCTTTAGGATTGACTGGTTTGATCTCCTTGCAGTCCAAGAGACTCTCAAGAGTCTTCTCCAACACCACAGTTCAAAAACATCAATTCAGTGCTCAGCCCTCTTTATGGTCCAACTTTCACATCTATACATGACCACTGTGTACATCCATACATGACTACTGGATACACATCCATACATACAGCTTTGATTAAATGGACCTTTATCACCAAAGATCCTTAGCATAGCATTATTGAAAGCAACTTATGTGTTCACCATATTTCAGCCCTAGTGGTCTTTGAATTCTTCCAGTATTTCAACCATCCTTCTGTAAAGTTTGTTTTTTGTTTTTTTTTTTTTAGTTTTTTATTTTTTAAATTTTAAAATCTTTAATTCTTACATGCATTCCCAAACATGAACCCCCCTCCCACCTCCCTCCCCATAACATCTTTCTGGGTCATCCCCATGCACCAGCCCCAAGCATGCTGCATCCTGTGTCAGACATAGACTGGCAATTCAATTCACATGATAGTATACATGTTAGAATGTCATTCTCCCAAATCATCCCACCCTTTCCCTCTCCCTCTGAGTCTAAAAGTCCGTTATACACATCTGTGTCTCTTTCCCTGTCTTGCATACAGGGTCGTCATTGCCATCTTCCTAAATTCCATATATATGTGTTAGTATACTGTATTGGTGTTTTTCTTTCTGGCTTACTTCACTCTGTATAATCGGCTCCAGTTTCATCCATCTCATCAGAACTGATTCAAATGAATTCTTTTTAATGGCTGAGTAATACTCCATTGTGTATATGTGCCACAGCTTTCTTATCCATTCATCTGCTGATGGACATCTAGGTTGTTTCCATGTCCTGGCTATTATAAACAGTACTGCGATGAACATTGGGGTACATGTGTCTCTTTCAATTCTGGTTTCCTCGGTGTGTATGCCCAGCAGTGGGATTGCTGGGTCATAAGGTAGTTCTATTTGCAATTTTTTAAGGAATCTCCACACTGTTCTCCATAGTGGCTGTACTAGTTTGCATTCCCACCAACAGTGTAGGAGGGTTCCCTTTTCTCCACACCCTCTCCAGCAATTATTGCTTGCAGATTTTTGGATCGCAGCCATTCTGACTGGTGTGAAATGGTACCTCATTGTGGTTTTGATTTGCATTTTTCTAATAATGAGTGAAGTTGAGCATCTTTTCATGTGTTTGTTAGCCATCCGTATGTCTTCTTTGGAGAAATGTCTATTTAGTTCTTTGGCCCATTTTTTGATTGGGTCGTTTATTTTTCTGGAATTGAGCTGCATAAGTTGCTTGTATATTTTTGAGATTAGTTGTTTGTCAGTTGCTTCATCCTTCTGTAAAGTTTTTGGAATTAATTTCTTTCACTCATTTTTTTTTATCCTTACTGTTCAGATCCATCTAAATATATTCTTAAAAGTGGATTTCTCTGATAACTTGGTAGATAGAAAATTAGTTCTTTTCACCTGGTATTCTCTCTTACAAACACATTTGTTTTCTTCATAATTCTTATCTCAATGTGTAATTTTTTGGTTTGCTTTTTTATTTCTATTTCATTTTGTAGATAGTAAAGCCACTGAAATCAGAAATACACACACACACAGTTTCAGGATATAGCAAAGTATCGAATATATGGTATATAATGGATGCTCATTAAATATGGATCAAATGAATGTTCTGTTTCAGAAATATAAATGTTCAAAAGTAAAAATTGTAAATTTATGCTTGACTGCACTCTTGTGATCCTGATATATGTCTGAAGTTTGTTATTCCTTGCATTTCTCTATGGACTGCTAATAAGCTTGGGGATTTTACCTAGAATTTTTTTTTTTTTGGAAGATATGCAGCATAATTTTTTTCAGTTTAGCTTGTAATTCAACTCTACAGAGAGTTAAAAATTCTTGACAGATCACAAGAATTAAAAAGGACCAGGATCCCCTTTATTGACAGTGTAGTCCTATGCCACTGACTTAGTCTACTTAAATTTCTCATAAATTATTTGGTTCCTCCTTTGTTAAATAAAGATAATAATAGTATTTTCCTGATTAAAGAGTATTTCCAGGAGTACAGAATTCCTAGTATAACCCCATCCTGTGCATGTTCAGTCATGTCCTATTCTTTGCAATCCCATGGACTGTAGCCCACCAGGCTCCTCTATCCATGGGATTTCCCTGACAAGAATAATGAAATGGGTTGCCATTTCTCATACTTAATAAAAACTCAAAAAATGATAGCTGCTAATTTAAACTGACAATTATGTAGTCAGAAGGAATCCAGAAATGACACATTTACATGATTTTCTTTAGAAAATATTTAAACAACTCTTAAAATCCTGAATATAGTAAATGACATAATAATATTTTCAAAGAAATTCCATGTAAATTGCAACAAGATATCTTATACTTTTCAGAATGCATATGGCAAATTTTAACATCCTGGCCCTTTCTGACACTTGATGCTTCCCATATGGTGTTAGGGATGCTTCTTGTGTGCTTTAAGAAAGCCCTGGAGGACATTTTCAAAAGCCAGTGAATCTCTACTAATAAATACAAGTTTGCATACAGTAATCAATTTGCTAATAACCAAGACCTTAGAACTATCACATTAGCTTTACTGAGTGACCCTCTTACATTCCCCTTTCTACATTTCTCTAGCAGGTGAAGTTGTGATGTACACAGTTTAGCGCTCCTATCTTAGATTTTTTTTTCTCTTTGAGAGTCGATGAAATGCTTTTTCTGATAATGCAGTCTTCCTTAAGACCTCAAGAGTGACTGAAACTTACAGGGCAGCTAATTATATGCCCTTTCAAACTCAACTTCAAATCTTTCAGCATTCTTCTAAACATTTTAAACTTACTTCTTTCAGTGCTACTTTATGACCCCCATTAGTAAATGTTGCTGATATAGTATCAAAACAGTAGCAAAGGAACCGTATTTGTCAATAATGAGTGTTCTATCTAGATACCACATTAGCAAATTTTAAAAATTCCATTTCTAAGTAGAAAATCCTGTTGGTGATTTATAAGAAGATATTTTTTTCCATACAAATTAAATTGAAAAATCTGAAGGACAAAGATTACTTTCCATATCTAAAGTATAGAAAAGGGAGGCACTGCTCTCAGTAAAGTTAACCTTGGGTATATGATAAGTTCAGTTCTCTATGTAAGTATATATAATAAAGCATTTAAGAGTATATAACAAAACTAGAAGAAAATGTTGCCTATTAACAGAGAAATCTTTAAAAAACTGTACCTTATAAGTAAAGGGTACAGGAAAACTATGAACAAATTGATGTTATCATTTAGAACATAGCCACAGTTCAGTTCAGTTCAGTCACTCAGTTGTGTCCGACTCTTTGCGACTCCATGAATCGCAGCATGCCAGGCCTCCCCGTCTATCACCAACTCCTGGAGTTCACTCAGACTCACGTCCATCGAGTCAGTGATGTCATCCAGCCATCTCATCCTCTGTCGTCCCCTTCTCCTCCTGCCCCCAATCCCTCCCAGCATCAGAGTCTTTTCCAGTGAGTCAACTCTTTGCATGAGGTGGCCAAAGTACTGGAGTTTCAGCTTTAGCATCATTCCTTCCAAAGAAATCCCAGGGCTGATGTCCTTCAGAATGGACCGGTTGGATCTCCTTGCAGTCCAAGGGACTCTCAAGAGTCTTCTCCAACACCACAGTTCAAACACATCAATTCTTCGACACTCAGCCTTCTTCACAGTCCAACTCTCACATCCATACATGACCACAGGAAAAACCATAGCCTTGACTAGACGGACCTTAGTTGGCAAAGTAATGTCTCTGCTTTTGAATATGCTATCTAGGTTGGTCATAACTTTCCTTCCAAGGAGTAAGCATCTTTTAATTTCATGGCTGCAGTCACCATCTGCAGTGATTTTGGAGCCCCAAAAAATAAAGTCTGACACTGTTTCCACTGTTTCCCCATCTATTTCCCATGGAGTGATGGGACCAGATGCCATGATCTTCATCTTCTGAACGTTGAGTTTTAAGCCAACTGTTTCACTCTCCACTTTCATTTTAAGATAGCCACGGTATCTTACCTTTTTTTCTGTGTTTAATCAGCAGACCAGCTTGAAAACTACAGGTTGATTTTTACTGTCATCTCTTCACTAACCATGGAAGATGTGGGGGTCATAGATCTTTGGACTCTTCATTTACCTTGTCTTGACCTACTCTAACTCCTAGTGGGCCATGCAATGTATATGTCAGCCCAATAGAGCATAGGCTACTCTTTGGAGGGCAAAAAAATATTATCAAGACAGATAGGGGCTTGACTGTCTTATAAAAATATTAAGTTTTGAAATTTTGGAGCAAACAAGGTTTTCAAGGCTTGGTCTCAAAGAACAGAGAGAAGTTGGCCTGGGGCACAAAGTGCTGAGGCCAAACAGAGATAGTAGCTTAAGGAGAGAGAAGGAACTAGAAAAGAAAGGAACAGGCTTTTAGGCACTTTTTAGTAAATCACGAAAGTACATGGCTATCAGTTTTTCAGCTTGTGTGCTGAGTCTGGGCACTGACTGAGCATCTGTAGCTGCAAATAGTTCCTTGGTTATTTCTGTTAAAAGCGGAGCCCACAAACCCTTTCAGTCATTGTAGGAGAATAAGTCAAGATTTATGAAATTAATAGTTGGTAAACTGTCATCTTCAGTTCAGTTCAGTCACTCAGTCATGTCTGACTCTTTACAACACCATGGACTGCAGCACGCCAGGCTTCCCTGTCCATCACCAACTCCTAGAGTTTACTCAAATTCATGTTCATTGAGTCAGTGATGCCATCCAACCATCTCATCCTCTGTCATCCCCTTCTCCTCCTGCCTTCAATATTTCCCAGCATCAAGGTCTTTTCAAAAGAGTCAGTTCTTTGCATTAGGTGGCCAAAGTATTGGAGTTTCAGCTTCAGCATCAGTCCTTCCAATGAATATTCAGGGCTGATTCCCTTTAGGATGGACTGGTTGGATCTCCTTGTAGTCCAAGAGACTCTCAAGAGTCTCTTCCAACACCACAGTTCAAAAGCATCAGTTCTTCAGCACTCAGCTTTCTTCATAGTCCAACTCTCACATCCATACATGATTAGTGGAAAAACCATAACTTTGACTAGACAGACCTTTGTTGGCAAAGTAATGTGTTTGCTTTTTAATATGCTGTCTAGGTTGGTCATCAGAGAAGGCGATGGCACCCCACTCCAGTACTCTTGCCTGGAAAATCCCATGGACAGAGGAGCCTGATAGACTGTGGTCTATGAGGTCGCAAAGAGTTGGACACGACTGAGTGACTTCACTTTCAATTCTCACTTTCATGCATTGGAGAAGGAAATGGCAACCCACTCCAGTGTGCTTGCCTGGAAACTCCCAGGGACAGGGGAGCCTGGTGGGCTGCCGTCTATGGGGTCGCACAAAGTCGGACACGACTGAAGTGACTTAGCAGCAGCAAGTTGGTCATAGCTTTTCTTCCAAGGAGCAAATGTCTTTTAATTTCACAGCTACAGTCACCATCTGCAGTGATTTTGGAGTCCAAAAAAATAAAGTCTGTCACTGCTTCCATTGCCATGAAGTGATGGGACCAGATGCCATGATCTCAGTTTTCTGAATTTTGAGCTTTAAGACAAATTTTCACTCTCTTCTTTCACTTTCATCAAGAGACTTTTTAGTTCTTTTTCACTTTCTGTCATAAGCATGGTGTCATCTGTGTATCTGAGGTTACTGATATTTCCACTGGCAATCTTGATTTCAGCTTGTGCTTCATCCAGTCTGGCATTTCTCATGATGTACTCTGCATATAAGTTAAATAAGCAGGGTGACAATATATAGACTTGAGGTATTCCTTTCCCAATTTGAAATCAGTCTTGTTGTTCCATGTCCAGTTCTAACTGGTACTTCATGACCTGCATACAGAATTCTCAGGAGGCAAGTCAGGTGGTCTAGTATTCCCATCTCTTTCAGAATTTTCCACAGTTTGTTGTGGTCCACACAGTCAAAACTTTAACATAGTCAATAAAGCAGAAGTAAGTGCTTTTCTGGAACTCTTTTGCTTTTCCAATGATCCAACAGACATTGGCAATTTAATCTCTGGTTCCTCTTCCTTTTCTAAATCCAGCTTGAACATCTGGAAGTTCTTGGTTCATGTACTGTTAAAGCCTGGCTTGCAGAATTTTGAGCATTACTTTGCTAGGGTGTGAGATGAGTGCAGTTGTGTTGTAGTTTGAATATCCTTTGGCATTGCCTTTCTTTGGGATTGGAATGAAAACTGACATTTTCCAGCCCTGTGGCCACTGCTGAGTTTTTTAAATTTGCTGACATATTCAGTGCAGCTTTTTCACAGCATCATCGTTCAGGATTTGAAATAGCTCAACTGGAATTTTGTTACCTCCACCATCTTTGTTCATAGTGATGCTTCCTAAGGCCCACTTGACTTTGCATTCCAGGATGTCTGGATCTAGGTGAGTGATCACACCATCAAAACTATCTGGGTCGTGAAGATCCTTTTTGTATAGTTCTTTTCTGTATTCTTGCCATGTCTTCTTAATATCTTCTGCTTCTGTTAAGTCCATACAATTTCTGTCCTGTATTGAACCCATCTTTGCATGACATATTCCCTTATTATCTCTTATTATCTCCCTTATTTTCTTGAAGAGATCTCTAGTCTTTCCCATTCTATTGCTTTCCTCTATTTATTTGCATTGATCACTGAGGAAGGCTTTCTTATCTCTTCTTGCTACTCTTTGGAACTCTGTATTCAAATGGGCATATCTTTCCTTTTTTCCTTTGCCATCCACTTCTCTTCTTTTCACAGCTATTTGTTAGGCTTCCTCAGACAGTCATTTTGCCGCTTGCATTTCTGTTTCTTGGGGATGGTCTTGATTCCTGTCTCCTGTAAAATATCAGGAACTTTTATCCATATTTCTTCAGGCACTCTGTCTATGAGATCTAATCCCTTGAATCTATTTGTCACTTCCACTGCATAATGGTAAGGGATTTGATGTAGGTCATACCTGAATGGTATAGTGGTTTTCCCTTCTTTCTTCAGTTTAAGTCTGAATTTGACAATGAGTTAATGATCTGAGCCACAGTCAGGTCCCAGTCTTGTTTCTGCTGACTGCACAGAGCTTCTCCATCTTAGCTGCAAATAATATAATCAATATAATCTGTCATCAATTTAATCAATTTATAATCAATATACACTGTCATATAAATGCAGCCAATATGTAGAACCAGACTCAGGCTTAAATCTAAAACTTTTTTGCCGAGGGTTTTTTTAGGTTTTGCCTGAATACTCCAGATGACTCATAGAATGGTTCACTGTAACTGTATCAAATAACTCAAATTAATATTTCCAGTAACTAAAATAGGGATTAATAGCAACAGATTTTTTAAATATAATTGTTCCTATCCCTCTATATCGGAGAAGGCGATGGCACCTCACTCCAGTACTCTTGCCTGGCAAATCCCATGGACGGAGGAGCCTGGTAGGCTGTAGCCCATGGGGTCACTAGGAGTTGGATATGACTGAGCGACTTCACTTTCACTTTTCACTTTCATGCATTGGAGAAGGAAATGGCAACCCACTCCAGTGTTCTTGCCTGGAGAATCTCAGGGACGGGGGAGCCTGGTGGGCTGCCGTCTATGGGGTCGCACAGAGTCGGACATGACTGAAGCGACTTAGCAGCAGCAGCATCCCTCTATATAACCCATCTTTCCTAGATAAAAATCCACCGAGTGACTATTACAACAGCATAACTGAATGATTAGAAAGGAAATCAGCTTCTACTAATAGGTGGGTAGATACACATACAGTCATAATCTATGACCAAAGACTTTATTATTCACCATTAATTGAAATAAATAACAAATACCAAATATATAGAGAAACCAAATATATTGAGGGTAAAGATATACAAGACTAATAAATTTGAACAGCTGCTTGAACTGATCAGTTTTATTACATATTTCTTTTTTTTGTTTGTTTATATGGACCAGACTTAGTATATAAAGAAATAATTGCCTCTCTCTTTCATTAAACAATAGTTTTACAACATGGAGAAAATTTACAAATTACAAATATTTGGCTCTTCAAACTGAGTCTCCTATTATTTGTCTATTCTCCTTAGGATGGCATTTTTCCATTTCTGAACATTACTGCTGCTGTAGGCCATTCAATAAAAATATTATTTCTTCCCTGTAAATGTCTATTCTGATTTACTTTTACATTGTTTCTTTAACCTCGATTTAGTTTTATCCTACGGCAATGTTTTGAGCTGAAAAGGGTAACTTAACTTGGCATTTTACCTATAAGAATTACTGACGTGAAGATGTCACAGTTTTAAACCAAGGGCAGCATGATTAAAATAAAAGAGTAAGAAGAAAAGAGTTACTGTTACTCAGAAATATGCCTTTCAACCATCTAACCTATAACAGATAGTGTTCTCCAAGTATGAGAGTAAATTTTATGCTTCAGCATAGTAGTCAGCATAGGAATAACCTTTGGGAACTGAAATATTATTGAAATAGTATGCTATAATAAAAGGAACAGATATGTGGGCATAATATTTGTGGTTATTTTAATTACCAGACAAAATATGTTGTAAAAAACAGTTGCATGATTTCTTTCCAGAACAAAAGCATTGGCTGAAATGTCCTAGCCAGCAAGAAAATGTAGAAGTCAGCTGAGGGATGACCTTCAAGTAAGGGCTAACTTTCAAGCAGTAATCAGAAGTAAGCAGTGGTTCTCCTGCTACAGAAGAAGAGGCAAAGTGAGCAGTACTGAATAGAATAAATGTAGTAACTGGATCGGAAAAGCTGTTCTGTTCTTATGAGTCTCTCCCAACCTCTGTCACTTACAGGGTATGTGAGGAAACAGTGAGAATTGCCCAAATCTTCAACATTTGAATTCTAAGAGAATTTATCTCTTTTCTGCATTCCCCAAAGACGTTTAAGTGTTATTTGCTCAGTTGTATCTGACTCGTTGTGACACCATGGACTGTAGCCCACTAGGCTCCTCTGTCATGGAATTTTCCAGGAAAGAATCCTGCAGTGGATAGCCATTCCCTTCTCCAGGAGATCTTCCTGACCCAGAGATGGAACCTGGGTCTCCAGCAGTACATGCAGATTCTTTACCATCTGAGCCACCAAGGAAGTTTACATGCTGCCAGAGATCCCAGGGCAAACTACCACTACCCAAATTTTGCCACAGAGCAAGCACTCACATCACAAAAATAAATAGCAGTCACCTTTCCAGCAAATCAAACTTCGTGAGTTAGAAATTTTATAATCAGTGATAGTGGAGAACACACACTAGAAAGCTTGAAATTCTCCCTGGAAACAATGAGAATGTGAATTTTAATATAGAAAATAAAATATTATTTGGATGACTATTGGCCTACAAAATAATGTCCCTGCCATCTTATCCTGACAATATATGTGAGAATCTAATGATCATCAGTACAATGAGGACTATTAGATATAGATCCTTCTATACAAATCTCCCATAGAAGGAGGCAGGATTTGCAATCATCCTTCCTTGTCCAAAATCTCTGCAATTTATACTTTCACCACCCTCCCCAGCCCCATCTCAGGCCAAAGTTCCTCAAGTATTAAACATGAAAAGGATAATGAATGGAGAAAGTAAACTGAGATTCTGACTAGAAGGAATTTATGAAGTTCCGTATCTGTAATCCAACTGTAACAAATGCAATTTAATATGTTTTAAGTTCAATAACAGAGCAGTTTCTCTATATGTCACAAAGTTGGCATCTGAAAAATGGCTGATAAGGAGCCTAGACTGCAATGAATCTCATCACTAGTACATTACTTGCAATGTTTTTCATTTGATATTTTGCATGGTGTGATGAAATCTATCTCTTACACTTTTTCTAGTGATTTATTAATGATAAGGTAAAGTGATTCAGTCGTGTCTGGCTCTTTGCAACCCCATGGACTATAGCCTGACAGGCTCTTCCATCCATGGGATTTTCCAGGCAAGAATGCTGGAGTGAGTTGCCATTTCCTTCTCCAGAGGATATTCCTGACCCAGGGATTGAACCTGGGTCTCCCGCATTTCAGGCAGACTCGACACAGGGGAATCTGCCAAAAATAATAATACTGCCTCTGAATTCTCCCATGAGTTCTAAGAATGTGAAAAACAACATGTAAATATTGTTAGAAGGTATTCTTCAAGCCTGTTTGGTATTTTATACCAAAATATCCCCTTCTCCACTTCTGAAAATCTCCGAACAAAATGTACATAAGGAAGTATTGATACATTGATGATATAGACCTGTGTGAGGCACTGACATTCAGACCTAGGATAGTGTCAGGGGAATAAATGCTTAGGAGCTGGAGAGAAAAGCACCTGAATATAAGAGGTAAACACAACAAAAGGCATGGCAGCCATCAAAGACAAACTTTGTTCATTTTCAAATTTTGCCTAAACATCATTGTGCACCCAATAAAGGGAGGTTTTTGTATGAATATCTTACATTCACTGCAAATTTCAGCCTATTGCCTATCTCTATCTATTAATTTGTCTATTTTATCAATTTAATAGGCCTGTGAAATAGTCTGCAAATAGGTGGTTTAGTCGCTGTTGTATCTAACACTTTGCAACCCCTTGGATTGTAGCCCTCCAGATTCCTCTGTCCATGGGACTTCCCAGGCCAGAATACTGGAGCAGGTTGCCATTTCCTTCTCCAAGGGATCTCCCAGGATCAGGGATCAAACCCACATCTCCTGCATTGGCAGGTGGATTCTTTACCACTGAGCCACTAGGGAAGCCCTCTATAAATGGGCTTTTTGTGAAATGAGAATTCAGTCATCACTTACTGTGCTCTTCCTATTATAAATTATAGTTCAGATTTTTAAAAAAAATCAGAACACACTCTAAAAGTGAAGGAACTAGGAAGACAAGTAAATGGGGAGTTATTATTTAATGGATATAGAACTTTGTTTTGCAGAATGTAAAGAGCTCTGCAGATGAATGGTAGTGATGTTTGCACAATATGGCTATGTGCAATATAACTGAATCATACACTTAAAAATGGTTAAGATCACAAATTTATTATGTGTTTGAAGACAAGGAAAAAATTTGAAAAAAGTCAGGGGCTAACCATGAAAGTATCTATCTATAAATAAAATAATTTGTAGTCAATTATAAAGGGAAGTCTTTGAAGTTTACTTTTTTGCTATATCTGAAATTATGAAAGACCTCAAAAGTACATTAGATATGAACCACAAAAATTTTTGTGAAAGCTCTGAAGTTACAAAAAAAGGGTCAAAGGACAATTGTACATATTACAGGTAATTTATCAATCTGGCAACACCACTCTTTATCAGCTAGGATTTCCTTTGTTTGCATCTGTTTGCTCAAAATGAAAATACAATCTTCTTAACTCCCCAGTTAGAACCCAGAATAGTAAGGTTTTATATCTACCACTTAATCTGCATCTTAATTAAACTATTAAATGCTATCTCAGTGGATGCAGAAATTAGTTTTGCCTTCTTTATCTCCTTTTATTCAAAGGTTTCCATTTAAAAGTTTAAAATTTTCCCTTTTCAAGAAGAGTCTAATAAATGGTCAATAAAAGCCAGAGCTGGGATTTACAGATTAGCTTTCTAAAATTTGCCTTTTTTCCTTTGGCTTATAAAGTTACTTATTCAAGGATTAATCATTCTATTCCCAATGGAGATTTTACAAATGAGTTTTCAGTGTGCTTTATAAAAAAATTATTATAATTTCTCCACAGCTCCTAGAAGACAGGAAGCATTTACTGTCTCCATCACATAGAATACTAGAAGTGGATAGAGAAACTGGGATGTTTAAAGCAGAATTAAAAGATAAAGTTCACAGCATGCTACGTTGGAGATGGAAAGAAGAAACCAGTGTTGTTAACCTCTGGCTTTGAATCTTGACCCACATAACTGGAATTTGATCTTCTCAAAAGGAGTCTTCCATTTCCATGACATTACTTCTCAGAGGAAGCCTTCTGCTTTGGATTGCATGCCCCTCTTAAACATTCCGTAACATTCTCTCTAGCAAACAACATGCTTATAGTAATCATCTATGTATCTGTCTCTTCCACTAAACTGTGAACAGGTATTGAATCTACATTCTTCTGTGTGTTAGTTTCAGGTCTGAGCATATTGTTTAAAATATCAAGATTAAATACACAAGAATATTTTAAAAAAAAAACCAGCAACTGTGTATGGATCTAAGCCTTTTACATTTATTAAGTTCTCATATCAATCCTTTGATTTAATTGCATTATTGTCCCATTTTATAGGTAAGGAAACTGAAGTACACACCAGTTAGGTGAGTTGCATACATTCACGGAGATAAATAAGCTCTTACATCATACTAACCTAAATAAATAAAATAATGAGTACTGACAGGCACCCCACCAACAGATTTCTGGATTACTTAAAATTCTAAGAGATGAAGGACCGTATGGAAAGGAAAACTATTCCTAGCCTCCCCATGCTTTATATTAAATGAGTAAAATATTTTTTAATGAACAACATTCAAAGGGATTTGCATTATTACCATACCACCAGAGAAAACCAGTTAACATTCTGATACTAATCCTTCTAAACTACTTAAAGACAATTGTATGCAAAGTGGAATCACGCTATGTATGCTCTTAAGTAATCTGCTTTTGTCTCTTAACATATTCCACATATCTTCACAGCAATAGATGTATACCTTCAACATTATTTTTAATAGTTGCCTCATAGATTTTTCTTCAAGAACATTGGTTCAGTATCACCTGTGTGTACACCCTACTAGGTCAGCATACAAATGTGAAATCTTAATTTTATTCTGAAAAATGGAGATATTGTGTGAAAGAGTGAAAGCTGAGGTATGGGAATGCCACAAATAGGGAATTAGCAAGAGATAACTACAAGGAAATTAAAGGCAATGATTGTCCCTCACAATTAAGCAAGATGTGTAGACTGGCAGTAGATACAAAGAAGGAAGCTTATAAGAATGTACTTTCATGGTTAGGTTCACAAGTGCACACTGATTAACTAGTTTTGCTAGAAATTACATTTAAACATAAGAGAGCCAAGTGGCTTTTAGAACACCCTTGAGAAAACTTGTCACTGGTTAAATAAAGTTGGTCATTTAAATATGTGAGGCAAAAACTTTGGTAACTTTTGTTTCTTTCTCACAATGGTTGTGTGTTTTGGTTTAGAAATGACACCAAAAATGTCCTGGCATTCAGACTAATATGTACAAGAGCTTAGATCAAGAAAGCTTCACAACTGAAAATATGAGTAGCAAAAGGAATGATTGCATTGTTTGCCAAATTTTCAACAGGTTCATAGTGCATGTGTTTATGTATTTGAACATCTCTGGCATTAATGGATCAGTAGGTGAAGACACTTTTAAAATTAATTGGAAGATAATTGCTCTACAATGTTGTGTTGGTTTTTGCCATATAACATAACAAATCAATCATAGCTACGTATATATACCCCCTCCCTATTGAGCTTCCCTCCCACCTCCCAATCCCACCCCACAGAGTGCCGGGCTGGGCTGCCTGTGTTATCCAGCAGCTTCCCACTAGCTATCTGCTTTACCCATGAGTGTATATATGTCAAAGCTACTTTCTCAGTTCATCCCATTTTCCCTTTCCCTCACTGTGTCCATGGTCCTTTCTCTTGACAAGAAGCAAGAAGGAAGGATTCAGAGAACATTTACAAAGCGACTCACACTTTCCTGCGACACCACATTAATGGCACTTAAACTGTACATAAAACACTTTTACAAGTATGTCTTTCTCCAAGAAAATAAAAAGACCTGCTTAATCTGTAGGCAATAAAGCTTCCTGGGGTGAGATCTCAGACAATTTGTTTTAAAAGTTCATTTTTTTTAATAGTGGTATTTTGTTTTAATGAGGCACATGAAATGCTTCCATTTACCCCATGGCCACCTTAAAACCTTTTCTTAATTCCCATATGTCCTTAATGGGATTCTTCACAAAGAGACATTCCTCTGTTTTCATGAAATTTGGCAGTGAAAGGGAGCCCAAGCCTCATGAAGGAGAGAATTTGGGGATCACTAAGAAAGTAACTAACCAGAGCACAAATGGATGCTGACCAAGCTGTCTGGGAAGAAGTAGCCAAAGTCCTAAATTTAAGAGGCCTCTGATTTGGAGAAGGAAATGGCAACTACTCCAGTATCCTTGCCTGGAAAATCTCATGGACACAGGAGCCTGGTGGGCTGCAGTCCATGGGGTCGCAAAGAGTCGGGCACGACTGAGCAACTAACACACTGATTTGGTTGACAGTCTCTTCAGAAACTGTGTTTAAAAAGAAAGAAATGAAGTCATTATTTTGCACAGAGTATTTCACACCTCTCCTCTTTTCTTCAATACCCCCTTCTCTACTTCACTCCTAACTCTTCCCACATTGAGGAAATAGGCAAAATAAAATCAGAGGAGAGTCACCACAAAGGCTAACAACCTCCCTGCACCTGCAGTCCATGAAACAGATGTCCTAAGAGATCCTCCCACTTACACACTGACACCAAACACCTTCTCATCCTTCATAATTTTGCTCTTTCAGTATTCCCCATTCTTTCCCCATCACCTTCTCTCTCCCTACAGGATTGTTCCTGTCTTTAAGAGAGATAGTGCCCTTTTCTCTAAAGGACATGGGCTCTGGAAACAGAGTTCTGAGATTGGACTCCTGGTCCCACCCTGTAGCAGGTGTATGACACTGAGCTAACTATTGCCTTCTTTTGTGAGTCAATTTCATCTGTAAGATGAAAGATTCATATGAAAATTGAGAATTAAATTGATACTTGTAGAACATTTCATTTCAGGCACATGGTAAGTTATATACAAATGAGCTAGAAATCAACACAATATTGTAAAGCAATTATTCTCCAATTAAAATAAAATTTAAAAAGAATGAGCTATTTTTATTATTCACATAGAAACATGCTTCAATATTTCTCATATTTGAAACAGTGCTCTTTAGACACTAGGCCATCTTTCATCTATAGCCCCATTTCACCAATATCCTTTCTCGTGAACTTTTTTAAATGGTTTTTTCTCATACCTCCACTTCCTTACTTCCCACTCTTCCAAACAAGCCCTGAACACCTGTCCATGACTCCACTAGATCAGCTCCCAATTAATGTCATCAGTGGCTTTCATATTGCCACAGCGAGTGTGACATGATCTAGCAAAAGCAAAACCCAGAGTCCAATTAGACAATAAGCACTCAAAATTTTCCCAAGTGTTGAGGTAGAATATAAAACTATCTGAGATGCAAGATAATAAACCTGTGCTAATTTTATCTTACTAAAAAAGATAAAAGTAACTTCAACTAGCATCTAGGTTAGCTTAATATCTATATAAACAATATCCCCCAGGACACACAAAATATATTCTCTTTAACAGATAGGCCCAAAGCCCATCAGATCACTGACTTCCATAGAGTAACACAAAAAATTTTCCCTCTTCTGCATAACATCTCTGTGGAAATCCCTAGAGTGGGGCTGTCACATACAGTCAGCCCCACTGCCACTTCCCATTTCTCTCTGCCTTTCTGCTGCTCTTCTGCAATTTCATTGTTTCATTCAATCCTCACTCTGCTTGCTTCTGCTGCGCTAGACCCATGTCAAGGGTAAATTTATTCTCC
This sequence comes from Ovis aries, assembly GCF_016772045.2. NCBI lineage: Eukaryota > Metazoa > Chordata > Mammalia > Artiodactyla > Bovidae > Ovis > Ovis aries. The sequence goes on along the minus strand of NC_056054.1, from coordinate 167,956,671 downwards.
AAATTGGGACGCTCTTGAGAGTGAGAGGAGGCTCCCTTAGGTCAGATTCCCTAGAAGTAGAGCTTCCTTCCCCCAGACAAGGATTCATATGTATGTGATTTACTGAGGGGAGGTTCTTCAGGATAAGACTATAAGGGAGTGAGGCAAGTGGAGTAGGAAAAGAGGGGAGAACTGAGCAAGAATGTAGTCACAGTGAGGTCTTGTGCTGGCTTGATCCACAGGAGGCTCTGGGGCATACATCGTTCTACAAAGATGTCCCCAATTTAAGCTAAGGTGAGGATCTATTGCACCTAGTCACCCATCGGCTCTGGATCAATCACTCCTGAAGGACCACTCCTTTCTTGTTTGAGGGCACTTCTGTGTGTGTATGTGTGTGTGTGTGTGTGTGTGTGTGTGTGTGTATGCCTATGTGTTGGGCGGTGGAACTGATGTGGTATCAACTGTAAGCCATTAACAGTCCACACAGCTATTGAAATATGGGTGCATCAGCCTATAAAAGAATCTGGGTGAGTCAATAACAGCACCCACTCCAAGAACACCATTAGCATTTATGTCTGGATCACTTCAGACAAATTGGTTATTATATGTATGCCTCTTACACTGCCATCCATGCTGTGGCTCTGCTCTGCTCTGCACCTCCCCAGGTCCAACTTTCCTGAGAGATCATGGCTACACCACTGAGTGGACACCTTCATGTTGCTGCTCCATGCAGGCCACTGTCACCAGCCAACAATCTTCACAGAGACCACTACACAGATGCTGGAATAGAGCTCCGGAATTTTTTCCTTCATGACCTTACTTTGGGTTCCTTTGTATTAAAACCTTGCAGAAGAAGAGGTCTGAACATTGAAAACCAGGATCCTTAAAAAGGTAAAATTACAGTTTGTTGTCCAAAATAGAGCAATTTTGAGAATAAAAGGGTCTTATGTATAATTACACTGTGACAAAATACATATTCTGATTATTCTAGTCAAACCTGGATACATCATTTACCAAGCCAAAATAATACCATGAGCCCTTGCTAAAAGAATAAAATTCAGGATTAAGGAATATTTTTCTACTGTTAGAAAAGCAAAAGTCACAAAAGATTAAGAAATGAATTTTGATGCTGAAAAGCTCTAAGAACCACAAGCAAGAGGGTCTCATGGATACATAGAAACAGCAAGAAGGCCTTGGGCAGTGTGAGTTTAAATGCAGCCTCTCTCCGTTCTTAGAATCACTAATCCCCTACACTTCAGGCCATGTCCCCAAATTTGGCTCATGTCATGAGACTCTTTGTCCCTTAGCAAATTCCCTCCAGGATCTCAAAGCACCTCTGTGCTTTAGGTTGACTTGACCTTCTCCCAGATCAAGAGATGTTCAAACACAGTTCTGATCCTTCCATATGGACAAGTTACTAACTAGGGGGTTCAAAATCTTTGGCAAATAAATGCATAAAACTGGAACTACACACCAGGATGTGTTGCCAAATTCCAAATACAAATCATAGTTGAGCTTCCACTGTGAGTTAGACAGACTCTGAGATACAAAATGACAAAAAGAACTATACAGTTTTGTATCTTTCCCTGTACTTGTGCCTGAACATGGTGACCTTAAAGTTAGCTTAAAGAAATGCCTCTTGGTGAGATAAAAGAGCAACCCTTGTGGTATCTGAGTGGATATCAGTTTCTTTCCATTTTCTTATAAAAGCTCAGAGGGTTATCCTGAATTCATTACACATCACTGAGCACAAATATGCTAATACCCTGCATAATTACTTAGCCTCATTTGTACAGAAATGGTCACATATAATAGATGTTCTGAAGAAACGAATTAAAGTCAATATGAGTTCAAACATCTGAGAACAAATTAAATCCTGTAATTCTTATTACATAATATTCTCATTTAGACACTTCCCAAATCTTCAGCAATTATTTAATAGCAGAGTGATAAGAATGAAGAGCACTTAAATGTAAGCTTTGTTTCCAGGTGAGACTGTTATTTCCCATAAAAGGTAGTAACCTGTAAAGACAATGATTATGCACTACATCCACATTCATATGTTGAATAAACTCCAACATTTCTTAACATGTAGCTTATGATGTATCTGTTACATGAGAAGTCTGCAAATTGAAGTTCATTACTATTGAAGACGTATCTGATGTGATAACCAAGTTATAACAAGTATGTTCTGAAGATCAGCAACAAAACAATCAGGAGATTAGCAAAACATAAGTTATTGTGCTGCGCTCAGTCACTCAGTCATGTCTGACTCTCTGCAACCCCATGGGCTGTAACCCACCAGGCTCCTCTGTCCATGAGATTCTCCAGGCAAGATTACTGGAGTGGGCTGCCATTTTCTTCTCCATGTGAGTTATTGCCTGTAACTAAATTATGAAAATGTTAGGTACACTATAAAATATTATGCACTTAGTTACTCATAGTCTTTAACAAAATGAACTTCAATGTTTAGATTTATTATCTTTATTCAGCTGGGACAGTCATTCAGCTCAAGCTTTTTAAAGCTCTCAAAATATCTAGAACCAGTCTGGTTTTAATAACAATAACAAAGTGATCATAAGGAAAACTGAATAGTTGGATTTCAGGAAATGTACCAATTTCAAGTTAATGTTTAATAGCATTATCAAAGCCATGGGTCTAGTCTATGGGCTGGTGGATAAAGATGGAATTACCTTTGAAAATGTATGGATATATATACACTGTCAATCATCCCAGGCTGTGGTTGATCCTGGGGTACATTTTTAGGCTACATGTAAACAGACAATAGAGGAAGGATTTTCCCTAGGGCTTAGAAATAAAGTGGTATGAACTTTTCATTAATCAGGGTTCTCCAGAGACACAGAGCCACTAGGATCTATGTAAATATATGAGATTTATTATAGGAATTGCCTTGGCTCACGTAGTGATGGGCTTCCCAGGTGGTGCAGTGGTAAAGAATCCTCCTGTCAATGCAGGAGACACGAGAGGCGTGAGTTCAATCCCTGAATCAGGGAGATCCCCTGGAGGAGGAAACAGCAACCCACTCCAGTATTCTTGCCTTGAAAATTCCATGGACAGAGGAACCTAGAAAGCTACAGTATATGGTTGTACAGAGTCAGACACAACTAAGCATGCCTGTGCACACACACACAAACACACACACACACTTATAGTTATAGAAGTTGAGAAATCCCATAATTTGTCCTCTGCAAACTAGAGAACCAGGAAAGCTGGTGGTATAATTTAGTATGGGGCCAAAGGCCTGAGAAAGGTATGAGATGGGAACGGGGAACATCTGGGAAGTCCCAGTGTCCTAAAGTCAAAGGACCAGGAGCTCTGATGTCCAAAGGCAGGAAAAAGATGAATGTTCCAGTTCAAGAAGAGACAGAGAAAATTTGCCCTTCCTCCATCTTTTGTTCTATCTTGTTCTCAACAGATTGGATGATAGCCACCCACCTTGGTGAAAGTGGATCTTCTTTACCCATTATATTGATTCAAATACTAATCTCACCTGGAAACATTCTCTCACAGGCATGCCCAGAACTAAAATTTTGCCAGTTGTCTGGGCATCTCTTAGCCTTGTCAAGTTGACACATTCAATTAAACATTGCAGACTCCAAAGAGTGGAAAGACCTCGAATGATTGCTATAATGGGGTGACATTTCCATGGTCATGTGGAAGCTGAATGGAAATGAGTGGAGGCAGTGAGTTTCCACACTGAAGGGCAGCAGGAGGTTGCCCGTGGCAGTCACAGCAGGGCGGTGCAGGGCCTGGCTTCCAGTCAAGACAACATACAAGGCAGCAAGTAAGAAGAGCTAAGACTGACCTTCAGACAGGTGAGTGAGGAGCTACCCTACCCGAGATGTGAATAGCGGCAGAAGTGGCATCATTAACACAGATTACTGTGCCCGACAGAACTCATAATTCACAAATATCTTCAGCAATAGCTGTAGCAGATCAGTAATAACAAGAAACAGCCCTGAGTCAAGGTATCTCAGAATCTTGTTTTGACATCATGTGAGGCAGTACCTTGGGGACATTTTCAGGAATACACAAAGTATCTTCTCCAGAGGAGAAGTCTCTGGCAAAGAAGTGCATGGGGTCTTGTGCCATTGTGATTTGAGTAAATAAATAAAGAAGTATAATTACACTTGAGGTTCATGACATTGTACAGGAGACAGGGATCAAGACCATCCCCATGGAAAAGAAATGCAAAAATGCAAAATGGCTGTCTGGGGAGGCCTTACAAATACCTGTGAAAAGAAGAGAGGCGAAAAGCAAAGGAGAAAAGGAAAGATATAAGCATCTGAATGCAGAGTTCCACAGAGTAGCAAGAAGACATAAGAAAGCCTTCTTCAGTGATCAATGCAAAGAAATAGATGAAAACAATGGGAAAGACTCGAGATCTCTTCAAGAAAATTAGAGATACCAAGGGAACATTTCATGCAAAGATGGGCTCGATAAAGGACAGAAATGGTAGGGACCTAACAGAAGCAGAAGATATTAAGAAGTGGCAAGAATACATGGAAGAACTGTACAAAAAAGATCTTCATGACCCAGATAATCACGATGGTGTGATCACTCATCTAGAGCCAAACATTCTGGAATGTGAAGTCAAGTGGGCCTTAGAAAGCATCACTACGAACAAAGCTAGTGGAGGTGATGGAATTCCAGTGGAGCTATTTTAAATCCTGAAAGATGATGCTGTGAAAGTGCTGCACTCAATATGCCAGCAAATTTGGAATACTCAGCAGTGGCCACAGGATTGGAAAGGGTCAGTTTTCATTCCAATCCCAAAGAAAGGCAATGCCAAAGAATGCTCAAACTACCGCACAATTGCACTCATCTCACACGCTAGTAAAGTAATGCTCAAAATTCTCCAAGCCAGCCTTCAGCAATACATGAACCGTGAACTCCCTGATGTTCAAGCTGGTTTTAGAAAAGGCAGAGGAACCAGAGATCCAATTGCTAACATCCACTGGATCATGGAAAAAGCAAGAGAGTTCCAGAAAAACATCTATTTCTGCTTTATTGACTATGCCAAAGCCTTTGACTGTGTAGATCACAATAAACTGTGGAAAATTCTGAAGGAGATGGAAATACCAGACCACCTGACCTGCCTCTTGAGAAATCTGTATGCAGGTCAGGAAGCAACAGTTAGAACTGGACAGGGAACGACAGACTGGTTCCAAATAGGAAAAGGAGTATGTCAAGGCTGTATATTGTCACCCTGCTTATTTAACTTCTATGCAGAGTACATCATGAGAAACGCTGGGCTGGAAGAAACACAAGCTGGAATCAAGATTGCCGGGAGAAATATCAATCACCTCAGATATGCAGATGACAGCACCCTTATGGCAGAAAGTGAAGAGGAACTAAAAAGCCTCTTGATGAAAGTGAAAGAGCAGAGTGAAAAAGTTGGCTTAAAGCTCAACATTAAGAAAACGAAGATCATGGCATCCGGTCCCATCACTTCATGGGAAATAGATGGGGAAACTGTGGCTGACTTTATTCTGGGGGGCTCCAAAATCACTGCAGATGGTGACTGCAGCCAGGAAATTAAAAGACGCTTATTCTTAGGAAGAAAAGTTATGACCAACCTAGATAGCATATTCAAAAGCAGAGACATTACTTTGCTGACCAAGGTCCGTCTAGTCAAGGCTATGGTTTTTCCTGTGGTCATGTATGGATGTGAGAGTTGGACTGTGAAGAAGGCTGAGTGCCAAAGAATTGATGCTTTTGAACTGTGGTGTTGGAGAAGACTTTTGAGAGTCCCTTGGACTGCAAGGAGGTCCAACCAGTCCATTCTGAAGGAGATCAGCCCTGGGATTTCTTTGAAAGGAATGATGCTAAAGCTGAAGCTCCAGTACTTTGGCCACCTCATGAGAAGAGTTGACTCATTGGAAAAGACTCTGGTGCTGGGAGGGATTGAGGGCAGGAGGAGAAGGGGACGACAGAGGAGGAGATGGCTGGACAGCATCACGGACTCAATGGACGTGAGTCAGAGTGAACTCTGGGAGTTGGTGATGGACAGGGAGGCCTGGTGTGCTGCGATTATGGGGCTGCAAAGAGTCCGACTCAACTGAGTGACTGAACTGATAACTAAACTCATGAGACAGAGAGGACAAGGATATGAAGATAAATAATCAAACTATCTCCACATGAGGTCTTATTAGTTAGTTTTTCTACAGTCCCAATCAATGCTTTGAAAAATATTTTTTGAGAATTGAAAGATAAGCAACTCAATTTTGGTTCCTCAGTGGAGAAGGAAATTGTGAGAACATGATGCAAAAGTTTTTAGAAAAGCAATTGAACCAAAATTAAAACTAAGAAAAAAATAGAAGTAGCTATGAAATTTAGTTCTATCATCAAGATTTAACAGTTATATTTATCAGAACATTCATCAGCTTCCAGTTGAAAAAGTTTCTGTACTTTGAGTTCAACAGTTTTCTCATTTTAGAGCTAAAACAATTTTTTCCCTTGTTTGTTCAGTATACTTCAAGTCATAAGCCCTCAAATATTTCTTACTTGATTTAAAGGATAATTTCTAGCTTTTATAAATTACTGCACGTTACAGTGTGTTTTTCCATAATTATTTTATTTCATCTTATAATTACCCTGTGATAGATATACTCTGTGATAATTTCATTGTTATTACTATTACATTTAGAACCATCCTTTATATTTATGTCTCTGTGTATACACATAAAAGGGTCAAAGAAATCAAGACTTTCCCAAGATTATTTAGAGACTATTCAACTATTCATATCATAAAATTCCTTTTTTTTTTTAACAAATGTCTTCAGAGTATTGTTTTATAAAAATGGAAACATCATCCAATATAATAGCATTGCTAACAATTATTACAGGACACGTTTTGGGACACATACTGCTTACATAAAGTAAGGACACATATATTTGCATAGTCTTTCTACTTGAAAATGTCTTTTAAGTAATGGAACTCCTTTAATCTCAAATATTTAAAGTAAAGACATGTAGGTGTTGAATGAATTTTATCTGCCTGATTATATTTGAGAACTAGCAATTTTTTTTTTTACCAAATTGAGTAAAGTTTAACTAAGTTGCAAAAAATAATAATAATAAAATTTAAAACATATTCCATTTAAACTGAAGCTCTGCTTTAAAGGAAAATGGAGAATTGGTGAAAAGAGAAAACATTTCAAACCCTAAACTTTGTTTGAAATGGTCTCAAATTTGTAGTCAAAGTGATTTTTTAAATTTGTTTTGTTTTCCATATTTGTTGTTGTTTTTCAGTCACTAAGTTGTGTCCAGCTCTTTGTGACCCCATGGACTGCAGCACAGGAGCCTTCCACATCCTTCACTATCTCCTGGCGTTTGTTCAAACTCAAGTCCATTGAGTCAGTGATGCCATCCAGACATTTCGACTTCTGCTGCCCCTTTCTCCTTTTGTCTTCAATCTTCCCCAGCTGTCTTTCCATATCAAGGAGCCAAAATATTGAAGCTTCAGCTTCAGCATCAGTCCTTCCAATGAGTATTCAGGACTGATTTCCCTTAGGGTTGACTGGTTTGATCTCCTTGCTGTCCAAGGGACTCTTAAGAGTCTTCTCTGATGCCATATTTCAAAGCCATCAATTCTTCAGTGCTCAGTCTTGTTTACCGTCCAACTCACATACATAAGTAATGTCTCTGCTTTTTATTATTATTTTTTTTCTTAGATTTTTTTTGAGTCTTCATATGAATTTTATTTATTTTACTTTCCAATACTGTATTGGTTTTGCCATACATCAACATGAATCTGCCACGGGTGTACACGTGTTCCCAATCCTGAACCCCTCCTCCCTCCTCCCTCCCCATACCATCTCTCTGGGTCATCCCAGTGCACCAGCCCCAAGCATCCTGCATCCTGCATCAAACCTAGACTGCTTTTCAGTATGCTGCCTAGGTTTGTCATAGCTTTTCTTCCAAGGAGCAAGCATCTTTTAATTTCACGGCTGCAGTTACCATCTGCAGTGGTTTTGGAGCCCAAGAAAATAAAACCTGCCATTGCTTCCACTTTTCCCCCATCTATTTGCCATGAAGTGATGGGACCAGATGCCAAGATCTTAAGATTTTTAATGTTGAGTCTTATGCCAGCTTTTTCACTCTCCTCTTTCACCCTAATCAAATGGTTCTTTACTTCCTCTTCACTCTGCCATTAGAGTGGTGTTATCTGCATATCTGAGGTTACTGATATTTCTTCCAGCAATCTTGATTTAGCTTGTGCTTAATTCAGCCCAGCATTTCACATGATATACTCTGCACATAACTTAAAAAAAAAAAAAAAGTAGGGTGACAATATACAGCCTTGACGTTACTCCTTTCTTGATTTTGAACCAGTCAGTTTTTCCCTGTCTGGTTCTAACTGTTGCTTCTTGACCCACATTCAGGTTTCTCAGCAGACAGGTAAGGTGGTCTGGTATTCCCATCTCTTTCAGAATTTTACACAGTTTGTTTTGATCCACTCAGTTAAAGACTTTAGCATAGTCAATGAAGCAGAAGTAGATGTTTTTCTAGAATTCTCTTGCTTTCTCTATGATCTGATCCAACCAATGCTGGCAATTTGATCTATGATTCCTCTGCCTTTTCTAAATCCAACGTCTACATCTGGATGTTCTCAGTTTTTAAGTCATTCAACAAATATGTACTGAGTATTAACGATGCACTAAAACTCCAGTACTTTGGCCACCTCATGCGAAGAGTTGACCCATTGGAAAAGACTCTGATGCTGGGAAGGACTGGGGGCAGGAGGAGAAGGGGACGACCGAGGATGAGATGGCTGGATGGCGTCACGGACTGGACGAACCTGAGTCTGAGTGAACTCTGTCAGATGGTGATGGAACTCCGTCAGATGGTGATGGACAGGGAGGCCTGGCGTGCTGCGATTCATGGGGTCGCAAAGAGTCGGACACGACTGAGCGACTGAACTGAACTGAACTGATCTTTCCTTTTCTCCTTTGCTTTTCACTTCTCTTCTTTTCACAGCTATTTGTAAAGCCTCCTCAGACAGCCATTTTGCCAACTAAGGTCCATCTAGTCAAGGCTATGGTTTTTCCTACGGTCATGTATGGATGTGAGAGCTGGACTGTGAAGAAGGCTGAGCGCCGAAGAATTGATGCTTTTGAACTGTGGTGTTGGAGAAGACTCTTGAGAGTCCCTTGGACTGCAAGGAGATCCAACCAGTCCATTCTCAAGGAGATCAGCCCTGGGATTTCTTTGGAGGGAATGATGCTGGGAGGGATTGGGGGCAGGACGAGAAGGGGACGACAGAGGATGAGATGGCTGGATGGCATCATGGACTCGATGGACATGAGTCTGAGTGAACTCTGGGAGTTAATGATGGACAGGGAGGCCTGGCATGCTGCGATTCAGGGGGTCGCAAAGAGTTGGACATGACTGAGTGACTGAACTGAACTGAAGCACCAAGTTAGGCCTAGGAATATATTAGTGGGGACAAAAATCAAGGAGTGGAATAAATATATGATATAATATTCAAGACTGCTTGATAATGTCTGTGAAGGAAAAGAAATCAGTGAAAGAAGATTAAAAAATCATGGGCAAGGGTATACTATTTGATAGAAAGCAACCAAACAGGGTTTTTTCCTAAATGAGTTATATTTGAGAAGCAAAGACACAGTGATATAAAAAGAAGAGTGTTTGAGGCAGAAGAAAAAGACTCTAAGACAAAAATTAACTTTGTGCATTAGAAAAATAACAGAAAAATTAACTATAATAATAAGGCCAGTGTGAACACAGTGGAATAAGTGACAGTGCCAAATAAAGCTGGATGTTTTCAATGGGCATATAATTCAGAACTTGTAGAATATTAAGAATATTCAGAGTATAATATTTAGCCATTGGAATGATCTGAGCAAGGATGAGAAATGAACTGAACCATGTTTGCTTTCTCTGAATTCTTTGAAATTGAATCAAAAATTACATAAAGCAAAATAAGAAAACCTTAAGTGCAGAGATCAATGATGTTTTTACACAAGTATACATCATGTAATCACCACTGAGAATTCAGCTTTTAATGACAGACATTTGGTTCTATTATTTTCACAAACCAAAGTATAGATTTCAAGTTATTTCACAAATCACATGATCAAATGAAAATGGACATGAAAACATTTAGTAAATTATTATGTACATGTTTTTAAAAGGGGATGCTGCTGTTTAAAAATAATTCATGAGACAAAACTTGGCAAAGAGCAAACAAAATCATTAATAACAAACCAGAAAATGTGGAAAACTAAGGAAAAAGTCCAAAGAATTAAAAACAGCACTTATCTTTCAAAAGGTTTGAAACAAGTGTATTAAAAGATCATTGTAGGGGCCATGAGAACAATTAACACACAAGAAAAGGGTATGGAGACTAGTAAGAAAGAGATGGCTGTAGTTTATGTAAAAGAGATAATGGAGGCTTGAACTAAGATGATAACTTCTTGACATGGTGAGAGATGCAAGTTGGAAACTGGAGTTTCCATTTCAAGGTGAAACCAATAGGCATTTTTTGCTGTACTGAATACAGGTGTGAGGAAACAAGAACTACAAAAGATGATTCCAAAGTTTTGGTTCTGAGCAGTCATAGTATAAATAATTGGTGTTGTTATTTTTGAGACAAACAAGGAGTTGATTGAAGGTAAAAGATTATCAAGTTTCTGTCTAGCTGTGTTGAGTTATAGTTGTCCATTAGAATCCCTGGAGTCTGAAGCTTTTTGGGGAGGCTGGATGACATAGCCTATAAAAGTACAAGTAGAAAGAAAAAAGACAAAGGACAAAAGTAGTAGAGCCAGCACATGCCTATGAAGGAAGAGCCAGAGAAGTATTAATATCAGGCAAATAAATGTCCGCCACAAATCGTATATTGAAGTCTTAAACCCCAATGCTTCAGAATGAGGTTCTATGTAAAGACAGGGTATATAAGAGAAAATTATGTTAAAATGAGGTCATTAGGATGGATCCTAATTCAATACATCTGTGTACCTTAGGAGACAAAGAAATTAGGACATAGACACAAACAGAAAACCATGGGAGAATGAAGTGAGAAGACAACCACCTATAATGAGAGGGGTATGAGGAAAAAGAGACCCTAACAACATGCTGACCTCAGACTTCCCCCATGATTCTCACTGCTGAGAAAATCAAACAAGATTCACAGACAATCATGTAACAGTAATTACCCAAGCTATATTGGTCTTCCCTGGTGGCTCAGATGATAAAGAATCTACCTGCAATGCAGGAGATCCAGGTTCCATCCTTGGGTTGGGAAGATCCCCTGGAGAAGGGAATGGCTACCCCTCCAGTATTCTTGCCTGGAGAATTCCAAGGACAGAGGAGCCTGACAAACTACGGTCCATGGGGTCACAAAGAGTCAGTCATGACTGAGCAAGCTATATTAGCTACTATTACTGAGTGTCCAACAGTGTTGTTGGTGACTCAGTGAATGATTCTGATACTTGACCATTTTGCCAATAAATAAACTGAAACTAAGACAATCTGAGTTATGTCCCCGAATACCTGTTCTACTTTTGCCAACTAATAGCAAAGCCCATGCCCTTTCTTTAAATGTCATAGGAAAGCAGACTTTGGAGGTAAGACTTCTGTCTGAGGCAGCTATTATCACAGATTCACTGCCATTATCATCTCCTAAACTTTGCCTTTTAGGTACTTGCTTTATTTGGCAGGACTCCTTCCTGTCTGTATGCTTTCAAACCGATAACAGATGCAGAAATCATGTGTTTTAAGTTGAAAGTCTAATCTTTTAAAACAATTTACCTCAGATCAACAATTATTCTCAACAATTTACCAAGATTTGAATAGGTTTTAAATTGGGAAACATTATCTTTACAGACACCACATTGCTACCACATCAGAATAGATTTTTATGTCACCAAGTGAAATGTTCACAAACTGTAACCTCTTAGTCAGGGCCACATACACCATACACAGTAAATAAGTTTGTTTGTTTGTTTGTCTGTGTGTTTAGCAGAGGTAAGAGTTGAGATTTCAGCGGTCAGATTTCTTGGACACTAGGTCAAGGTGATGGACAGGCTGGATGTTGACTGGCAACCATTTTCATGTTTTCTAACAATAAAATCAAGATCAAAATTTGGATGCATGAAAACATTAAACAGCTTAATGACTATCAAATCTTAGATGTATACATTGATTATAATTCTAATCATGTCATTTTCCACATTCTCAGATACAGAATATGTTGTATAAATGCATATATATGTGTGTGTGTGTACATATGTACACACAACTATACAAATCTAAATTTTCAGACCAAAAATTCATTTTAGCTAAATATACCTAGTATGAATCATCATAATCCTATTTTCTTTTGAGTAAAATTTACTCTCACATAAAGTATATTTTCAGTGGTTATTCAAGTAAGTGAAGAATTCAAATTCAAGAATTTTTTAAGGTAGTAGTTTTTAACATAAAACAGAAGGTTCTGCTTTGTTTTTAAAGAAAAATATAATCAAGTGGCATAGGAAGGTTTGTGGTAAAAAGAAATGTCCATATTCATCTACAGTCCTTTTCACATTTTAGAAAAATCGTGTTTAGGCACTTCTGCATGTATTATTTTCTCCCACAAAATTGCACCATTATTAATATATTAACATTTGGCTTAACTCAGGACACTGTTTACTAACTTCTTACTCTAGTGGGAGAGTTTTATTCTTTTATCTCCCCCATTGTCAGGGCTTCCCTGGTGGCTCCGTAGTAAATAATCTACCTACCAACACAGGAGACATGGGTTCTATCCCTGGGTCAGGAAGATCCCCTGGAGAAGGAAATAGCAACCCATTCCCAGTATTCTTGCCTGGGAAATCCCATGGACAAAGGAGCCTGGTGGGCTACAGTCCACTGGGGTTACAAAGGAGTCAGACATAACTTAGCAACTAAACAACAAAAACAAGAACAGTATTTATCAGAACCTTGAGTTCTTCCAAGCCCTAACTTATTCTAACATTTATATCACAGCCATGTTCTCCCAGACCTCTACTCCCCAGGTTTATAGTGACCTTTAATGAAAACATGAATATAGAGGGATTAGCACCAAATCTGGCACTAACAGTTATAATAAATATTATTATTATAGCATTATTTTTATAAGTTCTCAGCTGGTCGGAAGGCACTATTAAGTTAAGCCCATTTTTCTAGTTTACTATTATATCTATGTCATCTGGCACTGTGCCTAACTGTAGCTATTCAAAAATGGTTGATGAAAAACTAACTGATGTATATTTTGTAGTGATCTTTAAGAATTAGAAAAAAGTTGTTCAGTGTCTCAATATTTAACATTGCACATATTCAGCAGAGTCATTTGGTAGAGTGAAAAATGTAAATAGATACTCTTTTTATGTTTTTAATTTATCTATATTTTTAATAATGTTTTGAAAAATATATTTCTATGTGCTCTAAAATTTTTAATGTATCTGCTCAAATTGACTCATCCACACACAACATGGTGGAAAGGGATAGTTTTCCATGTACTTAGGGTAAGTAGGCCTTATATAGACTACATTATATTCTGTTGCTCTGTCTGTTGGGTCACTTTAAAGCAAGTTATATTTGTTGTATGTTGGCAATTTTATGAGCATAACAATAATTCAGAATTTTTCTTTTGGAACCATATAAGGGAAATCTTATTGCTTTCTGCTCTGTAGAAACATCACAGATTCTGGATTCTTCCATAATTTATCAAAGAATAATTTCAATGTGTCAGCTTTTACAAAATTTAAATACCAATTTTCAAGGAAGGGAATAACAAGTAATATTTTTATGATATTCACAGTTTTTAGTTTTAATTGTGTGAAAACTGCAGATTCTTATGTAGTTTTAAGAGGTAACACAGGGAGCTCTGGGCTTCCCAGGTAGCTCAGTGGTAAAGAATCTGCCTGCCAACAGAGGACACATGGGTTTGATCCCTGGGTCAGGAAGATCCCCTGGAGAAGGAAATGCCAATCTACTCCAGTATTATTGCTGGGAAATCCCATGGACAGAGGAGCCTGGTGGGTTGCAGTCCATTGGGTCATAAGTGAGTTGGAAACGACTTAGTAACTAAAAAACAGGGAGCCCTAGCAAGCCCTTTACTTCTTTTCTCCCAATGGTAAATTCTTATATCACTTTAGTATAATATTACAATCAGGAAATTACATCAATATATTCCGTTGACTTTATTTTGATTGCACTAGTTCTAAATGTGTGTGTGTATGTGTGTGTGTGTGTGTGTGATCTATCTTATGTGCAGATTTATGTAACCATTTCAATGGGCAAGATATAGCACAATACCATCACAATTATCCTTTGTTTTTCAACTTTAGATTTGTTAGAGTAAATGTACCCTTTAACTACATTTAATTATGGCTCCATGTTCTAAACTCAGACACAATTAAGCAAAATACACTTATTAGTTCAATTTCAACTCACATAAATTTTTTAAGTCCTAAATAATCACATAAATAAGAAAAACACTAAATATAACTAATTACTGATTTCTCACACTATGCTTTTTGGTAAATATTTATCACAATAGTTAAAAGAAAAAAATAAGTTTTACAAATATCTTTTATAGATCACATCTGACCAACCCCAAATATGGCTATAAGTAGCTCCTGCTGCTGCTAAGTCACTTCAGTCGTGCCCAACTCTGTGAAACCCCATAGACGGCAGCCCACCAGGCTCCCCTGCCCCTGGGATTCTCTAGGCAAGAACACTGGAGTGGGTTGCCATTTCCTTCTCCAATGAATCAAAGTGAAAAGTGAAAGGGAAGTTGCTCAGTCGTGTCCGACTCTTCGCGACCCCATGGACTGCAGCCCACCAGGCTCCTCCATCCATGGGATTTTCCAGGCAAGAGCACTGGAGTTGGGTGCCATTGCCCCGAAGTAGCTCCTAGTTTCCCTCAAATATTGATAAAAAACCTTTCTAATTTTAACCATAATTTCTTGGCAACTCCGAAAATTCCAGTGAGCTTTGGGCCAAGGTAGAGTGGTGGGTGGGCAGAATCTGACAAGTATATTCTCAGCTTTTGATCTTTTCTTTATTGAGATGCTTGAATAGATATGACTTAAACTGGAATGTATTCAGTTGCCTTACTTCTCTAGGAAACCAGGTATACTTCCTCAGAGTCCTTTGGATTCCCTACCCTCACCCCAAGGCAAGCAAAACTGAAAGGGAAATTAAAGAAACATCATGATACTGCTGGTCTCCATGAAAACACCATGATTATCTTTGTCTAATCAGATGGGAGTAATTTTCTTGCTCTCCACCTGACTAATTTTCTCTACTCTTCTCCCCTCCCCTCAGGTATCTAACTGCTAAGTGTTTACAGATTAATTTGCATGAAATGGTCCCTTAGCAATAATTACTCACAGGATCAAATCCCTCTACGCTTTGATACAGACGTTTTTTCTTGATGATACACCTGCTTTAATAAAGATTTAAAGTCAAAAAGTCAAATCCCAGAATTTAGCCTAAATAAGGCTATAGTTTTTACAATCTACTTAAAAGAACATTTTTCTTAGACTGATATATAAGGTGTTTTCAAGCTCCAGAATATTTTGTGTGTTTTAGATCACATCCACAGAACAGAAAAATTTATATAAGGCTGATTAGTTTTACAATACAGTTGCAGTCTGCTGTCAAAGTAGAGTCATCAGCTCCCCAATTCCTTTGCCCTGCAGGGTGAAGTAATTAATACTAGTAGGAGTGACAGGGAATGATAATAGTGAAAGGTCGTGGGTAACAAGACTGGCTATTTCTTGCACTGATTGAGTCTATGATTTTGTCAACGACAATTTAAAGCATTAGCTTCTACTTCTGTCAAATGATTATTACCCTACTAACTTGATTTATCAATTGGCTTTAACCCCGAATTACAGCCAACTGAAGACCGCTGTATTGTGGAGACAATTGTGGAGGCTTCTAATGCACAGGCAAACATTGTACCTCCTATTACTCCTATTACAGAGATTCCCAAACCAGCCCCCCACCCCAACTATAGCAGAAATGGCTTTTCTGCAATGGCAACATGAAATATACCCGTTAATCACCAATAACCTTGTCTCTACCATGACTGTTGTTCTGTTTCTCAGAAAGCTCCAGGTTAAAGGAAAGTTGTTTTTCAAATTGATTTAATTGCAAAAATTTAATGTTTCAAAAACTTTGGTTGCCAAAAAGTTCATTCAGATTTTTCCATAACATCCTACAGCAAATATTGAATAAACTTTTTGGCTAACCCAACAAGTAAAGTTGAACATGATTTTTCTGTTTCGTTTAGTTGGGCCAATTAAAACCTGTTTTAGAGTCATAAGATTTCCTTTGGAAATGATTTAGTGTCAGGTCCCTAGTGGACTTGAGCCTTCATGTCTTAACCAACCCAGAGAGCTAGACTACGTAGAGAAGCTTAATGGCCCAACAGTGTCATCTCAATGTCACACATTGCTCTGGGCAACTAGAGGGAAGGGACACTAAAGACAATACTACTCAATATCATTATACCTGCCATTGTGGATGTTTACAATGGACTTGGGATGTCCCCAGATTCTTTGTCACATCTCTCTGCTAAGTCACTTCAGTCATGTCCAACTCTATGTGACCCCATAGACGGCAGCCCACCAGGCTCCCCTGCCCCTGGGATTCTCCAGGCAAGAATGCTGGAGTGGGTTGCCATTTCCTTCTCCAATGCAGGAAAGTGAAAAGTGAATGTGAAGTTGCTCAGTCATGTCCGACTCTTAGCGACCCTGTGCACTGCAGCCTACCAGGTTCCTCTGTCCATGGGATTTTCCAGGCAAGAGTACTGGAGTGGGGTGCCATTGCCTTAGGCAGAGCAAAGATCACTCTGACCACTTTGCTGCTTATCAATATAATATTTATTTATATTAGGCAGGGTTATCCAGAGAAACAGAACTGATAAGAGATAGGTAGGTAGGTAGATAGATAGATAGACACTAATAGAATAAAGAGATTCAGATGAGTCAAAAATTTAATTCCAGTCCAAAGGCTGGCAGGCTTGAGACCCAGGAAGAGCTCATGTTTCAGATTGGGTCCAAAAGGCAAGGGATAAAAATGATTTTCCAGTTCAAAGGCAGTCAGGTAGCAGGAATCTCACTTAATCTGGGGTATGTGTGTGGTGGGTGAGGAGTAGGGGTCTGCTGTTTTGTTCTACTCAAGCCTTCAGCTGATTGCATGGGGTCCACCCACATTATGGAGAGCAGTCTGCTTTACTCATTCTGTTATTCTGTGCTGTGCTCAGTCATGTCCGGATCTTTTGCGACCCCATGGACTGTAGCCCACCAGGCTCCTCTGTCTGTGGGGATTCTCCAGGCAAGAATACTGGAGTGAGTTGCCATGCCCTTCTCCAGGGGAACCTTCCTAACACAGGGATCGAACCTGGGTCTCCTGCATTGCAGGTGGATTCTTTACCATCTGAGCCATAGTGAGTTAAAAATACTGACCTGAGTTGTTATTTCCTCTTCCAGAGGATCTTTCCAACCCAGGGGTCAACCCACATCTCCTGAGTCTCCAGCATTACAGGTGGATTCTTTACTGCTGAACCACTGGGGAAGCCCCTATTTCTATCATTTTTAATAGAAATGCTTATAATTATATAAGCATTATTTTCATCCAAAAACACCCTCACAGGAACACCCAAAATAATATTTGATCATATATTTGGGTATCCATGGCCAGTCAAATCAACACATAAATTTAACCATCAGAGTATATTAACTACCCTTATTGTAGTAATCATTTCACAATATATACATGTATCAAATTATCACACTGTATACCTTAAATGTACATATATCAATTATACCTCAATAAAGCTGTAAAAAATGAATCTTCATAATATTATTTCAATATATGCAAGAAACACATACCACTAGAAACATCTGCATGCCCTGCAGTCTATTTTGTAAACTTCATATTTAGTGACAGTAAACCTGGGTTGACAGAGAGGCCAGCAGAGAATTTGCATGAATATTTTGCATATTTGTGATGTATGGTATTGCATTTCTGGGGGAAATATTGTTTGGTGTAATCTGCGGTGCTACCATCTTTCAGATTAATTGTTCTGACCTTGGTCTACAAGCATAAACAGAATGTATTTCAGATAATGTTAGTTCCTGTCATAATTATATTCTGTGCACATTTAGGTGGAGAGGAGTTAAGGAGCATCTGTGTTTGCCAGCAGGAGCAAGAAACCTTGAACCAAAAACAAATGCATAAATCTAACCTTAGGTAGGATGCTAGCTATTAGATGAACACTGACCACGGACAAGGAGGTGCGAAACTGCAAATCATTACCTCAACCAAAACTACAGCTTCCAGAAGATAACATTAATGACACATTACTATAATCTGTGCCCATAAAATGAATCTTCTGAATTAGTTTGAAAAAAAACCTTTGTGTGATTACATCTATTAGATACTGGATAAAATAAACAGCTTTTAATGTATCCTAAAATTTGCTACAGGCTTGTCAATGTTGAAACTACTGTCAAGTGGCCATGTATTGACAGCACTTTGAATCACTCTGCAGTTACCAAAGCAAATAATATTTTCATGAATTTACAAACTAATTCTGACAAGATGATGCTTAATAATAATTAGAAAGAAACTTAGGGTCCTAAAAGTAACTTTATAATTTATAAACATTTAGTTTATATATCTTTACTTGATTGCTAAAAATGAAAAATCAATGTTTATCTGATTTTTAAATTTTTGCATGTATTTTTATTTAAAATATGCATCAAAATAATATAAATTTAATTTTTAAACATGCAAAGTCTATGAGTCAGGATACTTTAAGTCATTTGTGAATTAAACAGCATATAACTTAAAGTATCCTGACTCATAGACTTTGTATTTTTTACCAGCTGAGCCACAAGGGAAGCCCAAGAATTCTGGAGTAGGTAGCCTGTCCCTTCTCCGGGCGATTTTCCTGACCCAGGAATCGAACCAGGGTCTCCTGCATTTCAGGTGGAGTCTTTATCTACCAAGCTATCAGGGAAGCCCCAAATTAAACCTAGCTGAAACCAATTTAAACAAAGGAGAATTAAGCCATACAACTAGGAAGTTCAAAAGTGAAGTTCAGGTATGGTCGCATTAAGGAGTTAAGTGGCTCTTTTTTCATATGTTGGCTCCATTTCTTGATGCTCTTTGTATATTGGTCTCATTGTCTTCTTTAACAAACTAACTTTAACTATATGGAAAGATGACTGCTGGTTGACCCAATCAAATATTTTTCACAGCTTACTATCCAATAGGGAGAATTCCTCTCTCTTAACATTCATATGTAAAATGTCATTAAGAGATTTTCATTGACCCTGTTACGATTTTCTATTCTACTTGGAAAGGGGAAAATGTCTGTATTTAGAGAAGTCCAGGGCATAATTCCTGTTGTCATGAACTGGGTAACTCAGATTAATAGACATGTTATATTACATGTTTGAAAGAAAAGAGACCATCTTCCATTGTAAAATAGGTATTGGAAAGGTCAGAATCATAGATCGCCACTGCTTTATGTGACCAAAATAGATCATGAAACATTAATATATATTTTTGCTTCTCACTTGACTTCATAATCTTGAGTTTTATAGAACCAGCCATGTATAGTTCCAACAAAATGAAGTTAAAATTTATTCAAAGCACCATGTTAAGCACCATAAGCAATTTTAAAAGAAAGAAAATAATTTGTCCAATGACCTTACAACCTAAGAAGACTTTGTGGGGAAAACATGGAAATGCATTTTGGAAAAAAAAAAAAAAACCTGTTATAAAATTAAACTGAAACTCCTTTTATTAAATATTCTATATCATATTCCATACAAAAAATCAAAGAGCTCATACCAGTATAGGATATTCTTATGTATAAGTAAGCATTTACTTATTTTCTTTATTTATTGACTTCATTATTTCTTTTCCCTGGGTGTCCATTTGGCAAATTAACACTCCAGGACGCTAAATGGTACTGAGGTGATCTGAAAGGATTTAGATACCTTTCAATTTGCCTGAAACTCAATTTCCCCAAAAATGACTTAATTAAGCTTTAAAACACTCCCAAGAGAAAGCTCATGTTGTCACTGAACAGAAAGTTGTAATACAGCATTTCTGTTATGTAACATCTATGACTCAATTATTCTACATAAATGCTTAAGCAACAGAAAAATCTGTCCAAGAATGCCTAAGAACAAGGACATCAGGGTAAGAATTCAACCATCATGCCCGAACATATACTTTATTTAACATCATACTTACTGTGCCTTCCTTCTTTCATTATCTTTGAATTATAGATCTTTCAAAATGTGACTGTTGCCCAATAAATCAATAAGTTCCTGGAGTGTATTACATTTATCTGCCACTCTACATGTTTTTATAAATTGTTTTTTTTTTTTCTTTTGAACTTGAAAGAGAAGGTCATGCCAGAAATAAATGTATCATCAGGAGAAAGTTTGGACTAGAAGCTGTTCTGCATCATTGGGAAAATATCCAAGTAAACATACTATCCAGAGAAGAGTCCTGCTAAGTCATTCCAGAACAACTTTTACCAGAATATAATTACAGGGCTGTAAATATATTTGCTTTAATGGTTGGTACTACACCTACAATTATAAGCAGTCCATTTACGTGATAAAGGTCTGAACAAAGAAAGTAATAAAGGGCTTTGAAATATTAGACAGCAGAGGGGGTTCTCAGTTCTCAGTGAGTTATACCCATGATGACAATCTGTGACAGAGAGGCTATTAGCCTCATGCTCTGCATGGTGAATCCACATCCTGTGTGCCAGTGAGTTCTCCAGACATACTCATCACTCTTGTTATTTTGCCTCTTCTGACCAATTGGGTGGTTTTTATTGCTTCTTCAAACTCAGTGTACCAAAGGAAGTCAAAAACAACAACCAAAAACTTTGTATTTAGGGGTTTCATATACAGAAGAAAATTCAGAAGGACAAATACCATCATTTAACCTTTTCACTATTGATTTTAGCATAAGTAAAGAAATTTATTTATGCTTATCTCTTATCAGAGATAAGACAGTAAGTATTAATAGATTCAAAACTACAAACCTGCGGCTTAAAGCAAATTAGTTAGAAAATGTGGAAACTTCATGACAAAATATCACAAGTCCACAATTCCTTCCCTAAAATGTGTGTTTCAGAATTCAGAATTTTTCCAATTTTAAATTTGAATTTCCATAGTGTCCACACCATGTATTGCATAAATTTCTCCACAGTTTCAGGGGCAACACCTGTAATCAAGGCCCCAACACTCTGCAATGAAATTTAGGAATTGTCTAAGAGGGTCAAGTATACACATGAATTCCCTTTAGAGTCTCCCACCATACATATTTGTAGGAAACTTAGGAAAAATCATTGTTTTCAGAGCTGTTTGGGTTTTAAGGTGGGAAAAAAATATGGTTCAGTTTCTCAGACCTAGATTCTTCTCTGCAAAGACTTCTCTCCTCAGATTCTTTCTATGCTTTTGCTAGTAGCCTGTGCCCAGAACTTCCTGAACCCCAGCAATGAACACTGGATTCCTAATCTAAGCAAATGTGTTTCAGGGGAGCAGTCTGTAAACGCTTCATTCACAAACCATCTCTGTTATTATTGGTATTCAATTTTCCTAGAGTTAATGCCATTCAAAGAATCACCCATCATAAGGATTAATATATTTTTGCAATAAGGCTGTTGAAAAGTCATGATGCCAAAATGTTTTTGAAATCAGTTAAGATGTTCAGTGAATTCATAACCAAGTTACCAAATTACTCAAGCTATTGTGTTTAAGGGTGAACTGGGATAAGCAACAGGCAAGCTAGCGGCCAAACTCAAATGTCACTGTCATAGTCCATTCAAGCTAGTATATCCAAATATCATAGACTGAGTGGCTTATAAACAAGGGAAATTTAGGTCTCACAGATCTAAACCCTGGAAGTCTGAGACCAGGATGCTAGCATGGTTGGATGAGGATTCTCTTCCCAGTCATAAATTTCTTGTTCTATCTTCACATAGTGGAAGGGACCAGACATACCTCTGGAGCCTCTGTTAATAAGGTACCAGTCCCATTCATGAGGGCTTCAACCTCATGACTTAAGCAGCCCTCAAGGGCCCACCTCCTAATACCATTACCTTAGGAGGTTATGAATTGCAGAGTGGCACAAACCTTCAGATCATATTGGTTACCATCAAAGTATTATACCTAGTCAGTATTTCATTTTACACTTATTACTTATTGACATAAAGAGTAATGGGGAGGGGGTGATTTTCTTTTTAAAAATGTATAGTAGACTGGTAACATTTACACGTTTAACTAGGCTGGTTCAATTCTGTTCATTTTGAAACAAAAAAGGGAAAAAGAAATAACCATTTAAATAATACAAGTGAACCCCTGTCACTCTTTTACTCAAAATTGATTAGCCAGCATGATCATGATTTGACAAGAAGCTGCTCTTTCCATTGTAGTCTGGGTCCCTTGTGTCACGTCTTGTACACATGACCTGTGTTAATTCTAATTCTAGTGTTTAAAGTTGCTATATGTTTCTGTGTGTGTTTTTTTTGTATCATATGGCCCCTAAAAATAAGCCAGATGCTTCATCTGGTGCTCACTCAAAGAAACAAGAAGGAAAAGTATCCATATAAAACTAATTTGGGTTGTTCTGATACTATACTTTATGGGACATTTCAAGATCAATTCAAGATCAATCTCAAGTATATGATACTGTCAATTTATAATCTATTGTCTGAGAAAGGTGAAATTGTACTGCATATGTAAGTTATTCAGGGCATTATGATTTGTTTAACCACAGCCTGGGATAAGAAACAAATATTCTCATAGGCCAAACAAAAATATATGGATAATTCAGAAAAAGATACAGCAGAAAACATGCACATATATTTTAGATTCACTGCTCCCCTTTGCATACATCCTAATGATTCATATGAAAATGTAGACTCATCTTCAAGTTATTGTACTCTAAGACAGACAAGCCCTTAGAGAAAAATACTACAAAATTCAGGAAATCTGCTAACAATTGCTGCTTTTTCATGGGATAATCATTCTCAGACCGTGGATCAAATGTTTCCACAATCACTCTACTGTGTAACATTTCATGAAATATGTCATAACAATACTGCTATTCCTTTACACAAACAATGCTAAAATTTCATTAATAAAGAAAATATAGATTTAATTTTCAACTCATTACAGAACATTCGTCAGAGCTTTTGTGGCTTTCATTCTATTTTGGAAATTTTCTATACGATCAAAACATTTCACTGAGATATCTCATTTGCAACATACATCCAATAAGCACAGGATCAAGTGCTTTAGGCCAGTTTTCTCATATGTAAATCAAAGCACCGGATTAAATGATATTTAAAATCCTATCTGACTATAACAGCATATGAATCTATAAGTCAATATGCTGAAAGACATCTGAAGAGCCTGTGATCCATGCTATACAAGTACATTCAACCTACTTACTAGTCTAAGATTATACGTTGGGCTTTGTAAATCTAATAGTTGAAATTGAGGCATTAACTCTCCAAAAACAATAACCAATAGCCCTACTCTGCCAATTTTGAGAATTCTCCTTAGGAAAGAAAATTGTTGAGCTTCCTTTGCTACCTCACCTCCAGCAAAGTAGGACTCTGAACCCATTTTAAACATGACAAGATATAAATGAAAATCACTAACATTAAAGTCAGGAGACTCGCATTTGAGATCCTTCTCTGCCATTTTCTAGTTCTGCATTATGACCTTGAGCAAGTCAGTGAATTGTGCCAAGTCTCAGTTTTATCCAAGTTATAAAATGAGAACAATCACCTCTATTCATTCACCAGCCCGCTGTAGATGGAAGAATATTTTGTAAACTCCTAAGTCTTATTTAAATGTGAAGAAAAATTAAAACCACTTTATATATCCTCCCCCAGGGAATTATTTCCTCCAGGAGATATTAGTATCCCTGATTTAAATGAAAAATGTTAGAAAAAAAAATGTCCCTCTGGAAACTCTTCCCAGGTGTGCCTTGTCATCTGGCTACTTCATCACAGTACCGCTGATACCCTCCTCATCATTTAAGTCAATTAACTCATATTGAGGCCAGCACTCAGCATGGGCTCCCTTCTGGAACATTGTCACCTTAGGCCTAACAAAGGAGTTGCCATTGATGTTGGTTTTGTGTGTCCACATTCAATACCCCACATAGCTGGTGACAAATTTAGAATAGTTTCATTGCTCAGTGAAAGGAATAGGTCAAGAATCATAGACATAGTTTATCCCCTTGCCTTCTGAATGAAATTTCTTTAAATTTAAGATCCTCTAGAGAAGAAAATTCCATTATTTACTCCAGTTCTATTTTATACTGCTCAACACTTTCTACTACCAGGAAATTCTCTCCTGTATTTAACTAACCAAAATCTTTCTTATTATAATGTCTCTAATCCACATTAGACGTTGGAAACTATTAGGAAAGTTAAAAGTCTTCAATACAAGCTGAAATAAATTTGCAGGAAAATGATGACTCTGTATGCAAGACAGCAAAGGAGACACAAATGTATAGAACAGACTTTTGGACTCGGAGGGAGAGGAAGAGGGTGGGATGATTTGGAAGAATGGCATTGAAACATGTATACTATCATGTAGAAATGAAGCACCAGACTATGTTCGATACAGGATACAGGATGCTTTGGGCTGGTGCACAGGGATGATCCAGAGAGAATGATATTAGGTGGGAGGTGGGAGGGGGATTCAGGATTGGGAGCTCGTATACACCCGTGGCAGATCCATGTCAATGTATGACAAAACCAATACAGTATTGTAAAGTAAAATAAAGTAAAAATAAAATTTAAAAAAATAAAATAAACAAAGATAAGCTAATTTGGAAAATATGTTATTTCCTTTGTGTTACTGGAAAACCAACAATTAATATGACTCTAAACTAAACATTTAGAAGGGACCCATATATAGTGAAAAAAGATGAGTTAATGTTTTAGGCCTGAAATTTCTTATACATCTTAGTAGATAGGTTTCTAACTGGTAGCCCAATCTCTCATAAAGCATTATAGTACTAATTTCCACTTATTACAAAACAGCTTTTTTGCCTGTATGACATTGCCTCTTAGACCCCATACATGACTTTAATTAAGATCTAACTTATTCATGACCATAATTCAGATCTAACAACCAGTCTAGTCAGATCAGGGTAATTAGTCCCAGAGGGTATTGTAAGAGAGCTCATTTTTCTTTTCATCTTTATATTTTGGCAAACAAGTTAGAGTACTGATTCATTTGGAGAATTCTATAATTCAGAGGACTAAAAAATGTGGGAGTAAATAAGCTAAACAAATTATTTTAAAAGATTCTTATAAGGGCTCATGTGCTGGTTAATTTGGTTTGTGTGCCTTTACTGTGGTCCAGAACAGAAAAAAATAATGATGATTAAACAACATCAAGCTAATAGACTCATAGCCTACTGCAAAGTTTATTAGAAAATTTAAAGGCAAGAGGTTAACCCTTGCATATAACCTGCCCGCTTGAAATTCCATATATTTGAAAGCATTTATATTCTACTCTTATTTCCATTATTTTTATTGTTGTTTTATTGAGGACTCTATTAATAACTTATATATTCAAGCAACTGGAAAGATGAAACACATTATATAGACCAAGGTGGTACAAAGCAAAGCTAATTACTCATTTAAAATGTTGCTATTACAATGTTCTTTTTTATACTATCATTATCTGATGCTAAAATGTTGCTATTATAGTGTTCCTTGTTGTACTGTCATTATCTGATAAGCACGTCCCTTCTTATTCATCACTGTGCTTGTAACCACCTTCAACATTATAGAAGTCTTCTCCTCCCCCTTTTATCAGAATTACCCAGTGATGTATAATGCATGCTGTTTGGTCTATACCACATAGCCAAAATATATATATATATATATATTTCTATATATATATATATATTTCTATATATATATATATATATATTTCTAACAATTTTCAAGAAAAATATATGAGTAATGTCACATGCCAAGTGATTCCAGGAGATGGTCATTCAGTAGATGGTTAATGTTGATTGCCACAACCAAAGTATGTAAGACAACATCTTCCCATCCAAAAGGCTAATTTGAATGCAACTGAACTAGAACAGTGGCCTATAAGTCAGGAGACCAGAACGACCATTTCAAGAACACCTTCACCTCTTGCCTAATCTGTAATAAGGCAGTAATCAGAGCTGCTGAGAGTTTTTGACATAGAAAGAAAGGTAGAGTTTAAGTCTTAAAAATTTGATTCCAATTCTAGCTTGATTTTATTTTATTTTTTTGTTGCTCCACTTGGCTTGTGGGATCCTAGTTCCCTGACCAGGGATTTAACCCAGGACCTTGGAACTGAAAGTGCAGAGTCCTAACCACTGGGCTGCCAGGGAATTTAAAATTCTAGCTTCATTATCTTATCAGCTTCATAACCTTGAAGGTGTTCTTTACTGTCTGAGTCTTCTATGCTTCAAAATAAAATGGAAAGAGTGATTTCAAGTTCAAATGTGAGGATTATATGAAAGCATGTGTGCTGATTCAGGAAGAAGAGGACCTGAAATAAAGTAGGTTCTGTCCTCCTTTCCCTCACTCCTCCTTCCTTCCTTCCCTCCCTCCTGTCCTCCTTCCTTCTTTTTTCTCCAAGTGGATCTTAATGAGGGATATTTCTCTTCTAATTTGCTAGTTATAAACATGAATTACAGAAGCTTTCTCTGAAAAGGGAAGTTGAGGAAGGAGTCTCTTTCCTCCACTCTCCCTTCAAGTTAACTTCCTTTTTTCCAATTCCTTTTTTTCCACCAATCAAACTGCAAGATTAATAATAGCTGATCCTATTTACAGTAAAGAAATTGAATTATTCTGAGTTAAGAATTACTTAAACTGTATCAAAGCACTTTATAACAGCCACAGTAAGTGCCTATCTGGACCAGAGAGAGAAAAATAAAAGCTTAGCATGAAATGACAGGGATGTAAGGGGAAGAGTGGGGGATCCAGAGCAGGGAGAGAGTAGATGAGTGGGACTTTGTGGAAAGAAAGGAGCAGGGGGAGATGAATGAAACTGAATTGCTAACCTGAGACCAGGCAGAGGAGTGTGCTTTATAAGTCAAGGTTTCCTCTGGGTTGATTTGTTGTTGTTCAGTTGCTCAGTCATGTCTGACTTTTTGTGACCTCATGGACTGCAGTACACCAGGCTTCCTAGTCCTTCACCATCTCCTAGAGTGCCTTAATCAGTGGCCCCAGCAATAGCATCAGTTATATTTAATACACAAATTTCTCTTTTATTCTGGTCTCACTCAGAGATGAATTTAGTTACAATAGTTCCAGAAGACATCATCAGAGGAAGACATCCTACATCATGGGGAATGTATTGTAGAAATTATCACACTGTAGAAATAGGGAAAGTTATTTCCATCTAAATAAACAAAACATCTGAAAATTCATGATATCCCATCTCTGCACCATGATGATTTAATTATTCAAATGGAACAAAAATTAGGAAATTAACTGTGTCCTAACGTCTATCTTCACTTTTTTTTCTCAGAAAGATAAAGTAAAAGATGCAGAATCTGATCAGGATGAAGGGAGTTTTGTGTTTAATTGCTGGAAGCTTCTAATGAGATGGAAAAACTTGAATCCATGCAGAGAGGCAGTCAATACAATACATGGAACACACTTCACCACCTAGATTGTTGTGGTGACTCAGCTAATATTTTCAGCCACCTCCTCATGTAACTCCCCCCCTTCACTTCCCCTCGCACCTACAATCTCCTGGAGGCACACACTGCACTACTCAGAGATTGCTGAACCATCTCACAATCCCCTCCACGCAGACCTTCACATTTGCTACATCCTCTGCTGGTATGTCTTCCTCTACCCTGTACACCTGACCAAGGAGCAACTGGCAGTTCTTTTTCATTCATTCCTTTACAGTTTTGCTAAGATTCTCCCTGAACAACGTAAATGTAAAACAGCTTGGTTGGATGTTCTGGGTTATGGGTTGGAGATAGATCCTAATAGGAAATGTAGTGGGATCACAGGTAACATAGAAATCAGTGACATTCCCATGTTTATGAAATCTAAATGTGGAATCCAATCATTTATGGGGCATCTTCATAGATATATATATTTTTGGTGCCAATACTCAAATGCTTAAGAAAAAATCTCCCTGGTTCTACTTCTGCCCTTTCCATCTAAAACTGGACTTAATTATCTGATTTTTTCATAGCTGCATCTGTGCTTTGCCTTTTCCAAATACAAGCCTGGTACTTAAGATCAGATGTCATTGGTCATCTCTTCATCAAGTCTAAGGGTGCTATTTTGCTAAATCAAATAATCTAAGCACAGAAATCTTCAGTTTCTTACTTAAAGTTACATGAAAAAATAAGCTTACCAAATCAGGATCACATATGGGCATCCTGACCCCTAGGTCAATATATTTTTCTTGCCTAGAATTTCAAAAAGTATTCAGTAAGATGTTAGCTTCTTGGGTTGTTAATAGGCAGTGCTTAACATTTTACTTCTTATTAAGTACACTTGGGAACTTCTGAATTAAACAGAGTTAAGCAGATTTATTACTGGGCAGCCTTTGTTATGCTAATGTGCATTGATTAACTAAATATAACACTGTGTCCAGTTATACTCTCTCTCCCCATTTCCTATGTAACCAAATTCTACTTGTGGGAAAATAATGGCTAACAATAAAGAACTGAATAAACATTTTACAAAGACAGTGAATGCTCAGTTACTTCAGTCGTGTCCAACTCTCTGCAACCCCATGGACCAAGGCCCACCAGGCTCCTCTGTCCCTAATATTCTCCAGGCAAGAACAATGGAGTGGGTTGCCATTTCCTTCTCCAGTGATAAAGTATGAAGTGAGTGAAGTGAAATTGCTCAGTCATGTCTGACTCTTTGCGACCCCATGGACTGTAGCCTACCAGGCTCCTCCATCCATGCGATTTTCCAAGCAAGAGTACTGGAGTGGGTTGCCATATCTTTCTCCATATAAAAAAAGTAGAGTGTATTTTGGGCTCCAGAATCATTGCAGATGGTAACTGTAGCCATGAATTTAAAAGATGCTTGCTCCTTGAAAGAAAAACTATGACCAATCTAGACAGCATATTAAAAAGCAGAGACATTACTTTGCCAACAAAGGTCTATCTAGTCAAAGCTATGGTTTTTCCAGTAGTCATGTATGCCTGTGAAAGTTGGACTATAAAGAAAGTTGAGCACTGAAGAATTGATGCTTTTGAACTGTGGTGTTGAAGAAGACTCTTGAGAATCCCTTGGACAGCAAGGAGACCAAACCAGTCAGTCCTTAAGGAAATCAGTCTTGGATATTCATTGGAAGGACTGATGCTGAAGCTGAAACTCCAATACTTTGGCCACCTGATGTGAAGAACTGACTCACTGGAAAAGACCCTGATGCTAGGAAAGATTGAAGTCAGGAGGAGAAGGGGATGACAGAGGATGAGATGGCTGGATGGCATCACCAACCTGATGCACATGAGTTTGAGCAAGCTCTGGAAGTGGGTGAAGGACAGAGAAGACTGGTGTGCTGCAGTCCATGGGGTCGCAGAGAGTCGGACAGGACTGAGCGACTGAACTAAACCAACAGTGTGTTTGTTAGCACAAAATTCTTAAGTACAAATGTCAAACATTGCTATAAGTACAATATCTATCAATAAATTTACTCCTCTATGCTTTAATTTCTTTATCTGGAAACCCGAAATAATAATATCACTTGCCTCAGAGGGTTTTTTTAAGGATCACCTGTGTTATAGATGTAAAATCCTTAGCTTCTTGGGTTGTTAATAGGCAGTGCTGTTTTTTGTTAATAGGCAGAAAAATATCTGGCATATAGGAAGTGTTCAATAATGATTAGCTATTATTAGAGGAGCTATAACTACTTTGTAATCCAGGTATGAAATTTATTAAGAAACCTCAATTAATATTTGTTATCTTTTCCCAAAGGCCTTCTAAGTTCCATCGACCATGGTGGTCTGCTTCTCTTTAAACTTAGCTTCTACCTCCTAGCCCATAATGGTTGCTCTAGTCCCACCAAAATCCACATTGCAGTTAGCAGGAAGTTAAAAAATAAATAAAAAAAAAAAGGCAAGGGAGGGAGGCACACGTGTTCCTCATAAGGGGACGACCCAGATGCTACACGCATATTAAGTCCAAAGGCCACACTTACTTCAGTAGGTAACTAGACATATTTACTTGTCTGATTATGTGCCAACCAAAAGTTCAGCTACCTTCAGTTCAGTCGCTCATTTGTGTCTGACTCTTTGCAACCCCATGAATCACAGCATGCCAGGACTCCCTGTCTATCACCAACTTCCAGAGCTTACTCAAACTCATGTCCATTGAACCAGTGATGCCACCCAACCATCTCATCCTCTGTCATCCCTTTCTCCTCCCGCCTTCAAACTTTCCAAGCATGAAGGGTCTTTTCAAATGAGTCAGCTCTTCGCATCAGGTAGCCAAAGTATTGGAGTTTCAGCTTCAGCATCAGTCCTTCCAAGGAACATTCAGAACTGATTTCCTTTACGATGGGCTGGTTGGATCTCCTTGCTCTCCAAGGGACTCTCAAGAGTCTTCTCCAGAAACACAGTTCAAAAGCATCAATACTTCAGTGCTCAGCTTTCTTCATTGTCCAGCTCTCACATCCATACATGAGTACTGGAAAAACCATAGCTTTGACTAGACAGATTTTTGTTGGCCAAGTAATATCTCTGCTTTTTAATATGCTGTCTAGGTTGGTCATAACTTTTCTTCCAAGGAGTAAGCGTCTTTTAATTTCATGACTTCCGTCACCATCTGCAGTTATTTTGGAGCACCCTGAAATAAAGTCTGTCATTGTTTCCATTGTTTCCCCACCTATTTGCCATGAAGTGATGGGACCAGATGCAGGAATCTTAGTTTTCTGAATGCTGAGTTTTAAGCAAACTTTTTCACCCTCCACTTTCACTTTTATCAAGAGGCTCTTTAGTTCTTCTTCACTTTCTGCCATAAGGGTGGTGTCATCTGCATATCTGAGGTTATTCATATTTCTCCCAGCAATCTTGATTCCAGCTTGTGCTTCATCCAGTCCAGTATTTCTCATGATGTACTCTGTATAGAAGTTAAATAAGCAGGGTGACAATATACAGTCTTGACGTAGTCCTTTCCCGATTTGGAGCTAGTCTGTTGTTTCATGTCCAGTTCTAACTGCTGCTTCTTAACTTGCATACCTTAAGAAAAAGGAAAAATAGCTGTTAGAAGACAAATGACAGGCTTTGCCATGTCAGAAGTTAAACTGGTAGTTCTATGACTGACAGCCCCTATGGCAAAGGCTTCCACAACAGAAATCTCCCCTCCTCGCTTTCTACCCTAAGTGAAGCGAAAGTCACTCAGTCATGTCCAACTCTATATAGTCCATGGAACTCTCCAGTACAGAATACTGGAGTGGATAGCGTTTCCCTCCTCCAGGGGATCTTCCCAATCCAGGTCTCCCATATTGCAGGTACATTCTTTACTAGCTGAGCCACAAGGGAACTCTTGGGTAAACTCAGTCAAAACATTCTAAGTAGTCCTTAAAATAAAAGATAAACCTGTTTGGAAGGTTGAAGTGAGAATAGGTTTCGAAAAGGAGGGAAGTACATATGGAAGAAAAAATATGGAAGTGCATTTCAAGGTATTTTAAGCACTTGAATGTAATCAAATTATAATTATTTTAAAAGTTAATAATTTTTAAAAATTTAATCACTTGGATTTTTTAATGGATGCTTTCTTGGTCTCAGAATACATGCCTCCTCTCTCTGTGTCTATTTGTTTGGCTAAAGCCTGTTGATCTATTGTGAATGGCAAAATTAAATTAATTTCTATTCTTGTTTCTACCATTTCTTAATCAATGTATTTTTGTTGTTAATAGCTAACAATTTTTAACACTGCTGTTTAATTTATTCCTTCTAAAAGCCCAGTGCTGTATACTATTGCTGTCCCCATCTCACAGATGGAAAAACTGAGACCAGCAAGGAGGCTATATGGCCAGAATGCTGCCTCTAGTAACCAGTTGTAGACACCAAGCCTTAAAGTTCATGCAGCATTTTATCAAACTAAGGATCTCCTGATAAAAGCAAAACCAAGAGAAGTGATCAAGAGTTCAGTGCCAACGACCCGTGCTATAGAAGGCCCAGGAAATGGACAAACTAAAGATGTGGCTTTAAGAACAAAAAAGTAGACCTCTCTGTTTAGTGTTTTTAACTCCACAATTCCAGTGCTTCCTCATTAAAAACGATAATAATAATAATGATCAGACCACTTCTTTTACTAGGAAGAAATGAAAGTAGAAATGTAAAATGTTTTCACTAACGAACAGCCCAAAGTTAAATTATTTACAACAAGCAAATGATAATATGCACTGTTTAACTAATCATTTCCCAAGGATGCATAACAGATTGAGAGAAATTCTTGACACATTTTCATATCTAAAATGTGTGCTGTTGACTTCACTGAATAACTCCAGGAGAACGGGAGAATGTGAGCAGGGGCTGAGCACTGGAAGCTTGAGATGCTGCTGTAGGTCGTGTGCTTGTCCTGCAGTGAGTACAGCTGTTTATAAACCTACCTATCAGGAACTGCTAACCAGAGGATTAAGGCTCAACACCATGCTGACTCTGCCTCTAGTCGTGGGTGTACTTCTAGGCTGATTTACTAGGTGGCGATATAATCTTAAAAATAAGCCTTCACCTTCTGCTGCAAAAGTTTCAGCTCTCCAATTTCTCACTAGTATATTTTTCATTTCCAATGTTGCTTTCCTCTTGGTTCCATTTTTGCTGCCTTTCACACCGAAATTCGTTTTATCTGCCCATTCTTATAACAGAAAAACTATTAAACCATACAAGCAGGTTCGATGAAGAGAAGTTCAAAATCCCTCTGTAGTATGACCTGAATATTGGAGATTCAGTCTTTTGCTATCACTGGTTCCTGGGGGCTGAATACAGATATATGCCTCATATATCTGTGTATCTGGAATTCTCTATTTCATTGAAACATTAAAGAAGCAAACATTTTCCCTTGCCTATGTATGTGCGTGTATACATACATATATATATGCTATATATATCAGCATTTCTTAGGGCCAATAAAAGGTGCAATCTGCTCCTAAATATTTTTGTAAATCCAAATTCCTCACTCCCTACTTTTTCCACGCATTTCATCCTCACACATTGTACCTCCAGCCCCCAAGTGCACAGCAATTCTGGAGGAAGTTATAAAATTATGAATAAGTAAATATCAATGAAAGTGCTTAATATACAGTTAAATTTGATAAAATACTAATTATTTGCATTTTCCAATTTCCAGAACTAAAGTAGGAAACATCTCATCTGGAAATTGGAGACACTGAGAAAACTTTATTCCTTGTAACCTTGAGTTATCCTGAGAAAATTTCATTCCTGACCCATAGGTAATGACTCAGAAAATGGCCACTGCAAGTTCATAAATTCACCCACTTATATTGGGTCATGTACTACATGATCAGCACTATGCTGGACACTGTGCCACTGGGAGGCCAACCAAGGACTGTAAGCCATTGTTTCCAACCTCAGGAAGCACAGCTGTTAGGAAAGCTCAAATGTAAGTGACTGGTGAAAAGTGGCTCTGACACATCTGTAGTCAGAATTCAGACAAGGAGAGAGTAGAGCGGGTGGGTGAAGGTGAAAGAACAACGATGCAAGATTAAAGCTGACATAGCCTGGAATAAAGGAGGAATACCGATGCATGAGAAGGCAAAGGAGGAGGTCCAGATAGATGGACTTTGCAGTTAGGTTTGGACCAGTGTTTGAGCCAGGATCATTGAGGAGAAGAGATAATTAGAAATTTGGGTGAGTGCTACCTAGTAGAGGGAAGTAAATTGAGATGGGTAGAGTGGGGTGTGGATTGGGGAAGGCAGTGAGAACCAGGCACAAGGGCAACTTTGATCTGACAACACGCAGCTTTCTGGATGCATCACAGCAACACTGTGAAAGCTGTTTGGGGAAGACTAGCCTGGTGATGAGCATGGGAGAGATTAGAAAGGAAAATAGAGAAACTTAGGAAACATAGACTTGAAAGCGGATAATTCATTCACAAGGAGACAAAGGTTTGGGTTAGGAAGGTGACAGTAAAAACATATAAAAATAAATACGAGAGAAATAGCGAAAGAAAAAATGTCCCAAATCTAAGACTGACTGATGTGGATTGATGAAAGGGACAAAAGTTAGTCTTGGTAACTGGGATAATGGTGGCTTCACTGAAAGAGATGAGGAAATTTTGCAGGGAAAGACACTAAGTGTGATTATAAGAATGTTACTTTTGAGATGACCCATAAGATTTGCAGTATAGCTTCCAGGAGGCAATGTGAAATGTGATTACATAGGCAAAGGATTAGAGACAAATATGTAATAACTATTACTTAGAGTTAATAGCTGGGAAAAGAATGAAATAATTCAGCCAGTCAATCCAGTATATTTGAGTTCCTCTTATATGTTAGATACCGTGAAACACTGGGGTGGAAAAACACAGAGATAAGTAAGGTACATAACTGAAAGATAGACACCTACTGTATTTGCAACACAGTAAAATCAAGTCTGTATCAAAAGCCCAATGGAAGGATTAATCAGTCATGCAGAGGAAGCCTCACGTTATGCCTTGAAGAATGTTCTTCCAACTTATTCCAAGGACAGAATGGAGGTTACAAACATTTTAGAAAAATACTTCAGCCTTCTTGTCAAAGGAACAGAATGTGAAACAGCACAAAGATGAGAAGGACCAAGTTCGACTCAAGGGAGTGCCAAAGTTCAAAATGCCTACAGCACAGGATAGAGGGAGTAGTGGGATGGGCCTGGTAAAGAAAGTCAAGGGGAGATCATAAAAGAGCTCTGTGGTGGAGAGACAGTGGCAGACTGATAAGCAAGTGACAAGGCCTTGGAGGGTTGGGTCTTGCCCATTGTTGAGGGAGAGACAAAGGAAGCAGAAGCAATGAAAGTGAGGAAAACAAGTATGGCAATGAGATAGAAGAGATGGGGACAGTTCAGTTCAGTCACTCAAATATGCCTCATTCTTTGTGACACCATGGACTGCAGCACGCCAGGCTTCCCTGTCCATCACCAACTCCTGGAGCTTACAGAAACTCATGTCCACCGAGTCGGTGATGCCATCCAACCATCTCATCCTCTGTTATGCTTCTGCCTCCTTCTGCTCCTGCCTTCAATCTTTCCAACCATCAGGGTCTTTTCAAATGAGTCAGCTCTTCGTATCAGGTGGCCAAAGTATTGGAGTTTCAGCTTCAGCATCAGGCCTTCCAAAGGCCTGATTTCCTTTAGGATGGACTGGTTGGATAACCTTGCTGTCCAAGGGACTCTCAAGAGTCTTCTCCAACACCACAGTTCAAAAGCATCAGTTCTTCAATGCTCAGCTTTCTTTATAGTTCAACTCTCATATCCATACATGACTACTGGAAAAACCCTAGCCTTGACTAGATGGACCTTTTTTGGCAGTAATGTCTCTGCTTTTTAATATGTTGTCTAGATTGGTCATAGCTTTTTTCCCAATGAGCAAGTGTCTTTTAATTTCATGTCTTCAGTCACCATCTGCAGTGATTTTGGAGCCCCCCAAAATAAAATCTGTCACTGTTTCCATTGTTTCCCCACCTATTTGCCATGAAGTGATGGGACCAGATGCCATGATCTTGGTTTTCTGAATGCTGAGTTTTAAGCCAACTTTTTCACTCTCCTCTTTCACTTTCATCAAGAGGCTCTTTAGTTCTTCTTCGCTTTCTGCCATAAGTATGGTATCATCTGCATATCTGAGGTTATTGATATTTCTCCCAGCAATCTTGATTCCAGCTTGTGTTTCATCTGGTCTAGCATTTCTCATGATGTACTCTGCATGTAAGTTAAATAAGCAGGTTGACAATATACAGCCTTGATGTACTCCTTTCCCTCTTTGGAACCAGTCTGTTGTTCCATGTCCACTTCTAACTATTGCTTCTTGACCTACATACAGATTTCTCAGAAGGCAGGTCAACTGGTCTGGCATTCCCATCTCTTTAAGAATTGTCTGCAGTTTATTGTGATCTACACAGTCAAACGCTTTGGTGTAGTCCGTAAAGCAGAAGTAGAGATGGGGGACAATACTGAGTAAAAGTGGTAGAGGATTAGGGCAGGAGACTGAAAGGAAGAGTTTTGCAGGGAAGAAATGCATGACAGTTTCAGTATTTTAAATTATGTTTAAAATATGTTGCTTATTAACATGCAAGTGTCCTATGGTATCTAATTGCTGCTGCTGCTAAGTCACTTCAGTTGTGTCCAACTCTGTGCGACCCCATAGACAGCAGCCCACCAGGCTCCCCCATCCCTGGGATTCTCCAGGCAAGAATACTGGAGTGGGTTGCCATTTCCTCCTCCAATGCATGATAGTGAAAAGTGAAAGTGAAGTCTCTCAGTTGTGTCTGACTCCTAGTGACCCCATGGACTGCAGCCTACCAGGCTCTTCCATCCATGGGATTTTCCAGGCAAGAGTACCGGAGTGGGTTGCCATTGCCCTCTCCAGGTATCTAATTAATTAATCTCAAAAGATGTTCCCAATGCACTATGTCTCATGGTATTCATGACCTTTTGCAGTCACTCACACATTGAAAGTTAGCTTCCCTATGACTTCAGTTAATCAATAGTATGCAGCAGAAGTGACACTGTGACCATTAAGAAGACTTACAAATTCTATTTCCCCTGCTTGCATGTGGGAGCTCTGAGCTGACACATGAGAAGTCGGCTCCCCTGGCCCACCTATCACAAAGAGAGGCCATGCATAGAGGAGAAGCCCTGAGACTATGTGGAGAAAGAGGAGATCTAGAAATCCTAGCATCTCAGCCAAGCCACCGGATGGTTCCACTTACCTGCAGACAATTATGTAGAACATCATGTGACTATAGCCTCCCAAGAAACCTCAAGAGAGACCAGCAGAAAATGGCCAGCTGAACACGGTAAACATACAGAAATGTCAGAGAAGATAAATGATGGTTGTATTAGGCCACTAAGTTTTGGAGTGTAAGCTACCCCTATGAAGCTTAGGCTTCATCCACTCAGCAGCTGTGAAGACCATTGTCTGGACAAGCTCCCACCATAGTAGGTACAGGAAGGTGAACAGGGTTTAGCCACTCAGTGAGGGTTCTCAGGGAATCTGGAGGACAACACAATGACTCTAGGCAGCCTGGCAAAAAGAGGAGGATGTGGCCAAAAGAATGTTGTAAGAAGGCACTATAATGACATAGGGTTTTCTCTATTAAAACAAAACCTCAAAACTCCAGGCTCTTCTACAGGGGAAACTAACCAACTCAGCAGTCCTGTCACTCTGCTTGGCAGTCTTGTCTTTCTCTTTGGGATTTCCTCATTTCAAATATTGCTGTCACCATCTCAGTAGTCCCAGGAAGTGTGGTATGCCCTTTCCTTGCTCTATGTAAAGCACATTCAAAATATTCTGGATCCCTGTAAGCATAGTTGAAGGAGGCTAGAACTTTAAAAGAGATTTCATTTAAAAATCAAGGCAGATAAAGAGCAGCAAACACAGATAAACACAAAAACAAACCATTACTTAAAGACTGAGATTCCTGCTCTAGTTCTAAAGGATCAGACACCTTTTAAGGCACTTTTCTTAGGTCCCTTATGTCTTGGTTCCTAGTTTCCTTCATTTATTCATTTGACAAACATTGACTGAGCCTTTTTTGTGCCAGGCACAACTAAGCATTGTAATTTGAAAAATAAAAGATATAATTTCTACCCAGGAATTTACAATGTAGTGATGAGAGTTAAATGGACAAGAGACATATAGGAAGAACAAAAATCTCTGATGGGTTTTGAGTGATGGTAGAAGGTTAAAGTACCCTCCAAGGAACAAATGAATTCAAGAAAACCCATAGAGGTTGGCCAAGTTAATATGTGGAAAGGCTTTACAAGGTGTGGGAATACCAAATCCAAGTCCAAGGAGACTTGAGAAAATGCAGTTACCAAGGTTTAAAAAAAAAGTTCAATATAACTAGGAAATAATGTAATAGAGCCAGAGATAGGAGAAGAGATGATGAAGGAGGCAGTCTGCAGCCTGAATAGGAAGGGTTTGAGGTGCAATTAACACTCTGGATTTTATTCAGAAGGCTATGGTAAGGAAACTATCATAGGCAATTGACATAAGAACTGAGTTTCAAAGAATATTTCAGTCATTTTGGGAAAATTAGATGTGGAATGCCACATGACTCATCTGCCTAGGATTTCATAAAATGCTTCACAGGTTATAAAGAATTTTCTTCATAAATCTTCAACTTTTAGTTTCTGCTCAGCAGGTGTCAACCATGAGAGAATGGCCATGTGAGGCAAATCAAGAAGCAGGCAAATTACTCACTCTTATCCTTCTAGTACAATCTCAGGGCACTAACTAACTTAAGAGAACTTTAATTGTCAGTTTTTCTGAGCTGGTCCAAACAATGCCCTAACCATATAGACAGGTTCCTGAATGTTCCGCTGGTCCACAATCCTCAAAGCAGAAGTATAAACTAGAGTTGTTCATTTCTTTCCCAGGATTGTCCCCATGGAGTGTTGATCTTCCTGCCAGTAAACTAGAGAAATTAATGACATGTCGGGAGTAGACTAGGATCAATGGCACATATCCAAAAAGGGTTCTGTCCCAATAGTAAATGTCTTCAAGTGACCCATTACACATGAACAGGTATCTATCTGCAAATGACATCACTATTTAGCTTATTTGCTTGAAATTAAATGCCAAATATAATTTTAGTTAGAAACATCCCTGTAACAATAGGAGCCATATAGAAGTTTTGTTTTGGAAATATTTCTTTCTTAGGACATTTGTTGTCCTAAGAAGGAAATATTACTCTTCAGACTCCTCGTTGCCTTAAGTGAGATTAACAGACATTTCTGTGACTCACGTTCATTTTTTTTCCTGTATGAACAATAAAATGGGGGCAAGGAACATAATGGGAGTTGTGAAAATTTAAATATTTATACCCTGAGAAGAATTATGTCAATTTGATATGCTAATGTTTTAAATGAAATGCTAATAAGTAAATGACTGTGTAATCTCACCCTCTCCTATGACAATCATTTGATGAAACTTTAAGTCAGCTCTGTGATTTAATATGATGGGCCAAACTTTCAAGGACAGTTTTCCTTCCATTGGGTGCTTAATTTGGGACTGTGAAAAAGGATGCTTGGTGAAAGCAAAAACTGTATTACCTTTGAATTATGGCTGCGCTGACTAATTGCAGTTCTGCTCTCTGAAAACCTGTGTGGGCTGACAGAACCATGATGAAACACGGTTTGTCAGGAGAGAGAAGTCACTGTGGGGAATCAGGCTGCAGAAGATTCATTGACTTCAGTGCCAGCCTTAAGATTTGTGAGGTCAGGAACGTGGAGTACAATATGAGGCTGACTGACAACAAAGCTGTTTAAAACTGACCTTGCTCACCTTGGAGGATAACCAAGGAACTGGCTGTTCCACTGCACTCTACCACTGCCGACCATGAGGAGACACATTTCGGGATGGCTAGGGCAGGCCCCACCAGGGAGAGCATATGTGCACAGTCATGCTAGTAATACCAGAAAATGCACCTACTCTGGCATGGTGGTACCCTCTCTGAGCACCAGATCTTTGTATAAACTTGTTGTTTTTCCAACATAATTAACATACTGTTAGCCATTCTATTCAAGAGAAAATACATCTCCTTTAGCAGATCAGCTTAGGGAGAGGGTGAGTATAGCCAGTTATGGTTCCCCAACTGACAGTGTTGTTCTGCCCATAGAGCAGCCTGGATTAAAAGAGAACATCAAGAAAGGAGAGAGAGGAAGATTTTAAAGGCCTCTGACAAATGAAGAGCTAAAAGAAAACAAATATATTCTATATACTTCCAGAGGTAACAAGACAAAAATTGTCTTCTGAGGGAGCCCAGAATTGTCATATAAATTTAAGAGCCATATTGTACTTTGGAACTACAATGGCCTTATATTGTCCAATTCTTTCACTACACAGATAAAAGAAAAATAGGGTTTGAAAAGCTGTGTTGATTTTCTCAAGGTCATAGTTATTACGGTTCTCCAGAGGAAAAAACCAATAGGATATACACAGACACACACATATACACGTATATATGTATTATAACAAACACATACACATATATATACAGAGTTGAACAAGGTAGGAGTTAGGGGCAATGACCCTCCAAGAAGTTAGAAATCCATGTATAACTTTATAATCACCCCTCCCTGAGTCACATCTGTGATTCAGCCAACCACAGATCATGTAGTACCATGGTATGTAGTTACTGGAAAAATAAAATTACATATAAGTTGACTCAAGCGAATCTTTTGTGTTCAAGGGCCACTGCGTGTGTGTGTGTGTGTGTGTGTGTGTATACATATACATATATGTATACATATATGGGAGAATATAATATATATTTATATGGGGGAATATTTATTATTAATATAAGAACTCAGTTTACATGATTATAGAAAGTGATAGGTCTCAAGATCTGCAGCCAGTAAGCTTGAGACCTAGGAGAGCCAATGGTATATTTTTAGTCTGAACACTGGTATGTTCTAAACATAGGAAGAGCCAGTATTTCTGTTCAAGTTTGAAACTATGTCCCAGCTCCTGTGAAGGCTGGGGGAATTTCTCTCTAATTTGAAGTGTGGCCAGCTTTTTGTTCCATTCAGGCCTTCAAGTGAGTGGATGGAGTTCACCCAAAATAGGGAGGACAATCTCCTTTGCTCAGTCTACCCATTCTAAAGTTAATCTTTTCCAGAAACACCCTCACAGACCACCTAGAATAATGTTTGAGCAAATATTGGGCACCCTGTCTAACTGACACAAAGAGTTAAACATCACACACAGCCTGTTGGGGAAGATTCCAGCCTTGATCAGCCATCCTCACTTTAGTCCAGTTCTCTTTGCACTGTGCCATACTGCCAATTCAAAGCAAAATTACATGCAAGGCCATTAAATAAGCCTGGATATTTCATTTTAATCAAGTTAAGATCCCTTCAAATAATTATGTGGGACATTATTCATCTATTGATTTTTGAATTCAAAAAATAATTATTGAATTGCATTTGAAGCTCTTAGAACCCAAAACAATGAGCTTGAAAGAGGTATTTCTGCACAG
The DNA here is from genome assembly GCF_016772045.2 of Ovis aries. Classification (NCBI taxonomy): domain Eukaryota; kingdom Metazoa; phylum Chordata; class Mammalia; order Artiodactyla; family Bovidae; genus Ovis; species Ovis aries. The sequence goes on along the minus strand of NC_056054.1, from coordinate 167,915,431 downwards.
AAAATCAGTGATCTCTCCACCAAGTCATTGGAATAGAAGGTGTCCTCTACCTGAGTACCCACAACTTTCTGTGGGAGAGTTTATAAAACCAGTAGTTAGAAGAATACCTCAGGTATGCAGATAACACCACCCTTATGGAAGTAAGTGAAGAAGAACTAAAGAGCTTCTTGATGAAAGTGAAAATGGAGAGTGAAAAAGTTGTCTTAACACTCAACATTCAGAAGACAAGGATCATGGCATCCCGTCCCATCACTTCATGGGAAATAGATGGGGAAATAGTGGAAACAGTGGGAGACTTTATTTCTGGTGGCTCCAAAATCACTGCAGATGGTGACTCCAGCCATGAAATTAAAAGACACTTACTCCTTGGAAGAAAAGTTATGACCAACCTAAACAGCATATTAAAAAGCAGAGACATTTCTTTGCCAACAAAGGTCCATCTGGTCAAGGCTATGGTTTTTCCAGTAGTCATGTATGGATATGAGAGTTGGACTATAAGGAAAGCTAAGCACCAAAGAATTGATGCTTTTGAAGTGTGGTGTTGGAGAAGACTCTTCAGAGTTCCTTGTACTGCAAGGAGATCCAACCAGTCTATCCTAAAGGAGATCGGTCCGAAATATTCATTGGAAGAACTAATGATGAAGCTGAAACTCCAATACTTCAGCCACCTGATACAAAGAGCTGACTCATTTGAAAAGACCCTGATGGTGGGAAAGATTGAGTGTAGGCAGAGAAGGGGATGACAGAAGATGAGATGGTGGGATGGCATCACCAACTCGATGGACATGAGTTAGAATAAACTCTGGGGGTTGGTGATGGACAGAGAGGCCTGGCGTCCTGCAGTCCATGGGGTTGCAAAGAGCCGGACATGACTGAGCTACTGAACTGACTGAACAGAGTGAAAAGAGTACTCTTTCTCAAATGCTGCTCACTTCCACTGCCACAATGCCTTCATTCAGTTCAGTCTAGGTTGGTCATAACATTTCTTCCAAGGAGTGTCTTTTAATTTCATGGCTGCAATTACCATCTGCAATGATTTTGGACCACACTGCCTTAAGATCTACAAAATCTTGCAAAACAACACTGTATCACGTCCATTTTTGGAAATGCTACATCAGCTAGCCTTCACAGAAGAGACAAACTCATTCACTCAATACTTTCCATGGAAGCCATACCGGCAAACTTCATTTCTGGATGTTTGTATTGTATCCTTTGACTCTTACAGGAATTTGGGCATGGAGGATACAAGTCATCATCAGGTCATGGAAGTGGAAGTGTACCCATGTGCACTTTTCCCACTAAAAGAGAGGAAATGGGCTTAATGTCAAAGAAGCTTCACAAAACAGTGGTTATAAAAAAAGGGTGAATTCTAATTATTCCCCTAGAATGATTTTTAATGACAAAACAGTATTTTTGTTTTTCTAAATCTGTAGGAATCATATCTCCTGCACGGGGATAGATAATTTCACTGGGATAAGGAGGTTGTGTTTTGCATGGGGATAGTCTAGTTTCATTTTCTGTGTGCTCTGAGAACTGAGCCTGCATGAGTATTTCTCCAAATGAGAAAGTAAAAACAATTATATCATTTCTATTTCATTCCAGCTTACTTAATAAAGGAGAAACAAGAAAGTTTAAAATTAATTGCAAGAGCCAGACTAGTACTGGGCAAGTTAATGAAGAGCTTTTATGAGCTGTAATTTTTATTTATTTATTTGTCCAATTAATTATTTATTATATGCATTGCATATGGCCAGTTTTTAATAGTCTTCTGGGTGCATTTAACGCTGTAATTACCCCCCAAAAGAGCCCTGGCTTTACAACTTGTAACCTAATCAGATTCAGGAAAACAGAACATTCACATATGGAGTAAATGGAATTCACTGAGCTCTGCCTCAAATGGAGGTTTCAAGGACATTTTTTCCCACCAATAAAAGGTTGTGCTAATCTCTATAGGTATCTATGAATCAGTGAGTCAGTAAATAAATTATTAATCACCTACTATGTGATAGGCAAGACGGGGAGACAAAGAAAGTACCCAATAGGCTATACATCCTCAAGCAAAACTAGCAGTTTCGATAATCAAAACTCCTTATTCCAGTGAAGTTATCTATCCCTGTGCAGGAGATACAATTCTTACAGATTTAGAAAAACAAAAATACTGTTTTGTCATTACAAACCATTCTAAGGGAATAGTTACCTCTACATCTACTATGTACCACGCACACTACATATATCCTCTTTCAAAGCTTTACATTAATTCGACAACAAAGGCATTTTCACTTTCATTCTCCATCTTACAGGCAAGAAAGCTGACTGAATAGCTTAAATGATCCATCTCAATGTACTAGCCAGACATAATATGTGTTCCCTTTCTGGTGATATTTAGAAAATGAATTAACTTGCCCATATACAGATTAAATAGAATTAGTACTTTTAATATTATTTTTATTAGGTATAATTCACATAACATAAAACTATCATTGTGAAGTATAAAAGTCACTGGAATCTAGTACATCCATAGTGGGGAAAAGTTTATATTTTAACTTTTCCAACTTGCTGATACTTTAGAAGGAACACTCACTGACCTGGAAGTCCACAGTTTTGAATTTTAGTTCTTACTCGTCCAAACCAACTTTGTGGCCTTGGCTAAGTTGTTGAATTCCTATAGAACAGAAGTATCTCTCTGGAGAAAAGTAAATGATTTTCACTGTTTTTTATCGAAATCACCTTGAGAAATGGTTTAAACTATCTGGCTTTGGTCCATCCCCAGAGTATGATTCAGTTGATTTGACATATGTGATTTTTAGCAAGCTAAATTTAAGAACTACTAGACTTGATAATTTCTAAGATTCCTTCATAGACTTATATTTTATGGGAGCCATGATTTCATAACACAAAGCTGGGGCTTTAGCACAAAAAGCTACTTAAAAAAAAAAAAAAAGCTGAAATCAGATAGAGGGGTATTGGATGGTACACTTGTATAAAGCTCTCTGACACATTTCTTTTAATGATTAAAATTATTTGGAAAACTATATACAAACTTCATGTGTCTTCCAGAGAAGAGTAAAGCATGTAATAGAAACCAATTCAGGCAGCAAATGGTCCAAAGAAAACCCAAATTCAATTTTTGAAAATGGGTGTTTTCTGATAAGTACCAGCTGAACTGCCCCTGCTACTTTGAGTTATAACCACATAAGTCATCCATGTTCAGTCATCATCAAGCTGCATTTTTATCCCCCATATAATTGGTATGGTGACTCCTATGAAGAATATACACTAGACATTTTCCATGAAAAGTCTGATTCCGAAGGCTGGTTTCATTCCAAGAATACATGTTCAATTTCCCTGATATTTTTATTAACACGAAAGGGTAGTAATCAATGGCATTTTATTTGAGATGATATGATAGTTCATTTTATTGTGACACAGTTGACCAAAGAACAAAGGTTCCATGTGATTTGTATGTATCAGTATTCATGCGAATTCCTTTCCCAGCTATTTCCTTTCTTGATCTTGGTTTGCCATTCATAAATGAGGTAGAAACAGAAAATCCAGACTGTTGATTTCTGGCAAATGCTGTACTTAAATGGTCTACCATTACTTACCATGCATTCAAAATACAATCCTTCCCTCCCATGGCGTACTCTATTTGTATGCTTTCAAGCTGTGTGGCGAGTCAGCGCTGAGGTGTCTTTTGAAAGAGTATACATTAGTGCAAGGTGACTCTACTACCATTTGCATCCATGTGGAAGAGGTTTCTTGGCAAATAAAATACATGAAGGCAGAGCTGAGAATTATGAGACATTAATTCAAGTCACGATGACTTTACTTTCCTCAGATTTAGTCTTATCAGACAGTATTTTTGGCGATTTCCTTTCTGCTTGGGCTCATTTTTGATCTATCTGAGAGTGGTTTATCTTTGTTCCTTCAATGCACTTCCCAGTCTATTTCATAATCTCTGTCACAGTCTTCATGGGGCTTCCCAGGTGGCCCTAGTGGTAAAGAACACTCCTGGTCAATGCAGTACACTTAAGAGATACGGGTTCAGGAAGATTCCCAGGAGCAGGAAATGGCAACCCACTCCATTATACTTGCCTAGAGAATCCCGTAGACAAGAGGAACCTGGCAGGCTACAGTCCATAGAGAAGCAGAGAGTCGGACACAACTGAAGTGACGTAGCACACTTGCATGTCACAGTATTTGCATTTCCTGTTAGTCCAACTTCCTTATCAAGAATTACAGTGAAGACTTGCTCTCAGTATTTCCTTTAAATATAATGTGGGGGTTTTTTTAATGCTGCAAAGTGGGTTCAAATATTTCTTCCCTGATTATAAGCTAAAGGCTTTTTCTGATCTTATTAGAACATATCACTGCACACTATTTTAATAAGAGGTGTCTTATTTTATAATGCCTTACAAAAGAATACCTCTCTCCTCTTGCTCCACCCCCTAGTTACCCCACTCCCCCTACCTCCACACACAAACAAAGCCCTGTATTCTTAAAAAATCTCTTCTTCCTTTGATGGGTTTATTGTTTCTTTTAATATCTTCTTAGCACAAAGGAGAGGGACAGAGGGTGAGAGCTTATACTGAAGGGCTATGGATTCTATGCCCCAATCAGTAATACTGAATAGCTGATGTTAAACAGTTCTATGACCTACAAGCCCTTTTAGAACTAACACCCAAAAAAGATGTCCTTTTCACTATAGGGGACTGGAATTCAAAAGTAGGAAGGCAAGGACACCTGGAGTAACACGGAAATTTGGCCTTGGGGTACAGAATGAAGCAGGGCAAAGACTAATAGCGTTCTGCCAAGAGAATGCACTGGTCATAGCAAACACCCTCTTCCAACACCACAAGAGAAGACTCTACACATGGACATCATCAGATGGTGAACACTGTAATCAGATTGATTATATTCTTTGCAGCCAAAAATGGAGAAGCTCTATACAGTTAGCAGAAGCAAAACCAGGAGCTGACTGTGGCTCAGATCATGAACTCCTTATTGCCAAATTCAGACTTAAATTGAAGAAAGTAAGGAAAACCACTAGACAATTCAGGTATGACCTAAGTAACATCCCTTATCATTATAGAGTGGAAGTGAGAAATAGGTTTAAGAGACTAGATCTGATAAGACAGAGCACCTGATAAACTATGGACGGGGGATCGTGACATTGTACAGGAGAGAGGGATCAAGACCATCCCCATGGAAAAGAAATGCAAAAAGAAAAATGGCTATCTGAAGAGGCCTTACAAATAACTGTGAAATATGAAAGAGAAAATAAAATAATTTCCCCTTACAATTTGAAAAAAAAAAAAAGAAGAGAAGTGAAAAGCAAAGAAGAAAAAGAAAGATATATCCATTTGAATGCAGAGTTCCAAAGAAAAGCAAGGAGAGATAAGAAAACCTTCCTCAGTGATCAGCGCAAAGAAATAGAGGAAAACAAAAGAATGGGAAAGACTAGAGATCTCTTCAAGAAAATTAGAGATAACAAGGGAACATTTCATGCAAAGATGGTCTCAATAAAGGGCAGAAATGGTAGGGACCTAACAGAAGCAGAAGATATTCAGAGGAGGTGGAAAGAATACAGAGAAGAACTATACAAAAAGGATCTTCATGACTCAGATAATCACGATGGTGTAATCACTCACACTCACCTAGATCCAGACATCCTGGAATGTAAAGTCAAGTGGGCCTTAGAAAGCATCACTATAAACAAACCTAGTGGAGGTGATGGAATTAAAGTTGAGCTATTTCAAATCCTGAAAGATGATGCTGTGAAAGTGCTGCACTCAATATGTCAGCAAATTTGGAAAACTCAGCAGTGGCCATGGGACTGGAAAAAGTCAGTTTTAGTCCAATCCCAAAGAAAGGCAATGCCAAAGAATGCACAAACTATTGCACAATGGCACTCATCTCAACACTAGTAAAGTAATGCTCAAAATTCTCCAAGCCAGGCTTCAACAACACATGAACTTCCAAACATTGAAGCTGGTTTTAGAAAAGGCAGAGGAACCAGACAACAAATTGCCAGCATCTGTTGAAGCATCAAAAAAGCCAAAGAGTTCCAGAAAACCATCTATTTCTGCTTTATTGACTATGCCAAAGCCTTTGTGTGGGTCACAATAAACTGTGGAAAGTTTTTAAAGAAATGGGAATACCAGACCACCTGACCTGCCTCCTGGGAAATCTGTGTGCAAGTCAGGAAGCAACAGTTAAAACTGGACATGGAACAGCAGACTGGTTCCAAATAGGAAAAGAAATAAATCAAGGCACATATTTTCACTGTGCTTATTTAAGGCACATATTTTTACTGTGCTTATTTAAGGCACATATTGTCACTGTGCTTATTTAACTTATATGCAGAGTACATCATGAGAAACACTGGGCTGGAATAAGCACAAGCTGGAATCAAGATTGCCAGGAGAAATATCAATAACCTCAGATATGCAGATGATACCATCCTTATGGCAGAAAGCAAAGAAGAACTAAAGAGCCTCTTCATGAAAGTGAAAGATGAGAGTGAAAAAAGTTGGCTTAAAGCTCAACATTCAGAAAACTAAGATCATGGCATCCGGTCCCATCACCTCATTGCAAACAGATGGGGAAACAATGGAAACAGTGACAGATTTTATTTTGGGGGGCTCCAAAATCATTGCAGATGGTGATTGCAGCCATGAAATTAAAAGACGCTTACTCCTTGGAAGGAAAGTTATGACCAACCTAGATAGCATATTGAAAAAAGAGACATTACTTTGCCAACAAAGGTTTGTCTAGTCAAGGCTATGGTTTTTCCTGTGGTCATGTATGGATGTGAGAGTTGGACTATAAAGAAAGCTGAGCACCAAAGAATTGATACTTTTGAACTGTGGTGTTGGAGAAGACTCTTGAGAGTCCCTTGGACTGCAAGGAGATCCAACCAGTTCATCCTAAAGGAGATCAGTCCTGGATGTTCTTTGGAAGGACTGATCTTGAAACTGAAACTCCAGTATTTTTGCCACCTGATGTGAAGAAATGACTCATTTGAAAAGACCCTGGTGCTGGGAAAGATTGAGGGTAGATGGAAAGTAGGACGACAGAGGATGAGATGGTTGGATGGCATCACCAACTCAATGGACGTGAGTTTGGGTGAACTCCGGGAGTTGGTGATGGACAGGGAGGCCTGGCGTGCTGCAGTCCATGGGGTCGCAAAGAGTCAGACACAATTGAGTGACTAAAATGAACTGAACTGATGCTTTGTGTCTGATGCAGTTTTATATCCCCCAACTAACCTGCATGATTTTCTGTTTCTGTTTGATCACCTACATCAGCCCAGCTCTCTCACCATCCCTGAGTTCCAGAGAACAGCCCTGAAAAATCCAAGCCCACAGGAGTCACCAAATTACTTCACTTTATCCATCAAATTTGTCCCACTGACAGTTGCCCACTCTGCTAAAATCACCTGCTTTGTTAATTATCCTATCACTCTCCAGCCTCCACCAAAGAAGTACGTTTATCAAGTAAAATCCACTGGGATTTTAAGCAAACTTGGTAGAGAAAAAGTACAAACATATGAGAAACAAGCACAACTAAATCAAGTCCTCCTGGAGAGCTTAAGAGTTTCCCAACAGTGAAATGGTCCCTAAAATCTAAGTTAGCTAGGAAAAGCAGACCGGTGGTAGGCTGGTGTTAATTTCAGTTACAGTAAATGTGATTAATTGTTTCCTTATTCAATAACAGCTGATAATTTCACAAAATACAGCAACAGTAGCCAGAGACCAGAACTTCAACGTCCATAGCCAGTTACATGCCAACACTGTTGATGTGAGCAAGGACTTTCAGGTCTAAGTATTCAAAGATAATCTAAAAACCAAAACTGATATCCACAATCATAAACAAATCCATGCCCTAAGTAAATTCAGCATTTTCACTGGCTAAAGTTTCTGAAGCAAACATGTGTCAGTGTAACAAATAAGGCTATATGAAATGAAACTGCATATTAGGCCAAGTTGTCAGATAAGAATTTCTTGTAGGTGATGAACAGACTTGTTTGAAATGTATCCGATCCGGGAATCATCATGATGCACAAGCTGTAGCTGAAGAGTACACCCATTCTTCAAGAGAGGGTGGGAAGTACATGCTGGACAGAGGAATTAAAAGTCTCCCAGAGGAATGCATCTGGTATTTTTGAAAACTCAGAAGGCCAGAGTGGTTGGGGTGAAAGGAGTGAAAGTCTGATGACAGCCAGAGCTGAATTTGGAAGGATAGATCAGATCTACTTCTCTGTTCACCACTGAAAGAGTTTGAGCGTTTCAGTGTAATGAGAAATCGCCGAGATTTCATTCTCTTTGGTTGCCAAGCGTAGAATGACCTGGAGAACAGCAAGAGGAGAAGGTAGAAGACAAGCTGACATGTTATGGCTACCCAGTAGCCAACCAGCGTCATCTTTGTGTGTCACAAGTCAACACTTACCTAATATACACAAAGCATCTAACCATCCCCTCAGTACTCAGGTAGAGTAACTAACTCTCTCAGTTATGTTACCCCTTTCTTTTCTTTACACTTCCTTTGCTTGCCTTCCCTGGTGGCTCAGAGGTTAAAGCATCTGCCTGCAATGCGGGAGACCTGGGTTCGATCCCTGGGTCGGGAAGATCCCCTGGAGAAAGAAATGGCAACCAACTCCAGTATTCTTGCCTGGAGAATCCCATGGACGGAGGAGCCTGGTGGGCTACAGTCCACGGGGTCCCAAAGAGTCGGACACAACTGAGCAACTTCACTTTCACTTGGTATAGTATATTTTATATATTTAGCTACTAAATTAAATGAAATAATATGTTAGGTACTTCTCATAGCATTTAACACATAATAATTGTGAATATTATTCCTTTTTCCTTCTTCTGAGCTATAAATACTACTCATCATTTTCTCACTTCTGCAGGGAAGACTACTATGAATTACTCTCACTAGATACTACCAGTAAAGCCACAATCAAGGGATTTTGCAGTGAAAGATTGATAAGGCAAAAGAGGAAGTTTGATAAAAGGATATTTTAGCAAACATAGTTGGGGTGCCAGTCATGGATATTGAAAGTTGGGGAAAGAACATGGCTTTAATGAGCCAGGGAGTAAGAGTTTGTGTGTGCATACTAAGTCACTTCAGAAAATGCTAAGTTGTATCAGACTCTTTGAGACCCTATGGACTGTAGCTCACCAGGCTCCTTTGTCTAGGGGTTCTCCAGGCAATAATGCTGGAGTGGGTTGTTGTGCCCTCCTCCAAGGGATCTTCCCAACCCAGGGACTGAACCTGTGTCTCTTATGTCTCTTTACCCCTAGTGATACCTGGGAAGCCTGGTAAGAGTTTGCAGGACTATAAAGATAGAATGAAGGAAAGAAAGGTCCTGTGTGAATGCCTAGAACAGGCTGATTTTACTGCATGCCAGCTATTTTTAAGTGGTTAGAAAGGGGGTGAATAGTCCCTGTATCTTCTTCACTAATACATCCTCATGTCATAGCCTCGGGCCAAACACATAGGAGAAGCTGGAAAGTGCTACTGCACAATTGTATACAATGTACACTTCAGGGAGAGAGAAGTTGTTAAACTGAGGAAATGCAATCAAAGCCATCCTGAGGAAAGAATTGCCTGACCATATGTTGTATGGAGAATCCAAGTAGGGCAGCATCTTGGAGGTAACTCTCCTTTAAACAACAGGAACATAATGAGAAAAGAGCGCCCATGGCATTATTTCTGGAAGGCAGAAAAGAAGGAAAACAAAGGAAGAAAAGTGGGTAATTATGTTTTACTAACGTGGTGTTGGAAAAGACTCTCGAGAGTCCCTTGGACTGCAAGGAGATCCAACCAGTCCATTCTGAAGGAGATCAGTCCTGGGTGTTCTTTGGAAGTAATGATGCTAAAGCTGAAACTCCACCTCATGCCAAGAGTTGACTCACTGGAAAAGACTCTGATGCTGGGAGGGATTGGGGGCAGGAGGAGAAGGGGACGACAGAGGATGAGATGGCTGGATGGCATCACTGACTCGATGGACGTGAGTTTGAGTGAACTCGGGAGTTGGTGATGGACAGGGAGGCCTGACGTGCTGCGAATCATGGGGTCACAAAGAGTCGGACATGACTTAGCAAATGAACTGAACTGAACTGAACAGTATCACCCCATAATAGGTTCATAGTAACGAAGTACAAAGACAGCAGAGGCCTCGTTCTGAAGAGCTCTAGTAATATGATTCAGGCCTAATGTGTGTGGTTTAAACCCTTGTAGTATTTTTCTCTATTGCAGGTCCCCTCTCAACTTGGCTATGGCATTTGGCATTATTCTTTTAAGTTTAAATTATTGGCCTAATCCTGGTGTCCACCCCTTCTTTCTGGCAAAAGTCACGGTATAGCCATTTGAGCTCAGAGTCAATGGCTCATTGAACCAATTAATGAATGACTCATTTATTTCTGACAACCCCTGATAAAGGTGGAAGTCCATCCAGTAGTCATTTACAGAAACAGTACAAATTTAAAAAAAAAAATCAAAGTTCCAATGCCCCTAAAGAACAGTAGTTTTCAAAGTACTTGCCCAGCTCTTGGTAAACCTCTGAGATTTACCATAGGCAGCTACAGAAGCAAAATTCTGACAATACAGAAAGGCTGGCATCACTGATTCTTCAATCTACCTTTTTCTGGTTCACACTGTGTATGCAGTTTCTTACCATAAGGACTGATGGGATCCAAGCACTAGTGACTGTGATGGATGGTGGGAAGGTTTAGGGCCATGTGAATATGAGACAGAGCATTTTCAGGAAGAAACTTTTCTGGCTTCAAATGGGCATGACTCTATTGGAGAGGGTGCTGGCTGCTGTGGAAAAATCCTAGGATTTGGTGTGATGAACCTCCTCAGTAAAAAATATTTTATCATCCTGTAGTCATTCTTCTACCTTGACACGCTGCCACTGATACACACAAGCAGGCCCACACACCAAGGTTTGCACAGGGCAACCAAAAATCTGGCACTGAAGCTGACAGCAAGCTAGGAGAGATAATCAAAACAAAGTGGGAAAAAAATGTCTTGGGAGCAAATAACACATGATGCTTGGATGAACTTGCCTTACATAGACTTTTCCGAAATGTATATTTTTCAGACAGATGTTTTTGTTCTCATGCTCAATAATGCAGGAAAAAATAGGAAGAGATAAAAATGGCTTACAGGGCAAGGACATCAGCTATACATCTTATATAACCCAAACCTCAACAGAAACCATACTTGTTTTCTATATGCCAGAGTCTCCAATTCTTTGCATACTGACCAAACTAAGACATAAATTAGATGCCAGAATTCTCAATACACACTAATTTTCTGATTAAATTCATGAGTGATAAATGATTTGAACATACATTTGATCTGCTAGTTTTTCACCATGATGGATAAAACTATTTCCCTTTGGTGAGTTAAAGGCATCCAGTTACTTAACAGCCTCTCCTGAATCTAATTCCATAAACATTCATCGTAAGTCTTATTTGAAAGCTCTAGTGTTTTCCTTCCCCAAACCAAGTCATAAAATTTGGCTTTGTCTTATTTAATGAATCCCCTTATCTCATTGCTATATCTTGTTCATAAAAATAGTATGAATAAAAATTTTAAAGGAAGGGAGCCTTGTATTCACGGCTTAGACTTGTGTAAGTAGAGGATGAGATGGCTGGATGGCATCACTGACTCGATGGACGTGAGTCTGAGTGAACTCCAGGAGTTGGTGATGGACAGGGAGGCCTGGCATGCTGCGATTCATGGGGTGGCAAAGAGTCGGACACGACTGAGCGGCTGAACTAAACTGAACTGAAACTTGAAAATGTTATGTCTTTCTTATGTTAACAAACATAATTCTTTCTAAAATTCTGTGCAACCAATTAAATAGTTTATGTGACACCTTCTATACCAAGTTTTAATTATTCTGTATGAATATAGGCAATGTAATAATTAACCACCTTCAATTCCTGAACAGCAAATAGCAAGTCCTTTGTTCCATTCAGTTCAGTTCAGTTCAGTTCAGTCACTCAGTCATGTCCGACTCTCTGCAACCCCATGAACTGCTGCAGCATGCCAGGCCTCCCTGTCCATCACCAACTCCTGGAGTTCACTCAGACTCATGTCAATCGAGTCAGTGATGCCATCTAGCCATCTCATCCTCTGTCGTCCCCTTCTCCTCCTGCCCCCAATCCCTCCCAGCATCAGAGTCTTTTCCAATGAGTCAACTCTTCACATGAGGTGGCCAAAGTACTGGCGTTTCAGCTTTAGCATCATTCCTTCCAAAGAAATCCCAGGGTTGATCTCCTTCAGAATGGACTGGTTGGATCTCCTTGCAGTCCAAGGGACTCTCAAGAGTCTTCTCCAGCACCACAGTTCAAAAGCATCAATTCTTCGACACTCAGCCTTCTTCACAGTCCAACTCTCACATCCATACATGGCCACTGGAAAAACCATAGCCTTGACTAGACGGACCTTAGTCGGCAAAGTAATGTCTCTGCTTTTGAATATGCTATCTAGGTTGGTCATACTTTCCTTACAAGGAGTGAGCGTCTTTTAATTTCATGGCTGCAGTCACTATCTGCAGTAATTTTGGAGCCCCAAAAAATAAAGTCTGACACTGTTTCCACTGTTTCCTTATCTATTTCCCATGAAGTGATGGGACCAGATGCCATGATCTTCGTTTTCTGAATGTTGAGCTTTAAGCCAAATTTTTTACTCTCCACTTTCACTTTCATCAAGAGGCTTTTTAGTTCCTCTTCGCTGTCTGCCATAAGGGTGGTGTCATCTGCATATCTGAGGTTATTGATATTTCTTCTGGCAATCTTGATTCCATTAGCAGGGATGAATCTGGCACTCATTAACCACCTTAACTTCTTGTTCCATAAGTAGCAATAAAATTGGTAATTTTTAGAGACAAGACATGGATATTTTGCCTAAGATAACAAGCAGAATCATTTTAGGATAAGCATTTAAAATATGTGGATTTTTTAAAGTTTTTAATCAACTAAATCCCTAGACCACTGTGTAAAGGATATGAAATATCCAATGAAATATTTGCTGGTAAGCAAGTCTACTTAATGATACATTTCATTCCTATTTAGTTGATGAAATAAAATCCAAGAAATCCAAAGTAAAGCATTCTCTCCCGTTCAACCTCTCAGATAATATTTTCCTTTTAGTGAAACCTAAAGAAACCTAAAAAGACACACTTACTTTTTATCATAAGCAAAACAAAAGGTGGTTGTTGTTCTTGTTTAGTCCTTCAGTCATGTCCGACTCTGCAACCCCATAGACAATAGCCTGCCAGGCTCCTCTGTCCAGGGAATTCTCCAGGCAAGAATACTGGAGTGGGTTGCCAGTTCCTTCTCCAAGGGATCTTCCTGACCCAGGGATTGAACCCATCTTTCCTGCATTGGCAGGTGGGTGGATTCTTTGCTGCTGAGTCATCAGGGAAGTCTAAAACAACATGTACCAGGGCCTAAATTTCTTCTTAAAAAAACATCTAACTAGAAAAATTGAGGTTGCCCCACCCACATTTAATAGATTCTCTTGAATTATTCTTTATTTTCCTTCAACCCTTTATTGTCAGCATTAGCTTAGGATTCTTCTTGTAGCAAGTGATAGACCCAGGTTAAACTAACGGAATGGAAAACAGGTAAATTTATTGGTCAACGCTAGCAATGGCACTGAGCCAGCAACCCACAGGAAATATACAGGTGCTAGAACAAAGTCAGATAATTGACCATGATAAGGAGTTTCCCCCTCCCTCCCTTCCTCTTTCTCTCTTTCTGAATACTGACTCAATTATTTGTCTTCCTTACCACACATGGCAGAAAACATAGGTACCCCAAATTCCCACGTTTACATACAAATACTATTATAGAGACTGACTTTATATATTTAGAACTAAAAATTCTTGTTTCCCCCAAATCCACACTTTTGCAAAGCAACTATTCTCTAATCATTATTTTAATTTTGCTCTGGGTTTCTTATTTTGACCTTAACTGATATAGGCATGCAAGCAAGAATCACCATATAGTTCAGAAAGAACAACGCCATGAGAAAACAAATTTGGCAAAGATAATTTGTACCTCAGATAAGCACTGTTAGTAGAGAAAGTAAAATAGAATTTTAAAATATATCCCTGAAGACTCACACAAGAATATGGCAATCTTTTAAAAAATTACATAGAGAGGACTTTTGATTCCAGATATAATGATTTACTTGTATTGACTAATACTAATCAATCCCCCTAACATGAATAATTGTAAAGCTGAACAAAATGTATGAAAACCCTATTTTTAGGCACTGGATGACTGGCAGCACAATAAACCTTGAGGGAAGAGAAAGCCCATGAGATTAACACCACAATAACCCCAGTTCTCTACCTGGAGATAATTTCCTAACTTTACTGACTTTTCTCACATGCTTTCTATCATGCCTGACTTTGGCATAGTGGAAATTCACAGCTGGAGTTCAGAGAGAATATGGAAGTTCTAATGAGCTGAGGACAATAAAGAAGGTTGAGTGTAGATGAATTGATGCTCTTGAATTGTGGTGGTGGAGAAGACTGTTGAGAGTGCTGTGACTGCAAGGAGATCAAATCAGTCAATCCTACAGGAAATCAACCATGAATATTCATTGGAAGGACCATTACTGAAACTGAAACTCCAAAACTTTGGTCACATGATGTGAAGAGCCAACTCACTGGAAAAGATCCCGATGCTGGGAAAGATTGAAGGCAAAAGAAGAAGGGAATGGTAGAGGATAAAATGATTAGATAGCATCACTAACTCAGTGAACATGAACTTGAACAAACTCTGGGAGATAGTGGAGGACAGAGAAGACTGTTATGCTACAGTCCATGGGGTTGCAAACAGTCAGACACAACTTGACCATTGAACAAAAACAATAGGAGCAATGGACTGAGGAAGTATATGTCAGGGTTTAGGGTAGCTGGAGCAGCTGGAATCTGGGGCATCAGACAGGAAGAAGCTGTGGAAGGGATACATAGAAATTTATATGAGGGTTCAGGCAAGCCCTTCATTAAAGGCTGAGTTGCATATGTGCAAGGTGAGCCTTCAGTAGACCTACCAGAAAACAGCTGGTATAGGGTTCAGAGCCGACGTTAGGTATTGAACAGCAGTGGAAGTTTTGGTCTTGCCCAGATAGACAGTGTATATCTATATATTTATAAAACACTAAGGGTATCCTGGGAATCCAAGTGAGACATCACAAGGTTTAGTACAGATTTCTATAGATTTGCCCAATAAAATGAAAAACCAAATCCTAACAACAATGACTCAGGTAAGATACAATTTGGAGGAATTTGAATCCTGGGAAGTTGCAGTATCTTGGGAAATACTTTATACTTCTGGCAGATATACATTAACCAAATGAAAACCATGCTTATACAAACTCAAGGTGTTTAATAATTATTAAATTTTTTACTAGAACAAAATTAAGACACTTAGAAGGATATGGCAGAATCCATATTCTCTATAATTTATTATTCAAAATGTAATATATAATAATAAATTATATGATATACAAAGAAATAAGAAAATGTGATCCATAGACACAAGAAAGCAATCAACAGAAACCAGCCCTGGGATAGGCTTATTGTTGACTTTAGCAAACAAAGATGTTAAACAAACTATTGTAAATACATTCTAAGAACTCAAGAAAAATATAAACAAAAAATTAAAGGAAAATATAGTAATAAAAAGTAAATTAAAAGGAGTCCTTAGTAGGAAAAAATGAAAATTTAGAATATTAAAAGAACATTCTAGAGCTGCAAAAGTAATGAAATGAAAAAGAAGATCACTGAAAATCACTGCTTATCAACAGAAGGGATAAGGACTCAGTAAATTTGATGACGGGTCAGTAGATATTACCCAATCTGAAGAATAGCAAGAAGAATAAAGAAAATTGAAGAGAGTAATAGTGACCTGTTGGAAGGCAGAAAGAATTGTCTTAACAGGTATGCAACCTGAGCCTTAGGAGCAGAAAAGACAGTGAATGTAACAAAGTATTTGAGGCAATCACTTTTTCCCAGTTATGATGCAAAACATAAACTCAACAAGCCCCAAATAGTATAAATGCAAAGAAAACAATATCATACACAAATTACTAAAATATAACTATAAAGAGAAACTCTTGGAAAATAGAGAAAAGAGATTCATTACACACAAGAAAACAATGAACTTATAGCTAACATGATATAAATTATAATTGTTTTCTCATGAGAAATAATGTAAATCAGATGATAATGGAAGAAAAAAATTTAAGTGATAAAAGAAAAAAAAATGTTAACTCAGAATTCTGATCCAGTGAAACGATCCTTCAAAAATAAGAATGAAATATAAACATGTTGAAATATTAAATCTGATAGAATTCATTGCCCAAAGGACTTCACAAAAGGTAAAAAAGGTGTTCTTCAGAATGAAGAAAAATAATGTAAGGTAGAAATCACGTCTATTGGAAGGTAGAAAGAATACTGGAAATGATGGATAAAGAGGTAAAATAAATAACTAGATTTTTCTGGTCATAACTTTCTTAAAAGACATCTGACTCTAAGGCAAAATTAATAATACTGTAAGGTGGTGTTCATAACGTGTTAAAGAAAACAATATAAAAATAGTACAAAAATGGATATGTGGGTAAAAAAAATTAAATGTCATGTTTTTTTACATTTATCAAGAAAGAAATGGAAGATGGAGAGTATCAGATATGAAATGAAAAGTGGAAAGTAGAAATTCATGCAATATTAAATTTACATAGAATTGATAAGTTAGGCTGCATGTTGTTAGGCTTAGAGCAACAATAACAACAGAACAACTTTATTACAAATGAATAGAAATAGATAAAATACAATTTACTGCTAAAAGTGTTCAATTAGTCTCAAAGAAGTAGGAAAGGAATAAAGAGTAATAAAAAGACAAAAGAATAAATGGAGCAGAAATATCAAAGGGGAAAAGGCAACCTATTAAATGGGAAAATATATTTTACAAATCATATACCCAATTGCCGGGAGCCAGCACGGGAGATCCCACCTATAACAAGGTCATGTGGAAGAGCCTGACGGGCAAGGCAGATCAGGACTCAAAGGGATCCCCTAGATCTGCTCGAGCATTTACCCCAAAACCAAAATCTGTCTGTTTACTGTTTGCTATACTATACTCTTTTGATATTAACGGGGGGCTATCCTCGACCACCTTTCTTTGGAAAATTAACTTACACTCCAGTTAATCAGTTCAGCTCAGTTCAGTTGCTCAATCATGTTTGATTCTTTGCAACCCCATGGATCACAGCACGCCAGGCCTCCTTGTCCATCACCAATTCCTGGAGTTCACTCAGACTCACGTCCATCGAGTCTGTGATGCCATCCAGCCATCTCATCCTCGGTCATCCCCTTCTCCTCCTGCCCCCAATCCCTCCCAGCATCAGAGTCTTTTCCAATGAGTCAACTCTTCGCATGAGGTGGCCAAAGTACTGCAGTTTCAGCTTTAGCATCATTCCTTCCAAAGAAATTCCAGGGCTGATCTCCTTCACAATGGACTGGTTGGATCTCCTTGCAGTCCAAGGGACTCTCAAGAGTCTTCTCCAACACCACAGTTCAAAAGCATCAATTCTTTGGCACTCAGCCTTCTTCACAGTCCAATCCTCACATCCATACATAACTACTGGAAAAACCATAGCCTTGACTAGACAGACCTTAGTCGGCACAGTAATGTCTCTGCTTTTGAATATGCTATCTAGGTTGGTCATAACTTTTCTTCCAAGGAGTGAGCGTCTTTTAATTTCATGGCTGCAGTCACCATCTGCAGTGATTTTGGAGGCCCCCCCCCAAAATAAAGCCTGACACTGTTTCCACTGTTTCCCCATCTATTTCCCATGAAGTGATGGGACCAGATGCCATGATCTTCATTTTCTGAATGTTGAGCTTTAAGCCAACTTTTTCACTCTCCACTTTCACTTACATCCAGAAGCTTTTCAGTTCCTCTTCACTGTCTGCCATAACGGTGGTGTCATCTGCATATCTGAGGTTATTGATATTTCTCCCGACAATTTTGATTCCAGCTTGTGCTTCTTCCAGTCCAGTGTTTCTCATGATGTGCTCTGCATATAAGTTAAATAAGCAGGGTGACAATATATAGCCCTGATGCACTCCTTTTCCTATTTGGGATCAGTCTGTTGTCCCATGTCCAGTTCTAACTGCTGCTTCCTGACCTGCATACAGATTTCTCAAGAGTCAGGTCAGGTGGTCTGGTATTCCCATCTCTTTCAGAATTTTCCACAGTTTATTGTGATCCACACAGTCAAAGGCTTTGGCATAGTCAATAAAGCAGATATAGATGTTTTTCTGGAACTCTCTTTCTTTTTCCATGATCCAGCAGATGTTGGCAATTTGATCTCTGGTTCCTCTGCCTTTTCTAAAACCAGCTTGAACATCAGGAAGTTCACAGTTCACATATTGTTGTAGCCTTGCTTGGAGAATTTTGAGCATTTCTTTACTAGCGTGTGAGATGAGTGCAATTGTTCCGTAGTTTGAGCATTCTTTGGCATTGCCTTTGTTTGGGTTTGGAAAAAACTGACCTTTTCCAGTCCTGTGGCCACTGCTGAGTTTTCCAAATTTGCTGGCATACTGAGTGCATCACTTTCACAGCATCACCTTTCAGGATTTGAAATAGCTCAACTGGAATTCCATCACCTCCACTAGCTTTGTTTGTAGTAATGCTTCCTAAGGCCCACTTGACTTCACATTCCAGGATGTCTGGCTCTAGATGAGTGATCACACCATCGTGATTATCTGGGTTGTGAAGATTTTTTGGACAGTTCTTCCGTGTATTCTTGCCATCTCTTCTTAATATCTTCTGCTTCTGTTAGGTCCATACCATTTCTGTCCTTTATCGAGCCCATCTTTGTATGAAATGTTCCCTTGGTATCTCTAATTTTCTTGAAGAGATCTCTAGTCTTTCACATTCTGTTCTTTTCCTCGATTTCTTTGCATTGATCAATGAAGAAGTCTTTCTTATCTCTTCTTGCTATTCTTTGGAACTCTGCATTCAGATGCTTGTATCTTTCCTTTCCTCCTTCGCTTTTCACCTCTCTTCTTTTCACAGCTATTTGTAAGGTCTCCCCAGACAGCCATGTTGCTTTTTTGCATTTCTTTTCCATGGGGATGGTCTTGATCCTGTCTCCTGTACAATGTCCCGAACCTCATTCCATAGTTCATCAGGCACTCTATCTGTCAGATCTAGGCCCTTAAATCTATTTCTCACTTCCACTGTATAATCATAAGGGATTTGATTTAGGTCATACCTGAATGGTCTAGCAGTTTTCCCTACTTTCTTCAATTTAAGTCTGAATTTGGCAATAAGGAGTTCATGATCTGAGCCACAGTCAGCTCCTGGTCTTGTTTTTGTTGACTGTATAGAGCTTCTCCATGTTTGGCTGCAAAGAATATAATCAATCTGATTTCAGTGTTGACCATCTGGTGATGTCCATGTGTAGAGTCTTCTCTTGTGTTGTTGGAAGAGGGTGTTAGCTATGACCAGTGCATTCTCTTGGCAGAACTCTATTAGTCTTTGCCCTGCTTCATTCTACATTCCAAGGCCAAATTTGCCTGTTACTCCAGGTGTTTCTTGACTTCCTGCTTTTGCATTCAAGTCCCCTATAATGAAAAGAACATCTTTTTTGGGTGTTCGTTCCACAAGGTCTTGTAGGTCTTCATAGAACCGTTCAGCTTCTTCAGCATTACTGGTTGGGGCATAGACCTGGATCACGGTTATATTGAATGGTTTGCCTTGGAAATGAACAGAGATCATTCTTGATCATTGTTGACCATGATGGCTACTCCATTTCTTCTGAGGGATTCCTACCCACAGTAGCAGATATAATGGTCATCTGCTTTAAATTCACCCATTCCAGTCCATTTTAGTTCGCTGATTCCTAGAATGTCGACGTTCACTCTTGCCATCTCTTGCCACTTCCAATTTGCCTTGATTCATGGACCTGACATTCCAGGTTCCTATGCATTATTGCTCTTTACAGCATCAGACCTTGCTTCTATCACCAGTCACATCCACAGCTGGGTATTGGTTTTGCTTTGGCTCCATCCCTTCATTCTTTCTGGAGTTATTTCTCCACTGATCTCCAGTAGCATTTTGGGCACCTACTGACCTGGGGAGTTCCTCTTTCAGTATCCTATCATTTTGCCTTTTCATACTGTTCATGGGGTTCTCAAGGCAAGAATACTGAAGTGGTTTGCCATTCCCTTCTCCAGTGGACCACATTCTGTCAGATCTCTCCACCGTGACCCGCCTGTCTTGGGTTGCCCTGCAGGCATGGCTGGTTTCATTGAGTTAGACAAGGCTGTGGTCCTAGTGTGATTAGATTGACTAGTTTTCTGTGATTATGGTTTCAGTGTGTCTTCCCTCTGATGCCCTCTTGCAACACCTACCATCTTATTTGGGTTTCTCTTACCTTGGACAAGGGGTGTCTCCTCACAGCCACCCCTTTTGACCTTGAACATGGAATAGAGGGGGTGGAGGGATAAATACGACTGAGCGACTGAACTGAACTGAACTGATACACAGTACTATATGAAAAATAGATAATAATGACCTACTGTATAGGACAGGGAAATCTAGTCAATACTCTGTAAAGCATTATATGGGAAAAAAATCTAAAAAAGTGGATATATGTATATGTATAACTGATTCATTTTACTGTATACCTGAAACTAACACAAACTGTAAATCACATATACTGTAAATTTTAAAAATTTAAATATATATAAACAAAACCCAAAAAAACACATATTATATAGATCAGCAATTAACGCCAGAATTTAAAATATCAAAACAATTTTGCCAAAATATGAAATATTGGGGGTCATTCATTTTAATTGAGCTGTAGATTCAACACAATTCCAAATATAATTCTCACAGGCTTTTTCTGGCAGACACTGACAAGTTTATTTTAAAATTTATATAGAACACAAAGTCTTAGAATAGAAAGAAACAATGTTGAAAAAGAACAAAAGTCAGATAGCTTATTGGACTTGGTTGCTACAGCTACACTAATCAAGGGAGTGATATTAGCATAAAGGCAAGCATACAGATCAGTGGAAAGAACAGTGTTCAACAGTAGACCTGTACATATAAATCTATCCATTTCAACAGAAGTGCCAACATAATTTAATAAAATTAAGCTTTATCAGGAAAAAGATATTCATTATTTTCTAAGCACAGCAGCTGAAGATGAGAGGTAGAAGAATCCCTCCCACAGATCCAAAAATTCTGCCTTAAGGACTAAAATAACTACCAAGAAGTTACAGATAATTGAACAAAACAGAGATTAGTTCCACAATTGCTGGGCTTCCTGTACTTGATTCAAATCACTGAGTCACTCTTTCCCTATATCTGATTTAAAGTAGCATATTAAAGGTTTTCCAATTGACTTGTAGATAATTAGCAGCCAAATTGAAGTTATATTTTTAGAAACACATATATGGGATAAGCAACATAAAAATAGGAGGGGCTCTTTTTTTTTTTTTAATCAAGTGGATTTAGGTTTCATTAATCTACTTCCTTGTTTGATAATATAACTTCCTGGCAGAAAAAAGAAATAATATATTTGCAGTCATTAGATCTAACCTGCCTCAGTCATGAGTGAAGGCCCTTTAACAGAAATTGATTTTTATTTTGTGTGATAAATAAGTGCATCTATATATAGAACATCAACTTTTGCCAAATACATTATCCCTAAGCTATTTTTTAATTGCACAGGCTCATTTTGGTAGAATCATTTCTTAATGAGATTTAGCTTGATTTGAAAAAGGAAAAAAAATAATTTTATAAATGCCTCATTTGTTCCTGCTCATTTGAATAGCAGCCAAAGTAATATTGTCTCAAAGAGATGTTTTTTCCAAAAGAGGTTTATGTAGTAATGTTATTGATGTTAATATTTCCAGTCATTATTACTACGAAGCTAAATATCACCAAAATCCATTCATTTCTATTTGACACAGAGGATGTGGGCAAGGTCGGGAGGCCCTATATTGAGCAAATTCCATTTTCCCTTTATCTCCTCACAAAGTCCATGAAGTTTATTTCTTCGTTGTTGTTGCATAATATTTTGATAGTATGTCCATTTTTAAATGCCCTTCTTCCCAAATAACTGAAACACAAAAAAATAGTACAGGGAAGGAAAGTCATGTTAACACTGACTGCCCTTTAAATACAAAGGCTGTTACAGGTGGCAGATAGATTTTTGTCCTGAAGGGCTTCACCTTCCTCTTTTCTCCTGCCAAAACAAAATTAAGCTTTGGTAATTAAATATTTCAGTGAATTTGAATTGTGAAAAAAGCTAATTTGGACCCTAGACCATTTAGCATGTATTGCCTGTGTGAGAGAAAGGTGGATGCTTTAGCCTGAAGTATGGTAACTGTCTACAAAGTAATTTCAAGAGATAATTCTAAATCCTGCAACGTAATTTGAATCCTCTGGATCAGGCAGGAATTCCCTGCTATATTTATTTATACTATTTAACCAAATATATGCAAGCAAAGTCTTGAACAGATTCATTTTTATTCTCCCCTTTAACCAATTTTATACAGATCTAACTGAATGTTGTATGCACTGCTCCATTTTTTTTTAAATGTTAGAAATAGGAACACAAAACATGTTCCTATCATGGAACATGGAGAAGAAGTACAATACATAGGAATATAGGGAGTTTATTGTATATAAAATTTTTTGCATTATCTCAGTGTTGAAACTGAGACATTTATGAATTGTGTCTCCAGGCATACTCTGCCATTACCATCATCATGTAAGGGAGATGAATCATCATTAATGTAACTAAGGGTGGCAGAAACAAGCTTCAGAGAAAAGGACAAAACTGTTAGAGTCTTCAAATTCCAAGATTCAATTAATACAAATAGGTTACTGGCAGAGCAGTAG
The DNA here is from genome assembly GCF_016772045.2 of Ovis aries. Classification (NCBI taxonomy): domain Eukaryota; kingdom Metazoa; phylum Chordata; class Mammalia; order Artiodactyla; family Bovidae; genus Ovis; species Ovis aries. The sequence goes on along the minus strand of NC_056054.1, from coordinate 167,892,461 downwards.
ATATATCACACACTAGATCTGACCTCTCTACAACTGAATTATACCAGCCATTACTTCATACGTATCTCCTAACTAGAGGGAGAAGCTGAAGAAGTTGAAGTTGAATGGTTTCATAAAGATCTACAAGACCTTTTAGAATTAACACACAAAAAATGTCTCCTTTTCATTATAGGGGACTTGAATGCAAAAGTAGGAAGTCAAGAAACACCTGGAGTAACTGGCAAATTTGGCCTTGGAGTACACAATGAAGCAGAGCAAAGGCTAATAGAGTTTTGCCAAGAGAATGCACTGGTCATAGCAAACACCCTCTTCCAAAAAACACAATAGAAGACTCCACGCATGGACATCATCAGATGATCAACACCGAAATCAGATTGATTATATTCTTTGCAGCCAAAGATGGAGAAGCTCTATACAGTCAGCAGAAACGAGACCAGGAACTGACTGTGGCTCAGATCATGAACTCCTTATTGCCAAATTCAGACTTAAATTGAAGAAACCAGGGAAAACCACTAGACATTCAGGTATGACCTAAATCAAATCCTTTATGATTATACACCGGAAGTGAGAAATAGATTTAAGGGTATAGAACTGATAGACAGAGTGCCTGATGAACAATGGATGAAGGTTTGTGACATTATGTATAGGAGACAGGGAGCAAGACCATCCCCAAGAAAAGAAATGCAAAAAGCAAAGTGGCTGCCTGAAGAGGCCTTACAAACAGCTGTGAAAAGAAGAGAAGCAAAAAGCTAAGGAGTAAAAGAAAGATATACCCATTTGAATGCAGAGTTCCAAAGAATAGCAAGGAGAGATAAGAAAGCCTCTCTCAGTGAACAGTGCAAAGAAATAGAGGAAAACAATAGAATGTGAAAGACTAGAGATCTCTTCAAGAAAATTAGAGATACCAAGGGAACATTTCATACAAAGATGGGCTCAATAAAGGACAGAAACAGTAAGGACCTAACAGAAGCAGAAGATATTAAGAAGAGGTGACAAGTATACAGAGAAGACCTGTACAAAAAAGATCTTCACGACCCAGATAATCATGACAGTGTGATCACTCACCTAGAGCCAGACATCCTGGAATGTGAAGTCAAGTGGGCCTTAGAAAGCATCACTATCAACAAAGCTAGTGGAGGTGATGGAATTCCAGTGGAGCTATTTCAAATCCTGAAAGATGATGCTGTGAAAGTGCTGCACTCAATATGCCAGCAAATTTGGGAAACTCAGTAGTGGCCATGAGACTGGAAAAGCTCAATTTTCATTCCAATCCCAAAGAAAGGCAGTGCCAAAGAAAGCTCACACTATTGCACAATTGCACTCATCCCACACCCTAGTAAAGTAATGCTCAAAATTCTCCAAGCCAGGCTGCAGATGTTCAAGCTGCTTTTAGAAAAAGGAAGAGGAACCAGAGATCAAATTGCCAGCATCTGCTTGATCATTGAAAAAGCAAGAGAGTTCCAGAAAACATCTATTTCTGCTTTATTGACTATGTCAAAGCCTTTGACTGTGTGGATCACAATAAACTGTGGAAAGTTCTGAAAGAGATGGGAATACGAGACCACCTGACCTGCCTCTTAAGAAATCTGTATGCAGGTCAGGAAGCAACAGTTAGAATTGGACATGGAACAATAGATTGGCTCCAAATTGGGAAAGGAGTACGTCAAGGCTGTATATTGCCACCGTGCTTACTTAACTTATATGCAGAGTACATCATGAGAACCTCTGGGCTGGATGAAGCTCAAGCTGGAATCAAGATTGCCAGGAGAAATATCCATAACTTCAGATATGCAGATGATACCACCCTTATGGCAGAAAGTGAAGAAGTACTAAAAAGCCTCTTGATGAAAGTGAAAGAGGAGAGTGAAAAAATTGGCTTAAAGCTCAACATTTAGAAAACTCAGTTCATGGCATCTGGTCTCATCACTTCATGGCAAACAGATGGGGAAACAGTGGGAAGAGTGGCAGACTTTTTTGAGGGGTGGGGGACTCCAAAATCACTGCAGATGGTGACTGCAGCCATGAAATTAAAAGACACTTCCTCCTTGGAAGGAAAGTTATGACCAATCTAGACAGCATATTAAAAAGCAGAGACATTACTTTGCCAACAACGGTCCGTCTAGTCAAAGATATGTTTTTTCCAGTGGTCATATATGGCTGTGAGAGTTGGACTATAAAGAAAGCTGAGCACTGAAGAATTGATGCTTTTGAACTGCGGTGTTGGAGAAGACTGTTGAAAGTCCCTTGGACTGCAGGGAGATCCAACCAGTCCATCCTAAAAGAGATCAGTCCTGGATGTTCATTGGAGGGACTGATGTTGAAGCTGAAACTCCAATACTTTGGCCACCTGATGTGGAGAGCTGACTCATTTGAAAAGACTCGGATGCTGGGAAAGATTGAGGGGAGGAGGAGAAGGGGACGACAGAGGATGTGATCTTTGGATGGCATCACCTATGCGATAGACATTAGGTTGGGTGGACTCTGGGAGTTGGTGATGGACAAGGAGGCCTGGCGCGCTGCAATCCATTGGGTCACAAAGAGTCAGACACAACTGAGCAACTGAACTAAACTGAACTGAACTAGAGGGAATACCTTTTAAGAGAATATTAGTAGAAATCATGTATGTATTTCAGAGGAAAAAAAAATCCTGTCCCAGTGCTTGGTTTTTAAAATTACACACTAACAGAACCTGAAATCCATCCTTTGCCCTGATGATAGAATCCACCATGCTGAGATGCTAAAGTATTCTTCTGTACTGTTGAACCAGTCCCCTCAGTTTCCAGTCTTTATAAATGTCTTCTTCTGTCCTCTAATCTGTCTCTGAGTTTGTCATCTAGTAAGACTGGAATTGTGCATGGTTGTTACTGCAGTGAATGGGCTTGCTGAGCATTTGAGAAAGCGCTCCCAATTTGAGGGTTCCTTACTACCAGCTGGAATAGAACTGTACTAAGTATGGGTTGCTTATTATGAAGCGTACTTTTTTCCTCTCAGAATTTAACGATCAAGATTGTTTAATGAGAAACCAATATATGATGGTAGTTTTCTCTTTTATAGCACAATTGAGAACTCTGTGAATCCATGGATCATGATACTTCAATGGTTTTGTAAATAGCACCACCTAGGGACAAGGGAGAATTTCTTCAGGGCTCCTGCACAACTAGGGTACATTTCTTAATCAATTCTGTGCTATAATATGGAATTGCTGCTTTTGGTGGTAAGCAGGTGGGCAATGAGGCTCACCTCCCTTCTTCTAGGTTAAAAACAAGAAAGCCACCTTGTCAGTGCAAAAATATAGAGATATGTGGTACCAGGAGTTAGAATTTGGATGTCAAGTGTTTACAGGAACTGTCTGAGCAAGCAGCTGCTCAGCTCCTGTCAGAACCCACGGGAAGCTGAATTTAGATGCAGCCCCTTCCACCAGGAGAAGGGAAATAGGCTCAGCTGCCTCATTGTCCTGGTAACTTACACTGAGCCCATGGGGACCCCTTTCAGAAAGCTCTGCTCACTGTACCACACATTCTGCTCAGAAGAACAGTCCTACACAAAGCATTTTATTATGTGGCTTGGGGAATAAGGCAACAAAACTCAAGTTATTTCATTTCAAGAGTTGGTTCTAAGACTTTCTCATGGCTAAACCTTCAAAGATAAAAGCAACACTCTGGTAATCCCCAAAACAGACAGCAACGTCCTCAACTACCAATGTTTTAACATCAAAATAATATTCACTTACTACTATCTGCAATAATTATAAAACACACAGAAAAATCGATTAAAAGATAACTTTCCCTCAAAATTACAACCCATTATATTCTTTAAGAAATGCTGACTAGAGTAACATGTACTCATTTGAGTTGCCCTTTTGATTCAAGGACAAGAATACTAAAATACAGTTTGCAAGCACCACAGTTGTGACTTAGTCATTTTTTATTTTATTTCTATTTCTGTATTAGTACATGTGTGTCTTTCACCACTGACAGCTTGAGCAAAGCAAGATGAATTATTTTGATATACAGGAATTCTATGTGGTCATATTGTATGCAATTTACTGACACCAGGCAGGTTGGAAGATTACCAGTAGAAAGAACTATGTTTCTGAACACTCATGTATAAATTGTTTTTATGCATGTCCCTAAAGGAAATTTTGAGTCCTACAGGTGTTTCCTCCTTCATGAAAATAATCAACCTAGAAACAATCACTATCTAGTTAATTTCTATTATAAATTTGAAACTGAATTGAGAATGTTTTCCAAAGTAAGCACATATGTCTCATGTCACAAAAAAAGGCCAATTATATCTTTCAAAATGGACATATTTTGAATATTTGAAATAGTATGTACAAAATCTTTGGGACAGGCAAGACAGAAAAAGAGTGTCATTGTACTAGCAGAGTGGATGATGGACAGACAGACACATCACCAACTGTGGCGCATGAGTGTTCAGTCATGTCCAACTTTGGAACCCTACGAACTGTAGCCTACCAGGCTATAAATACATTATAAATGCATTCTTTGTAAGTATTTATATTGAATCATACATTTTGCTCTTAAACCAGCATGTTTTTGGGTCAATACACTGCAGCAACCTAGACAGCATATTGAAAAGCAGAGACATTATTTTGCCAACAAAGGTCCATCTAGCCAAAGCTATGGTTTTTCCAGTAGTCATGTATGGATGTGAGAGTTGGACTATAAAGAAAGCTAAGCACTGAAGAATTGATGCTTTTGAACTGTGGTGTTGGAGAAGACTGTTGAGAGTCCCTTGGACTGCAAGGAAATCCAACCCGTCCATCGTAAAGGATATCGGTCCTGAATATTCATTGAAAGGACTGATGTTGAAGCTGAAACTCCAATACTTTGGCCACCTGATACAAAGAGCTGATTCATTTGAAAAGACCCTGATGCTGGGAAAGATTGAAGGCAGGAGGAGAAGGGGACAACAGAGGATGAGATGGTTGGATGGCATCACCAACTCAATGCACATGTGCTTAAGTAAACTCTGGGAGTTGGTGATAGACAGGGAGGCCTGGCATGCTGCAGTCCATGGGTCGCAAAGAGTTGGACATGACAGAGAGACTAAACTGAACTGAACTGAACACTGTAGCGAGAGACAGTGCTACACTGATGCATCTTTGTGTTAATGTTCACAGATTTACTGAGGCGTTGTATTACTGGAGTGATTAGAGTTGTTGTACATGACGCCTTGATATCAGCAATGTTGATGTTGTCTTAGAAGCCATTCAAATTAGCATTGCCCATAGCATTTTTTTTTATATAGCAACATGTTGCTCATAATGGCAATATTGAAAAAAATACTTCTTCAGTATATGTCATACAACACCCCAGACTGTCAGAGAAACAGATTAAGCAGAGTTTAAAGGCAGCATTTGGAAAACAAAGGGACAAAGCATTAGGAATTATGCAATCATTTACACATGACTGTTGCAAAAGTCTTATGTTTATATGTTTACTGCAATTTTAGACTATGTTTACACTGTGAAGAGGACATAACTCCTCTGCGTTGGGTTTTATAGAGGGTTTTTTCAGACATTTACATTAGGAATTTAGTTTTCAAATAAGCATTATTCCCAAATTATGCCAATGTTGTCTATTAAAATGAAATTTGTGTTCAAACCCCCAAATGACTCTGATGGTTATTAACCAAAATCAAGCACTGGAATACTGCAATTTTTAAAAACCAAGCTGACAGTTTTTAAAAAGAGATAGTCACCTACTGTAGATCAAATTTTAATGCATTTACTTAATCTGCCATCATTTCAAGAGCTTTGTCAAATATTTCCTACTATCCTATTAAAAAGAAAACAGTATCACATTAAAAGAAATCTCTGTAGAGTGATATTTGCAGAAATGTACTGAGTTGAGCTTATTTATATTAACTCTTCACTTCCAAACACTTAGTGCATTTTATAATATAATCTAATTTTAGTCATCACAGCGTCTCCATAACATACTCCATGGTGTGTAGAAATTAGCATTTCCATTTTCCAGCTGAGTAATTGAGAAAAAAAAGGTAACTCTTTTCTGGGGTCACTCAGATGAAAACTAGCCTAAATACCTAAGTAGAATTTATGGCCAAGACACCTAGAATTCCTAAAACACATTATGCAACTCCTTTGAGTTTTTCTTTCATGAATTGTGTGTGAACAAAATCCTACTATTATAGAGCACTTAAAGTTTACAGAAAACTTTAGCATTCATCATTACATATAATCCTTACAACTGTGTAAAAGTATACATTTTTATCCCATTTTGCTCATTAGAAAAAAATGGAAGCTTGAAAGAGATAAACTGACTTTCCTAAGGTCACAGACATGATAATTGGCAGAGCTAGTCTAGAAGGCCAGGTGGATTTCGAAACAAGCATTCTTTCTTATTCCCTATGACTATAGTTGCCTTGTCTTGAGTCCTTGCTGTCTATGCCTATAAAAGCATATTTTATACTTCAAGATATATCTCAATATCACCTACCACTCAAAGCTCCTAATGCCACAACATTCCCACAAGCAATCGATATAAATGTCTTAAATAGAATAATAAGATGTGGCTTATCTCTTTTTCTAGAATAAAGCAGTAAAAGGAAAGAACTGGTGAGTCTTGCACACAGTACTTGTTCCAAAGACATATTAGATTTAATAAATGGATACAATATTTGTTCCAAAGACATATTAGATTTAATAAAGGGATGAATTAATGGAATCGTTAACCAGGGGAAATAATTGTTTCTTAATGTTTACATATCAACACTCATAATAGTTAACAGGATGTTTCCTAGAGGCCTCTCTTCCAGGAAAAAAAAAAATCTGCTTCTACTCTGGCCTTGGGATAAGAGAAGGTAGGGGTGCATGTCTATGGTAAGGAGCAAGGTGGGAACCGAGTCCCAGTCCAGGTGAGGGTGGTTCAGGACCCTGAAGTTCTGAACATTCAAATCATCCAGATAAATCCCAGATGCTACAGAGCTGTATATACTCCTGCCATAACAGAAGCTTGGTAGCCAAGTATTTTTATGAACCAAGAGATATCCCTCCTGTCTTAGCAACTTATCTACACAGGGTCCCAAAGCATCTTACATATTTAAATCGTCCTTAGTGTTTGTAGTCTCTGTCAGGCAGAAGTTAAGACAGAAGAGGACTTGCACGCTTGTGATCTCTCTTGACTCTAAGGTCACTGACAGCCAGGGCTGTGTCTTGGATCACCACTGTGTTGCTGGTACAAAGTAAAGTGCCTGATGCTTTAGGGATACTCGACACCTTTAAGAATAAATAAATAACCAAAACCCCAGATTACCATAGAGGAGTAGGGGTTCTCTGTGGCAAATCAACTTGGGCCTCTTCCCAAAATGCTTTGTGGGATGAAATTAGCTTGATAATTTCCCCATGGCAGCTTCTGGCCCTTCATCTTGAAGACACTGAAGCCTCCTCTGTCAGCACACATACAATGATCTGTCTCTCAGCGGCAGACTTGTATTAACTGAACTCACAGAACTGATTAAATAAAACCAGAATGACAAGTGACTTATTTTAGTATAAAAGCTACTTAATTCAGTTACTCAATTCTAGCTGACACATTATTTCCCTAAAGACAAAATGTATAAGAAGTCCAAACATTTCCTTAATGAGAATACAATTGAAAACTTGGACATACATATAAAGCCACCATCTCCTAAAGGGACAAAAGAGCCAGGAATAATCAAAATCATTAACCAAAGATCTTTTCCACTTACCAGACTGTGCCAACATGGATCTAGTCCCCTTTTACCTTTCTCTTTTTCTTTGTCCTGTTCTTTGTTTTTAACTGATATTAACATACTAAATTGAAAGTGAAGTGAAGTTTCTCAGTCTTGTCTGACTCTTTGTGACCCCATGGACTGTACCTGCCAGGCTCCTTCGTCCATGGGATTTTCCAGGCAAGATTACTGGAGTGGGTTGCCATTTCCTTCTCCAGGGGATCTTCCCAATCCAGGAATCGAACCCAGGTCTCCTGCATTGCAGGCAGACTCTTTACTGTCTGAGCCACAAGGGAAGCATACTAAATTGAGTTACTATCAAATCTTACAGACCTAGGAGAGTTACTATCAAATCTTACAGACCTAGGAGCTAGTCTGCCTCTTTGGCAGTTTTGTGGGTTTCTCAGTTCAACTGACATTAAATTTTACTTAGAGCAATTAGATTTTCCTCATTTCAAATTTCCTAGGGAAAGGCCCACTATATCATGATGTCATAACAATTAGATAAAAGAACAACTAATAAGAGGAAAAAATGTTTCCCAATAGGTAGAGAGTCAAACTTGTATAATCTTCAGAGGAGTCTAATTTCAGCTGTGCCTTGCCTGAGTCTGTGGTGCCCTCCTGACATCACAGATAAAGCTAGTTAGTTCCCTAGTTCATCCAGCCCACCCAGGTCTGTGATCACAGCCAAAGGAGATCTAAGTTCCTGCCCCACAAGGTGGACTTCTGCACCACTTGGTGTTCAGTTTTCTCTGAACCCCTACTAGAGTATGACAAGTGGCATGTCACATTGCTAGTGACTGTGTCCCCATTCGCTTCAGTAGCAGATGTTCTGTGAAATGAGGGACAGAGGCAGCCTGACATGACCCGGTAGAGAGGGACCTGGAGGAAAAAGTAATTTGACCTCATTTTTCTCCCTACCTCTCTCTAACTTCCTTCTAACACTCTCTTGTCTGTCTCTTAGGGTAAAGATCAAGGTAAAGATCCAAGGGGCAAAGATTCAAGATGCTATCTGAAATAGTAGAAAAAATGCAAATAAGACATCAGTTTCCTTTCTTTTAGAATGAAAATAACAGTATCTACAAAATTATTGTAATAAGTAAATAAGCTAGTTCATGGAATAATACTTCACAAAACACCGGGTACATAGTAAGAGCTTTAGCTATGACCGCTACCACTCTTGCCGGTGTTATTAACACAACCACTACCCCCAATCCACCCCTCTGCCCCTTTCACTTTGAACAATTCTGTCAGTTAAACTCCATCTTCCTGAGGTTGGATTCTTGTTTATAAACCCTGGTTTGTAAGTTTGCCTTCATACATGGTGATCCAAATGATGGATGGTGAGCCCTTGCCTTCCAGATTCCCCAGAGCTGGGTTCCGCTAACAATGATCACATCCTAACTTCACTGAAGAGAACAGCTTTACTGAATTACCCACGGATGAACTATGCTACCCAAGTAAGATGGTAGGTGTTGCGAGAGGCATCAGAGGGCAGACACACAAACCATAAACACAGAAAATTAGTCAATCTAATCATACAGAACATAGCCTTGTCTAACTCAATGAAACTAAGCCATGCCGTGTGGGGCCACCCAAGATGGGCAGGTCATGGCGCAGAGGTCTGACAGAATGTGGTCCACTGGAGAAGGAAATGGCAAACCACTTCAGTATTCTGGCCTCGAGAACCCCATGAACAGTATGAAAAGGCAAAATGATAGGATACTGAAAGAGGAACTCCCCAGGTCGGTAGGTGCCCAATATGCTACTGGAGATCAGTGGAGAAATAACTCCAGAAAGAATGAAGGGATGGAGCCAAAGCAAAACCAATACCCAGTTGTGGATGTGACTGGTGATAGAAGCAAGGTCTGATGCTGTAAAGAGCAATATTGCATAGGAACCTGGAATGTCAGGTCTGTGAATCAAGGCAAATTGGAGGTGGTCAAAGAGGAGATGGCAAGAGTGAACATAAACATTCTAGGAATCAGGGAACTCAAATGGACTAGAATGGGTAAATTTAACTCAGATGACCATTATATTTACTACTGTGGGTAGGAATCCTTTAGAAGAAATGGAGTAGCCATCATGGTCAAGAAAAGAGTCCAAAATGCAGTACTTGGATGCAATCTCACAAATGACAGAATGATCTCTGTTCGTTTCCAAGGCAAACCATTCAATATCACTGTAATCCAAGTCTATGCCCCAATCAGTAATGCTGAAGAAGCTGAATTTGAACGGTTCTATGAAGACCTATAAGACCTTTTAGAACTAACACCTGAAAAAGATGTCCTTTTCATTATAGGGACTTGAATGCAAAAGTAGGAAGTCAAGAAACATCTGGAGTAACAGGCAAATTTGGCCTTGGAATGCAGAATGAAGCAGGGCAAAGACTAATAGAGTTCTGCCAAGAAATGCACTGGTCATAGCTAACACCCTCTTCCAACAACACAAGAGAAGACTCTACATGTGGACATCACCATATGGTCAACACCAAAATCAGATTGATTATATTCTTTGCAGCCAAAGATGGAGAAGCTCTATACAGTCAGCAGAAACAAGGCTGGGAGCTAACTGTGGCTCAGATCATGAACTCCTTATTGCCAAATTCAGACTTAAATTGAAGAAAGTAGGGAAAACCACTAGACCATTCAGGTATGACCTAAATCAAATTCCTTATGATTATACAGTGGAAGTGAGAAATAGATTTAGATCTGATAGACAGCCTGATGAACTATGGAATGAGATTTGTGACGTTGTACAGGAGAGAGGGATCAAGACCATCCCCATGGAAAACAAATGCAAAAAAGCAAAATGGCTCTCTGGGGAGGCCTTACAAATAGCTGTGAAAAGAAGAGAAGCAAAAAGAAAAAGAGAAAAGGAAATATATAAGCATCTGAATGCAGCGTTCCAATGAATAACAAGGAGAGATAAGAAAGCCTTCTTCAGCAATCAGTGCAAAGAAGTAGATGAAGACAACAGAATGGGAAAGACTAGAGATCTCTTCAAGAAAATTAGAGATACCAAAGGAATATTTCATGCAAAGATGGGCTCGATAAAGGATAGAAATGGTCTGGACCTAACAGAAGCAGAATATATTAAGAAGAGGAGGCAGGAATACACAGAAGAACTGTACAAAAAAAACCTTCACAACCAAGATAATCATGATGGTGTGATCACTTACCTAGAGTCAGACATCCTGGAATATGAAGTCAAGTGGGCCTTAGAAAGCATCACTATGAACAAAGCTAGTGGAGGTGATGGAATTCCAGTGGAGCTATTTCAAATCCTGAAAGATGATGCTGTGAAAGTGCTGCACTCAATATGCCAGCAAATTTGGAAAACTCAGCAGTTTCCATGGGACCGGAAAAGGTCAGTTTTCATTCCAATCCCAAAGAAAGGCAATGCGAAAGAATGCTCAAACTACTGCACAATTGCACTCATCTCACATGCTAGTAAAGTAATGCTCAAAATTCTCCAAGCCAGGCTTCAGCAATACGTGAACCGTGAAATTTCAGATGTTCAAGCTGGTTTTAGAAAAGGCAGAGGGACCAGAGATCAAATTGCCAACATCCAGTGGATCATGGAAAAAGCAAGAGAGTTCCAGAAAAACATCTGCTTCTGCTTTCTTGACTATGCCAAAGCCTTTGACTGTGGGGATCACAATAAACTGTGGAAAATTCTGAGAGAGATGGGAATACCAGACCACCTGACTTGCCTCTTGAGAAATCTATTTGCAGATCAGGAAGCAACAGTGAGAAATGGACATGGAACAAGAGACTTGTTCCAAATAGGAAAAGGAGTACGTCAAGGCTGTATATTGTCATCCTGCTTATTTAACTTCTATGCAGAGTACATCATGAGAAACGCTGGGCTGGATGAAGCACAAGCTGGAATCAAGATTGCCGGGAGAAATATCAATAACTTTAGATATGCAAATGACACCACCCTTATGGCAGAAAGTGAAGAGGAACTAAAAAGCCTCTTGATGAAAGTGAAGGAGGAGAGTGAAAAGTTGACTTAAAGCTCAATATACAGAAAACTCAGATCATGGCATCTGGTCCCATCACTTCATGGGAAATAGATGGGGAAACAGTGGAAACAGTGTCAGACTTTATTTTTGGGGGCTCCAAAATCACTGCAGATGGTGGCTGCAGCCATGAAATTAAAAGATGCTTACTCCTTGGAAGAAAAGTTATGACCAACCTAGATAGCATATTCAAAAGCAGAGACATTACTTTGCCATAAAGGTCTGTCTAGTCAAGGCTATGGTTTTTCCAGTGGTCATGTATGGATGCGAGAGTTGGACTGCGAAGAAAGCTGAGTGCTGAAGAATTGATGCTTCTGAACTGTGGTGTTGGAGAGGACTCTTGAGAGTCCCTTGGACTGCAAGGAGATCCAACTAGTCTATTCTAAGGGAGATCAGTCCTGGGTGTTCTTTGGAAGGACTGATGCTGAAGCTGAAACTCCAGTACTTTGGCCACCTCATGAAAAGAGTTGACTCATTGGAAAAGACTCTGATGCTAAGAGGGATTGAGGGCAGGAGAAGGGAACAACAGAGGGTGAAATGGCTGGATGGCATCATCGACTCGATGGACATGAGTTTGGGTGAACTCCAGAAGTTGGTTAAGGACAGGGAGGCCTGGCATGCTGCAATTCATTGGGTCACAAAGAGTCGGACACGACTAAGTGACTGAACTGAACTGAACTGAACTGTGTTACACTTGCTGAATATTATAATTTTATACTATAAGGTTAGGTAGGAGGACTCGATTTAAGACTTACCCCCTCATGCCTTTGTCCTTTGTCCTAACTAGCTATAGTTGATATAATCATAGTCCAAGATATAAAAAGGACAAAAGTTGTTTTTTTTTTTAATTTCTTAGTGCTATTCAGAACACTATGTACTACCTTAGCATTTAAGAGTGACATTTAGAGAATGAAAGGATGCACCATTAGGAATTATGGGTCTGTATCCAAATGAATACAAATACAAACACAAAATGCCTTGGCTATTCCCTGTTTCCTTCCTGAGTCTATGGTTTATGGGTGAAAGCTTCATTGGCCACAGAAACCATTCTGGAAGAATCATTACCAACTGCATAAAGTTTGACAGTTAAAACATATTAGGTGATTGTTGGCCATAACTTACTGAAAATATGGCCATAAATGGAGCAAAGCTGAGACTTGAGGACTGTTCTGAGACTCTGAATGCCAACAACATATTTGAATCCAGTAATTTAGTGTTGCCAGCTTAGGATGGCTCTATAAAGTGCTTTAAATTCTATTACTGGCTGGAGTGGTCATTTAATGGGTGAGAGGTTTTTGTATTATTTCCAACAGGTGTATTTGTATGTATTTGTTTTCTTTCCTTCATAATAAGATTCCACTATTGCTCTTCTACCCGCAAAGCCCTTTTCTCCTCTCTCTGGCTTGTAGTGTTAGTAAGTGGCATGCAAAATGATTATATCTTTACTCTAGGAGTGTGCTGTCCAAGTGAAGCTCAAAGGCTAGCTTTGTTTTCTCAAGAACTGTTAATCTAATAGGAATCTAACAGGCTGAGCTTCACAGGGATGAGAAAAGGGTGAACCTGAGAGAGGAAGACATCTATCACTTAACCTGGGCACTTGAAAGTACCTAAGTGGACATAATTTATACCCCAGGATTTCTCAGTTTGATTTAATTTCTTATGCTTTAAAAGGCTGGCTTAATCTGATATAATTTCCATGGAAAGTTACATTACAAAATTATAATTGGGAGTATATAAATAACAATGTCTGTAATAAAAGGTAATCAGAATATGTGAAATCTTCCAGTGCTACAGATTCCTGGCTTAAGGTCTTGCATGTATGTTTGCAAAGCTTCAATGTGGCCGTGAAATAAACCAAAAAGAAAGCATAATTATGAATTGTATTGATGCTGTGATTCACAGTAAGATCACATCCTATGAAAAATGTAAAATGGTATTACAACTTAGTGTATATAAACATGGAGGAATAAATGAATTTAAGTATTTTAATCTGGAGAAAAATAGCTATTTCAGCCATTTGTCAATAACTCAAATGAATTCTGTGGCCTTTCTTTGATCTGTTGATTAAGGATTTTAAGTGGTGAAGAAATCACTCGAAACTAATAGGATTTCCCTGTCAGTATGCAGAAGCACTGCTCTCAGTGTTATAGCTAAAGCACAAAATCTAGAGGAAAAATGTTCTTTGCACCCATTTAACTTGTCATTCATAATGTAGCAGATAGACACTAATCAGCTGTGTGATCTCAGACCATTCACTTAGTCTAATCTTCAGCTGCGAAATAAAAGCTTTGGGTAAGACTATCTTATAGCCCCTCATAACTATTAAGTTAAAAATTCTAGAGTACTTATACTTGACTTCCTGTAGAGTGACAGGACAGTTTCAATCTCTTGCAAACCAAGTTCAAATTAACCATTATATGCTATATTTTTGGTGGATGATTTGGTTGAAAATTTCATTACCTAAGTGTTTTCAAGGGCTAAAAAAAGAGTTCAAAGGTCTTCTCCATAACCGAAGATATTTAGTTCTAATACACATGTGAATGTTCTTTGGAACATATCACCCCAACATCTTTGTTATAGTTGAAGAACCCATAAACCAAAGGCACTCAACCCTACAGTGACTTAGTCTGTGATGTGCGTCTTATAGTTAAACATCTACTTATTGTAGGTATTCCTTGCTGGACCATAATTATCTGCCCTGATTAGATCCCTTCTCCTGAGAAATTTGAATAAAAAATAATAAACATAGAATGTATAGTAGCACAGATGGAAAGACGTGTGGAGAATCTGCAATGAACTGGAGCCATGAGACAGTAGGAACCATGTGTAAATGAAAGCAGAAGGTAGCCTGATCTCACTCAATAGCAGTAACAGTAGAGAAATAATTACAGAGAATGTGAAATTGACATGGAGATAATACAATACTAAAATTATTGTTGGACCACTGCGTTAGGCACTTAGTCATGTCCGACTCTTGGTGACCCCATGGACTGTAGCCCAACAGGCTCCTCTGTCCACAGATATCTCCAGGCAAGAATATTGGAGTGGGTTGCCATTTCCTTCTCCAGTGTTGGATCACTAGAGCAGCTTTCATTCTTACCGAGTTCTAGTTCTCTGTGAGGCCTGATTATGTATCTGTTGAACAAAGTTCAACACATTGTTCAACACTACCATGACTCCTCCATGTGAATCCAGACCAAAAACTCATATCATGAAAAGAAGCTTTCATATATTTCTATACTTTGCAACCTGAAAGAGTACAACACAAGTAAGGTTCAAAAAGTGAAATAAGTCAGAGAAAGACAAATATGATATGAAGTACATATGAAGTACAAATATGATATGAAGTATATATGAAGTACATGTGGAATCTAAAAAAATACAACAAACTAGTGAATATAACAAAAAAGAAGCAGACTCACAGATATAGAGAACAATCTAGTGGTTACCAAGGGGAGAAGGAAGGGGGGAGGGGCAGTAAGAGGGGGTAGGCAATTAAGAGGTACAAACTATTAGGTATAATATAAGCTAAAAGCATAGGCTGTACCACACAGGGGATTTGGCCAATATTCCATTTATAATAACTATAAATGGAATGAAAATCACTCAGTCGTGTCCAACTCTTTGTGACCCCATGGACTGTAGCCTGCCAGGCTCCTCTGTCCATGGGAATTCTCCAGGCCAGAATACTGAAATGGGCAGCCCTTCCCTTCTCTAGGGTATCTTCCCAAACCACGGATCAAACCCAGATCTCCCGCACTGCAGGCAGATTTATTACCATCTGAGCCACCAGGGAAGCCTGCCTCTAAACGGAGTATAACCTTTAAAGACTGTGACTCACTATATTGTGCACCTGTAGCATATAGTATTGTACATCAGCTATACCTCAAATGTGTGTGCACTAAGTCGCCTCAGTCATGTCCAACTCTTTGCGACACTATAGACTGTGGCCTGCCAGGCTCCTCTGCCCATGGGATTCTCAAGACAAGAATACTGGAGTACATTGCCATTTTCTCCTCCAGGGGATATTCTCAACCCAGGGATGGAACCCTCATTTTGTGTGTCTCCAAATTGGCAGGCAGGATCTTTATCACTAGCTCCACTTACGTCAGCTATACTTCAAATATATACACATATATTTCATATATATATATATATATATATATAATCCAAATAAATAACTACATAATAAAATCAATGGTTGCATCTGGTCCACTTCAGTTCAGTTGCTCAGTGGTGTCCAATTCTTTGTGACCCCATGGACTGCAGAATGCCAGGCCTACTTGTCCATCACCAACTCTGGGAGTTTACTCAAATTCATACTCATTGAGTTGGTGATGCCATCCAACCATCTCATCCTCTGTTGTCCCCTTCTCCTTCCGCCTTCAATCTTTCCCAGCATCAGGGTCTTTTCAAATGAGTCAGCTCTTCGCATCAGGTGGCCAAAGTATCAGAGTTTCAGCTTCAGCATCAGTCTTTCCACTGAATATTCAGGACTGATTTCCTTTAGGAATGGACTGGTTGGATCTCCTTGCAGTCCAAGGGACGCTCAAGAGTCTTCTCCAACACCACAGTTCAAAAGCATCAATCTTTTGGCACTCAGCTTTCTTTATAGTCCAACTCTCACATCCATAGATGACTACTGAAAAACCATAGCTTTGACCAGAGGGACCATTGTTGGCAAAGTAATGTCTCTGCTTTTGAATATGCTAAGTTGATCATAACTTCTCTTCCAAGGAGCAAGCATCTTTTAATTTCATGGCTGCAGTCACCATCTGCAGTGATTTTGGAGCCCCCAAAAATAAAGTCTGCTACTGTTGCCACTGTTTCTCCATCTATTTGACATAAAGTGATGGGACTGGATGCCATGATCTTAGTTTTCTGAATTCTGCGCTTTAAGCCAACTTTTTCACTCTCCTCTTTCACTTTGATCAAGAGGCTCTTTAGTTCTTCTTCACTTTCTGCCATAAAGGTGGTGTCATCTGCATATCTGAAGTGACTGATATTTCTCCCATCAATCTTGATATCAGCTTGCACTTCATCCAACCCAGCATTTTTCATGATGTACTCTGCATATAAGTTAAATAAGCACAGTGACAATATACATACTTGACGTACTCCTTTCCCAATTTGGAACCAGTCTGTTGTTCCATGCCAGATTCTAACGGTTGCTTCTTGAGCTGCATACAGATTTCTCAGGAGGCAGGTCCAGTGGTCTGGTATTCCCATCTCTTTCAGAATTTTCCAGTTTGTTGTGATCCACAGAGTCAAAGGCTTTGACATAGTCAATAAAGCAGAAGCAGATGTTTTTCTGGAACTCTTTTGTTTTTTCGATGATTCAGCAGATGTTGGCAATTTGATCTCTGGTTCCTCTGCCCTTTCTAAACCGGCTTGAACATCTGGAAGTTCACGGTTCACGTATTGCTGAAGCCTGGCTTGGAGAATTTTGAACATTACTTTACTAGCATGTGAGATGAATGCAATTGTGTGGTAGTTCGAGCATTTTTTGGCATTGCCTTTCTTTGAGATTGGAATGAAAACTGACCTTTTCCAGTCCCATGGCAACTGCTGACTTTTCCAAATTTGCTGGCATATTGAGTGCAGCACTTTCATAGCATTACCTTTTAGCATTTGAAATAGCTTAAGTGGAATTGCATCACTTCGACTGGATTTGTTCATAGTGATGCTTCCTAAGGCCCACTTGACTTCACATTCCAGGATGTATGGCTCTAGGTGACTGATCATACCATTGTGATTAACTGGGTCGTAAAGCTCTTTTTTGTACAGTTCTGTGTATTCTTGCCACCTATTCTTAATCTATTCTGCTTCTGTTAGGTCCATACCATTTCTGTCCTTTATTGAGCCCATCTTTGCATGAAATGTTCCCTTGGTATCTCTAATTTTCTTGAAGAGGTCTCTAGTCTTTCCCATTCTGTTGTTTTCCTCTGTTTCTTTGCATTGATCCCTGAGGAAGGCTTTCTTATCTCTCCTTGCCAATCTTTGGAACTCTGTATTTAAATGGGCATAACTTTCCTTTTCTCCCCTGCTTTTCACTTCTCTTCTTTTCACAGCTATTTGTAAGGCCTCCTCAGACAGCCATTTTGCTCTTTGCAGTTCTTTTCTTGGGGATGGTCTTGCTCCCTATCTGCTGTACAATGTCACGAACCTCCATCTATAGTTCATCAGGTACTCTGTCTATCAGACCTAGTCCGTTAAATCTATTTTTCACTTACACTGTATAATCATAAGGAATTTTATTTATGTCATACCTGAATGGTCTAGTGGTTTTCCCTACTTTCTTCAATTTGTCTGAATTTGGCAATAAGGAGTTCATGATCTGAGCCACAGTCAGCTCCCAGTCTTGTTTTTGCTGACTGTATAAAGCTTCTCCATCTTTGGCTGCAAAGAATATAATCAATCTGATTTCACTGTTGACCAACTGGTGATGTCCATGTGTAGAGTCTTCTACTGTGTTGTTGGAAGAGGGTGTTTGCGACGGCCAGTGAGTTCTCTTGGCAAAACTCTATTAGCCTTTGCCCTGCTTCATTCTGTACTACAAGGCCAAATTTGTCTGTTATGCCAAGTGTTTTTTGACTTCCTACTTTTGCATTCCAGTTCCCTATAATGAAAAAGACATCATTTTGGGTGTTAGTTCTAAAAGGTCTTATAGGTCTTCATAGAACCTTTCAACTTCAGCTTCTTCAGCATTACTGGTCGGGGCATAGACTTTGATTATGTGATAAAAGGGCTTTTTCATATATGCAAAAGTCTGGTGTATCTCAACAAGAGTAGGCTAAAAAGACTGACTGTAAAGCCCACATCAGTCTATATTTCAGGTTATAGTAAAGCATTTTAGGAAAGGGATAAAAAGTCAAGGAATCTAAAACTAAAAACTAAAAGTTATATGAGATGAGTATGTATCAATTGCATTTACCCATGCTATTCTCATTGAGCATTTGCTGGGATCTTCATGACTGAGGTTTAATGCAATTATTTTGTAAATAGAGTTTGGCTAATGTTATTATTGCTTTCATGAAAGCCTGGTATCAGCAGTATGGTTTATCATTCCCTACCAGAGAATGTCAGAAGAATTGTGTAAATTAAACCACAGAATGTCGACTCTGTATACTAGTTGTTGAAGTATTTATCAGCAGTCTAATTAGAGTCCTGTTTATGAGACTGAAAGAGCTTGAGGCCAATTTCTCACATAGCTCCTGTTGGTGGGTATAGTTTCCAGAAAAGCTTGGTTACATCTGGTGTGTAACTTGTAGCACAGCATTGATATTTTATTCATTTTATAGCTAGAAGCAGTTTTGCAGGCAATATCTTTCTGAAACAGTGGATTCGGTACAATAGCAATGTATTCTGATATGGTTGTTCTGTTCTATCAAATGGAAAACTTTAAAAAGAAAACCTGTGTGATTTGAATATCCCTATAAACTGTGTTTAATGCATCTCTTAATGAAAGGAGAAGAGTTGGTCACAGAATAAAAGCACTCAATACATCTCTCTTTCTAATCTGATGCAAAGTAAAACTCATGTGATGTCAGGAGAATGAAAGTCATCATCACAGGGCCATTTCAGGAACCAAGGAACCCAGAACAACATTTTGACACATGGGGTGGGGGGTGGGGAGGTAATGCTTTCTCCACTCTGCTTATTAATAGTTTGTTAGTCAGGCGACCTGCCAACAACAAACCTATTGTTTTAACCAGTATAACTGTTAATTTGAGGATGAATGTATTTTCTTTATCTTTCAGTCCATCTATTCTTTTATTTAAGTGGAATTTAAAACAAGAGGACTAAGATATTACATTCCTCACAATAAAGATGACTAGTCTTTATTGTCCATAGGGTGAGATACAATTGTAGTTGATGACCAATTTCATTCATTTATTTAGAAAGACAAATGGCTCTCCCTAGATTTTCAAATTCTTAAAGGCACAATGCTTTTTATCCAGTTAATTACTGTATGAAAAGTACAACAAAAATTTATAACAGTATCTTACCCAGAACTATCAATATTGTGATTCCCAAATGACCCTTCCCATTACATCTTCTGCAGAGTTCACAGTAATTTACATGAAGGATGAAAGAAGATTTGAGAAGACTGAAGCAATCTTCTAAATGTTGCCTAATTGGTACTTGTGGTAAACACTGATAATCCTACACATTGGTGATGTGGAAGGCCAATAAAGTATTTTCTAGTTGAATCTTTCAATCTTTTACATCTCACACACACACACACACACACACACACACAAAGCAATTTGGAGCTAAAGAGAAACCACAAATACTGGGGTAGAGGTAGGAGCACAAAATAAGGACAATGGCCATTGAGAAAATGCTGTGTTGTTCTGTGAATTTTCACCTTACTCTGAATACCAAACTGCCCCCATCAGGCTAATAGAGGTCATCATCAAATGGGGGGAAAAAAAATAGAGTTATAGATGTTTTTGTTTTTGATGTATGACAGTGAGGATGTGTCATAAGTCTCAGTAAGACACTTTATTACAAAGATTCAGTCCACAGTGGAACTTGGGTTTGGGAAGAAACTTTGTTCTCCCTCCATCTTTCTTCTGTGACCTTCGCCTACCATTTTTAACCTGGTGAATTCTGGTTAAAACAAGTATCAAAATAATGTACAGACTAAGAGGAGTACATGAAAAAAGAGAAGGGAGCATCAAAGCCAATCTCTGTCTCCTCTGGGGGGATATTGGAGGATTTTTTCCTTCAGTTTGCCTGCTGCTCCATCTTCTGTTCCTCTATTCCTTTACTGCGGGTTACTATTAGCAAATACATCTATAGGGAAAAAGACAATGCCTTTTCTCTTAATTTAGCATCTTCCTTGTGAAAGATGTTACACAAGGCCTTGTGGAAGGTTGAGGGAGAATAACAACCCAGTCTTTGTCCTCCAGACTTCTCAGATTAAGTCTTAAATGTCAAACCAAGAGGAAAGGGTGAATATAAGTAGAGTCTAGAAAATGGAGACCAGGTAAAGAAGAGGTGGATTCCCACCTGAGAGATGCAAGAAAGTTAAATTTAAAAAAAAATTTCAGTAGAGCTTTGGAGGATAGGAATTTAAGTAGTCAGGAGAGTAATAAACCATTCAGTACAGAGAGAAAGCATATAAAGTTTTTTTCAATAAATATTTATCCAATTAAACAATCAATTACTATGTATATTCAATTCAGTTCAGTTCAGTCACTCAGTCATGTCCAACTCTTTGCGACCCCATGAATCGCAGCACGCCAGGCCTCCCTGTCCATCACCAACTCCCGGAATTCACTATGTATATAATGGAATGTAAATTTGTGCAGCCACTGTGGAAAACAGCAAGGGAGTTCCTTAAAAAATTTTAAATGTAATTACCGTATGATCCAGCGATTCCACTTCTGGGCATTTATCAAAATGAAAACAAAAACACTAACTCAAAAAGATATACATACCTCCATGTTCACTGAAACATTATTTACAATAGCCAAGATATGGAAATATCCTAAGTATTTATCAATGAATATAATGTTATATCTCAATTATACCTCAATAAATATAAATCTTTAAATATTAAAACTACTTAATCAGTTAACCATTCATATAAGGCAATGTTAGAACAAATTCAGAGGAAGACATCTTTTGAAGTGATGAAGAGAAGACTGTTAGTGGTATTTAAGGGGAAATGTTGGAAGACAAGGTTAAAAAGAGAGGCAATGACCCACTTTGGTAGATTGTTGTCCATCTCCCCTATCATGCCTAGGAGAGATATAAAGTATTTGAGGAAGGTAGTGATCTACAAAGAAATGCTTCAAAACATACCTATGGTAGCACTGCTAAGAATGGATTAGAATGTGAAGTGACTAGTGGCAGATATACCAGTTAATCAATTACTATAGTCCTGGGAAGTTGCAATAAAATAAAAATAACCAATAATTCTTTAGTGTGCTAGAATTTATAAAGTTCTCTTGCACATGCTGTCATTTGAATACAGGCCAATACAGAGCAGAAAGCTAGGACTAAATATAAAGCATAGATATAAGATATTGTGAGCTTCTTTGGCGAATCAGTAGTAAAAAAATTCACCTGCCAATGCAGGAGATGCAGGGGATGTGGGTTTGATCCCGAGGTCAAGATCTCCTGGAGGGGGAAACGGCAACCCACTCCAGTGTTCTTGCCTGGATAATCCCATGAACAGAGGAGCCTAGCAGCCTACAGTTCATGGGGTTACAAAAAGTCAGACATGACTGAGCGACTTAGCGTGTACTCATTCACGCATGAGTTATTGTAGAGGCTGAATTAAAGGGTCTGACTACTGCTTGAATATGGACAAAGGGAAAACTGTCAAAGAACTTCAGTTTAAGTTGAAAACTATTCACCATCATCACCAGGAACAAAAGATTTAGGACACACTAAGTCTTAGGTCCTATGTTCAATATTTGTATTAGACAATCTCATTTAATCCTCACAACTACATGTGGTCACTTCATTTCACAGATGAAGAAACTGAGGTTTAGGGAATATTAAGAAGTTTGTGTAAGATCACATAGCTGACAAGCGGCAGACCTAAGATTTGCCTGAATCCAAAGCTGTCAACCACTTTAGCTTGTAGTACCTTCCATAATACCAGTCAGTGACAGGCACAGAAGCAAACTCTTTGTTTATATATGAATTTCCTGTGTAAGATATGCAGATCTTATAAAAAATTTAATTTGGCTTTTTTTTAGGTTATTATTTGATTCAAGGATGAACAGTACATCCTTTTAAAAATGAGCCAGGAGCTTGTCGGAATTGATTATAATGGCAACAGATCCCGTTTAGAGAAACTGGCAATCTCTTGTCACACTAGATTTTGATTAAAAGGGTTTACAAATAATGGGACGCTTTTCTGCCAAGATGCTGTAGCATTATAATAGAGTCACCTTCACTTTTGGGCATTGGTTACATCAAAAATCCTCAAGCATCAAGGAAAGAAAACCATTTTCCTTTAATCACCTATTCACATATAATAACATTCATATCCTCAAAGTTATTATATGCAGTCACAAAATCATTTCCAGCATGCCTGCCTTTTCGCACTCCTGTATAAACTATCATCCGTTCCTTCTGGAACCTAACAAATCTTTCCAGCCAGTGAGGCCACTTAGAAGGTTATTGCTACAGTCCACTAAACGGTCCTTGATGGCACGAAGCAATTAATGACTTGCCCAGAAATGCCTGGTGATAGCATCAAGAAAAAGAATGAAACTTTCTATTGCTACATCTTTTACAGTATATTTTTATAGAAGTGTACACGTATACACTTCAGATGGATTCTCTATGATTTTATTCTCTGTTGTATTTAAACGAGAGGCCACTAAGTCAAGATTTCTTTTTTTCTATGTCTGTAATTTAATCACATAATTATGTTCTCTAGAGTAAGGTTGTATTTGAAATGACCTAGGCAAAGAAGGGCTTAACAATGGAGAGTCATACCATTATGAACAGTTACAGTTCCTAGTTAAAATGACAAACACAGTCATGTATATTAAAGAAATTATGAGTATCTTTTTTCACAGGGTAAATATTATCATGTTTCTCATCTTGTCTTTCCTTTGTATGGTGTGTTACTTATTTTACACATAAATCTGTCCTCGAATAAGAGAGGAAGTAAACAACAGTATGTGTTAAAACTCTTTCTTTGCAGAGACAGAAATCACTAGCAGGGGAAAAAGCCTATTTAGAGTATTGTCTTTTTGGTAAAGCAGGAAATGAATCTGCTACAAAGGACTGGAAGCACTCTGATAGAATTGAAGGTAATTAAAAATCTAATGGTAGAATCTAACCATTTGAATTGCAATTTTAATTGGTCAAGTCAGATTGAAACCAGAATACCTGACAACCTTAAAACTGGACTATAAGAGATTTCACTGCGTGCATATGAAATATTTACTAACTCTGGATTGAAATAAACAGCACATGGATGAAATGAAATAGTCTCCCAATACATATGACTTTTCATTCATATAAAAAGATAGTTTTGAGGATTTGCCTCTTACAATATATAATGATAACAACTGACATAAAATTAAAAGCTTTTAAGTACAAAGAAAAGATGATTAGATGTTTGCTGTTTATAAGATCTTATTATTCTAGCATATATAGTTTATTATATAAAGTCTGAAGATGGGAGTTTCAAAATACCAAATTATATTTATTGCTGGCTTAACCTAAGTCTTCATAGTTAGTCTTTTAGTTTTTTTTTCTTCATAGTTAGGCTTAACAGTTACCCTCTCTCCAAGGACAGACAACTTAAGGTGGCAATGCATATGTTTCTACATGTAATTATACCACTTTTGTTAATGCAGTAAAGTAGTTTGACACATGAAGTAGAAGAAACGCTGATTGCATTTCCAACAGGAAATTAATAAAGCACAACAATAAGGGATCAAATGGAATTTTAGAGAAATTACAGTTTGCCAAAGTGAATGTCAGTCTCCCAACTTCTTGTTCAATATTCTTTCTGGCATATCACCAATTGTTACTGCTTTGTATGTTACCTAAGACCCTGGGTGCAACTTACTTTGTTATCAACCTCCAGATGTTCAGTGTTTTTGAGGATATTATGCACTGCAGCTGCATCTTTCAGACTCCATCTTGTTCCAGATGACCAAGGAGAGGTTCTTCAGCCTCACTGGCCAAATAAAATCTAGATCTCTGGACAAGACTGTGAACTAAAATATACTGAGAGAACAATTAAAGTGCCAACAATAAAAGACAGATGGTTTAAATCAACTTTTATTTTGTATTTCAATAGCTTTCTTTTAAAATGAAATTGCTTTCTAATTCAGGATTTTTTTCTTGGTTGTAATACATTTACATGTACAACAACCCCCTATACTTACACGCATTTTTAAGAACGTTAGTTTCCTAAGAATCTAGTAACTCAGGAAATGAATGCTTCATTCACAGTAAAAGGTTCAACCACCACATGGCATGATCACATTACCTGAAAGGAAATCATTATCCCAAAAAGGAAAAATAAGGAGGAAAAGAGTTCTAACAGAAAGAAGAAAACCTAGGTCTCTGTCCTATAGGTTTATTGAAATTATAAACAAGCAAATGTTCATGAAAGACAGTGTATTTATGTATTTTCCCATAGAAACAATGTTGAAATTGGGAGCTGTGTTCTTGTCAAGAGACTGGCATAAAAGTAAGGCTAGCTTAGGCCAATGATGTCGTAAAAGCAAGCATAAGATTCTTCCATATATTTAATGCTAAAATTATGTTCAAAGCCCAATAAAATGAGCATTCCTATATGCATTGAATATACAAGAAGGCACTCTACATTATAAAGGCTACATGCCACACATAAATAAAATTGTGCTATAAATTAAAACTACTTAAAATTAATATGCTAGCTATAATAAAGATTAAACATTTAATTAACAATATTTTTGCTTGCCTTCTTAGAAATTTTATGATTTGAATGGCTTGGGTCTCCTAAATTGCTGTTTAGGAAAGTTTGAAATGACCCCTTTTCCTCAATAGATTCCCTGTCTTGACCCACATGTTCCAGGCTGTAAGATTCTGAAACTGCTCAGCAGACTACAAGCATAAAAGAAATAAGCTGAAAATGCACATGGTTAAGAACCCACATGTAGTGACTCCCCTGAAGGCCAACCATCTAAAATTAAAAATCAAACCATGGTCAGAGTTAGACATAAGCTGGGCTGGTATAAAATTCCATGGCGGGGGAGGGGGAGTGAAAGAAGAGTCCCCAGAGGGGAATCTTCTAATACTAGTAATACCTTTGGTCAGGAACAATGCAGCTCATGATTCTAGTTAACCGCAGGACAGCACCTGGTAGCAACTGATAGGAGCAGAGGCAAAGAAAAGTGCTATGCAAGCTGTCACAAAAATGGAGAACAAGTCAGGAATTAGAATCCAGTCATGAAAGGTGACAAGTAACAGGAAAGAGTGTGCCCTGATGGACACACAGATGTCCAAGGAGTTCCCAAAGATTCAGCAGCAATGAATCTGAAAAGCAGCAAGTCAAACTTAAGGCCCTGTCATCACAGCCCTGAGGGAAAAAGGCCCCTCATCACTGCCAGGTTTCTTGGCTCTAAAGTGGATCTGTAGTAACCTGCTGTTCAGCAGCCTGGAGCTGGCAAGAAGCCACACTTCCCCCAACGCTCAGATGTCATTCAGGGCGCAAGAATCCAGTCCTTGTTTTCAGAGTGTTATCTTGGTGGTTGATAAACTTTCTTTCCAACAAATAACCTTCGTAATATACAACACATTTACAGTAGTGTCTAGAGCTTTAAGTTTTTGAAAAAGAGGAAAATCTTGTGAATTTGGCCTTTCTACTTTATTTCACACTTGTTAAAGAGTTTGTTCTCACTCATCTCATCCTACTAAGAGCACGAAGGTTGTTAAAGAAAATACAAGTAGGAAGCTGGGGGATGTGTTTGGAAAGGGGGAGCAGGAGTTGTATTCTTCTACCCTGAGGCTATGCTTTTTGCCGAGGTATATACGATTTGATTATATATGTAAGGTCTTGAGGCTTCTCATTTCAGTTTTTGGAATCTCATTTACTATCTCATTTTATTTACAACACTCTAACATGGATACAGAAAGAATTATTATAATCCATGTTTTACAGATTAGAAAACTAACCTGGAGACCTGGAGAAGAAGTAAGTGGTAAATTCAAATAGGTCTTTAAAAACAGATTTTGAACAGACAGGTTGAGGCAGCAATCTATTGCTGCTGTAGTCCTTTCACACAGTTCAGTTCAGTCACACAGTAGATCTTCAAAAATAATTGCTGAATGAATGAGTGAATAGATGATTTCTTTCCACTAAAGTACTATTTTCAGGGTACAAACAGAATAATAAATAAAAGTGAAATCACAATAGGCTGAGGAATGAGGTTAAAAGTAATAGCTAAAATTAATGGCATGCTTACTATCTGTCAGTCATTTGAAAAGCACCTTATATTCATTTATTCCCTTCCTTGTGAAGGTAAACAGTATCATTTTTCACACTGTACACACGAGGAAAACACAAATATGTTTCAGAACTGGGATTCAAACCCACAGCCCATGGTCTTAACTTCCCATTACCCTATTGGAAACAAAATTAAGTCAGAAATCACAATAATAGCCAACAAAGATGCAAAAGGAAGGGGAAATCAGGTTAAGTGGAGGGTCTAATATCTTCCAAGTGGCAGGCCTTTCCCTGGTGGCTCAGATATTAAAGAGTCTACCTACAAGGCAGGAGACCAGGGTTCAATCCATGGGTGGGGAAGAGTCCCCTAGATAAGGAAATGGCAACCCACTCCAGTATTCTTGCCTGGAGAATTCCATGGAAGGAGGAGCCTGATGGCCTACAGACCGTGGAGTCCCAAAGAGTTGAACACGACTGAGCGACTTTCATTTCAGATTATCCCTAGTCCTCAAATTAACCCAAAAAGTTGGTATAAGAATCTTCACTTTCCTAGATAATGAATCTGAAGTTCAAAGAAGCTAAATGACTTCCTCAAGGTCATACAGCTAACAAGTTACAACTGATTCAAATCAGGTCTGCCTATTTTCTTCTACTATAGACTATTTCTAGAGACCAAATCAACACAATCTAGAAAATAAAAACTTTCCAAATTCTGGAGCATTCTCTGTCCTTAAGGAATATGGTACAGAGGAATTCAGGGATGTGGATGTTTTTGACCAAAGAACCATCCTTCTCAATCTGGAATGTTCATCCCCTTTCACTAAGCATATAAAATACTAAGCATAGATAATAAGCAAGGAGAAATGATGGAGAAGGTACACATCTGCCCAGCCAGTTCTGAATCAGCCCTGGTAATCATAAGTGATGGATAATTGTAAACATTTGAGTCAAAATGCTATACCTAATAGACGACTTCTTAATAGAGGTGTTAAGAGCTCCACACAGTAGGTATTATAGCTCCTTCTTTCTGTTTGGGGCTATACAGATGATGCCATATATCCACGGTCACCTCTTTTCAGCTTTCTGGAATTGCCTTCAAGCTTATTTCCAAGCAGTGGTTCTCAGACTTTAGAAAGCAGCAAAATCAACTAGACAGCTTGCTAAATAGAAAATACAGGGTTCTACCTCTGGAGTTTTTGACTGAATAGATCTGAACTGGGTTCTGAGAAATTCCATTTCTGACAAGTGAGGGTCAGGGGATCATAAATCCAGGACTAGCATTCTGGGGCTATTTTAAATTTCCAGTTTATTTCTCTTTATTCCAGACCAATGTTGGCCATGATGTGATATCAGCTCTCAGGAATGAGCAACTTGTTTTACAAGGAAGGTGCTCAATCTCTTGACTTCAAGTAAGGCCTCCAGGAAGCTCTAAGTACTGATTTTCAGAGCTTCTGCATTTCATAGTCAATTCTACATTTTCCTTGAGAACAGAAAGCACAGATAAAGATGATATCTAAGATAAAAGTTAAAAACAATAATGCCTGTGTCTTTGCAATTTATGCATAGGTCCTCAAAATTCAATTTTGTCCTACATGGTTTAGATTCCTTGAGCTAGCCCTGCATAATCAATATAATCTAGAAAGCTTCACCTAATCAATATTGTAGAACTTGCTCATTTTTCTGCCAATATCAGATAGAAATAAGGTTTTGCTCATGTTTTGCAAATGAGTTTTTTAAAAAATTATTTTCATAGCTTCACTGTAAGCCTTAGACTTTTATGGCTGTCAGAGCTCAGCTAGGAAAAGCTATAACTGACTGTTTCATTTGACAGTTCCTTTGGAACAATTATTTAATGTGAGCATTATTTAAATGTGAGAGGGGAATGAATATATCTTGGTGTGGTTTTAAAATTTAGCCTCAACATCTTATCTTCCATCTACATTTAAAACAGTACATTATTCTTTGCTTCTCGGCTTCCATTTAGAGTTAGCACAGAATTCAGATATTGGGGCAAGTCATTTAAACTGAAGAGCAAAAGATACACATTTTTCTTTCTTCTGATGGGATTAAGAGAATAATCTTTTTTTTTTTTGACACCCAAATTTCTTTTATGCACATGGGGATGGGGGAGTGGGGGGCGCAGAACATGGGTGTTGGTAGTTGGAAGGAATGGTAAGAGAAGAGTCTCTCACCGCACAGCTTGTTTGTTCCTTGGCACTGCTTCCTGAGTGATCACATCTGCAGCTCAGGTGAGCTGGAGAAGGGCTCCATGCACAGGGCTTCAAATGCTCCATCGGCTCAGAAGGCTAGTCCCACAGAGGTTGGCCTGAGAGCCACACTCACAGGTGTCCAGAAGCTGGCTCAGCTCGCCTGGCAGTGGCTTGAAGGTGCCCTTCAAGATGCGCTGCAGCTTCTATATGACGTCTAACTCCTTGGAGTCTGTAAAGATGGCAGTCTTGTAACGCCATACAACAAAGAATGTGTCTCTCAAGTCGGTTGCCTGCCCCCCTTGATGCACAGGGCAGCTGTACCCTCTTCCCAGCAGCTCTCCTGAGCAGACCCCAGCATGCCTGGTGCCCAGTGCCTTGGCCTCGCCCCGCCCCGTGCCCCTGGGTCTCCAAAATTCTCTGAATCCCATTCCAAGAAAAATGATGATTTTTGGCTGAGGCTAGATGTGATCCCTTTGAACTCTGCAGTTACCAATGTAGAAAAAAATATGTAGTATTCAAGGCATTATTTCAAACCCTCTGGGTATATATGAAGATACTGTCACTGATTGACATTTTGAGAAAATATCTCTGTTTTTAAAAATTTAACTCAAAGAGTTCATGAATTAATGTGGGAAAGCTGCTACAGCCTTTTCCCTGAAAGATGCAGGAATTCAGACCTTACGGCTATTTTTATAATGGAGTCCTTGCCACCCTATTCAAAGGATATTGAGTAGGGCATGAAGGGAATATAAACAAAGATGCACACAGTATAGGACAGAAAGGGTAACTAACAGAAAGACCTAACAGAAGGAGAAGAGATTAAGAAGAGGTGGCAAGAATACACAGAGCAACTATGCAAAAAAGAACTTAATAACCTGGATAACCAGGATGGTGTAATCACTCCCCTAGAGCCAGACATCCTGTAGTTTGAAGTCAAGTGAGCGGTTGGGAAGCATTACTAGTAACAAAGCTACTAAAAGGTGAAGAAATTCCACCAGAGCTATTTCTAATCTAAAAGATGATGCTGTTAAAGTGCTACATCCATTATGCCAGCAAATTTGGAGATTCAGCAGTGTCCACAGGACTGGAAAATGTCAGTTTTCATTCAAATCCCAAAGAAAGGCAACACCAAAGAATCTTCAGACTACTGTACAATTGCACTCCACAGGCTAGCAAGGTAATGCTCAAAATCCTTCAAGCTAGGCTGCAGCAGTCTATGAACCAAGAAATTCCAGATGTGCAAGCTAGATATAGAAAAGGCAGAGGAACCAGAGATCAAATTGCCAACATCCCTTGGATCATACATAGAAAAGGCAAGGGAATTAAAAAAAAAAAAAAAAACTACTTCTACTTCACTGACTACGCTAAAGCCTTTGACTGCGTGGGTCAAAACAAACTGGAAAGTTCTTCAAGAGATGAGGATACCAGATAACCTTACCTGTCTCCTGAGAAATCTGTATGCAGGTCAAGAGGCAACAGTTAGATTCAGACATGGAACAACTGACTGATTCAAAATTGGGAAAGGAGTACATCAAGGCTGTATATCATCACCCTGCTTCTTTGTGCAGAGTACAACATGTTAAATGCTGGCTAGATGAAGCTCAAGCTGGAATCAAGAGTGCCAGGAGAAACATCCACAACTGCAGATATGCTGATGATACCACTCTCCTCTCAAAAAGTGAAGAGGAGCTAAAGGGCATCTTGATGAGGGTGAGAGAGGAGAGTGAAAAATCCGGCCTAAAATTCAACTTTCCAAAAACTAAGGTCATGGTATCCAGTCCCATCATTTTATGTCAATGATGGGGAAAAAGTGGAAACAGTGACAGATTTTATTTTCTTGAGCTCCAAAATCACTGCGAATGGTGACTGCAGCCACAAAATTAAAAGATGTTTGCTCTTTGGAAGAAAAGCTATGACAAACCTAGACAGTGTATTAAAAAGCAGAGACATTACTTTGCCAACAAGTGCCTGTACAGTCAAAGTTCTGGTTTTTCCAGTAGTCATGTATGGATGTGAGCATTGGACCATAAAGAAGGCTGAACACCAAAGAATTGATGCTTTCAAATTGTGGTGCTGGAGAAGACTCTTGAGAGTGCCTTGGACTGTAAGGAGATCAAATCAGTCAATCTTAAAGGAAATCAACTCTGAATATTCACTGGAAGGATTGATGCTGAAGCTGAAGTTCCAGTGCTTTGGTCACTTGATGGGAAGAGCTGACTTGTTGGAAAAGACTCTGATGCTGGGAGAGACTGAACTCAAAAGGAGAAGATGGAGACAGAGGATAAGACGGTTGGATAGTATCACTGACTCAATGGACATGAGCTTGAGCAAACTCTGAGAGATAGTGAAGGACAGGGAAGCCTAGCATGCTGCAGTCCGGGAGGTCCCAAAGAGTGGCCCACAACT
Source organism: Ovis aries (assembly GCF_016772045.2). Taxonomy (NCBI): domain Eukaryota; kingdom Metazoa; phylum Chordata; class Mammalia; order Artiodactyla; family Bovidae; genus Ovis; species Ovis aries. The sequence continues at coordinate 167,861,155 of NC_056054.1, read as the reverse complement.
TGGTGAGTGAACAACAACAACAAAGCAATTTTCAGGGTTCTGATGAGGTGACAGGGTAAGGCAAAAATGCACAGAAAATGGTTGGTTGTTCATTACAGAATACGAGTAGTGTTCAGCTAAAGGGGATGTTTCATAAGCCATTCCTCTCAAGAATTGACAGGCTGTGGCATTATACCTATTCTGGAAATTGCCTTTATGTACAAATAGCATTCATTACATGCAGTTTTTTCTCAGTCCTAAAGGGCAAAGGGGAAACAGATTATTCGTAATAATAATAATAATGTTGGTAGGTATATTCTTCCCCCAGAGCGAGAGGGAAAATGCCTGGATATTGTTTTCAGACATTTTAGCCACCAGCTCCAGAGAACGTGAACAAACATAATTTTCATTGTTGACAAGATGGTGCTTTATAGCATTTCCTAGAGCACGAACTCTGTTTCATTGTGAGCCTGGCTGTGTGACCATAATGAATACTAGTGATATGGGAAAAACAAATGCACAAATGAAAAACAAGTCAGACAGCTCATTTATTGTTGTCGATAGAATCCTGAGTTCCCCAAATTTGCTTAGTGTCTTCTGCTGTATAATCTTAAGTACTTTTCAGACCATTTGCATGTTGAGTAAAATGTTAGAATTGTTTTAGAATAAATAGAGTAGTTGCATTTCTATTGTCTCTCAGAAAGGTTTGGATTTTTGTTTTCTTCCTATATGTTCATTAGATTACATACAAAGAATTTTTTTCAGTAGATGAAATAAAGCCAAGAATTGATACAGTTATCTCAATAATATAGACAAAACACTTTCTTCAGCTTCCAAATTACCAGACCACTGAAACTACCTTCTGGTAGTTTAAATTGTCTGGATACTTTCTGAAAAAAAAAGAAAAAAGAAAACATGTTAGGGAGTAGTATAGGAAGGCTAATATCAAAACCAATTACTTTCCTGAACTGACCATAGTTAACCCATCAATTTCCTTCCTGTCTTTTTTCTGTGTGAGCTCGTATTATATATGTTGCTATTGTTCAGTCACTAAGTTGTGTCCCCATGGCTACAGCACATAAGGCTTCCCTGTCTTTCACTATCTCCCAGAGTTTGCCCAGATTCATGTCCATTGAATTGGAAATGTTTTCTTACCATCTCATCCTCTGCTGCCTTCTTCTCCTTTTGCCTTCAATCTTTCCCAGCATCAGAGTCTTTTCCAATGAGTCAGCTCTTTGCATCAGGTAGCCGGAGTATTGAAGCTCCAGCTTCAGCATCAGTCCTTCCAGTGAATATTCAGGGTTGATTTCCTTTAAAATTGACTGGTTTGATCTCCCTGCTATCCATGGGACTCTTAAGAGTCTTCTCCAGCACAATTTGAAAGCATCAGTTCTTTGGTGCTCAGCCTTCTTTATGGTCCATCTCTCACATCCATACATGACTACTCTAAAAACTAGAACTTTGACTAAACAAGCCTTTTTGGCAAAGTAATGTCTCTGCTTTTTAATACACTGTCTAGGTTTGTCATAGCTTTCCTTCCAAGGAGCAAGTATCTTTTAATTTCAAGGCTGCAGTCACCATCAGCAGTGATTTTGGAGCCTGAGAAAATAAAGTCTGCCACTTCTTCCTCTTCTTCCCCTTCTACTCTTTTCTGCTACTTTTCGTGTTCTATCATATATGCATTTTCTATTTGGGTAAAGATTTTTTTCCTGGAGAAGGAAATGGCAACCCACTCCAATATTTTTCCCTGGAAAATCCCGTGGACACAGGAGCCTAGTGAGCTGCACAGTCCATGGGGTTACAAAAAGTCAGACACAAGTGAGTGACTGAGCACACAGGAAATTTTATGACTATTTTAGTGCTTACATATCATTAAATCAGAGTAAAGTACCATAATACATCTAAGAATTCTGTATTTAGAAATGTTTGTGGCATCTAATATTTTTATTAAAAATAATGGTGATAAAAGTCTTTGTACATGTATCAATATATTTAATGTTTTAAAGCTTTGAGTAAATAATGACACTATTTTAGTAACATAGGTTTAAGTCAGATCCTCTGTTGACAGCTGGGCAAGTGAACACCCACAGTACATTTCCAGGACACCCGTGTTGGTAGTGTGACCATGTGACTAAGTTCCCAACAGTGAAATAATGAAATTGTCCTGTGGTAGCTTTCATGAAATTTCCTTAAAGTGTTAATGGTGTGTGTATGCCTTTTATCTCTATTTTTGGACCTTTTTTCCATTTTGGACCATAGGACAAGGGCTACAGACCAGGGATTATGGAGTGTGAAATAAGAGGAATTCTCATTATGGATCTGTTGACAAGCTGGAAAGAAGGCAGTATCAAAACTAAAATATTGGAAAATCTTTTAATGAGAGGTAGTGAATAACCTTTGTTCCATACTGCACTTTGAGAGTGAGAGTGATGCATAAACAAATTGTGACTTACCTTTAGAGAATTAGAGATAAAATTTGTTCAGTTCTCTCTCAGTGGGCACTCTGCCTTATTCTCTGCCATCTCAGTTTATGAACAACAAAATATATATTAGCAAATCAATAGCTTTTAAAATAAAATCAGTTCTAATCCCCAAGTGGTAAATAATTTCTAAACTTAGAAAACTAAGTACTAAGGGGAAAATAGCTTCAGGACCTTTACAAGAGTTGCATGAAATTGTCAAACCCAAACTCTCCCAGCATCTTCCAGTGTTAATTGATTAGCCAAACCAGCAGGATTATTTAGTAATGGATTCCACTTTGGGCATTGCTAAAAAAGTTATCAGTTCAGTCACTGAGTCATGTCTGACTCTTTGTGACCCCATAGACTGTAGCCTGCCAAGCTCCTCTGTCCATGTAATTCTCCAGGCAAGAATACTAGAGTGGGTAGCCATTCTTTTCTCCAGGGGATCTTCCTAACCCAGGGATCAAACCTGGGTCTCTTGCACTGCAGGTGGATTCTTTACCATCTGAGCCATCAGGGAAGCCCAAAACAGCTAAGCTCCTGTTGAAAACTAACCTCAACATCTGGGCCGAGTTGCCTTTGACTAAACTTCCATAGAATGACGTCACTTCTCTTTTCAGCATGGAAAACGGAAGAGAAAATTGAGGTGATTATGTTGGCAATTTAAGTAAAACAAAAAATAGCCAGATCCTCAGGTCAAAAGGGAACTGGAGGTTTGAACTGTGCAGAAAACAATCTGAGTTCTCAATTTCACCTCACCAAGAATACAAAGCACTTTTTAAGTGAAGTTGATTGAACAGAGATTTCCAAATATTATGTCTAGAACCCGAAATGAATTCTCTCTTTTCTATCTAAGCAAAAAGTGGTATTAATCAAGGCTATCTTAGTTCTCCTGTGTTATTCAAATTTGTAGACACTAATACTTTTTATAAGCTATCAGGCAAGGTATTCTCAGAAACATGAACGTATAATTTATATTTATCAAGTTTCCAGTTCCTTTGAGCCTCTAGAGGAGACAAGTCACTATTATGAGGAAGATGGGTAACAATTCCTGGAGATGTGTTTTTTGTCTTCTACCAGTGAAATCATGGGCTTCCCTAGTGGCTCAGATGGTAAAGAATCTGCCTGCAATTCAGGAGATCCAGGTTCAATCCCTGGGTCAGGAAGATCCCCTAGAAAAACGAATAGCTACTTACTCCAGTATTCTTGCCTGGAGAATTCCATGGACAGAAGAGCCTGGTGGGCTACAGTTTATGGGTCCCAAAAAGTGAGACACGACTGAGCAACTAACATTTTCACTTTTAGTGAACTCATACCCTCTGAGAAGCTGCCTCTCTTCCCAGATTTCAGCAATTTCCTTGTTGCGTTTGCTCCTGTTATCTCTGCTTTGCTGCTGTATGTTGTTTAGCGCTTCTGGCCTATTGTCACTGCTGATGACCTCCCTCAGTCCACTCCTTGGCTACCAGCACCCTCAATACCAAGCCTGCAGGATGTAGATCCAATCAGTACTTTGATGCCAGGTCTTCTGCTCTGTTTCTCCTGATCAGAGGAGGGAGATAATCCAGCATAATTTTCAAGCACATTACTGCCCACCAACTCATGGCCCTGTTTTTCCTCTTTTTGATCCGTATTTTTGGCTAAGGTGAAAGAGGACCCCCTGCTCACAAGCCCCCACCTCAAGACATTAAATATCTCAAAATAATTTCGAGTGGAGATTATCAAATTGTGTGATGTTTGTATTTATTCATTTCCTTAGTTCTCCCTAAAAAGAGAACATTAGGAAGTGTCCTCTCTTAGTAGTGTGACACAAATTGATGGCGTGTTTGCAACCTTTCCAGCTGTGACGGTTCATTTTGTGTCGATTTGACTGGGCCACGGCTTGCCCAGACATTTGGTCAAACATTACCCGGGGTGTGTCTGTGGAATGTTTCTGGATGAGACCTAATATTTGAATACACAAGTAAAGCAGACTGCCCTCCCTAATGTGAGTTGGACCCATTTATTCAGTTGACAATCAGTATAGAACAAAAGTCTGTTTCTCCCATGACTAGGAGAAATTCTTCCCTGAAAGGCCCAGGAAGGCCTGATTGCCTTTCTAACTGGGACACTGGTTTGGTCCTTCCTTTAGAACTGAAACAAGAGCTCTTCTGGGGGCTTGAGCCTGCTGCCTTTCAGGCTAGAAACACATCATCGGCTCGCCTGGGTCTCCATCTTGCCCTTTGGAATCTTGGGACTTGTCAGCCTCCATAATAAAGAAAGCCAATTCCTTACAAGAAATCTCTTTATATACATACATCCTATTAGTTCTTTTCCTCTGGAGAACCCTAAAACACCCGCTAATCCTGGTATGTGTTTTGTTTACTACCCAAGTATATATATTTTTTAAATTACAGATTTGGATTGTTTTGTATTAAATGTCTCCCCACTCATAAATAATTGAGGAACTTCATTTTTGAAAGCAATTGATCTATGGTCAGCTTGCTATTTCCCTTATAAATATAAAATGAAAGCAAATGTGTGCTAGCCTAATAGCCCCCATTGCCTTGACAGAAGGTTCTCCATCCTGTTACAGCTCTCTCCTGCCAAGCGCTCTGAGAATCCTTCAGACTATGCCTCATGTGTGTTTGCAAACAAATGTCTCCCATATATTTCTCTCCTGCTCTTTTCTAACTTCTGGAAATTCTCTAACTTACATTCTCCGGAAGGAATAATGCTCCTTCATGGACCATGTTGTCTGTGCTGCTCCCAAAGTAATTGCCAATAGTTGAGGACCCAGAGAAGTACTCACTTCTGTAAGATTGGTTTCCCCCTAAGTGAGGAAAAGGATTTCTCCTCAGCTCTATGTCATATTCCAAAACAAGGAATGACAGCCAGACCCTGACGGAACTGCCATGAGAGACTATGCAACTTTGGGCTGAAGCTGAGTGAGTTCCTGTCTTTCCAGTTTTAATCAGAGCCCAAACTCAAGGTAGGTACTTCTTTACCCTCAGCTGATCTCATGAGTATGCTCCCATCACAGGGCTGCTGAAGCTCAGGGTGGAGAGGGCAGGCTTCATCTTGCCCAGAGCTATTGCCCTTCCCTGTTGCATTAGGCAGCTTATTTCAAGTTTAATCTTTCTTAAAGTTTGTAAAGGTAGGAACAGAATGTTGAGAGTAGGACACAATATATTTCCATTATAACTTAAAAACAACATAAGAAATATATCTTAAAAAAAAAAAAAAACACACCCAACAAAAAAGTCACTTTTTAAAAGATATTCACTTACAATTATTTTATTAAACAATCATCTTTTACATGTCATCACACCTTACCCCTGAAGTGCAAAAAACAGTTTGAGGTATTAAAACTGAAGGAATATTTGCACATATTTTGTAAGGTTTTCACACTATAATAACTGGAATACTCAGTATAACTAAATGCTACATATAACTGCAGGTTTATAAGAATAAAGTTATTTAAAGCAAACTGGTTTGTCTCATTATAGCTCTGGACCTCACATTCGTGACATTAAAGGTGACAAAAATAATATGTAATTTAAGCTGCTTGCAAACTGATATGCCCATTATTCTGTTTTAGAGAACAGTGTCTGGAATTTAACACGTGAACAGCTGAATTGGTAGTGATCCCCAAAGCACAGAATCCAAACTGACAAACCAGCTTCAATGATATAATGTCCTATTCACGGGATTTAATACTTAGATTAATGGCAAGTCATTTACAGTATCTGAAACAGATTTACCAGAATATTCCAATGCTATCCATGTACATGGAGGGTTGTATAAATAGCATGGTTCCTGCTTTTTTGTAAGATTTTTCCCTTTATATTAGTAAATAAATTGCTAATACCGACAAAGTTCAGAATGGTTACTTCAATCATTTTGAAATTAGTGTGAAGTAACATGAGGAAGAGGAGATTGGCTTTTTAAGTCTTAGACTTTGTTATATTGAACAAATTATCCAGAGACTTTATAGATCCCACTCTCCTCTGATTGTGTCTTTTCCTTGAAAGAGAAAGTTGAGGCAGTTATTATTCTACAGCTAATTAGTGTAATACAAATATGTTTTTCTGAACTGTTCAGGAAAATAGGAGAAAAGGTGTTTTTTGATTTGATAACTGATTTAATTATTAACTTCAGCACATAGGCACTTCATTTGAAACAAATCTAAACTTGCATAGTGCTTTGCATCACAAACTTGCTTGGTAAAATTGAGTCCTGAATAATGGGTCACAAATATTAAACAGTAACTAGTCTCTACAGCAGTTTTTGCAGTTAAAAACAGCACTTTTAGTAGCTGCACATGCTAGGTTTTGGTGTTTATCACTGAGTTGTTTTATTTGCTCTACTGTATGAATAAATTAGACAAAGGAAAGGTTGATTTTTTTCCTTAAGAATATAGGTTTAAAATTCGGCTTTTTAAAACTTTTTCCAAAACTGATAAAAAATAAAATGCTTCTTGTAGGCTACTATTAGAGGAAAATACCATTTCTGGAAAAGTAGGCCTCCTCCAGATTATATGTTTTCTCTACATGAGAAATTTATAAGAAAAGGAACATTTTTTCCCCATGGAGACCCCAACAAAGTTCTGCAAAACACATTTAACCTGTTTCCTCTTTGTTCTAGGGAAACAAAGGAACCTAGGTTGTTAAAAACCCGCATAAGAACACTATGCTTGTGTGTGGGGATAATGTCCTCTCCCACAATTACTGTTTGTTTTCCCACATGATGGTTCCTAAATTAAGAATAATCTGCACAACTGCAGAAGCAGCTGAGGGGTTTACCTGGGAGCAGAGTGAACACGTGCTGATGTTCTCGCTTGAACCAGGAGAAAACTGATCACAGCTTCTTCCGCCAGATGAATAATGATCAAGTGTCACTTAGTATCCTTTAGAGGCTAACAACTACTTTTACTGTTTGCTGCACAAATGGATGCTCCCTCCAGGTTAGATACATTACCCGAGTTTTTATTTTTGTTTTTGTAATGTATGTTTTCAGATATGGAAATCACCCAAAAACGTAGGAGGTCATAGAATGAGAAATGAAATCTCAGGTGTCCAAATTGGCTAATCCAATTAAAACCTATCCCCAAACTTCAGTTATCTGAATGAAACAAAAAACAACTTTCATTTCAGGACTATATATGCAAATCTAAGTGCCATCACAATGATTTTTGATAATTCAGGGATAAAATGCAACAATTTTTTTTCTATGGCCTTTTCTCTCCAAAACCATTAATCAAAAGAAAATTGAAATGAAATAATGACAGATCTTGTAAGATCTAAATCCTGAATATTGTTTGCTTATTGTCAGTATACCCAGAGGTGCCATACAAATAGGGTTGACCACAAACATAAGTGACAAAAGTAATATTATCAAAATTCTCTCACTATTGTTATGCTAACAAGCTACACTCTATCCAGCCTGCAAATATCAAATGCTGGCTGGCATTCAACTGCAGTCACACACTGTAGCATCAGTGAAGCCCTTTCTCGAGAGCAGGGGCCTGTGACAGTCAGTCAAAGACTGGGTTGTGTATGCCATTCAACACCAAACTGGTGGGTGCCTTCCTATGTAACAGGGCCAGTGAGCACAGAAGAAGGGAAAAGCTCATGACTCCCAGAATGACCATTCCTGAGATCAGGGCACTGGTGACAGCGTTCAGCTGAAAAGGAGGTTCATTCGGAGAACCTGCAAGTAATAAACACATTCAGTAGGAAGGTCCAACATCAGAGTTATCTTAACTTATCCCAGTTTATGACTGCAAAGCCCCTGTCAGCAGTATCTTGTAGAATAATAGCATAAGACTATGCTACAATAATAGCATCAGATTATGCTACAATTTATTTGACTTCAATTCATTACCCAAAAGTGTTAGTCATTCAGTCACGTCCAGCTCTTTGTGACTCCGTGGCCTGTAGGCCACCCAGGCTCCTCTGTCCATGGAATTCTCCTGGTAAGAACAATGGATTGGGTAGCCATTCCCTTCTCCAGGGAATCTCCCTGACCTAGGGATTGAACCTGGTCTCCTGCATTGCAGGCAGATTCTTTACAATCTGAGCTACCAGGGAAGCCCAAAGGACTGTACAATTTAGAGGCCTGGTATCCCCTGAGTAGCCAAAAATTTCATTTATAATATGCTATAAAAATTGACCAACAGATTGCATATGAGTTCAGAAATTCTCAGTGAACTGTTATTTAAAATGCAATAAACTTGTAAAACCAGAGCTCATTATATTTAGTTGATGACAGTTTTGCAACTAATTACCAAAAATTACTTAACATTTTTAAAAATTATACTTTCACTCTCAATATATGTTAATTATCTTACCAAGCTGTGAATTGTTGGTTGGTGTCTCATCTGAGGGGAAGAAAAAAGAAACAAAAGTAATATTGTGTTTCCAAATATTTACCAATGTCTAATTCTATAATTGCTTTTTACCTATATGTCCCTTCACCTTCATCCACAAGCTCCTTGGGAAAGGCAATAATGAAAGTCTGCCAGATTCTCTGCTTTCTCATTTCCTGTTCCACATGTCCAAGATTTCTTCATCTATTCATGCCTCTATATCTACACTCTGACACTGCTCTGGGTGTATAAATAAAATCATAAAACATACTACTCTAAATTCTTCTCTGCTGCCTTCTCTTTATCACTATATCTCTAGTCAGGTTAGTGGGGGCAGTAATTGTTAACATCTACTATTAATACATTTTTTAGAGCCGTATAACCTGCTATTTATTGTTTTTTATAGAGAAATATTCATTATTTAGTTCCACTCTATTTTAAGTGATGCTAATTTTTCCATCATATTCTGCAAAACACATCAAGTTCCCAGAAGATAAATTCATACTTAATAACTAAATGAAAGGAAAACGCGACTCTTGAGCTTGAGTTTTAATTATTTGCATTTGTTAAGTAAGAGACTGAAGCTGTTGGTTCTTCACTTTTCCCTGACAAACACAACAGATACAGTGAACACATTCACTTACTTTCCCAGTTTTTGTTACCCATTTTTTAATCATATAGCAATTAACCCTTGAACTTATACAAGTGGATTTTATATTTGTGTTTAAGCATGTGGGTGTATACGTGTGCCTGTATTATTTGAACCACAAAACGTGTGCAGTTGGCAATTGCTTCTGGAATATAAATATTATTACGATTAATATGTGTGTAATGCCACACAGTATACAAAGTGCTGTCTCATATGTTATCACATTTATTTTCATAATTGCCATATGGTTTAGATATCATTGCTACTCCCATTTTACAGATGAAGAAAATTCCATCTGTCACATCCTTTATAATAAAGTAAACATATGCTTAAATAAAAGCTCAGTTTCAGAGTCCTTTTCCTAAAATAATATAAACTAGCAAGTGTGAAGAATGTTTTTAGTAAAAAGATAAATATCTCAAGCGACAAAACTCCAGGATTAATATTTGAAACAATTGATGGGAGAAGCTTGTGAGATGTTTATAAAACAGCTGATGGCATTTCTTTTCAAACATATGAGTGTTGGCAGAAATGATGGTTCTGCTGTTTGATCCTGAAGTACAATTTCCAAAATAAGTAGAGCACTCATTCACAGTATTCATTAAAATGGTGTAGTATATTGCTATAGGACAAAAAGAAAAAAATATCCGTTTTCACCGTAAGACATGTTTAGGAAAATCCTAACCTCCAACTAACACTATCCTACAAGGACAACTGCTTCTCATGGAAACAGACAGGATGTGCACACTGTGATTAATTGATCCAAAAGATCTATGTGCCTCTTTCCCAAAATGAGATGCCTCACTAGGATATGGAAGAGAATATCTAATGCTCTAAAATTCCTTTCTAAAAGTTATTCTTTGTTTAGGAATTACATTTATTTGCTATTTTTAAAAAGGTTTCTATTAAAGAATAAAAAGCTTCCTGGTATATTTCTCAAATTAAGCAAAAGTTCCATGACTGTAATGACCTCTTTTCTGCACTTTCAGATTAACAGAAGAAATCAGAATATCCCCTCCTCTTTTACGTTACTACCAGCACTTTTGTAAGAATAACATCCCAGCTGTCACCCACAAGGACTTGGATGTGAACAAAATCTCCGAGTGGGGACAAAAGCGCCAAAGGAGCTACATCAGCTGCAGGTTCCAGGACTCTGAAAAACTGAAAGCACCCTACCTTTGGCAGATGGCTGAAATCAGAATGTGTAATACTTGAATATTGTTTGCAATTGTATTTGATACTAAATAAGGTTAAAGAGAACACAGTTATCTATTATCTGCTGTTTCCTGGCATCCTGCAATGTTAGGATCATTGCAATTAAAAGGAAAATCAAAGCTCTGTCTAGAAAGAGGTGGTAGTGATTTTCCAGGAACTTTCTATCACCACACATTTCAGTTTTTTTCTCACATCAACTTGGTCTTACACACATCTACAGTAAAAGTCATCTTATGGAATTTAACCAGATTGGAAATCTAAACCTGGTGAGATCTTCAAAAAACATATAGCTAGCTGAGGACTCATAGCAGGAAAGTGATAGCAGCAATACCACAGCTGTTTAAAAGCCAAAAGTGGCAGATAAATTGTCATTCTCTGCTTTTCTCTCAGATAAGTAGCTGAAATAGATGGAAAACGTAAACATCTGTTCAAAGTTATATACAGAATGAATATTCTCCTTTCTTAGCACAAGCAAACTATTTTTTTTTTAAGTCTTCAGTTACCTATGTTTTAAAAGGAACCACATATTTCAAGTTGAGAACCTTGGAAGTTTTTACTCTCCACTGTGTCATGAAGTAGCCATTTCATCTCTACCTTTGAATTCTAAGATCCCCGAGGGCAAAGACTGTGGCCTCTTCTCTGCTTTATTTCCAGTTCCTAGAAGAGTTGCTGTCCATGGAGGGACTAAATCAGTAGGCTAGAGTGAATTATTCCCTATCCATGAAACTCAATGACACTAGTTTAACAAGAGTTTGGCTTGGACTTCTCCACAGGAATTTATATTTTAAAAAAAAATTAAGTACTATTGTTTTTCAGTGATTGTACCTTTAAATTTCCAGAATTGTACCCCATGATAAGCATTTCCCTACCAAATAATTATAGCCTTTCAGAGCCTAAAATAGGAACATTTCATGAACTTTGAGGATTTTGAATTCTGAGGATGTATATAATTTTCTAAATCAGCTAACAAAAGATAAACAATGTTGGGTAAAACATAATCAGAATGGATTTGATTTTATTCAAATAAAAACAAGACAGAAGTTCTGAGGTTTAACAGCTTTTTAAACTTGACCCAAGCCAGATGTGTATGGGAAGGAGTGGTTCAATGAGTAAACAGAGCAAAACTTCCAAGTATCAGAGAACTTTGAAGAAAGGAAATCATGCCTGAAATTAGACTTGCTTTTGAAAGTCACAGATTTCTGCAGAAATTCTAGCTGAACTAAGGTAAAAATAAAGTGAAACTAAGGGAATAAGGTATCCCTGGTCATTAAGCTAGATATTTAATTTATATAGAATTTGCCTGTGAATGGATATGGCTTGATTTCTGAGTTGCATTTGTTGTTTAGTTGCTAAGTCATGTCTGACTCTTTTGTGACCCCATGTGCTGTAGCCCACCAGGCTCCTCTATCCATAGGATTTCTCAGGCAAGAATATTAGAGTACGTTGCCATTTCCTTCTCCAGAGTTGTGTTTACATGGAATTAAATTTTTTTTTAATTGTAAGGGTCCAGTTCAATTTTAAGGGTATTATAGTATTATAGCAAAAACATTGTTGTACATGGTCCTCTAGGTAGTGAGGCCACTGTGGTATCCAAATAAAGACCATCCTACTGTTATTTATCAAAATCATGATAAATAAATCCGCAGAGAGTGAGAGGGAAATGAAGTTTAAACATGACCCTGTGGGGCTGTACCAGTGGAGAGACCAAGGTGATTAAGAGACAATCTTGTTGCTTTGGGAAATAAATGTCATCTTTGAGGTGGAAACAAGTCTCAGCTGGAAAGGAAGAAATTCAGGCATGACATCAGATGTACTGTTATCAAAAGCATTAGTTCTTTGAGGTTTTAACATAGATATTTTGGATGACTAGATGTAATATGCATGAAACTTATAAACCTGGATAGCTGGTTAGCTACAGTAGGAATAGAAACTGCTACTGGGATTTGGATATCTTAATAATTCTGATCTGTTTTTAAAATTATATTATACCAAAAGTGAAAGTGTTATTCACTCAGTCATGTCCAACTCTTTGAGACCCTATGGACTCTGCCAGGCTTCTCTGTCCATGGGATTCTCCAGGCAAGAATACTGAAATGGATTGTCATTTCCTCCTCCAGGGAATCTTTCCAACCCAGGGACTGAAACTGGGTCTCCTGCATTGCAGGAGGATTTTTTACCACTGAGCCACTAGAGAAGCCCTATATTATAACTGCAAATTATTTAAAATTTGTTATCATTAGTTTGATTTGATCCATGTAAGAAAGAAGCAAGGAGGTTAATAAGGAAAGTCATCCACTTTCCTGCATCTCAACATGCGCAGAGAGGTGTGACTTTCAAGGTTCTTTTCTTACAACAAACTGAAATGCTCTGTAGAAATAAGAATATTTTTCTTGTGCCTACTCAAAAGCATTCATAATTATTGGCAATAAGAACTGAGTTTCCATGCAGCATAATTCTATGAGCTATTTCTGACAGCTAGAGATAAGAATTGGGCCTCTGACAAACCACAAACCAGTCATTTTCAAACCATTCACAATATTCCAAATTATCAAGCAGGATGAACTAAGTTTGAAATTTTATATTTAATAAATTCATGCACTTTTTAAATGGCCTATTAGTTTGTTTTTTAATTACTAATATGTCTACACAAACACAAAGAAGCAAACAATTAAAGCAATTATCTGGATTTTTCAGAACCAAATGACTTCTTGCCTAATTATCTCTTTCAGATGAAACTTTCTTTTCATTGTGGGATAGGAGGTATGGGAGAAAAGGTAAAGATAATCTAATTGAAACATAATAATAGCCTATGCCTAATATAAAATAGAGAAAAATGATTACCATATATTCCAAATCAGAACTCCACTTTTCTTTTTAGACAAATTTAGAACATTAGAGATAGATAGACTCTGGAAGTCTACTTTTTCAAAACTTTCATTTAAAAAATAAAGAAATAAAGAAACATTTGCCTAGAGAAGTGAAGTAATATCCCAAGTCCTACATCTTATTAGGACATAAGCTGAACTAGAACCAGTTTTTCAGACTTCAGTGTGTGTTGTTTATAATGCATGTCTGTTTTACCCAACTCAGCAGTCCCCAAACTTTTGGCACCAGGGACGTTTCATCGAAGACAATCTTCCATGGACCATGGTTGGGGTAGGAGCATGGTTTCTGATTGAGTCAAGAGAAATACATTTATTGTGTACTTTACTTTTATTATTATTATATCAGCTTTACCTCAGATCTACATCAGGCATTAGATCGCAGAGGCGGGGGACTCCTGATCCAAGTAATTCTGGATGTCTTTGGGTTCACACCTATAAAAGCGGTATTCCTTTGGAGAGTGTTTGTAAGTGTATGTGTATGTGTATGGACATGCATGCACAGATAATTGTATATATGAGAATGTATTGTATAAACAACTGTGGCCATTAGATTCAAGAGCACAAATGTGTGTACTGGTAGGGGTATTTACATACTATTACTATTCAGGATTGGAGAAGGCAACGGCAACCCACTCCAGTAGTCTTGCCTGGCAAACCCCATGGACGGAGGAGCCTGATAGGCTGCAGTCCATGGGGTCGCTAGGAGTCAGACACTACTGAGCAACTTCACTTTCACTTTTCACTTTCATGCATTGGAGAAGGAAATGGCAACCCACTCCAGTGTTCTTGCCTGGAGAATCCCAGGGACAGGGGAACCTGGTGGGTTGCCATCTATGGGGTTGCACAGAGTCAGACAAGACTGAAATGACTTAGCACTATTCAGGATCCTGGAAGGAAGCAATTGGTATTCAAACTGGCAATTTAAGGAGATTTAATAGGACGATCTGTCTAGTCAAGGCTATGGCTTTTTCCTGTAGTCATATATGGATGTGAAAGTTGGACTGTGAAGAAAGCTGAGCGCTGAAGAATTGATGCTTTTGAACTGTGGTGTTGGAGAAGATTGTTGAGAGTCCCTTGGACTGCAAGGAGATCCAACCAGTCCATTCTAAAGGAGATAAGTCCTGGGTGTTCTTTGGAAGGACTGATGCTAAAGCTGAAACTCCAATACTTTGGCCACCTCATGTGAAGAACTGACTCATTGGAAAAGACTCTGATGCTGGGAGGGATTGAGGGCAGGAGGAGAAGGGGACGACAGAGGATGAGATGGCTGGGTGGCAGCACAGACTCAAGGAACGTGAGTTTGGGTGAACTCCAGGAGTTGGTGATGGACAGGGAGGCCTGGCGTGCTGAAATTCATGGGGTCACAGAGTCGGACACAACTGAATGACTGAACTGAACTGAATAGGATGGTTTACAAAGATGGGGGCTTCCTTGATAGCTCAGTTGGCAAAGAATCCGCCTGCAATGTGGGAGACCCTGATTTGATTCCTGGGTTGGGAAGATCCCCTGGAGAAGGGAAAGGCTACCCACTTCAGTATTCTGGCCTGGAAAATTCCATGGACAGTCCATGGGGTCACAAAGAGTAGGACATAACTGAGCAATTTTCACTTCACTCACTTTATAAAGATGGAGGGAATTCACAAGAGAAAGTCAAGTTACCAGAACTATGGATTAAGGGAGAGATTACAAAACTCTGAGAGAGTAGTTGAATGGAGACTGTTGTCTGGTGGGAGCCATGTGAACCTCACACCCATCCTCTGACAGTGCCACCTATTGGTCTAGTCCAGCCAGAAACTAAACCTGGCAAGGCATCCATCCAGTGGATGGATGCAGTTCACAGAGATAAGTGTTTTAGGTCAGAGAGGGGCTGGGAAGGGCAGAGTAGATCTGGATGGGCAAATGAAACAGGTCCAGAAGCGTATTTTGTGTGTGTGTTTGTGTGTGTGTGTGTGAGTGTGTGTATGTATGAAGGGAAATGTGGTAAAGACAATATTGCCCTTTGTGAGTCAGTTGAATAAAGAAGAAACTACCATGAAATTAAAGTTGTCTAGCAATTTATCTTGTCTCACAGTTAATTGATGTTCTTTAGGAACTATTTTGAGTTATGCTTATAAGCCAAAGAACAAGCCATTTTGGAACTATCTATTACTACACACAAAAGGAGGGGCACTCTTACCACTACGAGTAATGATGGGGCCCGCAGAGAGTATGGCGTTTCCAGAAGTACTCTGGGGACTCAAAGTGGTCCTCCTCCCCACATCTCGCCTTTCTCTGTGGCCACAAACCTAAGGAGTTAATGAAAAGAAGTGAAATTCCACACCAGCACAAAATTGTTTCTTTATGGCCATTTGGAAAGCAGATTCTTTTAGAAGAAATACCACATGTTTAATTTTATTCATTTACTTCTGTGCATTTAATTACTTTGCATATAACTGCTACAGTGTTTCTATCTTGGCTTGGGCCACATTTCTTATTTCCTTCTGATGTAATTGTGCATCGCCTCATTAATTTGCATAGATCAACTGCTCTCCTGATAAAGAGATGTGTTTATCAAACTTTTCTACTTTTATTTCTCTCAAGCCTTTAATAAATTTTTCCCTGAGAAATTGGTCAGCACAGAGCCAAGGAAATGTAGACTCCTAGATAGCATATTCAAAAGCAGAGACATTACTTTGCTGACTAAGGTCCATCTAGTCAAGGCTATGGTTTTTCCTGTGGTCATGTATGGATCTGAGAGTTGGACTGTGAAGAAAGCTGAGCACCGAAGAATTGATGCTTTTGAACTGTGGTATTGGAGAAGACTCTTGAGAGTCCCTTGGACTGCAAGGAGATCCAACCAATCCATTCTGAAGAGATCAGCCCTGGGATTTCTTTGGAAGGAATGATGCTAAAGCTGAAACTCCAGTACTTTGGCCACCTCATGCAAAGAGTTGACTCACTGGAAAAGACTCTGATGCTGGGAGGGATTGGGGGCAGGAGGAGAAGGGGTCGACAGAGGATAAGATGGCTGGATGGCATCACTGACTCAATGGACGTGAGTCTGAGTGAAGTCCGGGAGTTGGTGATGGACAGGGAGGCCTGGTGTGCTGCGATTTGTGGGGTTGCAAAGAGTCGGACATGACTGAGCGACTGAACTGAACTGATACAGAATGAATATAGTCAATGATTGTAAAGAAATGCATGAATTTGAGTGCACATATAAACACATTAAAGCTTGTTGTTTTTCAGTCGCTCAGTCCTGTCTAACTCTTTGTGACCCCATGGACTGCAGCACAAAAGTCTTCCCTTGTCCTTCACCATCACCCAGAGCTTGCTCAAACTCATGTCCATTGAGTTGGTGATGCCATCCAAACATCTCGTCCTCTGTTGTCCCCATCTCCTGCCTTCAGTCTTTCCCAGCATCAGAGTCTTTTCCAGTGAGTCAGCTTTTTGGATCAGGTGGCCAAAGTATTGGAGCTTCAGCCTCAGGATCAATCCCTCCAATGAATAGCCAGGACTGATCTCCTTTAGGATGGACTGGTTTGATCTCCTTGCAGTCCAAGGGACTCTCAAGAGTCTTCTCCAACACCACAGTTCAAAAGCATCAACTCTTCAGCACTCAACTCTCACATTCATACCTGACTACTGAAAAAAACATAGCTTTGACTATACAGACATTAAAGCTATTTTAAATCAAAAAACATGACTGCATTTTTCTCGGGTTAATATTGCATTTGTGTGTGCATTCTCAGTCACTTAGTCATGTCCAACTCTCCAACCCACCAGGCTCCTCTGCCCAGGGAATTTTCCAGGCAAGAATACCAGAGTGGCTTGCCATTACTTAATCCATGTTAATATTGGTATGACCCTAGGGGGCCTGTCAGAAATAGAATTTTATTTCTTCACTAGTAAATGGGTGTATATTTTAGTGGCAGCTATATGAGCTTCCCTGGTGGCTCAGACAGTAAAGAATCTGCCTGCAATGCTGGAGACCCAGGTTCTAATCCTTGGATAGGGAAGATCCCCTGAGAAAGGAAATGGCTACTCACTCTAGTAATTTTGCATGGAGAACTCTATGGACAGAGGAGCCTACTGGGCTACAGCCCATGGGATTGCAGAGTCGAACATGACTGAGTGACTGACACACACGTAGCACAGATTCACATCTTTTATGGTTTTTAACTCTTAACACCAGAGGTTCCCTGGCCATCTGGTCAATCAACTTTCTAGTGCCAGTGCTGCCCCCAGCACAGCCTTGCCCATCGTCCTCTGATCTGCTCCATAGCCCTCCTGAGACTGGAAGTTCGCAGGTTACTCTGTTTCTTGTGTCTGTGCTTTGATGATCCTTTGGTGTAGAGTGTCTGTCTTCAAAATCACATCTCTTTGATCAAGTCTCTCATCTTCTATTTCATCTCTCTCACAATGATAAATAGTGCCTTTTGCTACAACACATATCTATGTCTGCCTTTCCATCATAACATTTTGTCATATTTTATTCCTTAACTATCTCATGCTTCTTACAGATAAGCTAATTAAATTCAGAATTCATGCATGCATCTCTGTATTCCCAGTATAACGCTTGGCACAAAGTAGGTATACAATACATCTTTACTGGATGAATGAAAAAATTGTACTTCAAACTATCTGACCTGATGCATATTCACCTTCTATGTAGATATAAGTTCCTAACACTCGATAACCTTCATCTTAGATTAATACAACAGTTCAGAATAAAGTTATCAAAAACCTACTGGCATGAGGAAGGGGCAGTCATCAGCTCTGCATAGCTTGGTAACGCAGTGCAGGAAGACAGTAGACATTTTCTGATTCTTGTGTTTCACAAATCGGAACACTTCAAAAGAAAAGCGGCCCCGCTGGCTTCTGCCGTTTTCGATGACGGTAGTTTGAGGATCTTTGTCACAGCTGCATGTTAGAGAAAGTGAAAAAAATTAATACTGGAAAGTACCAACCCACCATGACTTGTACATTAATTTCTGCAATATTAAGAGGGTTTTCCCCATGCCCATTATATTAAAAGCCAACAAAATTATGCCCTATTACAGATTTGTAATAGGAAAATAAGCTAACTCAACAGATATGTAGGAGTGACATAGATCATAAAATATAAACAAATCAGTTTATGATTACAATATTTCTGCCAAATTTTAGAGGAATCATACTATTATAGGTTGAAAAATCCAAAACAGCATAAAATATACAAAGTAAAACATCTGTCTTTGCCCTTGTCCATGCCCTTCCACACCCACACACAAACCTGCCTGAAATGATCTCACATGTTACTGCAGCCTCACAGGACATATGCAAATAGAAACAGAAGTCATATTCTCAATGTTTCCCTCTTCTTAAACAAATCATACCAAACTCTCTCTGTTGTTTTGTATCTTGCCTTTGTAAAGTTTAACAATGTAACTTAGAGATCTCTCTGTATCAATAGAGAGCCGCCTCCATCTTTTCTCACAGTTGTATACTATTTCATCCTGCACACGTGCCAGAGTTGACTCAACCTGGGTCCCATGTATATACCCTTGCTTTGTTAGCCAGAAAGAAAAACACCAATACAGTATACTAACGCATATATACGGAATTTAGAAAGATGGTTACCCTGTATGTGAGACAGTAAAAGAGACACAAATGTATAGAACAGTCTTTTGGACTCTGTGGGAGAAGGAGACGGTGGGATGATTTGGGAGAATGGCATTGAAACATGTATAATATCATATATGAAACAAGTCGCCAGTCCAGGTTCAATGCATGATACTGGATGCTTGGGGCTGGTGCACTGAGATGACCTGGAAGGGTGGTACGGGGAGGGTGGAGAGAAGGGGGTTTAGGATGGGGAACATGTGTATACCTGTGGGGGATTCATGTTGATGTATGGCAAAACCAATACAATATTGTAAAGTAATTAACCTCCAATTAAAATAAATAAATTTATATTTTTAAAAAATCTTTTGAATTTTACAAATAATAATGAACAGCCTTACAATACATCATTTGGAAAATGTGCAGGGTTTTCTACACAATATGTCTGTAAGGATCATTCAGCAGACTTTGCCATATTGCCCTCTCTAAGTATTGCTGCATTTTGTACTGCCCCAGTAATGTATAAAAAATATTTAATTTCCCTCAGAGCTATAGCAACAAAGTATATGCATAAAATTCTGGATTATTCCCTATTTGACAGGGACAATAAACCATCATCATATAATATTATTTCAGCTTTTTGTTAGTGTGAATGGATATATGCATTTTTCATATATATTAGAGCCACCTGTATTTCTTTATCTGAAATTTATGTTCTTTGCCTAAATTTTCATTGTATTATTGGCCTTTCCTTTCTGATTCCTTTAAATCCTTGGTTTTTAAGAAATGTGGTTCCTTGTTTGTTATATAAATTGTGAATTGTTTTACTTTGTTGTTTGGCTTTGGACAGTCCTCACTCTGTGTGTGTGTCTGTGTGTGCATGTGCCTGTGTGCATATGTTTGAGAAATTTTATTTTTATATAATTTAATTTTAAATATTTTATTTTATGGCTTCTAGTATGTGGGCTAAAGATGATTTTCCAAAGAAGAAGTAAAACTCTCACTGTTTGCAGATGACATGATCCTCTACATGGAAAACCCTAAAGACTCCACCAGAAAATTACTAGAGCTAATCAATGAATATAGTAAAGTTGCAGGATATAAAATCAACACACAGAAATCCCTTGCATTCCTATACACGAATAATGAGAAAGTAGAAAAAGAAATGAAGGAAGCAATTCCACTCACCATTGCAACGAAAAGAATAAAATACTTAGGAATATATCTACCCAAAGAAACTAAAGACCTATATATAGAAAACTATAAAACACTGATGAAAGAAATCAAAGAGGACACTAATAGATGGAGAAATATACCATGTTCATGGATCGGAAGAATCAATATAGTGAAAATGAGTATACTACCCAAAGCAATTTACAAATTCAATGCAATCCCTATCAAGCTACCAGCCATATTTTTCACAGAACTAGAACAAATAATTTCAAGATTTGTATGGAAATACAAAAAACCTCGAATTGCCAAAGCAATCTTGAGAAATAAGAATGGAACTGGAGGAATCAACTTGCCTGACTTCAGGCTCTACTACAAAGCCACAGTCATCAAAACAGTATGGTACTGGCACAAAGACAGACATATAGATCAATGGAACAAAATAGAAAGCCCAGAGATAAATCCACACACATATGGACACCTTATCTTTGACAAAGGAGGCAAGAATATACAATGGAGTAAAGACAAGTGGTGCTGGGAAAACTGGTCAACCACTTGTAAAAGAATGAAACTAGATCACTTTCTAAAACCGCAAACAAAAATAAACTCAAAATGGATTAAAGATCTAAATGTAAGACCAGAAACTATAAAACTCCTAGAGGAGAACATAGGCAAAACACTCTCAGACATAAATCACAGCAGGATCCTCTATGATCCACCTCCCAGAATTCTGGAAATAAAAGCAAAAATAAACAAATGGGATCTAATTAAAATTAAAAGCTTCTGCGCAACAAAGGAAAATATAAGCAAGGTGAAAAGACAGCCTTCTGAATGGGAGAAAATAATAGCAAATGAAGCAACTGACAAACAACTAATCTCAAAAATATACAAGCAACTTCTGCAGCTCAACTCCAGAAAAATAAACGACCCAATCAAAAAATGGGCCAAAGAACTAAAGAGACCTTTCTCCAAAGAAGACATACGGATGGCTAACAAACACATGAAAAGATGCTCAACATCACTCATTATTAGAGAAATGCAAATCAAAACCATAATGAGGTACCACTTCACACCAGTCAGAATGGCTGCGATCCAAAAATCTGCAAGCAATAAATGCTGGAGAGGGTGTGGAGAAAAGGGAACCCTCCTACACTAGTTTGGTGGGAATGCAAACTAGTACAGCCACTTTGGAGAACAGTGTGGAGATTCCTTAAAAAATTGCAAATAGAACTACCTTATGACCCAGCAATCCCACTGCTGGGCATACACACCAAGGAAACCAGAATGGAAAGAGACACATGTACCCCAATGTTCATCGCAGCACTGTTTATAATAGCCAGGACATGGAAACAACCTAGATGTCCATCAGCAGACGAATGGATAAGAAAGCTGTGGTACATATACACAATGGAGTATTACTCAGCCATTAAAAAGAATTCATTCGAATCAGTTCTGATGAGATGGATGAAACTGGAGCCGATTATACAGAGTGAAGTAAGCCAGAAAGAAAAACACCAATACAGTATACTAACACATATATATGGAATTTAAAAAGATGGCAATGACGACCCTGTATGCAAGACAGCAAAAAAGACACAGATGTGTATAACGGACCTTTGGACTCAGAGGGAGAGGGAGAGGGTGGGATGATTTGGGAGAATGGCATTCTAACATGTATACTATCATGTAAGAATTGAATCGCCAATCTACGTCTGACACAGGATACAGCATGCTTGGGGCTGGTGCATGGGGATGACCCAGAGAGATGTTATGGGGAGGTGGGAGGGGGGGTTCATGTTTGGGAACGCATGTAAGAATTAAAGATTTTAAAATTAAAAAAATAAAAAAATAAAAAATAAAAAAAAAATAAAGATGATTTTCCATACCCCAAAGTTCTAATGATACTTTGCATTTTCTCTCCCATCACTTTTAAAGCTGTAGTTTTTACATTTAAATTAATAATCCATTTAAAGTTTATCATGGTATAATGAGCAAAGCACAGATCTCATACTTTATTTTTCTTATGATTATCTACTATCCTGCACTGTTTTTAAAACTCTCTGTCAATCCCATTGATTTGCATACCTAATAAATGGCCATGCTTTCAATTTATTTTCAACTGAGAATTGTAAATTTTTATCTACGTGTCTAGCCTCACATAATATCATATTTCTTAATAACTTTCAGTTCAGTTCAGTTCAGTTCAGCCTCTCAGTTGTGTCTGACTCTTTGTGACCCCATGAATTGCAGCACGCTAGCCCTCCCTGTCCATCACCATCTCCCGGAGTTCACTTTAGAGTGTCTATTAACTGCAACAGCTGGTAGTATTATATCCTTCTCATTTCCTTGTAGATTTCCCCCTTTCTTTTGTACTTTATGAATTTTTTGTTCATCTATTTTTTTCTCGATTCTGTTAGCTTATGATTCTCTGTTCTTGTAGGTGTGCATTTCTCCAGGCTTTCTAGCTTCTATGGCTCTGGCACCCTCAGCATTCACTTTTCTTCCCCACTTCTCCTGCCACCTCTTCCCACACCACTTCCTCCCAGCCTTTTCCTATACTGTATGTCTTGATCTTATTAAGTAATTTTATCAACACTAACAAATATTTTGTACTTTCTAGGTTTTCTTTTCTGAGAAGACAATGGCACCCCATTCCAGCACTCTTGCCTGGAAAATCCCACAGGCGGAGGAGCCTGGTGGGCTGCAGTCCATGGGGTCGCTAAGAGTCGGACACAACTGAGCAACCTCACTTTCACTTTTCACTTTCATGCATTGGAGAAGGAAATGGCAACCCAGTCCAGTGTTCTTGCCTGGAGAATCCCAGGGACAGGGGAGCCTGGTGGGCTGCCATCTATGGGGCCACACAGAGTTGGACACGACTGAAGTCACTTAGCAGTAGCCGAAGATTTTCTTTTCCTCCTAATCTCACTGAAAATGTCCTTTGGGAACCCATTTCATTCTCTATAGTTTCTAAGAAGAAAACTGAAAGAACTAAGCTGAAACCATAGTCATACTAGAAGTCTAATGATCATATTCCAGATTATAATATGCAATTATTATAGAAATTGTGAAATTTCTGTAGATTATAGAAAAACAAAAATGTCAAAGCAAAATGATCCACAATCTCACTGTGCATACATAACCATGGTGAATCTTTTGATGTATTAATATCTCCATACACTCTTTTCTATAATACATAAATGAGGTCGGTTGTACAATTGTGTATGCTGATTCTTTCATTTCATATTTTAAATTGTAAAGAACCACATATTTATAAAGATGAGAATATCAAGAAGACAGAAGGGGAAGAGATAAAATAGAACCAATCTTTTTTTTTCTGTTTTATAAGTAACTTTGTATGATTATAATGCCTATGTGAGCTTTCAACTTGCTGGTTCTCCATAATTCACCTACCCATTTCCTTGCTGCTGAACACGCAGTTGGTTCTTATTTTTACTATTCTAAATAGCACTGATAGACAAGAAGATGATAAATACTTTTAGAATATGCTTCCTAATTCACAAATGTAGAATCAAAAGATATGAAATCTTTTAAGGACTTTTTTTAAGGATATTGTTTCCCAAAAATGTTAACCAAATGAACACTTCCAGCAATAGGATGAGTGTCAGTTTGATCATACCCTTTGAGTAGCACCGTAACCTTGATTAACCGATAAAATTTATCCTTTTGATTTGCCATCATATTATTCCCATCATGTGTCAATAAGCAGCAGTGATCAGAGCCAACTGCATTTTATAAGCATGATTAGAAGCCATTGCTTGACTCTCCTGTCAGATAAAAATGCTGAAAAGGAACTAAGATGATTGAATGTTTTTATGATCAATGTCCCTTTTTTCCCAAATGTAGATTACATTCACTCTATCACTGTCTATTGGGAATGAAATCAAAGTTATTGGATCTGATTTTTTTTTTATTTTAAAAAAAAGGTGGTAGGTTTTCATTTTAAATGCTGATAAGTGAAGAAAAGCATTATGGGGTCTAAATTATCTAGACCATTACTTTAATTTTACTCTCCTTTGACATACCAAGAGACAGCCTAGTTTCGTAAAAATAGTCACTGCCTTTCTCTTACTGCCAATAATCTCCTAACCATGCTTTTCCTAAGACAATGAAATATTCCCGTATGACCTAAACATGGATAAAACATCTTTGATGTGCCAAACTTACTTGTAACTTTCATCAAACAATAGCCTTTTCAGCATTTCATGTTGAAAACTGTTCTCCACTTTTACACTTCCAACTATATTTTAATTTTTGTTCAGAATGTAAAACTTTAAATTTAAAAGCTATAAAAGTACCTTATAATTCATCTATCTGTCCTCAATTTTCCATTGCAATTATCTACAATTGAATTATTGCTATCAATACAAGAGTTAGACACCTACCTAAGGAAGAGATCATATCGAGTATCATCATTTGGGTTCCCTGATGGGGTCGTGTAGCAATAATCCATTAAGACATTCCATCTGCAAGGAAAAGGAAGAATAATCTAGAGTCAGAGTCTCCTGTGGATAATAGTTATTAACCCAAAGGAAGTAGATATTCACAAACATCTTACTCCAGGGAATATAGTTTTTCAACTAATTATTTCCTGAGACTTGTTGTTTAATAAAATGTTCTCCTAAACTCAGAGTGTTTAAAAGTCTGCAACAAATTGCCATCGCACATCAAGTATCGCATAAAACCAAGAACAGAAATGCCAAGAAGACAAAAAGGGAGAAGGCAAAGTAGAACCAAATTTCTCAAGAGCACCAATCTCTTCAGGATGCAAAGTTTAAATAACAATATATGAGAAACCCAAAATAAATCATATACATGTTACAATTTTTTATTAAGGTAGAAATGGATCTTTGCTTTTGAATTTCCTTTCAATTTTGATCATCCTGGATTTTCTAAGAATCAGACAAAATGACTTATTTGATTATTTTGCAGAGATGTTTCTGGGGATTGTTATATATAGTTGTGAGCCAGAGTTCTTTTGTTTTTTTAAATAAACATTTATTGAATATTAACACACACATAGGAGGGCTTCCCCTGTGGCTCAGCAATAAAGAATCCACCTGTAAAGCAGAAAATGCAGGAGATGCAGGTGCAATTCCTGGGTCAGGAAGATCCCTTGGATGAGGGCATGGCAATCCATTCCAGTATTCTTTCCTGGAGAATCCCATGAACAGAGGAGCTTGGTAGGCTATCGTCCATGGGATCACAAAGAGTCGGACACAACTAGAGCAATTGAGCATGCACAGACACAAACACATAGAAAATGTACAAACCACGTGTTCACAAAATTACCGTTATCTGATTAATCATCTTTCAGATGAAAAAGCAGAATATTCTGGTATCCCCAGAGCTCTCCCCATGCCCTCTTCCCATCACTATCTCTCCTTCTTTAAGGGAAGAAATGTTATTTTCCAATTAATGACTTAAAGTATTACCCTTTCATCCTGTAATTTGTTATTTCTATTTATCAGGCATTCCTAAATGGTGTGGCAATGACATATTTTTTTTTAGTGAATGAGCTAACTTTATGATTCATCAGGCTTTAGGCAGCCAAAATGTATCAACCAACAGAAGATAGGAGCTTGAAATTACCTGCCATCCAGATTAGTGGCTTGTACAGCTGCAAATACTTTGGTTTTCAAAGGTAGTCCTATACTCGGGATAATTAACTGCTGATTGTAGGTCGAATCCTAATAATAAAAAAAATAAGCAATTAACCCATCATTGCCTTCCCAACAACAGAACGTTTACTTAAGACAATAATGGCTTATTAGAAAAAAGAGAGGGCAAATCAACATAAATTTACCGAACCAACTTCTAAAAGGACCTAGTTAATCCTCTTGTTTTTGGCAGAACTGTTCTTAAATCATATCCAAGTAACAAACTCACTCCCATGCATAAATATTTTCATGTCCATAGTTTATCATTTATGATGATTAATGTTCAATGTATTTACATTATATGCAATGGTTACTAGTAAGAGGCTAGTAGTTTGCTTAATATTCAACTATCATTATTCAGTTTATTTAAATTCATATTTCATTTATTTAAATTATATTAGTAGCTAATATTCAGTTTATTTAAATTATATCTGCTTCAGTTTAAGCCCTTTGCCACTGGAGTTGTAAATCTTTATACTCTTAATAATCTCTCATTAACCCAAAGTCACTTATCTCGCAATTTTAAATTACTATAATTTAACTGAAAACAAAAACAAAAAAGAGACCAGTATGTTCTCAAATTACCAAAAATGCATGCCATGGAATTCCTGTACTAGATAACGTGGTGAGGACTTAGAGAAGGGTGTCTTAGGGCTTCATTTCTACCTTTTACCCTTAGTTTAGACCAATCCTGCAGAGCTTATTTATATAATTCCCCAATTTACAGTAGATTAAGGCAGCAAATTAGAAACTGATAGCAAAGAAAAGCAGAAAAAAAAAAAGAAGAAGAAAGAAAAAACTTCTCAAAATCTAAGTTGTCAAATCATTTATCATGGATGCAGATTGTTTCCCCCAAATTTAGTAACTCTGAAGATAAAGCTATTTTGCAGCAAAGGGAAATATTCAATGAAATCTCAGTATCATCAAGCAAAGGCAGAATACAGAGCTCACTCTGTTTCAGAAGGCTGGGAAGAAACAACAGATACTGAATTTTGAAACTTAAAGCAATAATAACTTGGATGCTTCACTTTTGAAAGAGTTGCATTCATGAGGAACATTTCATTCCCAAATTAAGCCTGATAAGTGAGGGATTATATGCTGTACTTATTTTCTATATTTCTGTGATAAATGATAACAGCTCCTCTAACCATTTCTCATAGGTAGTATTTTTAGTTAATTCTCTTCCTGGCTCCCTTTTCCAATTTCTTCAAGTTATACACACTTGATCGACTATTATGGCTCATTCATCTTGTACTTGCATCAGTATTGTCTCAAAGGATCTTATTTCATTTTTTTTTACAAATATTATACTACATAATCATTTGCAAATGATATGACTCAGCTATGGTTTAATCTTAATTATCACCTTTTTCTCCTAAAATTCTTCTAAACAGTAATGTTTAGATTTTATTTGGTATAGTTACCTTACTCCTGTTAGTAAATATTGTCCCTAAAATCAATTATATTTATTTTAGATTTTTTCTTCAACTTTAAAAATAATTCATAATTACCATAGCTCAGTTTTAGATTTACTCTGTTTCTCTATCTGCTCAGAAGACACTATTACTTAGATGCAATTCAAATTCAAAATCATCCTCACGATTTCCACAGAGAAGAAAACTAATCTATTTATACTATATAAGAATAAGGGCCAAGGTCAACTCGAAGTAAACTGCACATATTGAAATCGCAAAATCAATAAATGTCATTATTTTTTACAAGTAAAATTTTCCTAAGTTCATTCACTGAATCCCATAACACACAGAAATAATTGTACTGAATCCATATTCAGGTCTATAGGAATTCTCTGTACTTTTAGATCAATTTTTCTATAAACCTAAAACTGCTCTTAAAAAATAGTCTGCTGATTGAAAAAAAAAAAAAAAACTAGTTTGTAGGGAAGTGGTTGAATTTTATTAAATAACTGTTTAGTAAACAAATTTTAAATTTCAATGTGTTAATTCAACCATTAGTAATACCATTTCAAATTGGTTAAAAATGAAAATGATTTTGGTATTATGTATTTTGTTTATAGTCATATCAAATAATTACCTTTTAACCATCAAATTAAAATCTTAGGTTATCATCAAATTATAGGCTTGTATTTGGCACTAAGATTCTAGAAACTTTTTGAAGGATTAGGTCTAGTTTAACAATAGGACTACTATACTATTTCTAATGATAAAGGAAAGAGCTTAATAGCAAAGCTCTCCTCAAGTCTGCACTTCTAAATTTTTATTTTCTGCATTTCTACAGACAGAATAGCTTAATTTCACAGAAAATAGTGGTATCCTTAAATGTCATGTGAGTATATTTTTTTCACTCTTTTAAGATCAGGAATTCTCATCTTTGTTTCAGTCAATTGTAACAAATAATATTGAATCCAAGTCAGTCATCACAATTCTACCTCAGGGAGATTACACATATAAATTAACAGATAGAAGCTTTCCAATTTAAAAATATTGCTTACAATAATAATAAATATCTGGTCATACTGGGAATGAATATTGGCACATATTTGCTGAGTATTATAAAACCAAGTATTTGGCAGCTTCTCCCTGCAGAAGAAAGTTTAGAAATGACAGAAAGGCAATCTTCATTCCAACACATTTTAATTTGTTGTTTAGAACTCTGTGGTGTCACACTACAAACTTATAAACATGATTTTTTAAATGCCTTTGGAAAGTGTCCTACTACAATATTTATAGCTCATTATATGCAAAGTATAAAGCACTGACTTTTAAATCAGTTGCATGAATTATAACTCAGTGCCATGATGACATGAATAATAATGTAAAAATCAGATTCATAATTTACAAAAATGTTGGTTGATATATTGAAAAATTGATATTTAAATCAGGCATTTAAAATGTATGAATAAAATTTTTAATCAACATGAAAATATCATTTGGGGGATTAATGTTAGAGTTATAAATAGAAATTCATATTTTTTTCATATTTTGCTGCCACTGTCAATATTTATATGACAAAAGTTTAGACAATACTGTGTAGTCAAACCTAAACTATTTCAGATATGACAGAATTGACAACGGTCATAACCCACACTGGAAATGTTAACACACTGAACA
Source organism: Ovis aries (assembly GCF_016772045.2). Classification (NCBI taxonomy): domain Eukaryota; kingdom Metazoa; phylum Chordata; class Mammalia; order Artiodactyla; family Bovidae; genus Ovis; species Ovis aries. The sequence goes on along the minus strand of NC_056054.1, from coordinate 167,832,096 downwards.
CCAAGTATCTTGCCTTTAAATGAAGTATCATTTGGACTTTTCCTATCTTTTTATCACAAATATATTATTTCCAAAATCTTGACCCTGACTATGTTTACACACACACAAACACACAAATAAATATATACGTATAAATGTAGATAGACATTTGGAGTAACTACACAGAATCGCATATATGAAGTAAAATTTAAATCATTTATCAATTTCTGGAAAATAATGGAATTGTTAGCATACCTTTATCGCTAAGATATTTGGAAATGGTGGTGAAGATGAATAAACATTACCAAAGTATAACAGGGTTAATGTAACTTTTGGTGGATTTTTATAGGAAAGCCATTCACATAAGTGGCTCCTCAGAACAGTGAGAGAAAAAAATAACGTCCTTCAACCATCGACTTACGTTATAAAGGAGCAGGTTCAAAGTGCTGACGAACGTACCATTGTTCTCCCTCACAGAAATGGCAGCTGAGGACCTAAAACAGATTGAGGAAAAGGGAGGCACTGATGAGATTTTTTAATTAACAGCTTCAATCACACCTTAATGTTAGATTCAAGGCACCAAAACTCTTGAGCAATCCTGACATAACTAGGTCTGGAATGGGCATATTGTTTAAATCACTGAACAGATAAATAATCAGAAAGCAAGAGGGACTAAATAAAGGCAAACTGCTCTTTCTGATCTTTTCATTTATAAAGGAATCTTTTTTTTTTTGACATTTTAGTTACACATATGAAACTTGGAGGAAAAAAAAAAGTCATTCCAACAAAGTCTGAATCTAATGTGAATACATTTTCATCAACTCCATTTCTATACAAGCTTCATGAGACCAGGAATTTTGTTTCACTTTTGTCACTGTTAGAACTTTGCATGGTATATATAAGGTGTATAATAAATATTTGTTGAATAAAGAAAAAGTGAAAGTGAAGTCGCTCAGTCCTGTCCAGCTCTTTTGCAACCCCATGGACTGTAGCCCACCAGGTTCCTCCATCCATGGGATTCTCCAGGCAAGAATACTGGAGTGAGTTGCTATTTCCTTCTCCAAAAGTGAAAGTTGCTCAGTCCTGTCTGACTCTTTGCGACCCCATGGACTAGTTCTCCAGGCCAGAATAACTGGAGTGGGTAGCTTTTTCCCTTCTCCAGCAGATTTCCCTCTGAGGAATCCAGGGTCTCCTGCATTGCAGGCAGATTCTTTACCAACTGAGCTATCAGCGAAGTCCCATTTAAATGAATGCATATCCATGTGCACTGAAGTTCAGGAATGAATTTAGTGAGGAAGTTGAGGGGAGCAGAGTGAAAGACTATGACCCATTTCTCTCTGCACCTGCTTCTTTTTGACTCAAGGCCTTTCTTTTCTTGGTTTCCACATCGAAATCTTGCTTTTGACCAAGTCATTTATCATAACTGTACCATTAAATTATCTATGAATATTTTTTAAACTGAAGCAAAATGTGTCCTCCATGTTCCCTTGTGACTGAGATTAAACAATAACTTTACTTTTGTGAGAGAAAACCCTACAGCTGAAGAGGGAAAGTTTTTATTTAATTACCCCATTTTGTCAGAAATATTTCACAAATCCATATAATTATATTGCAATATGGATGTAAACACGTCTTGGAGTGTGTGCTTTGGGAGTAATAAATGAATGTGGTAGTGGTTTATCGCTAAGTCTGATACGATTCTTTGAAATCCCATGGACTGTAGCCTGCCAGGTTCCTCTGTCCATGGATTTCCCATGGCAATTGGAGAGGATTGCATTTCCTCCTCCAGGGGATCTTCCTGACCCAGGGATTTTAAGCCTGCATCTCCTGCTTGGCGGGCAGATTCTTTACCCCTGAGCCACCTTGAAAGCCTCAATGAATGAATACCTGACTATAAACAAAAGACAATGAATCCACGTCTGAAGCTCTTTGACTATGAGTGATACCATCTTTGCTGGGAATCACCAGCATCTGTGCAGGGGTCACCTCAGCAGGAGGCATGGAGACCTCGTATTCTGAGGCAGCAGTCCAACAGTGAGCACATACCCAAGCAGGACCCAACAATACAGTGACCAAATGATCTACCCACTGGAAACATGACAGTTCCTCTGGACTGCATAAGCCCCCAGGATTCTTGGGTCTTGGGCAGTTCTGAAGGGAGCCAGGAGAACCAAAGGCAGATATTTGACTAACGTGAGGTGGTTTTAATTTAGGGAAAAGATTAAAACTGAACTGTTGATGTTCTTCAAAACAATAATCATTATAGATTGATAAGTTCAGTTCAGTTCAGTCACTCAGTCGTGCCCGACTCTTTGCAACCCCATGAACCGCATGCAGCATGCCAAGCCTCCCTGTCCATCACCAACTCCCGGAGCCCACCCAAACCCATGTCCATTGTGTCAGTGATGCCATCCAACCATCTCATCCTCTGTCATCCCCTTCTCCTCCTGCCTTCGATCTTTCCCAGCATCAGGTGGCCAAAGTATTGGAGTTTCAGCTTCAATATCAGTCCCTCCAATGAACACCCAGGACTGATCTCTTTTAGGATGTACTGGTTGGATCTCCTTGCAGTCCAAGGGACTCTCAAAAGTCTTCTCCAACACCACAGTTCAAAAGCATCAATTCTCTGGTGCTGAGCTTTCTTCATAGTCCAACTCTCACATCCATACATGACTACTGGAAAAACCATAGCCTTAAGTAGATAGATGTATAAGACCATATACAGTTTCCATTAGATTCAGTTTAACTTTCTCAACAAATCCTGCTATTAATATCTTGGTAAGTTCCTCAAGGATAAAAATAACCCAAAGAAAAAGACAACATGAGAAATTAAGAATAAAATGCGACTTACGAAGCAAGTTGGGTATTATTAACCAGGTATTCCAATGGATAACTACAGCTAAATTTGTAAAGAAGCCCAGGTAGATAGCTGATGATTGTTGGTGGGTCTGGAGTATCAATATATCCTGAAATATTTCCTATTTGTACTGAAGTTGCATTTCCATAAGCACTGACTCCAGGAACTGTGGATACCTGTTAGAATTGTAGGTCAAGCTCAGTGATTAAATAGTTACTCATAAATCTAGGCATTTCATATGCAAAATAAAACATTAGATCAGATCATTTCTAGGGTCTGTTGCAACTATAACATGACATAATTTTGAAATTATACACACATAATTCTAAATTATAAGTGATCATATGTCTTTTTTCTCTCATTAAGAGGGTGATTTAATTTTTTAAATTAATTTTTATTGAAGTATAGTTGATTTACAATGTTAGTTTACAATGTGTTAGTTTATGTGATACAGCAAAGTGAATCAATTATACATATATTTACTCTTTTTAAAATGTTATTCCCATGTAGATCATTACAGAGTATTGAGTAGAGTTCCCTGTGCTATACAGTAGACTCTTATTAGTTGTCTATCTTATATATAGTAGTATTCATATGTCTCCCAATTTTTCCCTCCCCTACCACTTTCCCCCTTGGTAGCTACAAGTTTATTTTCTATATCTGTAACTCTATTTCTGTTTTGTACATAAGTTCATTTGTAACATTTTTTTAGATTCAACATATAAGCAGTATCATATTTGTTGACTCATATGTTTCTTTTAAATAAATAAAGCTTCATATTACCAGAGATGGTTTACTCATATTTCATAAATAAGAAAGAAGAGAAACTATAAGTTACTTGTTGTGCAAGAGCAAGTAATTTGAAAATACTCATGGGTAAAGCCAAATGTCATGGCCTGGACTAAAAGCCCCCTGTTAATATGACCTTGTTTTCAATGTTAGCTTCATATCTGCAGGCTCCCATTCTCGGTTAGTAATGCCCCAGCACCAAGGCCCTTGTTGCTCTGGCATTTGTGCATACTCCTGCCTCCTCTCTGGCCCTCTTCACCCCAACATATCCTACTTCTCCCTCATCTCATCTTCCTTGGGAACTTCTCCCGACCCCCATACTTTCTGTCTCACAGAAGCAGTCATAGTGCATGAGTGGTCTGATTCAGCACACCTCCATCCATAATCAGAGCTCTTTGCAGGCAGGGAACCCTCTAGGTCTTATTTGCCTTTGTCTCTTCAGCATAGCTCAGTGACACCAGCATCCTGGTACCCCTGAGATAAATTTTAAACAAATGAATGAAGGTCACAAATTTTCTGATGGTCGATCTCCCTAGGGTCTTTCTCTGGTACATGGAGATTCTCATCTTTCAGGGCAGTAATTCACAGGGATGTTGCAGAGGGATCATGAACTCCTAGAATTTATATAAAAATATTGTCCATGTGTGTATTCTCTTGGGACTAATTAGTTTTCACTGGATTCTCCAATTCCACTAAAATTTAATAACCACCATTTAAGGAATTGTTAATTTTTTTTAACTTAACACAAATGATTTTATTCTTGTTGTTCAGTTGCTAAGTCATGTCCAACTCTTTGCTACCCCATGGCTGCAGCACACCAGGTTTCCCTGTCCTTCACTGTCTCCCGGAGTTTGCTCAAATTCATGTCCATTGAGTTGTTGATGCTATCTAAGCATCTCATCCTCTGCCATTTATTTTATTGCATGTTAATATTTTAATTAAAAAGTTAATATAAAATTCAAACATTTAAATTGCAGTTCTGAATCTGAAATATCTAGAATAAGTCAAAGAAGGAAGACTTTCAAAAACTGAGGCCTTAAATTATGTTACCATAGTTATAGATATTTTTCAAGTCTATAACTAGATGAAGGTTTTTCTGATGAAATTTTGTTTGGGTGAAGTTGATATCATACATGTTATTGGGAAGCACTAGGCTCACAGTTGGGCTTCCTTGTAGCTCAGATGGTAAAGAATCCACCTGCAATGCAAGAGACCCTGGTTCAATTCCTGGGTCAGGAAGATCCTCTGGAGAAGGGATAGACTACCCACTCCAGTATTCTTAGGCTTCCCTGGTGGCTCAGCTGGTAAAGAATCCAACTGCAATGTGGGAGACCTGGGTTGGGAAGATCCCCTGGAAGAGAGCATGGCAACTCATTCCAGTATTCTTGCCTGGAGAATCACCTGGACAGAGGAGCCTGGCAAGCTACAGTCCTTCGGATTGCAAAGAGTCAGACATGACTGAGAGACTAAGCATAGCACAGCACAGGCTCACGGTCAGATATTTCAACCTGGAGGTCAAGGATTTTGGATGAATTCTGTCTCTGATGATAGTATCAATATCTTAAAACACTCAGATGGTAATGACATATATAAATGACTGCCTATTAGACTTCCTAGATGGCACTGGTAGTAAAGAATCTACCTGCCAATGCATGGACATAAAAGACATCAGTTTGATCCCTGGGTTGAGCTGATCCCTGGAGAAGGAAATGACAATTCACTCTGGTATTCTTGCCTGGAAAATTCCATGGGCACAGGAGCCTGGCAGCCTAAAGTCCAAGGGGCTGCAAAGAGTCGGACACGACTAAGTGACTCAGCACTAAGGTTATTATTGCCCAGGCTCTCTGTTCTCACGTGTGAATTACCAAGTAGAGGGTCACCTGAATACTTCTTTTATCAACAGTGACTACTAGCAGTATGTTTGTCAAAATTCAGACTCTCCAGTGAAACAAACTTTATATGGACCTATGATCATTAAACTCTGAGGATTTTTAAATCATGGTAACATATTATTTGAGTTAATAAGTAACTAATTCAAATAATTAACTCAGCACAGGCTATGTAATATGGCAGTAACAATTCAATCCTTATATCTTAATATATTAACACAACAAAATTTACCTTTTGTTTATGCTACATGTCCAATACAGTTTGGTAAAGGGGGTTCCATTCCAAGTGTTTACACATTGTTTTTGCCTAAGTCTGAGTCTATTTCCCTGTAGCACTGCCATCTCAGCATGTGGCGTCTAGTACTGCTAAGACAGAAAACGCCAGAGCTAGTAGGTCATGTAGAGGCTTTTAGCTATATACATGTCAAGTCCAATAAGAGTCTACAGGACTGAACCAGTTACAAAGCCCTCACTAACTGCACAGGGGCTGGGAAAGGCAGCCTTCCCTGTGCTCATGAAGAACTAACAATTCTGACATCAATAATGTTCTTGGTTGTCATAATACCGTTGAACTTCTCCCCCCATGTTAAATACAATATAATGATCAATTAGTATTCTAGCGGCTATTATGGAGACCTGTAATATTTAATTTTCAACAAGAGAATACACTTTATACATGGACCTAAGAGCACATGGGCAAAGCTGAAACAATTATCTAGCTGATTCATGAAGATAACCAGAAGTCTTATGAAAAAACACTTTGATTCTAATCCATATGATTTAGTAGTCTACTTAATTTTTCCCATATAGAACTGTCCTTGGAGCAGATACCAAAGCTGGTGATATCTAAGACAAAAATATAAACTAAGTAAATCTTCCTCTCTACACATTGCCTGCCTGACTGGCTAGCTAAGCATGCAAATTCTATCTGTGAAAAAAAAATATATGTGTGTACACACATACATGTACATTACAGTTTTTATACCAGACTTATTCAGTTTAAAAAAAAAAAGATACATACACACACACACACACACACACACACACACACGGATGCTTTGCCTGGCATTTCTCTGGAACTGTTCTCTTTTTTTGGCAACAGGGAGCAGGATAAGACTGAAATGGAGAATAGGAAGCTCCCTGAAGCAGAGTCCTTGAGAGGAGGGGCCGTGCTGCTTCTCTCCACTTGAGCTCCCTCCCTTCTTCCCTAATTCCCTCTCTCCCTTCCTTTCCCCCTCCCTCCCTTCCTCCCTCCCTCCACAAGGAAGCTTGGATGTATAATAATCAACCTGCATCACTTCCCCTCACTCTCCCTTAGGCCCACTTCATAACCTCTCTGCATACATCCGAGAGAGGTGAATAAATGTTTTTAATAAAAAGAGTCAACAATACTCAAGCTGTATATTTGGAAACCGTCATGGGCACAATATTCTAACTGCCCTCTGAGAAAAGATAAAGGAGATTCAAATAAATCTTTTTCCTGTCTCCTATCTACCATCAAGTCTTAAAAGCCCTACCCTTAGAATAATCAAACTTTCCCCCTTAGTCGCAAACAATAACTTATCAAGAGGAAAAGCCAATCTCTCCTTCTTTACTGGCCTAAGTGGACATGTTCAATGAATCTTCTTTTTGTCTTTGCTAGGATTAACCAATAAGACTATATTTAAACAAGCAAAAGGAAAATCTGTTTTAAATAAATTTTAGCCTAACACCCCCACCAAATCACAATTATCTTTTACTTCAATTAATTTTTAATTCCAAGGAGAGTGAATGCCTGTTATAATTCTATTTTTGGTATTCAATACATGAATAAATAAATGAATAGTGTAGATAAGTGGTTCTCATTCAAGGTAGAAATATCTGAAGTGGTGTTTTAATTTTCACAGTGACTGGATGGAGCATGTTGCAGGGTAAGATTTGGTATGATAAGCATTTTTAAATTCAAAGGATAGATCCACAGTATGAAGAAACTCATGCTGGAAATGCCAACAGCCCTCTTTTACAAAACAGTGGTGTGGATCATTCAGTGGTAAACAGGATACCTAGAAGATTCTAAGTTTCTCATTAGATATTCCATCTTTCTTCCTGAAAGGGGTCACTAAGAAATAATAGGCCAAGAGATTCATTGCCAAACTCACTGGAATATAAAAGATACTTTCATAAAAAGCATGAGGAACACAGCTAATGAAAAACTGTAGAGAAATACTCCTCAATGTCACTCACACAAAATAATGCTGGTTAGAGTAGCACAGTTAATCTCAGGCCCCTCAACCACCAGCTACAATAAACAGAACCAGTACTGAAAAATGAAATCATACGTTTGGGATCAGAAGCCCCAAACAGGCAAAGGAAAGTGGTTTGTTCAGTTTTATTGGGGTTTTATTCTTGAAAGATAGATTGGGTTTCTGATTATTTCATGATGTGGGAGTTTTGTTTTTGTTTTTTTAGTTATGATCCCCAAACCTAGCACATAGTCTCACTCTAATCTTACCACTAAACTGTTTCCGCAGCCCTCCAAGGTGCTGAGATTGATGATGAAAATGACCACAGCAGGAAAGGTGTTGTTATTGATGAACCCCCTGCAGTGGGAATCTCCATGCCTTCCGTTCAGTGCCAGGTCTGCTTCAGAATAACCGGAGAAAAGAACTGTGCAAAAATTAATCTTCATTGTAATGGCCTGGACCCCACAGTAGACATTGATGTCTCTTTCAGCTGAAATAAAAAATGTAAAAAACAAACACATCACAAAAGCATAGCACAGGGCCCAGGAATAACTTTAACATCCTCTGAGGTATTTTCATACTCTCTGTCTGTTTAACTGGCTCATATACTTGAACACACCATAATCCAATGTGAAAGTATTAAGAAAAATACCCAGTAAAAGCAGTCGTTGACTTTGTTATTTCCGGAGAGATCTTCGAGTGTAGATATTATATTTCATCTCTGTTTCCTTGTGCTTAGTATACAGTGGATGTGCATTAAATGTTGGTCAAGTGGTGTAAAATGATTGTTGGAGAATTGAGTGGAAAAAATTACATCACGAGGAAATTCAGAAGAAAGTAACTGAATTATTTAGAACACACGTCTAGGTAGCGAGACTCACTACAAATGATGCATTTTCCCAAGTGTAAGGAAGAAATCTATCCTAAGCCAAATTGTTGAGCACCTTGGTGTTTTGTAACCCATCTTATCCAGGATATAGAAACAGAAGCCATCCATCCAGATTGTTTTATTCTACTAAGCTATGCTAGAGAAGAAAAAAATGAACACCAATCTGTTGATATTTCATTCAGAAATGCATGTCAACCCTAAAAAAAAATTTCCAGTGACTAGGACTGAATAAAAGCAAGGAACTCAGCATTAAAACGTAAGACAAATTTGCAATTTTCCACGATTCCATGAGTAATCAGTGATGGGATCCATTCCAGGTCTACAGGGTGAGCAGGCATGCCTACACACACACACACACATGCACACATGTATGTGCACACATTTTCATATATCTAGTTATTTTTCTACATGTAATGGAGAAAATATATGTAAAAAATGGCGAAATCAATTGCTGCTAGGTAATTTCGCAGTGGCAGAAGCTCTTATTTTATTGGTTTTGGTAACAGTTACAGGTTGAATTACTTCCCTCCCTTCAGGGAAAAAAAGAAAAAGATACATTGACTCTTAACCCCCAGTACCTCAAAATGTGACCTTATGTGGAAATAGGATTATTGAAGTTGTAATTAGTTTAGATGAGTTCATACTGGAGAGGATGGGTTTAATTCAATATAATTGGTGTTATCATTTGAAGAGACAGAGGCACAGGAAGAATGCCAGGTGAAGACAAAGAACTGCAGTAATGCACCTAAAAGCTCAAGGATCAGCAAAGACCACCAGCAAACCACCAGCAAGATGCCAGGAAGAATTCTGTTCGGAGTCTGAGGGCGCTTAGCCCTACTAACACCTTGATTTTGAGTTTTGGCCTCTGGAATTGCAAAATGATAAATTTCTGTTGTTTCAAGTCACTCTCTTGTGGCACTTTGTTACAGCAGACTTAGTAACCTTATCACTCTTTACCACTCTTGCTATTACCACTGGGATAAAGAATCTGAAACAAAAAACTGGTTTTCAAAATATGAAATAAAAAACAAAATTGGATTAGGTTATTTGGAGCAATCACCTTAATTGTTCCCAAAAGGTAAAACAAGCAAAATAAAATATTTTTGGCTAATAATCTAAGTAATATGTAAATCCTATTCATGATTTTTTAGCATAAAGTAAATTTGCTTAAATATAACAGTTCTAACCTCAGGGTAAAAAAGTTCAATGGTATGTTTCTTTGGAGTGCTTATTCTCCATACTGGTTTTTATTGGTAAAGTGAGTCATATTTTGAGGACATGAATAAATCAAAATGGAAATTTCTATGTTTGATTATGATTTTAAACTCAATACAAAAAATTTAAAATATTTTCATAGTGAAAGAAAGATGGAAAATCTTTTTTATCGCCAAAAGGTAAATATTAGACTAGTTCGTATGGAAAACTCTAAGCAACATTCCCCTTGTAGGTGGAAAATAAAATGAATTCATTGTGAAGTTGTACTGTGCCAAGATAGAGTATAATAAATACCATTTAAAATTCAGAGAATATATCTATTAGCTTTCAATGACAGTAGCTGTTCAAGCGCAACTATAATTTTTAAATGATGCTCTTATTGAAATAATAAGTTCTTTTAAACAAATGTTGAAGTGTTTCAAACATTTAAACTTCAAATTACCTCTTAAATCTGTTGATTTTTCTCCATCTTCATGCTGTTCCTTTGCACATGTAACCATTATCTTTGCTCTTAGAATATTACATTAACTTCCTAACTGGTTCCTTTAATTCTGCTCTTAACGCCCTCTGTTTAGTATAACTGTTAAATGTGAATCTAATCATTTTATTTCTTTGTGCAGATTTTCAACAGCTATTCATTTCATTCCAGCCAAAAGTTCAAATCTTGAACCAGTTCCTCAAGATTCTCTGTGGCCCACCACCTACCTACCTCTGCATTCTCATCTCCTCTCTATTATCCCCCTCGGTCTCTACAACCACCTCATTGAACTTTTTTCAGTTTTTTAAATGTATCTAAGTGACAGAAGCCAGAATAATGGTTACCTCTGGGGGAAAACTGTCTAGAATAGGGGAAAGTGAAAGTCTCTCAGTCATGTCTGACTCTGCGACCCCATGGACTGTAGCCTACCAGGCTCCTCTGTACATGGGATTTTCCAGGCAATAGTACTGGAGTGGATTGCCATTTCCTTCTCCAGAGGATCTTTCCAACCCAGGGATTGAACCCGGGTTTCCCGCATTGTAGACAGAGGCTTTACCATCTGAGCCACCAGGGAAGTCCTTAAATGAAAGTGAAAGTTGCTCTGTCATGTCCAACTCTTTGTGACCCCATGACAGTAGTCCTCCAGGCTCCTCTGTCCGTGGGAATTCTCCAGGCAAGAATACTGGAATGGGTTGCCATGCCCTCCTCAGGGGATCTTCCCAACGTAGGGATTGAACCCCGGTCTCCCACATTGCAGGCAGATTCTTTACCCTCTGAGCCATGAAGGAAGCTAGAATAGGAGAAATAAAGAAAATTTGGAGGCTGATAAAATTGTTCTCTATCTTAATGTGAGTGTTGATAATGAGTATAAACATATGGAGAAATTTTCAGCCACACCCTTAAAGGTGGTATATGTTATTTTAGATGTTCTTCCTCAATAAAATACTGTGAGCACTTTAAAAAACCTAATATAGCTTACATAAGGCCTTTAAATGGTCTTCTTCACCTCCATAGATGCTTCTCTTAACCCCAGTCCTTGTCTGAGAAACTCCTACTCATCCCTCAGGTCTCAAGTTTCATTATCTCATTCCCAAACACTTTGATGATCCCAAACCTAAACTATGCCACTCTGTTCCTATACTATCATATCAACTTTGAATTACATATGCATTTGCATAATTGTTTTCTCAATAAATTGAAAGTCCCAGAGAGCAGGAAACTAAGATATTCAATGATGTACTCCAGTGAGTAAATTGCCAATATCCACTGGATCATCGAAAAAGCCAGAGAATTCCAGAAAAACATCTATTTATGCTTTATTGACTATGCCAAAAGCCTTTGACTTTATGGATCACAACAAACTGTGGAAAATTCTTAAAGAGATTGGAATACCAGACCACCTGACCTGCCTCCTGAGAAACCTGTATGCAGGTCAGGAAGCAACAGTTAGAACTGGACATGGAACAATAGACTGGTTCCAAATTGGGAAAGGAGAACATCACTATATATTGTCACCCTGCTTATTTATTTAACTTATATGCAGAGTATGTCATGAGAATGCTGAGCTAGATGAAGCACAAGCTAGAATCAAGATTGCCATGAAAAATATCAATAACCTCAGATATGCAGATGACACCACCCTTATGGCAGAAAGTGAAGAAGAACTAAAGAGCCTCTTGATGAAAGTGAAAGAGAAGAGTGAAAAAGCTGGCTTAAAATGCCACATTCAGGAAACTAAAATCATGGCATCTGGTCCCATCACTTCATGGCAAATAGTTGGGGAAGTAATGGAAACAGTGACAGACCTTATTTTCAGGGGCTCCAAAATCACTGCAGATGGTGATTGCAGCCATGAAATTAAAAGATGCTGGTTCCTTGGAAGAAAAGTTATGATCAATCTAAACAGCATATTAAAAAGCAGAGACATTACTTTGCCAACAAAGGTCCATCTAGTCAAAGTTATGGTTTTTCCAGTAGTCATGTACAGATATGAGAGTTGGACTCCAAAGAAAGCTGAGCACTGAAGAATTGATGCTTTTGAACTGTGGTGTTGGAGAAGACTGTTGAAAGTCCCTTGGACTGCAAAGAGATCCAACCAGTCCATCCTAAAGGAGATCAGTCCTGGGTGTTCATTGGAGAGACTGATGTTGAAGCTGAAACTCCAACACTTTGGCCACCTGATGAGAATAACTGACTCATTTGAAAAGACCCTGATGCTGGGAAAGATTGAGGGCAGGAGGAGAAGGGGACGACAGAGGATGAGATGGTTGGATGGCATCACCGACTCAACGTACATGAGTTTGAATAAACTATAGTAGTTGATGACGGACAGGGAGGCCTGGCATGCTGCAGTCCATGCAGTTGCAAAGAGTCAGACACAACTGAGCCACTGAACTGAACTGAATTGAGCTGATTGTTCAAAGGATTGTTTCAATTCTGGCCAGGGATTGGACAATAAAAAGGCTAAAAAAATTTGTTGTTGAGAGCAGCTGTTAACAACTGAAAAAAATGTCCTACTTTTGGCAGAAATGACCTTTGGCAACATGAAGTAGCATTTCTTTCTTCCCTCAAAGCTTCACAAATGGAAAAGGTGTGCTGAATAGATGTCTTTACTATATACAACCAGGGAAGAATGTGTTTCTCTGGAGAGTGACAAGTCTTTAGAAAGCTAGATTAGGATGCATTTGAACAGGTCCCTTCTTAAAATGTAAAGTCTTTAGTTTGTTATCACTTCTCCAAGTGAGATCAGCTTGTAGCAAATTCAGTTCCATTGCACGGGTTAGTTTTCAGTTATAAAACAGAAAAGAAAAGAGCACAAAGTCTGGACAAAGCAATCATTGCTGTTGTTAAGCTAGCATAGGCATCAATTAATTCCTCTCGAACAAAGGTGAAGAAGATAAAATCTTCATTGGTTTAAGTTAAGGGAATGATATCTCTCTTGTAACATATTTAATGGTATCTATTCACTTCCATACATTTATGATATGCCAAATAAGGCAGTGATACTCACTCTCTATTTCCTTTAGGCATAAATAGAGTTCTCAGTGCATGCTCTCAGTTCAGTTCAGTTTAGCCGCTCAGTCGTGTCTGACTCTTTGCTACCCCATGAATTGCAGCACGCCAGGATTCCCTGTCCATCACTAACTCCCGGAGTTCACTCAGACTCATGTCCATTGAGTCAGCGATGCCATCCAGCCATCTCATCCTCTGTCATCCCCTTCTCCCTCTGCCCCTAATCCCTCCCAGCATCAGAGTCTTTTCCAATGAGTCAACTCTTCGCATGAGGTGGCCGAAGTACTGGAGTTTCAGCTTTAGTATCATTCTTTCCAAAGAACACCCAGGACCACTTTAGAATGGACTGGTTGGATCTCCTTGCAGTCCAAGGTACTCTCAAGAGTCTTCTCCAACAACACAGTTCAACAGCATCAATTCTTTAGCGCTCAGCTTTCTTCACAGTCCAACTCTCAAATCCATACATGACTACTGGAAAAACCATATCCTTGACTAGACGGACTTTTGTTGGCAAAGTAACGTCTCTGCTTTTGAATATGCTATCTAGGTTGGTCATAAATTTTCTTCCAAGGAGTAAGCGTCTTTTAATTTCATGGCTGCAATCCCATCTGCAGTGATTTTGGAGCCCCCAAAAATAAAGTCTGACACTCTTTCCACTGTTTCCCCATCTATTTCCCATGAAGTGATGGGACCAGATGCCATGATCTTAGGGTTCTGAACGTTGAGCTTTAAGCCAACTTTTTCCACTCTCCTCTTTCCCTTTCGTCAAGAGGCTTTTTAGTTCCTTTTCACTTTCTGCCATAAGGGTGGTGTCATCTGCATATCTGAGGTTATTGATATTTCTTCCGGCAATCTTGATTCTAGCTTCTGCTTCTACCAGCCCAGCATTTCTCATGATGCACTCTGCATATAAATTAAATAAGCAGGGTGAGAATATACAGCCTTGATGTACTCCTTTTCCTATTTGGAACCAGTCTGTTCCATGTCCAGTTCTAACTGTTGCTTTCTTACCTGTATATAGTAGTTTACAATTTGATTTCATACTTAAGTAGATATTTTGCTACCTTACAGAGATTATTTTGCATGGGAAGGTTTCCTGTGATCTTGCCTGTGTGCTTGCTACTTGATCTTATTCCCCACCATTTACTTCTTTGCTTTTTAAAGTCAAAGGAAAATGCAATCATCCAGCTGCTAACTGGCCTGAGCATGTTTACTTCGCATTTGTGTCCTGATTCATGCTGTCCCCTTTGTGCTGTTTTCCGCTCCTTTATGTTGTTAACTCCTACCGATACTTCAAAATTCAGCTCAGTGCCATCTTCTCCAGGAAACTGTTCCTTATCAGCTGGTATGGGTGACGCTCTCTTTCTATCCCACTCCACTATCTGCCCAATCATTCTGTAAATGTGCACCATACTTATCTCCCATTATGGATTGTGATCTCTTTGAGAAAAAGGACCACTACCTTGTAATCCTTACAGCAGTCTATTCCTTCATAATTTATATGAGTTCAGTTCTGTTCAGTTCAGTTAAATCGCTCAGTTGTGGCCAAGTATTGCAACCCCATGGACTGCAGCACACCAGGCCTCCCTCCAATATTTAGAGGATAGTAAAGAGTAAGAATTATAAACTTGATAATCATCAATACACAGTATATCAATTAATAATAGATGAAATATTCATTGATAGTACTCAGGTAAGAGAAGTGGGCTGAGAACAGAAAAGTAATTTCTAAGGTGTCCTTTTATAAGACTTCATTTTTCCAATGATTTGTAATCATTCTCTCTTGCCCTATTCCACATTACCCTATGGGTCTACAAAGTTACATCCATTATTCCTGAGAGTGGATATTTGCTTCTCCACTAGATTATGAAATCATTGAATGCTGTGGGTTTTGTCAGAGTGCCCAACAAATACTCAAGAAGTGTCTATTAAAATATGTTTAATTCAACTCTTTGACAAACTGCATTCACAGTGTCTAAATTTTTAATATCAACTTTCAGGATTCACAAAGAAAATATGTACACAATGATATAGGCTCATCTTGACTGTTCATCCAGAACTCATATATCCTATCCTTTCTCTGCCAACTGCCTGAGATTCAGAGTTTAAAATGAACATCAAAATTCTCTACATCAGATCTTTTCTAATTCAATATTTTAAATAATATGAAATTAATGAATTTTTGCTATTTGTTTAGGTATTTAGCCTTAAGTGTATTAGTCTAGCAATTAATTATCTTGCTTTATTATTAATAATTCATCTGAAAAATCACTTCCCCTTAATAGCAATAGATTTGGTAATCTCTCTTGTCATTAACAGTGAGTAAGTATGTGGCACCCAGTTGGGGTTAGCATAAATACTGTGGTTATGTAACAACACAAATCTGGCAAGACATCTTGAGTACCATGCTCCAAACAGCACTTTTTATGAATATGCATTACAGAGAATCTTATTAAAATGCAGATTCTGATTCAGTAGATCTGGGATGAGGCCTCATTTTTGCATTTCTCACAAGTTCCCATGTGATGCCAGTGTTGTAAGTGAAAGGGAGAAGAATTTTTTGCCTCAAAATATGCCTCCTGGGCAGAAGGACTATCTTAAGTTGATTAGTTTTAAGAAACAGCCTACATAAGAGAATATCTGAAAACAAGTGGAAGATACTCCTCTCAAAGAGACATTTACATTTATACGGGAACTCTCCATTTGTGTGTCTCCCTCTCCCTACCAGGAAGGAAGAGCAGAACAATTAGATCCTCAGAAACTCTTAAAAATGGAGGCTAAATCTGCATAACAACAGTACTCTTTTTTGCTAGGCTTTGCTTGATAACCTCCCATAGCCAGCTTCCCCAACAATCTCTTTTATCTTTAACTGGAGATAGTATTTAAAGAGGTGACTTGGGCCATTTCAGGGAGTTACTCAGTTTTCCTAAGTATCACCCATGAATACAGGAGGTCTTGTTGTTCAGTTGCCCAGTCGTATCCACTCTTTGAGACCTCATGGACTGCAGCACACCAGGCCTCCCTGACCCTCACCATCTCCTGGAGTTTGCCCAAGTTCATGCTCATTGCATCAGTGATGCCATCCAGCCATCTTGTTCTCTGATGCCCTCTTCTCCTGCCCTCAATCTTTCCCAGCTTCAGGGACTTTTCCAATGAGTTGGCTGTTTGCATCAGATGACCAAAATACTGGAGCTTCAGCATCAGTCCTTTCAGGGAATATTCAGGGTTGGTCTCCCTTAAGACTGACTGGTTTGATCTCCTTGCTGTCCAAGGGAATTTGAGGAGTCTTCTCCAGCACCACAGTTCAGAGGTATCAATTCTGTGGCATTCTGCTTTCTTTACGGTCCAACTCTCCCAACCATACGTGACCACTGGGAAGACCATAGCCTTGTCTATACAGACCTTTTTCAGCAGAGTAATGTCTCTCCTTTTCAACACAGTGCCTAGGTTTGCCATCCCTTTCCTGACAAGAAGCAATCGTTTTCTGATTTCATGGATGCAGTCACCATCCACAGTGATTTTGGAGCCCAAAAAGATTAACATGTTATGAAACTTTTGTTTGTTTTTCTTCTGTTAATCTCTCTTTTATTATAGGGGCCCTCAGCTAAGGACTTAGAAGGGTAAAGGGAAAATTATTTTTTCTCCCCTACACAATACATTTTGATTAGGCAGAAGAAAATCCTTAGATGGTTTCCATCTGGTGAGATTAAGCACTCCCACCAAATTGTAAGATTTACATGCTTATAAATGGGAGAGATTTAAATGGAAAAGGAACAGGAAAGAGAGAGACCTGAATAATGAAGGGGATGGATGTGTGTCTCATTCACTTTCTTTCTGAGGAACTAACTAGTTTGAAGTGCAATGAAAGAGCACTTGTGAAAGGCTTTGTGAGACTGAGCCCAAATAGGTCTACTTTAGTGCTCAGGTGGCCGTGTGAGAAATAAAATTAGAAATAGAACCTTTTTCTCCTACATTACTCTACCCCACTCCACAATCCATAGCAGTTTAGTAACCAGAAGAGCAGGACATTCACTTCAAATGGAAACTATACCCTAAACACTGTTTGAAACAATTAAAGGAGACATGGGTGAGGCTGGGTGAATCTATTGTGAGCAGACAGGGGCTCTGTGCACTTCTGATGCAGGTATTCCTGTGAATATGATTGTCCCTGTATCAATGGGTTTTAAGGTAGCATTAGTTTAAAACTTATCATATGAACCAAAACCTATTCAATACAATAGGAAGAGCCTTTTCTGTATGCTGAAGAGTGCACTTTGTGAGTTTGTGCCCAGTCACTAAGTCCTGTCTGACTCTTTGCAATCCCATGGACTATAACCCACCAGGCTCCTCTGTCCATGGAATTTCCCAGGCAAGAAGACTGTAACAGGTTGCTGTTTCCTCCTCCAGGCAATCTTCCCAACCCAGGGATTGAATTGAAGTCTCCTGTATTGGCAGGCAGACTCATTACCATTCGTTACCACCTGGAAGTCCCATGCTGCCTTGTACTGCCATAGAAATCTCACCTGGAAATATAGGACAGTCGTCCCTCAATACCCACATGGGGTTGACTCTAGAACCATCCTTGGATACCAAAATTAAATAAAAATCCACAGATGCTCAAATCCCTTAATTAAAATAGCATGCATAGTATTTGCATATAGCCTACATGCACATCCTCCACTATACTTTAAATCATTTTTAGATTACTTATAATACAATGTAAATTTTATGTAAATGCCATGTAAATTTTTTGTAAATATTTACTGACATGCAGCAAATTCAAGTTTTACTTTTGGAACTTCCTGGAATTTTTTTTTTTTTTTCCCCCTCAATATTCTCAACCCAAGTTTCATTGAATCCACAAATGTGGACCTGTGGATACAGAGGGTCAACTCTATTTATTTCTTATACTCCAATAGATATTCCAAAACTATGTAATCTTAGCAGATTATAAAAGTAATCTATATATTATTTCCATTTCTATCTCTATAAAATGAGAGTAGTGCTATTTGACACCACATAAACTTTTAAAAAATTGCTTGGAAAACAGATACTATTTGTGTTGTTTTAACTCATTTTTGAAAACTACTTCTCCTCCTGAGTTTTCATACAATATTGAAGTTTTGGTGCTAAAAAATCAAGAAGTTTAAAGGGGTACCGATATTTTATCTACCCCAAATATCAGCAGTTGATGCAGATTTTAAAGTGGATTAGGAATTCAGGTTTCCTCTCTGTATTGAACAGGTACCTGGCCACCTCAATTTTCCACATCTGTTTTTCATTAGTGAATGAAAGCTGTGGTCTGCAGGGTTGTAAGAAATGAATATACAGTCTCAGACAAACTGCAGACTCCTATTTGCACTTGCTGCTTCACATTCTTTGGAATTAGAAGAGTTCAGTCCTTTTCAAGCAGAAGAAGGAATATAGGTTTTACTTATACAAGTAGAAGAAATTTTAAAATCCATGCAGTAAAGAACTTCATTATTAAGATAAAGAAAGGGAGGGACTCTGAATCGTTCAGTCATTGCACTTGCAAACGAATTCCTCTTCTCAACACTGCACTTTATCACTGAAGATTAATCAGGATGTGATCAGTAGTCGCTGCCTGGATCAGTTCTTCTGCCTCATCTGGTACAGTAATTGCAGTCACAGATGCAAAGTGAAGGCAGGCATTCTCTTCACAGCTTGGAGGCCAAAACACTACTACTGCGTAGGAAAGAAGCAGTGGTGGCCTTTCTTATCTACACAGAGGGCCAGAGCATATTCCCTGGAATAATTATCCCATTTTCCACCCTGGCTTTGGGCACAGAACAGTGCAATGGTCAAGCAAAGTCTAACACAAAATAGGACAGCTCATTTTGATTGACTCACCCAAGAAGTCTATCAATGAAATAAGCTGATTATCTTTTGTATTTCCTGTGAAATACTGGTACTCATTGAAATATTAATCAATATTACAAGAAAAAAAAAGATTTCCATAGTAAAGATGCTCCTGGATAAAAGCTAAATAAATTTTTCCACCATAGGATTTTTCAAATTCTTTAATATGGCAATTTATATTGTGATTCTCCATTTACATGCTGTTTTTACATTTCAGTTCAGTTCAGTTCAGTCACTCAGTCCTGTCTGACTCTTTGCAACCCCATGGATTGAGCACACCAGGCCTCCCTGTCCATCACCAACTCCCAGAGTTTATTCAAACTCATGTCCATTGAGTCGGTGATGCCATCCAACCATCTCATCCTCTGTCTTCCCCTTCTCCTCCTGCCTTCAATCTTTCCCACCATCAGGGTCTTTTCAAATGAGTCAGCTCTTCATATCACGTGGCCAGAGTACTGGAGTTTCAGCTTCAGCGTCAGGCCTTCCAATGAATATTCAGGACTGATTTCCTTTAGGATGGACTGGTTGGATCTTCTTGCAGTCCAAGGGACTCTCAAGAGTCTTCTCCAACACCACAGTTAGAAAGCATCAGTTCTTCAGTGCTCAGCTTTCTTTGTAGTTCAACTCCCACATCTATACATGACTACTGGAAAAACCATAGCTTTGACTAGATGGACCTTTGTTGACAGAGCAATGTCTTTGATTTTTAATATGCT
The DNA here is from genome assembly GCF_016772045.2 of Ovis aries. Classification (NCBI taxonomy): domain Eukaryota; kingdom Metazoa; phylum Chordata; class Mammalia; order Artiodactyla; family Bovidae; genus Ovis; species Ovis aries. The sequence goes on along the minus strand of NC_056054.1, from coordinate 167,812,170 downwards.
GTCTAGGTTGATCACAACTTTTCTTTCAAAGAGCAAGCGTCTTTTAATTTCATGACTGCAGTCACCATCTGCAGTGATTTTGGAGCTACTAAAAATAATGGCTGTCACTGTTTCCATAGTTTCCCCATCTATTTGCCATGAAGTGATGGGACCAGATGCCATGATTTTAGTTTTCTGAATGGTGAGTTAAGCAAACTTTTTCACTCTCCTCTCCACTTTCATCAAGAGGCACTTTAGTTCTTCTTTGCTTCAGAACAGTGATATCAGCTGCATATCTGAGGTTAGTGAGCAAATTTCACTTTTATTGAGATATAATTGATTGATTCAATTCCTAGGCAGGTTGATAAGAAGTCCGAGGTCCCAGAGTAGGAGAGAGGGATCTGGAATTCTCAAGGAGGAGAAAAGGACAAACATTTATTTTCTCTACATTCCTTAGTCTTAGTCACATAAAATGTTTTTTTCTTTAAGCCCAGAGCAGGTGATTACACAACAAAATGACTCAGCTTAAACTCTGTGCTGCTGCTGCTACTAAGTCCCTTCAGTAGAGTCCGACTCGGTGTGACCTCATAGATGGCTGCCCTCCAGGCTCTCCCGTCCTTGGGATTCTCCAGGCAAGAATACTGGAGTGGCTTGCCAAGGATCATATAACAACATTGTATCCTTCTTGAGGACAGTTTCTCCTTCTTGAAAACCTTCCGACTAATCCTGTTATCCTAAAATGTATATTATGGGAGTTGGTATGGTAAAATCTTTCTACTGTTAGTTCTAAACCTGTCATCTTAAAATGTAAATTGTGAGAGTGGGTCTAGTAAGATCTATACAGCCTTGAGACATTCTTTTGATTTACTGTAATAACCAATTAACCCTGCTTATTTAATTTATATGAAGAGCACATCATGAGAAACATTGGGCTGGAGGAAGCACAAGCTGGAATCAAGATTGCTGGGAAAAATATCAATAACCTCAGATATGCAGATGACACCACCCTTATGGCAGAAAGTGAAGAAGAACTAAAGAGCCTCTTGATGAAAGTGAAAGAGGAGAGTGAAAAAGTTGGCTTAAAGCTCAACATTCAGAAAACTAAGATCATGGCATCTGGTCCCATCACTTCATGGGAAATAGATGGGAAACAGTGGAAACAGTGACAGACTTTATTTTGGGGGGCGGGGGGCTCTAAAATCACTGCAGATGGTGATTGAAGCCATGAAATTAAAAGATGCTTAGTCCTTGGGAGAAAAGTTATGACCAACCTAAACAGCATATTAAAAAGCAGAGACATTATTTTGTCAACGAAGGTCCATTTAGTCAAGGCTATGGTTTTCCACTAGTCATGTATGGATGTGAGAGTTGAACTATAAAGAAAACTGAGCGCAGAAGAATTGATGCTTTTGAACTGTGTTGGAGAAGACTCTTGAGAGTCCCTTGGACTGCAAGGAGATCCAACCAGTCCATCCTAAAGGAGATCAGTCCTGGGTGTTCATTGGAATGACTGATGTTGAAGCTGAAACTCCAGTACTTTGACCACCTGATACGAAGAGCTGACTCATTTGAAAAGATCCTGATGTTGGGAAAGATTGAAGGCAGGAGGAGAAGGGGATGACAGAGGATGAGATGGTTAGATGGCATCACTGACTCAATGGACATGAATTTGAGTAAACTCTGGGAGTTGGTGATGGACAGGGAGGCCTGATATGCTGTGGTTCTTGGGGTCACAAAGAGTCAGACACAATTGAGCGACTGAACTGAACTGAACTGAATAACCAATTTAAAAATTATATAGCTTCCTTGCTAAAACTAGTGAGTGGGGGACCCTCTCTGTCCCCCTTTTGAAGTCTGTGTCAGAAGCTTTCTCTGTCCCTCTTCATACTTTAATAAAACTATGCTACGCAAAAGCTCTTGAGTGATCAAGCCTGGTCTCTGGTCCCAAAGCTAAATCTTCTTTGGAGATCAAGAATCCAGCACCATTCACTGTAAGCTTTCCTAACTGACATACAGCACCATATAAGTTTAAGGTTTACAGCATAATGAATTGACTTATATTTATTGTGAAATGATTATAACAATAAATTTAAGTAATAAATTTAATATAAATTTAATGTTGAGCCATCACTCATATAGACACCAAAAAAAAAAAAAAAGAAAAAAAATGCTTTTTTTCCCTTGTAATGAGAAATTTTAGGATTTATTCTTTTAGCAATTTTTTATATATTTTAAATATACGACAGTATAAACTATAATCTCATGTTTAATATTCAGTTCAGTTCAGTCGCTCAGTCGTGTCCGACTCTTTGCGACCCCATGAATCACTGCACACCAGGCCTCCCTGTCCATCAGCAACTCCCGGAGTTCACCCAAACTCATGTGCATAGAGTCAGTGATGCCATCAAGCCATCTCATCCTTGGTTGTCCCCTTTTCCTCCTGCACCCAATCCCTCCCAGCATCAGAGTCTTCTCCAATGAGTCAACTCTTCGCGTGAGGTGGCCAAAGTGTTGGAGTTTCACCCTCAGTCCTTCCAATGAACATTACACCCCTAGCATTTACTTATCTTATAATGGGAAGTCTGTACCTTTTCACCACTCTCTTTCATTTTCCTATGTCCCCACCACTGAGTCTGGTAACAGAAAATCTGTTCTCATTTCCTATGAGCTTTGGCTTTGCCTTTTGGATTCTACCAATGAATGAGATCATGTAGATTTGTACTTTTTTGTATTGCATTTTGCTTAATATAATAACCTTTACAGCCCATCCATGTTATCACAAATGGCAGTATTCCCCTCCTTTTTATAGTTGAATTGCGCACATATCTGTGTGTGTGTATCTCAAATCTTCTTCATCCATTCACCTATTGATAACCATTTCAGCTGTTTCCATGTCTTGGCTCTTTGTAAATAATGCTACCGTGAATATACGGGTACAGATGTCTCTTTGTCACAGTGATTATATTTCCTTCACATAATATGCACAGAGATGGAATTGCTGGATTGTATGGTAGTACTGTTTTTACTTTCTTGAGGAATCTTTATAAAAATGTTTTCCATAGCGGCTACACCAATTTACATTTCCATCAGTAGTGCCCAAGGGTTCCTGTTTTTCCTACCCTGTCACCAGCATTTGTTATCTATTGTCTGTTTTATAATACCAATTATGACAAATTTAAGATGATAACTCATTGTGGTTTTGACTTGCATTTCCTTGAGGATTAGTGATATTGAGTATCTTTTCATGTGCCTGTTGGCCATCTGTATGGCTTTTCTGAAAAAAATGTCCATTCACTTGTTTACCCACTTATAATTGGATTGTTTGGTTTTCTATAGATAGCATTTTTTAAACTTAGTGTTCAAGATTACTTTAAGCATCATGGTTTGATGAAAAGAGTTCTAGTTTTATATCTCTGACAATTGCTAGCTTCCTAGTACTAGACAAATTCTAATCCTCAATCTCTATATTGTAAAATGAAAATTAAAAACAATTTTGTAAGTTTGTTGTAAGAAATAAAAGAGAGAATTATGTAATGTGCCCAGCATTAAATGTATTGTATTTACTCCTTCTTAGTGTTATTTCAAATAGAATACAAAATGACAAGTTATATAAAACTAACATTCAGTTTCCTGTGACTCATTAGTTCATCATAAAACAATATCAGGTCACAAAGTTTCTGGCGTCATAAACCTAATCTTTTCCTTGATTGTGCCTTTATCATTAAAGACTTCTTTAGGGACTTGGAAGCTCAAGCAGACTCTCAAATATACCATCTTCTAAAAGAGAGACTAGTATACATTATTGCAGAGGCCAAAAAGACTTACCTGTATATTTCACTTTGGCAGCCAAATAATTCCTTGGTACTCAAAAAGTCAACTATGGTTTGAGTTTTATTCTTGGGAGAGCATAATTATAATGTCAGTGGGGCAAGAGTCTATTCCCTGCTACTGGTTTGGATAGCCAAGAGTTAACTACCTTTAAAATTAAATGGTGTCCCTTTAAATTTAAAATAAATTAAACCCTGATAGATCCCTTGACTCAAGGATAAATGCCATGGAAATTAAAGAAAATAGTTCTAATGTCATGAAACAGCAAAGGTCAGATAGGGTGAGATGATTACTCTCATCATTATTAGCATGACTTTGCATTTAGATAGCTCCTTCCTTTGCCAGACTCATTCTCATTCTAGGCCTTCGCTTAGTATCTGAGCAGCTTGTGGAACTCTTGATGACATCAAGGGTGATCTTGATGTGGAAGAGAAGCCACAAGTCAAGAGGGAAGTGAGCAATTAACCTTCAGGCTTTATTTATTCACTCTGATCTTCTTTTGCAAGCAATCTGCAAAAATGGGTTTAAAAACTGGGCTGCAAAAATTCTTGAAAAAAATATCCATATAACTAAAGCCTCTCTTGGGCTTTCTAATTTATCTGAATTTTAGATACTTTTTAATATAAATTTTAAATTGCAACAGTATGTGTGTGTATATGCATAGGTTTGGGAAGTTTGGATACTTGCCTAAGCCCAACAGAAATAAAAGTGCAAAAATGTGTAAGAACAAATGCAAATTTTAATTTTACCTGTTGAAAATAAAGAGATCATTTATATCAGAAAACGCATAAGTACTTTCTCATCTTCGTGAAATGTATATAAATTCTTTTGAAAATTAGCTTTACGACTGAGTGACGTCTTTCTCAAGGACTTGGAACTATCTCTTAGAAACATAAACATCAAGGAAAGTAGTACCCTTATATCACAGTCTGGGAAGGCTGGGAGCCTAACTTCAGTTGGATCCTTGCTTCAAATTGCAAAAGTACCTCCTTTCATAAAGACGTGAAAATTTTATTTTTTTCTCTGGATAAAGCTAATACACTAGCATGAATGGTCACCCTAATAACCAGGTAAATTTAGGATGAATACATGACAAATGGTGCTGTCAAGCCCTCTTACTTTAGGACAGTTATTTCTTATTTTGAAAATATGCATATAGTTTGTTGTCTCTGCTTGACTGTGTAAAAGAGTGAGACTCCTTTCTGCCTTTGCAAACTTTCAGTGAATTGTCTGTATTGAACATCATATTCTGGTTTAATGCTAATTCAATGAGTGTTTTCATGTCTGCTATGTTAGTGGAAAGGATTTCTGGGTTGGGAGAAGATTTTGGTTTTAGTTATATTTCCTTAATACATGATTATGCTTTTGACTGGAATAATGGACTCAATATTGGAACACACTGTCAATTGTTCTCAATCATAATGCATATGAGACTCACCTGCAGGATTTTTTAAAAATACCCAGTACCATATTCAGAGATTCTGACACTACATGTTGGGGGTAAGCGCTTCCCCGTTGCTCAGTCAGTAAGGAATCTGCCTGCAAGGCAGGAGAACTGGGTTCAATCCCTGGGTTGGGAAGACCCCCTGGAGGAGGCATGGCAAGCCACTCCAGTATTCTTGCTTGGAGAATCCCCATGGACAGAGGAGCCTGATGGGCTGCAGTCCATGGAGTCACAGTCAGACATGACTGAGCAACTAAGCACAGCACAGCACATCTTGGGGGAAGTGATGAAGTCCAAACATAACAACTATCTCAGCTGATTTTGATGCTGGTCTTCTAGGTGCTATTGTAGATGGAAGCTTCCACATCATTTTAAAAATTTACCACATTTAAAAAAAAAAAAAAATGGTGACTTCCCTGGTGGCTCAGATAGTAAAGCATCTGCCTACAATGTGTGAGACTAGGGTTCAGTCCCTGGGTTTGGAAGATCTCCTGCAGAAGGAAATAGCAACCCACGCCAGTATCCTTGCCTGGAAAATCCCATGGACAGAGAAACCTGGTAGGCTATAGTCCATGGGGTTGCAAAGAGTCACAACTGAGTGACTTCACTTTCACTTTCACATGCAAAATACTTCCTTTTGCTGTCCTAGTCACTCCTTGGCTCATTGACACGTTAATTTACCTTTACAAGTATAATAACTACAACATCAGCTATATTCTCTCTACTGAGCAATCTTCCTACATTTTGGCTTTCTTTTCCATCCATAATAAAGTAAGACTTGACTACCCTTCCCAGGCCTCGGCCAGGCCTATGGCCCCTCCCTCTCTGAGGGCTTATGCCTCCCACTTCATTGAGGAGATGAACACAATTAGAACCTCTCGACTTCTCAGCCTGTATCTTTTATTTCTCTTCTTTCCTAAATCAAGTACTACTTTTCCAAAGTGAACTCCTACCCACCTGTACCTTTGATCTCTTCCATATTTTCTTTCCTCATTACATGAAGTATCTCTGTTAGTATTCCAGTCTCTGAATACTTTCCCTTTGCTCATGTATATACTTTGTTAGTATTTTTTTGGTTAGTATCCCCAGTCTCTGAATATTTCCCCTTTGCTGATTCATATTCTTATGTAATAGATTAGGTGTCTCTAGTCCTCTAATCCCCAAATCCTCTTTTTTCATTTCATTGCTGGTTCAGCTTATTCCCCCTCTTTCCTTACCACCAAAGTTATTTAAAGAGTAATGTATTTCCACACCTTTCCTTCCCCTTCTCCTGTCTCTCATTCATTGCTCACTCGCTGCACGGGGATTCAACTCTCACACAGCTTTTTTCAGTTTTCAGCCTCTCTCCTCAAACCAGGTCTGTATTTCCTACTTCTGGGTAGAGGCTGCCTCTCTACATTCTAAAAGTACTTCAAAGTCATTCTTTTCAAATCCAAACTTCCTTTCTGAAACATGTAAATGCCCTATGCTTTCAGTGTCAATTAACAGTATCAACATTCAATTATTCAATTTCAAAATACCCTCTGGTCTTCTCCTTGGCTCACCTCCCAAATCAAATCAATCCTCAAGTTCTGATGTATCCACCACAAAACACTGTATCTCTTAATAGCTGCCTCCTACTGCTTCCATTGCCATTGCCTTCGTGACATTTCTCTCTGCCTCTAGTCTCTTCTAACTTGATTCTGTCTTTCACACTTTTCCCCAGTGTCTACTTTCTCAAATAAAATGTGACCACATAAAATCCTTAAAAAGGTGTGTTTAAAAAGATGCAATAGCCCTTCACTGCCTACAAAATAAAGTTGAAACACTTTCATTACACAAATTACTTTTGCCCAAACAACTGAACCTGAATTTATTTATTCAAACCTCCAGCTCTAATAAGTTAACAAGTTATATAGGAAAAGAGGAGTATGTTAAATGACACAAAGGAGTTTCACTCAGCCAGATCCAAAGTGTTGGAATTCTAAGAAACAAATGACCAAGTTACTTACAGAGATAAATGGCATTTTAGGAAAGCTAAGGCATGCTATAAATTAAAACAGACTCAAGAAATGCATCAACAAATATACCAAATTGATTTAGAGGCAACTTAGCTGAAAACTGAATGGTATTAAGGAATTATTATTAAGCTTATTAAACAGATAGTGTAATGATTTTTAAAGTTCTTATCACTTATATATGATGAAACATGAGTAATGAATTTATTTGAAATATTTTAGAGATGGGAGTAGTAGGAAAGACATATGAAACAAAATTTATAAATGCTGACAACCGATGAAGCTGGATGATTACTATGGGTGTGTGTTTTTGTTTTTTTTTACTAATCTTTACTTTTGAATATGTTTTAAATTTTCCATAGTAAAAAGGTTAAAAAAAAAAAAAATCCTATCATTTGTGTATTCAAAATCATTAAGATCCCTGCCTGAACTTACCTTTGTAGACTTGCTTTTAGACATTCCCCATCCTGAACTACTTATTTTACTTAACCTACCAAATAGTCTCATACTAGATCTGGGCTCATGAAGATATTTCTACATATTCTTTCTTTATTCTGGAGCAAGTCAGATTACCTGTGTTCAAATAAATGAGAAACTTCACATCAACTAAATAACTACCTACTGATTGCTCTGTGTAGGTATGCTGTTGCTCTGCTGAGCTCCAAACACAGGAGCATGTAAAACATGGCAGAATGTATTTCAGTTTGCGATACATATGCAGAAAAATAGTTTCAGATTACCTAATCCTTTGTTTGTAAATATTGAACTATGGCTCTATAACTTCAGCTGATATAAAAAGATGAATACTTAAGTGAAACCTTAAATTACCTCTAAAAAAAAGCAGATTTTAACAACCTGTGGGACACACCCATCAAGATGGTCAAAGTCTCATGTCTGTCAAAATATTAATGGATTGCTGTGAAATGCACTCTGAAGCTGGCCTGTGTATTTTTGGTGCCCAACATTTCATTGAAATAGTATTTTGTTTGAGTACTGTATAATATTTCACAATCATTTTCTAAGTATTCTTCCTAAATAAATCTATTAGAATATAATGGAAAATTTTAAAGTCTGAATTAATTTATGAGAAAAAATCCATCAAGTAGACAAATTTTGAATGACATTAGCCTCTCCCAATTTTATGAGTCATTAGCTAATATTTTTCACATCTGTGAGCAGCCATTATAATAATATAAACTAATACAATGAACACTTTATATGTTAATGTGGTAATAAATTACAACTTCAGAAAAATGTCTTTTGTCATTTTCCATTTGTTAATATCCACTTAATAAAGACAGATATCCCCCTCATTTTACATATGCATTTAAATGATTTTCTATTTAAACATAATCACTCTTTACAGATACAATTAGAGAAAAGATTGGTTTCAGACTTACCAGGAAATCTACTGTGGAGATTGGCATCACAATTGTAGCCATTGAACTGAGCAGACCCTGGAAGCACTCTAGTTGTTAGTAGCAACAGCAACCATATCTGTTCCATTGCAAAACCTAGAAAAGAGTTATTTTTCATGTGGATATCACCAGCCTTTACTCTTACTTGCTGGGAAGATTGAGGCTGATCTCAACTCATTGTTGGATAAGCAGGCCTTCTACATCCATGCAGGCATGGATGGTAGTCCTTAGAGGCCTAAGGACTATCAGAAGTAATTATCAACAATAAGGCAGAGATTTTGGCTACAACATTTCAAAATTATTTTCATTCTTCGACTCCAGTTTGCTAAGTATAACAAAGCTATACTTTTGTAATAGAAGAGCTAAGATATAAATCAAAACATTTGTAAATGAAAGATTTTTTATTATAAATAGGAAGAACTCAAACCAAGTATTTGGTAGATTAGAACAGCATAGCAAAGCAGACTGATGATGTGGAGACAATGATACCCTTTAAAGTAGACTATCCATAATCTGAGGGATTTAACCCTCAAGAGTCGATTTTCGGAGAATCCTCAATACTATTAATGAACAAATAATGTCAAGAAATCTTTCTTCTCAGCAAAGTAATTCCAGGATACTGATATTTCTCAAAATCGATGGTTTCTATATCATTTTCTCAGGAAACAAAGGAATAAAGCAAAGGAAGAACAGAAAAATACTACGTGTGAAATAATATAGTTCCTCCAGTGACTGCTCATTAGTGGATGAGATCTGATATAGAATTATGAAAACCTTGAATTCTTAGAAGAGTATAATAGAAATTGTCAATATGTGTTGAACAAATAAATATAAATTGACTTTAATACTTAAATACCAGACAGCATGATGTTTAAATTTTTTCCCTAAGTCTTTTACTGGCCTTATAGAGTTAAAATATCTTCTAGAAGTGCCCAGCTTGTTATCAGAGCACAGTCTGAGCATTGGGAAAAAAATTCTTTGGGGTTGGTGGTTTTGGTCTGTGACTAAAAAACAAAAAGAAAATAAAATTGTAAATAGCTTACTCAAACAATTTATTGCATGTTTAAAGCTTTTGGGTCTTGGGGAATAATAACGTCTAAGCTGTTCTTAATGATCTGCCCTTAGATGACCAAGTGTAGTCTTCTAACAAAAGGAAGGAAATACATCTTGCTTTTGAATCATGTTTTTAGTATAACATATTTTTTATTAACAAAGTCACGTTGGTGAGGATGTGGGAAAGGAAAGCATGAGTTTCTTCCCAAAAATAAACAGAAAAAAATATTAATTTAACAGGAGCTTCCTTCTTTGTCACTGTCACATACCACTCAGACACAAACCTAATGACTTTTGGAAGAACAACCATATGCCTGATCTGGTGGGATACTCTATAACAAAAGACTCACACAAATGGCTGACCCAGACCCTGGGGTCTCTTGACCACACCTATGGCTTCAATGTCTAGCTCCTCAGGACATTTCAGATAGACTACAACAGCCTTGTACTTTTGGAGTCTACAGAAGATTGTTAGGAAAGACAGCAGCTTATGTCTGAAAGGTCCGTACATCCCACCACACACACAGTGAAGTCTCCACAACTTCCTGCTCATGGTGAATTCCATTAATTCCTAGAAGGCACTGGAGACACACACTGCTGTCTCTCTATCTAGAGAGGTCTCCCAGCCTGAGGGACTCAGTTAGGAATTTTCATTGATGAGTCATTTTTACTATTCAGAAATGCTTTCTAGCTTTTATATTCTCTCACAGGAGAAAAAGAATATTTATTGAGTGGATGCTGTATACAAAGAAAGCAGTGTATTGCCAGATAATTTTCCTACAGTCCCTCATTCATACCCTTATAAACACTGGATGATATTGAATTTACTACTCTGAGTACTGAAAAAGAAAAATAAGTCTCAGGATACTAAAGTGACATGGAAAACAAGTGGAGGGACTAGTAATCAACTCCAGATCTTTCTGATGAGAGTTTGCTGCATAAGCTATCTAAATATCATCTGTTATTAAATACATTTAGTGTTATTTTAGTTGCCATTTATCATCATTTGTTATTGTTGTTGTTGTTGTTTAGCTTTTAAAATTGTGTACCCTTTAATAGATCTTTTCATATAAAAACAAATTCTTATGTAGTGAATGCAATTTGTTTAATAGATGTATTTTATAATATGGGCATTGTGAGGGAGAAAATTATTTTTTAAAATCAGAGAGGAGGGCCTCATTGTGGAAAAATAGAGAATTATTCAATTCAGTTCAGTTCAGTTCAGTTGCTCAGTCATTTCTGACTCTTTGCAACCCCATGACTTGCAGCACGCTAAACTGGACACGTCTATGTTTACCAAAAATGGTAAGATATACATGTTACTTGACACAGCCCATTAACAGCAGTTCAGTAAAGCCTTTGCTTTACAACTTTAGATCAGATCTGAGGTTGAATAAAAGATGTAGCCCTACACTTTGAACAAGACTTACAGCCTGTCATAGATATTAAAACTCTTAATAAGTATTTTTTTGAAGAGTAGAAGGTAGAGGTAGAAGGCAGCTTGCTTTAACAGAAAACCCATTGATTTTTATTTTAGCAGATACAGATTCAAGTCCTCCCTCAGGCATCCTCTATATGTAACATTTCAAAATCAAGATGATGATGTAAGACTTTATAAACTACAAACACAAAAGGGACATAGTGAGAGAGTTAATTCTTAGGTATGTTGATACGGAGTCTGGGGCCCTCAGGAGGAAAGGGCCCAGGGCTCTGGAACAGGAGGAAAGGACAAACGTTTTTTTCTACACTGTTTTGTCTTAGTCACATAAGACATAAGTTATTTTCTTTAAGCCCAGAGATAATGATTACACAACAAAACAACTCATGTTGCTCAAGGTTATGTTTTCCCTTAAGCTCTGTACTGATTACATAACAACAATGTATCTTGCTTAAGGACATGTTTCTCCTTAACAGGAACCTTCTGACTAATTCTCTTATTTTATGTGGGAGTGGGTCTGGTAAGACCTTTCTATTGTTAGTTCTAATCTTGTTAATTTAAAATGTATGTTGTGGGAGTGGATCTGGTAAAAGTGTAAGGCCTTGACAAGACTATTAAGTGGGGCATTCTCCATTGCTCTTCTGATGTCTATGTCAGAAGTGTTCTCTGTCCTTTTTCACTGTAATAAAACTTCGGCCACACAAAAGCTCTGAGTATTCAAGCCTGACCCCTGGTCCCAAAGCTAAATCTTTCTTGGAGACCACGAATCTGACATCGTTCACCATAAGCTATCAATAGCATGGTCTGGACATACGGAAGGTTTTCTCAATCCGATAGAGACGGGTAGTGACAAGGCCTGTGTTCCTTGGGTTAAGCCACCTTTTTCTGTGCTAGACTGTATGACACAAAGGTGGTCCCAGCCTAGGAACAGCCCTGATTAGTTGAATCACATTATTATATAAAAACATTATTTGTACTGGTTTGTGTTTTAATATTAAGGTACATTTAAGCAGGGGAATTTTGAAGGACACCCACATCTCTCATGTAAACAATATCCACATTCTGATCCTTGTAACATTAGCAGAGCTCATGGCATTTTCAAGACTTTGAATGGCTCTTTATATTCCATCCACAAGTTAAAAAAAGATGGACTGTTTTCTTGTACATTCCCCATCCTCAACCCTATCACCATCATTTCCTTTGTACATAGGAAATGAGTATCAGCTCACAGTAGTAGCAAGCTTGGATCTGAAATGGGTTTGCTTGGGATTTGAAGACAATGCTGAGACTCTTTACACTCATTAAAGAACAATGTCCTGTTTGCTCAGGCTTCCCAGCTCCTGGACAATTACAGACATGTGTATTCCAGTCTTGATCTGGCTCAAGAAACCTCACTGAGCTTTATATCACAAAGTAGAACCCAGTGTCTGTGGTCTACCTTGGGATGACCTGAAAGGCTTGTTTTCCCACTGTGGCTCCAGCAATCTGTGTAGAGAACCTAAGCGGAAACATTTCCCATCTTCTCCACCATAACTAAGTGTGGCATCCAATTCCCCTACTTTGGTGCTAAAAATGTTGTACAAGACTGCCTAAATGGCTCGTATAACAAAACATTAATAGCACATTCTTAGATAACAATGACCTTGAAGACATGTATCATAAGGTTTCTGAACATCTTTCTAACTCAGTACTTCTATAAGTTTAAATTGATTGGGATAGGGAAGGGAGAGGATTGTATATATAATGTTGGCTTTTCAGGAATTTAGAAGTGTTGATTTTAAAAGGACACCTGCATCCTTAAACTGGTACTAAGAGGCTCTGTGTTTTATACTTAGCAATACAAAGGAAGTCATATGCTAAGTGATTTGCATCATATGTCAGTATTTCTTATATTAAGTTCTCTTTTGAAAATGACAATTTCTTCCAAAATGTGAATTTCTAATTTATTTGCTTAAACTTGGGGTCAGAAAAAGTAATTTCACTTTTAATTCTCATTCAATTTTATGTAAATTAAGATAGCTTTGTCACAAACATTTTTCACTAGATTTTATACATTTAATGATATTTTTTTGATCTTCCTTTTATCAAGAATTGTTCTGTGTCAGGTACTGTGCTATGTTTAATATTAAACTATTGACATAGACTTAATTCTCACCCATGTGGAAACTGAAGCCTAAGGTTTTTAATTGACTTGCCCAGGGTCACAGACCTAGTAAATGGCAGAGCACAATTCAAAACCAAGCTTAATCTTTGGAATTATTATAATGCTCTGTTTGATTTAATTGGAGTTTGTCAAATAAATTAAATTAAGTCTTATTACTTTTCAAAAAGTAAATTATATTAATAATGTATTATTAAAATATGCTTTGAACTAAAGGATTCAGACAATTGAGGCAAAATATGTTTAATATCTACTTAATTGTCATGACTCTATTTCACTTAAGCAATGAGTCATTAAAAAGTAGTATTCTTTTCACAAATTGATTTAATGATAGTACCAGTGAGTGTTAAGGGCTGACTATGTATCAGAATGTTTTTTAAAGCACTTTTCTAACCATATTTTCTTACTATATTTTCTAATCATGAGACAGGTAAATTATGCTTTCAATGGTACATCAAATGGAAATCTGGCAATTACTTGGTAAATTTGATCAATATTGATTTATTCCTACATTCATTTATTGAATGTTTACATGTGCCTAGTACTGTCCAGGGAAACTGAGGTAATGCAATCAGAAAAAAAGTTATTTGCATGGAACTTACATCCTAGTGAAGGAAGTCAGAAGAAAACAAAATCTATACGTGAAACACAGTATATTTATAACAAGTACTATGGAAAAAAATTAAGTAAAAGGAAAGATAGGAAATCCTGGGGTGAAAGACAGGGAATTCTAAAATTTTACATGGTCAGGGATATAAATCAGTCCATATAAATGGAGCTCAGGGGGGAAAAAACAACTTCAGTTATGAACTACTATAACTACTGTCTTTAATTTGTACTGCAGTTTTTTTTTTTTTTCTGGTTAAGAATTTCCTAAATAAAACAGAGTTTCAGTGCATAAATTATTCTCTGAGAACAACTTGGACACTTTTAACAGCTGCATTAACCTTTTCAGATGAATAAAGGTGGCTCTTAGCACCCAAGAAAAGTAATTTATTAAATAGCACTCCTGTGACCTGAGAAAAAGTGAATCTGTTCAAAAGCACTTTATCTACTCTTGAGAAATAACTTTTGTAGAAACAATTCATCAAAGTTTCATACTTGTTTAATTTTATTGCCTTTATACATGCCACTCTATATAATACATTTCTAGTTGGGAAAAAATAGAAAATTTAAACCAAAAATCATTCCTTCCAATATTTAATCATTAATCTAAGATATGAATTTTTTTAGTAAACCAAAGCATATTGTTTAATCATACAGATTCACAAAAATACGAAATTGGTTTTTAGACATTGGTGATCACCCTAATCCTCTCATTCTCAGCCCTCTTCTGCACTTACTGACCTGCACGGACTTGCTGTCCCCTATAGGGGGCTTAACCTGTTTTCTGGTGCTTCTATGGTACACACCCAACGCTGCTCCTCAGAAAAGATCAGAAAAAGTTGATTAAGCTTTAATTGACTACAAATACATGGAGGAGTTTGCAGAGAAACAGAGAAGGAATGTATTATTTTAATAGAGATCAAAGTTTAAATCAAAAGGATAAAGTCCTATGTTAGCCTTCAAAGGAGCCAATGGGACCCAGGTAAGATCTGAGGCAAAGAGGCACTGTAGTTGTACAGGTAGGCAGCTGTCTTTCTCAGTCAAGTTTACAGTGTTACATGGTCTTGCCCCTAGAAGAAAGACATATTAGCTCACCCTCCAAAATCACCAGTTTTACCATGCTAGAGACAATACTATTTGAAGAATACTATAATGAAGTAATTTGTTTTCTGATCAGGTGTCTAGACTGAAGCTCTATGTTTTTTATTTCTGTGTTGCACTGAGACATTAGAGGCAACATATATAATAAAAGGGAAATGAAAATATAAAACTTTCAGCAGAAATACATTTTAACAAATATATTATTTTGTATATACATTCCCTAACATAGAACATTCTTGTCTTGCTAAGCAAAGAATAAAATACACTGTGTGCTTCCTGAATAATGCCTCAGAAAAAGAAGGAAACAGGTTTAGTCATCAAGAAGACATCTAGAAATTTTATGACTCTAAAGATCCTAATGTATACCATGAGGAAATATGAATGCTGAAGGCTGTTCCTAGAGTAAAACCTACTCCAATTTTCTCTGACACAAAGTGAGTGTTCATTTATTTCCCTTTGCTTGCATTTCTCATTTGTCTTTTGGTTGAGGGTTTTCTCAAGCAGTCTGTAGCATTTAAATGATCTAAGGTGTTTAGTTTAGAACATTTATTCTATATCTTAGTTGTGGGAGTACTGACAGATTGAACTAAGTCACTCTAAAAACTTTTTAAATAATTTACTACATTAATTTTTAAGATATGTGTACATTTGATTATTCTGAAGCAGCTTTGAAGATATATATCAGTATATTGACTTTCTTTATCCTTTCATGAAATATAATAACAAATTAATAATAAAGTGATAATTTAGCTATTTATCTTAAATGCTCATTTCCCTCAATTAATTAAACAATTGACTATTAGTGTGATCATTTCGGAATGACAATATTTCTCAGTAGAGGTGACATACAAAATACATGTGAGCAAGCATAGCACAGGAATCAGCCAAAGAGAAGGGACACTATGCTGATATATCCTGGCTGAATATCAACCCACCTCCAAAACATCAATGGTATTTATATAGGTACCAATAACAATAAAGATTACTTCATACTTTGGTACACTTTTACATAAAAATAGAAGAGCCCTTTTCTATCTGTACTCCACTATTTGGTATTCCTTGTTTAATTCTTTCATTTATTTATTCATTCCAAAAATTTTTATAAGCAGTTTCTATGTTAGACTCAGGTACTCAGAATTAATCCAGTAGTGAACAAAACAAACATGATCTTTACCCTCACAGAGTTTAAAAACTAGAGAGGGGAAAGTCAATAATGGCATACATTAAAGTACATTTGGTAAGTGCTATGGAAAAAAGTCAAGCAGTGACTCAAGAAAGTATATAGTATGTATTTACAGGAGAATATTTCTTACACATCCAGAGGGATAGCACTCTATTGATCAGTTAGGATCTTCAGCTCATATAGTAATATACGAGTCATACCTCGTATAGTCAAAATTACTCTTGAAATTCCTCAAGTTCCCCACCTTCATGCAGGATTCCTGAGTAATATGACAATATTTTGAATGAGTTTCCTGCCAGTCATCTCTGTTGCCTCTCAGTTCCTGATCCTTTTAGGAAGATGAGAATAGAACTTATATTAAAAGAAAAATATTGCCTAACTCTGACTTCCAAAGAGTCTTATTTTAACCCAAAGTGAAGAAAACTGCATAGTTTTTGACTGCTAGAGACAAAGATTTTGGATCTCAACATCTTGGCTTTAAGAGCCAGAGTTGGAAGACTGAAGAGATTGGAAGAGAAGACTGAAGAGAGTTAGTGTTAAAGTCCACAGAGAAGATGTGAGATATACCAGCCATGGTGGATGCAGCAAGGGCAATGATGCTGTCTAAAGACCAAACAGATGAGCATTGCATGCTAAGGCCCATAGGACATGATGTTAAATAAGACTAAATGCCCTTACCAATGCCAGAACAATAAATATTTTTAAAGTAACTAATGTATAGAATAATTTACTGCTTTTTATTTACTTTTTTAATTTTTTCCTTTTTAAAATTTTTCTTTAGTTACTCCAACATATTAACAGACAGATTGACACATTCGGCCTATGGATATGTGGAAAAACTGCAGTGTGTCCCTTTCCTTAGGCCTGGGTGGAGGATACAACATCACATCAAGGGAACAGTGTTCAAGGATTCTAGTAGTCATAACAGCTAAAAGGGGTAATTGAAGAAATGGAAGCCAAGGCCATAATCTAGAATACTTGAGATACTTACTCTTCCAAAATTTCTGCAGAGATAATCAAAGGTTTGTTGATTAGAACTGATACCTGTTGCACACTTCGTGTTCTCCTTTCACCTGGCTGTTTCCTCTCCCCTATAACCTCCTTCTCAAAAGACAAATGTACTACCCTACTGCTCGTCTCTTTACTTGGAAACTTGCTTCAAAAATTAGTACATTCTAAATCTCTAGTTCACTAACTTTTGTCCATTCTCCCCTGGGAGTTTCCTTGTTCCTTTATTTCTGCTAAAATTACTCTTCTATTTGTTCTAGAAACCCTCTTATGACCAAATCCAACAATCTCTTTCTCAAGCAACTTTGTGATTCTTTGTGACATTTGCAGTTTTGTTTACATACCCTTTGAAATGCTTTTCTGCCCTAGTGTTCATGCCCTAAATACTCCGTTTCTCCTTCATTTATGATTTCTTATTTACTTACCATACGAATCACACTCCAAATCTGTCTATGCTTGAAAATTCCCAACTTTAGAGAAATTTGAAGTTCCAGTCCCTACACTTTTCTTGTCATCAAATTCTCAGCCCTTCTCTCTCTCTCCTAACATTCAGACTTGTATTTCCAGTCTAAGCATTCTGTATCCAAGTTCTATGCGTATATCTGATGCAATACACACAAAACTTAACTTTTCACCCAATCACATTTTTCTCCTGTATTTTTAGCCCCATATTTCACTCAGTAACTCCAACTACAGTTTTTACAGTTATTTGTAACTTTATTGATCCTCCTCCTCACATAGATGTCAAAGGCTTCACTCCTGTCATCTGCAACCTTGAAAGTGTAAACGTGTTAGTCACTCTGTCGTGTCTGACTCTTTGCAACCCCGTGGACTGTAGCCCACCAGGCTCCTCC
The DNA here is from genome assembly GCF_016772045.2 of Ovis aries. Classification (NCBI taxonomy): domain Eukaryota; kingdom Metazoa; phylum Chordata; class Mammalia; order Artiodactyla; family Bovidae; genus Ovis; species Ovis aries. The sequence goes on along the minus strand of NC_056054.1, from coordinate 167,794,100 downwards.
ATCCATGGGATTTTCCAGGCAAGAGTACTGGAGTGGGGTGCCATCACCTTCTCTGGACTACAATGTTACCTACTAGCTTATTTTCAGTTCAGGTCAGTCGCTCAGTCGTGTCCGACTCTTTGCGACCACATGAATCGCAGCACTCCAGGCCTCTCTGTCCTTCACCAACTCCCAGAGTTCACTCAAACTCACGTCCATCGAGTCAGTGATGCCATCCAGCCATCTCATCCTCGGTCGTCCCCTTCTCCTCCTGCCCCCAATCCCTCCCAGCATCAGAGTCTTTTCCAATGAGTCAACTCTTCGCATGAGGTGGCCAAAGTACTGCAGTTTCAGCTTTAGCATCATTCCTTCCAAAGAAATACCAGGGCTGATCTCCTTCAGAATGGACTGGTTGGATCTCCTTGCATTGCAAGGGACTCTCAAGAGTCTTCTCCAACACCACAGTTCAAAAGTATCAATTCTTTGGTGCTCAGCTTTCTTCATAGTCCAACTCTCATATCCATATGTGGCTACTGGAAAAACCATAGCCTTGACTAAGATAAATATTTGTTGGCAAAATAATATTTGTTGGATATTTGTTGGTCTCTGCTTTTGAATATGCTATCTAGATTGGACATAACTTTCCTTCCAAGGAGTAAGCATCTTTTAATTTCATGGCTGCAATCACCATCTACAGTGATTTTGGAGCCCCTCAAAATAAAGTCTGACACTCTTTCCACTGTTTTTCCATCTATTTCCCATGAAGTGATGGGACCAGATGTCATGTTGAGCTTTAAGCCAACTTTTTCACTCTCCTCTTTCACTTTCATCAAGAGGCTTTTTAGATTATTTTACCTCTTCCTTATTCACCCCAACTTCACACAATACATGGTCCAGCATTTGCTCTTGTCACAAATTCCAGAACATGTCACACTTGTGTTTGCTTTCTTTTTCTGATATGCATTCTCCTCTGCTCAAATGCTCTTTTTCTCTAGGTCAAATGCTTCCTTTGTGGAGACTTTTCTGATTCTGCTTCCCTCCTGAGTTATTTTCACTTCTAATTTTCTTTGAATATATTTGGCAACCTGCTAAGTATTTACAGTTTGTTGCTATCTGTAATTTAACACTGGCTCAGGTTCAAACTAAAGTCAAGTACATCTTTTGCTCCAGAGCTGCTAATAATCCATGACATAGCATGTTCTCTTTGAATTTTCCTATGGAATAAACTGATTTTCCTTTCCTTTTTCCCCCGATTCTCACATTGACCTTTTACCATCCTGGTAGAAAGGGATTTTTTGTTTGTTTAAATTGTGTGGTTGGAACACAGGCCTACCTGAAATGTGATAATTGTGCTCACTAAGATCAGGAGAACAGCAAACCTAGACGACCCAGTGGAGTTGTATGAGGCTCCTGGGGTAGACTGGAGCCACCTGGATTTATTTTTACCCATTGAAATATTTGCTTGTATTATGATAGTTGTTTTTTGAGGGATTAAAAGATCTGGTGTGAAAATGTTGTTTTCTTGACTGTGCAACACACAAAAGTCATTTAAATGTCCCCTCACCATGCACATAACCATCCAAAACCCATTAGGAATCAGACAGCAATAGGGACTGGCATCATGCCCACATTGTTAGCCTTGCTGCATTATGATGGAAATAACTAACAAAACAGTGACAGATAGCAAGGAAAGACGTGGGGTATATAATGACATGGAGACACAGTGTCTGTAACATAATATTTGAATTTCCAATTTTGTCTTGAGAAAACAAATCAATCTGAGGACAGCTCTACAATCTCCACGGCTGCAGGTGATTTGTCAAAAAGCTCCTCTTCTATCTCTATGGAGATAGAGCTTGATGGCCACAGGAGACCTTAGCATTGAGATTAATTCTCATTTGGAAGGCAGATGTGGGCAAAATAAGTGGTGTGCATGACTGAGCAGGCTGAATGCCAGAGGCCAAATAGCAAATGATGTCAGCAAGCAGCAATGTTTCTGGCCATTCTCCTCCCAGGATTCTGTTCCCTTTCAGCACACTGTGAGTGTACTTCACAGGATGATTTTTGTAACATTCATTTATCAAATATATGATGCTGTTCAACTGACTTTGATATTTATCTACTTATTGGGAACTTACACCTCTTCTGTAATACCATAAAGCCTTAGAGCTGGAAAATTCCTTGGAGATCATTTTTCTGACATCTGCATTTACTAAAACCCAAAGAGATCTTGCTATGTTGCTTCATGAGTGCATGCTCAGTCATATCCGACTCTGCGCAACCCCATGGACTGTAGCCCGCCAGGTTTCTCTGTCCATGGAATTTGCCAGGCAAGAATACTGGAGTAGGTTGCCATTCCCTTCTCCAGGGGATCTTCCCAACCCAGGGATTGAACCTGGGTTTCCTGCATTGCAGGCAGATTCTTTACTGTTTGAGCCACCAGGGAAGATCTTAGTTTGCCTAAAATCCTACCTGTAGTTAGTAATACTGAATACTGATCTGATTTTGACAAATCTCACTCTGATAGCTTTCTCCCAAAAGCTCTAAGAAGCCACTTAGGCAATAAATTGTTCATCATACTCTTTATCAATTTTTATAACTTTTTTGTTTACATAATTACTACTGAGAACTGTTCAGTTCAGTTCAGTAGCTCAGTCATGTCTGACTCTTTGTGACCCCATGAACTGCAGCATGCCAGGCCTCCCTGCCCATCACCAGCTCCCGGAGTTCACCCAAACTCATGATAGCCATTATTTAATAGTTATTAAATATTATTTAAATTATCACTGAAAACTTATGAAACAAATACTATAATTACCCCCATATTAAAGGTGAGGAAATTGAAGTACAGTGATGAAAGTGAAAGAGGAGAGTGAAAATTTGGCTTAAAGCTCAACATTCAGAACCCTAAGATCATGGCATCTGGTCCCATCACTTCATGGCAAATAGATGGGGAAACAGTGGAAACAGTGTCAGACTTTATTTTTGGGGGCTTCAAAATCACTGCAGATGGTGACTGCAGCCATGAAATTAAAAGACGCTTACTCCTTGGAAAGAAAGTTATGACCAACCTAGATAGCATATTCAAAAGCAGAGACATTTGCCAACAAAGGTCTGTCTAGTCAAGGCTATGGTTTTTCCAGTAGTCATGTATGGATGTGAGAGTTGGACTGTGAAGAGGGCTGAGCACCGAAGAATTGATGCTTTTGAACTGTGTTGTTGGAGAAGACTCTTGAGAGTCCCTTGGACTGCAAGGAGATCCAACAAGTCCATTCTAAAGGAGATCAGTCCTGAGTGTTCTTTGGAAGGAATGATGCTAAAGCTGAAACTCCAGTACTTTGGCCACCTCATGCAAAGAGTTGACTCGTTGGAAAAGACTCTGATGCTGGGAGGGATCAGGGGCAGGAGGAGAAGGGGACGACCGAGGATGAGATGGCTGGATGGCATCACCGACTCGATGGACGTGAGTTTGAGTGAACTCTGGGAGTTGGTGATGGACAGGGAGGCCTGGCGTGCTGCAATTCATGAGGTTGCAGAGAGTCGGACATGACTGAGTGACTGAACTGAACTGAACTGATGGTTAAATAAGTGACTTTAGGTCCTAAATATACTTCTTATATTTCCTTAATCCAAGATCCACAAAAAGAGATGAAAGAGGTAATATAACTAAATGCAAAGGTTTATGGTTTGCATTTAGGTTATGATAGCCCTTTAGTCTCTTATAATGTCGAAAATCTGACTCTTTTACAGCACTTTACATTCGTAAGAATCCTATGTTCCTACCAGATCAAAACAATGTGAGAAAATGCAAGATTGTGTCCAAGTCAGAAATACAATAGATGAAATTCATTCAAATAGCTTGAGTCCATAAATATAAAATTTAATCAAATATATACACTGTTGATATTGTGTATAAAATAGAGACCATACTGTGTATCACAGGGAACTCTACTTAGTGCACTGTGGTGACTGTCGCTTGAATGGGAAGGAAGCCCAAAAACGAGGGGAGATATGTATATGTATAGCTGATTCATTCTGCTATAGAGTAGAAACTAACACACACGGTAAAACAATACTCCAGTAAAAAATAATTTAAAAAAAATTACTTTTCAGTGGGGCCTTGCAAAAAAAAAAAAAAAAAAAAGAGCTTCATGACTGAGACTGTAGAGAAAATCTGAGGAACAGGTAACATGAATCTAAAGCACATTAGAAATGTGCATTATATGGGCTGGATGAATCATGTGGGGCACAACAATTCTTCCCTAATTTATCAAGTCCTTGTAAAGACTGTGAATAAGGTAGGTTGTATGGTGATTTCTCCCATTTAAAGCCTCTGGCTGCTAAGCAATTTCAATTAGAAGATAATTGCTTTCCAAGTGTGTTAGCATCTATTAACCCCAGGATTACATAGGCATAGAAATTTTAAAAATGATAATAGAGAATCATTTTTTTCATGCTATAGAATCTATACATGTTGGTATTCTTAATAATTCAGATGTGTTAGAGAATTTGCTCTATGTAACTAATAAGTTGGTCTTTTTTTTTTTTGAGATGTGTAACTGAGGAAACAATTTAGACTTTTAATGTAAAATTGACATGCTACCAAGATCATATATATTACTGAGATATTTAAGAAAATGTAAGATTGAATAGTTTTAAAATCTATTATAAGCACTAAATACTTTACAGATGGATTATTATAGAAGATAATTAAACTCTTTCAAACATATTAACTTGCATTTTATTAAAAAATAGTATATTCAACCTCCTATTTGTATACCAATTAACTACTTGCATATGAAATCAAATATTACTCAAAGTCCCATTAAAAATGACTATTAAAGTCTGCTTATACTTACAGATAACCAGTCAGAATTTAAGTTTGAAATCTTCAAGAATAGCTAAGTTTGGTCATTTATAGTTTTAATTACTTATTAATCCTTAAAAATTTCAGAATATAATTTTCAGTTACTCACAGGACATCAAGAAAATCTCACACTAAACACTAAGCAAATGGTTGCTTTGCTTCAGAAGCCATGATAAAAGCCAAAACAGAATCATATCTTTATAATGCTAAAATCATATACCAGACCTTATGATGTTTACACTCAGTTACAGGGGAACTAAGATCAAGTGAGGGATATCAGTTTGATGTTGTCTCTCTCACACTTACATAAAATCATAAATAAATATGTTGACTGCAATAACAGGGAGACTGCACATGCTTTCTAAATTAATTCTGCTTTCTTTTTTCTCCAAGATTATATAGTTGAATTTGTTGATGATAAATGCCAGTTTCACGCAACTTCACTAAACACACAAAATATGCATTCTGAATATGTGTTTCTCTCCTCTGAAAGTTTCTAATAAAAAGGGAGACATTTCAGCTTCATAAATTACGTTATCAGCATTAAGTCTTCTGGAGGCTAGTTTATGTAGAACATCCTTATGACCTTGGGATAATGAAAGATTTCTTCATGACCTGGGAGAATATCTTTTTGATTTTGGGGCAATGAAAGCTTTCTTAGGAAAAAGCATTGTTGTATCATCATAAATTATAGGCTGGGCCTCCCAACAACTTCCTTCTAGAGGCTTATTGAGATATTTTTGTTTTCACGTTACCCATTAATTCATATAATGTGACATTTATGCTACACTAATATAACTTCGAATAAATATAACCATAGGCTTGGGCTCCAGTTCCCTTTTCATCACTAATTGTGGTCTCAGGGAAGTCACTTAATGTGCCTTACCCTCAGTTACTTCATGTGTGAAATGAAGTGTTTGGGTAGAAATGAGTGAGATGACTTCCAGTTATAAAGAGCCAGTGAATGTGTGACGTTTTAATAACTGTAGGAGAATATAGTGACAAATTCCCCGGAGCCTTCTTTTTAAAATCACTTCCCTTATCAGAATTTAGGCTTTACCATATCAGGAGGATTTAGAGATACTCTTCTGCCTTTTTCACTTTGCCATCAATGAGGCAGCAAATATTGCATCTAGAACACCCTCATATCTATCTCTTGTCATTTTATAAGAAATAAAACTGTAAGAGGTCTCTCAGCCTAATCTCAATAATGTTTAAAAAAGGCAATAGCCTTTTGAACAGCACTGTCCTTCCACAGACAAAAGTGGAATTTTAATTTTTAAAATTAAAATTACATGAAAATAAGTTGCTATTGGTTTTACACTTTTATTTATTTCTCCTTGAGTCTATATCTTTGTTTCTCAAAGGTCTCAAAAGCTTTTAGGAAGCAATAATCACAAAATAAAATAGGTTGCTGGTAATTTATAACAGTGCCTTACTCTGCCTCAAATACATTTTCAACCTTGTTCTCTTAACATTCATAATTTTTTTGTCATGTTGAACTATTTGGGGGGGATTGTAATATTAACTTTCATGACATCACTCTGAGGAATACACTGAAGTGAACAGAGCTGCTTTTGTGTTTTAGACGTGGGAATTGATGCCAAGCGGCTAAATTTTTTGCTAGGTAGTACATGCTTGTAATAAATAATATAAAAGGAGGTAACTAAAAGCAGCTTTCATAGTAATAATTTCTAATATCTCTAACTCAGTTATCTGCTAACAAAATTGCATCCACAAAGTACAACACTTTGGGACATAATGAAATGAGATCCAGCAAAGTTTTAGCTAGTTGGATCTAGTAGCATATACGCACAAAAGCATTACTCAAGAATGGATGTTAAAGCCAGGAAAACCTAAAATGTAAATCTTTCTATTTGAACATTTCCATAAGCACCACATTGTTTCTGTTTTATGAATTTAAAAGGTTAGTCATCAATCACTGGAAGTGATTGTTATATCAAATCCTTACTCTGAAAATCATAATTAAGGGAAAATATTCAGCATTAATCTTGACTTTCAAGGAAAGGCACTATTTCTGTTTTAAAATGATTCATCAAAATGTATGTGTACAGTAAAAATATTAAAGATTATCCTGTTATTTCAATATCTTTTTTATTTGCAATTTATCTTAATAAAAACTAAAATTAAGGAAACTATTGGTTACTTATTCTCTAACTGTGATAAGGAGGAACTCACTTTGCTTCTCTTGGTCTTTCTTGTTATCTGTAAAATAAGGGCCTACATGATCTAAGTGATGGCCTAAAACTGAGTTACAGAACCTTTGAAAAAGGACATTTCACCTTTTATTGAGGAAAGTTAGGGGAGAAAAAGGCAGAAGTCAATCTAACATTTACAGGGTGAGTCAATGATGTCAAGATATTAGAGAATGAGAGTTCTGAAGGGGAGGAGAATTATCGCTTCTTAAGAAGATAGCTTATGAGCTTTTGTATTTCAGATGAGATGAACACAATTCCAATAAAATTATAGCCCTACAATATCCAGGATTAGGCATGAAGACATAATTTTAAATATAATTTTTCAGCTTTCTCTCACAAACCAAAATGGATTCTGGGATCTGAAGCACCAAGCAAGCTGTGGAGACAGCTGTGGGTCACAAGAGACAAGGTGAACTGCCCTTATGGTCACTCTCAAGCAAAAGTAAGTGAGGGGAAGGAGGTGAGCAAAGGTAAAAGGTGAGCAAAAGGGTGTATTATTTAAGTGGATGAGATTCCAAACAGTGTTTCATTGTAACTAGTACCTTTGGCAAATTGAAACATAAATCCTCAGAGGTGAGGAGACCACACTTCATAAGATCATTTTCGTTAACAGTCTATCAGGAGCAGCATGAAAAACCAAGGCTTATCATGACAAATGTCTCTGACCCAAAGAATTACACAAAAAGTGTCATCCAGCAATACATACTTAATTGCTAAGTAAATTTCAATGGGTGTTTAGTGTGGTCTATTCATTGAAGGACTCCATGAAAAAGATAAAATATAAATGGGATTTAAAGAAAAGTAGGAATTAGATCTTTGAAAAACATTAAAATAATCTCATTTTCTCCTTCTTGTGATATTTGAAAATCTAAATAAATTAACTCCCTTCACAAACAGAAATCAAAGCAATGGAACAAAGAACAGCTTTGTTTTCAAGCTATCTGAATATTCCTTGAGTTTATCTGACCCATTTAGAAGAATGCTATAACCCAGAGGCTGTGCTGAAAATGGTGGGTTTAGATTAGAAAAACCTTTGAAATAATTATTGTGCTAGTATATTAGTGGGTCAGGAACAACAATGATGTTGCTATATATATCCCATACTGTATACAACATAGTGTATATCCCATACTATATATGGGATAGTACAGGATGGAGTGGATAGACTATTTTTGTAAAATGCATATGTGCTGTACATGTATGGATGGATGTGTGTTTACTAGTCCACAATGCAAAATATCTGACTGTGAGTTATAGTCAGAGGTTTGAAACTCAGGAGTTTAGAATGTAAGAGTCTGCTGCTGCTGCTGCTAAGTCGCTTCAGTCGTGTCTGACACTGTGCGACCCCATAGATGACAGCCCACCAGGCTCCCCCGTCCCTGGGATTCTCCAGGCAAGAACACTGGAGTGGGTTGCCATTTCCTTCTCCAATGCATGAAAGTGAAAAGTGAAAGTGAAGTCGCTCAGTCGTGTCTGACTTTCAGGGACCCTGCAGACTACAGCCTACCAGGCTCCTCCATCCATGGGATTTTCCAGGCAAGAGTACTGAAAGTACTCAAATTGGAAACATTAGAGACTACAGACTAAATGTAGAAACATGGTACCCATGGGTTAAATGGTCCCTACCCACAAACATGTTGCCACACAAAAGAAGCAAGCAAAAGGAAAACAGCATTCCCAGCACTAACTGTTCACAAGAACAACAATGAATCAAAACATATTCCATGTTCTGAGTAAGGACTCAAAGCTGGATTATAGAGTCATTATTTATGTCTTAGAGGATCAATGTTATAAATATATATTAAGGAAGTAGAAGCGATAAATACTTATATAAGGAATCTTCTGAATTTCAGGAGAAAATGAGGAAGACAGCTAAAGGGCAATTAGTATCTAGAGGAAATTTTTCACAAAGGTATCACTGATACTGGTAAAGAGAAATACAATCGAAAAATCTTCAAGGGGCGGGAGAGAAGACAATTTGTAATGATAGTGTTTCCTCTTTTGCTCATTGGTACAATGTTGTAAATCCATAGAGAATGAAGACTGAACCCTCTGTGCCTTTCTGTTTCTTGATAGAGGGAGGAAATAAAAAAGCAGCCTCTTGCACAGAATTAGATAATTAATATCTATCTGATGAATAAACAAAAAATTGTTGTTGCTTAGTTGCTAAGTTGTGTCTAACTCTTCCCAAACCCATGGACTGTAGCCCACCAGACTCATCTGTCCATGGAATTTCCCAGGCAAGAATACTAGAATTTCCTTCTCCAGGGGATCTTCCTGACCCAGGAATCAAACTCACATCTCTTATGTTTCTTGCATTGGCAGGCGGATTCTTTACCACTGAGACACCTGGGAAACCCAAACAAAAGATTAGGGCTGGTATTTTTATTTACTCTTTACAGGAATGGATTCAAGTCAATGCAACCACAGTAGCACCATACAATTTTCTCCAGCATTTTACCAAGAAAACCCCACAATTTCAAAAGTGCTGCCTAGACCAAAGAATATAATCTATGGCTAAAGAAGACGGAATGAGCCATAGGAAGATCAAACTCAGCCCTGCTATTGCACCACACTCACTAGCCACGTGAACCACTTGACTACAGAAACAGGCATCACACAATAAGACTTTTTGAAAATGTAAATATCATTGTTCAAAGCTTCATGTTCAAGTCTCTAGTTATTGCTCTGTGATATACATGAGACTCATCCAACTTGTGAATCATGTAAGAAATTATAGACTAGTTCCCTCTTGTTATGTTACACTTGTAACCAGAAAGCTACTCTTTGAAAGTTGGCGTATGCTAAAAAAAAAAAAAAATAAGAGTCGTTTTAAGTTTTAATGAAAATAAGATGTGTTTACAATGAAAAAAATCTAAAAATAAATTATTGCAAAACAAAAGTATGAGGTTAATTTTCTGTATCCATAGCAGAGCTGTCTGAATAACTTCGGGAGTTTTAAGAAATACAGAAACCTAGATTTCTCTCTCTAGTGATTCTAATGAGTATGTATACCTCCCAGGTGGTGCTAGTGGTAAAGAACTAGCCAATGCAGGAGATGTAAGAGACTAGGGTTCAATACCTGGGTTGGGAAGATCCCCTGGAGGAGGGCATGGCAATCCACTCCAGTATTCTTGCCTGGAGAATCCCATGGACAGAGGAGCCTGGCAGGCTATAGTCCATGGGTTGCAAAGAGTCAGACATGACTGAAGTGACTTAGCATGCATGCAGCATCCAAAATTGAGAACCACTGGGACAGAACAGTCAGGTTTTGCTACAGTTGAGATTTCATTTATAGTTGTCCATTTTTTATTGGTTAGCAGATTATTTTCTTTCTTCACCATGGCTCTGCAACAGGAGTCTAAAAATAGAACCTCCAAAGAAAGGCAGTGCCACCTGATGTTACAACATGCAGCTTTTGTCCACAAGAGTCAGCCAGTGAGCAACATAACATACTTATGAAACTACAGAAAATGAGTTACGTTTCAACTATGGTTGCTTTAATATAGTTCTGACAAATAAAGTGAAAAATATTGAATCGAAGCAAAACATTTATAGGAAAAGAAGTAGGGAATCTTTTTTCCCACTGGGAGACTTATCCTCTTGTGGTTCTTCTCTAGTTAAGTGAAGTAGGACTTTATCATTTCCTCAAATAATCATGACACTTCGCACCATGGCTGATGAATCCTACAAATGGACTGCTTTGATCATATGCACCTGCTCAAATTCCTTCATCATTTCTAATACCTTTTCCTACTCACCTGCCCAAGTTCAGGTCTTCAAACTCCCACATCCAACCAACCAACCCACTCTAGACTTTGCATAGTTCCCAAAAATTAGCACTTATTTTACACATCTATAGCTTTGCTCGCTTGGCCGACTTTGTTTAGAAAACTCTTCTTTCCAATTCCATTCAGCCTTTCAAGAATCAGCTCAAACACAGGTCTTTTTTCAATGTATTCCTCTATCATGACAACTGTTCTTGCTTATTGAGTTGTCAAATTGACCATCAGAGTCTTTACATCATTCTATCATAGTTTTAAAAATGTGTTACACTTAGAACAAGGTTTATCAAAGCCAGCACTATTGACATTTTAGACTAGATAAATTATTTGTTGTAGGATGTTTTAACAGCATTGTAGGATGTTTAAAGGCATCCCTGGCTTCTACCAACTGTCTGACAGAACTCCCCCTCAAGTAATGAGCACTTCATATCCCAGACACTGCCAAATGCCTCCTGCTGTCAAAATCATCCCAGATGTGCATCTTTGATATCCCTTAATAAACCTGTAAATTTCATGAAGGCAAAAACGTTATATTCATCTTTGTATTTAGTATTTAGCATCATGCCAAGTCCATGTAGATTCTCAAGATATGTTTGTTAAACATATCATTTGTTTGTTAAACAAATCATTCTCAAGATATGAATGATTATCTTGTTACAAAAGTGCTATTGATAGTAACACACTGTGAAAATGTAGAAAATCAAGTGTATCAACATCTATCCTGACCATGATAATACTTAATTTTTAAGAATTACATCACTAATGAAGTTAAAATTTTCAATTTCATCAAAATGTCACTTAAATTAAAATCCTCAAATTCACACACTCATCATTAGAAATTATTTGTATTGATTTTTATGTGGTTTTAATTTTAAGTTAAACTAGTGGAGGTGATGGAATACCAGCTGAGATATTTCAAACCCTAAAAGATGATGCTGTGAAAGTGCTGCATTCAATATGCCAGCAAATTTGGAAAACTCAGCAGTGGCCACAGGACTGGAAAAGGTCAGTTTTCATTCCAATATCAAAGAAAGACACTGCAAATATAGGATGCTTGAGGCTGGTACACTGGGATGACCCAGAGGGATGGCATGGGGATGGAGGTGGGAGGGGGTTCAGGATTAGGAACACATGTACACCCGTGGTGGATTCATGTTGATGTATGGCAAACCAATACAATATTGTAAAGTAAAAAATAAAATAAAGCACCACCAAAAAACCACACACACACACACACACACACACACACAAACATTCAAACTACCATACAATTGCACTTATCTCACATGCTAGCAAAGTAATTCTCAAAATTCTCCAAGCCAGGCTTCAACAGTACGTAAACTGTGGACTTCCAGATGTTCAAGCTGCATTTAGAAAAGGCAGGGGAATCAGATCCAGTAGCCAACATGTGTTGGATCATAGAAAAAGCCAGAGAGTTCCAGAAAAAAACATCTATTTTTGCTTTATTGATGACACTAAAGTTTTTGACTGTGTGGATCAAAACAAACTGTGGAAAATTCTTAAAGAGATGGGAATACCAGACCACCTGACCTGCCTCCTGAGAAATCTGTATGCAGGTCAGAAAGCAACAGTTAAAACTGGACATGGAACAATAGACTGGTTCCAAATTGGGAAAGGAGTACGTCAAGGCTGTATATTGTCACCCTGCTTATTTAACTTATATGCAGAGTACATCATGAGAAATGCTGGGATGGATGAAGCACAAGCTGGAATCAAGATTGCTGGGAGAAATATCAACAATCTCAGATATGCAGATGACACCACCCTTATGGCAGAAAGTGAAGAAGAACTACAGAGTTTCTTGATGAAAGTGAAAGAGGAGAGTTTAAAAGTTGGCTTAAAACTCAACATTTAGAAAACTATGATCATGGCATCTGGTCCCATCATTTCATGGCAAATAGATGAGAAAGCAATGGAAACAGTGACAGATTTTATTTTGAGGTCTCCAAAATCACTTCAGATGGTGACTGCAGCCATGAAATTAAAAGATGTTGGCTCCTTGGAAGCAAAGTTATGACCAATTTAGACAACATATTAAAAAGCAGAGACATTACTTTGCCAAGAAATGTCCATCTAATCAAGGCTATGGTTTTTCCAGTAGTCATGTATGGATGTGAGAGTTGTGCTCTGAAGAAAGCTCAGCACCAGAGAATTGATGCTTTTGAACTGTAGTGTTGGAGAAGACTCTTGAGAGTCCCTTGGACTGCAAGGAAATCCAACCAGTCCATCCTAAAGGAAATCAGTCTTGAATATTTATTGGAAGGACTGATGTCAAAGCTAAAACTCCAATACTTTGGCCACCTGATGTGAAGAACTGACTCTTTAGAAAAGACCCTCATGCTGTGAAAGATTGAAGGCAAGAGGAGAAGGGGACGACAGAGGATGAGATGGTTTTACGGCATCATTAACTCAATAGACATGAGTTTGAGTAGGCTCTGGGAGTTGGTAATGGACAGGGAAGTCTGAAATGCTAAAGTCCAAAGAGTTGGACATGACTCAGCAACTGAACTGAATTTTTTTAAAATGAGATTTTAGGTCTAGAACTCTGATTTAAAATTACACCTAAGTATATGAAACTTAGAGTAAAAATTGATTGAATTTAGTTACCTGATTTCAGGGTTTTTTTTTTAAACACTCAGCTAGCATTTTATGTTCTTTGAATAGCTTTAGTTAATTACTTCACCTTTAAAAAAATGTTCATCTAATACCTTTATGTCTTGTAAATAATATTTCCAAGCTTTTAAATTTTTACAAACTGAAACCCACCAAAGTTAATTATAGTCCCTTGCTAAGTCTCCTTTCACTATATGCAGATATATATACTTTAATTTTAAATACTTATTCAAAATAAGTTCTTAAAAAGAGTTGCTGTGCCAGAATTCAACCATATGAGCACAAAAATGCATAGTACACAAATAAAGGTAAGTTTTTAAAATGTATTCTATGATAATGATTTAAAATTTCTAGAAGACTAGTATTTTAAAAACTATCAAATATTTTAATTTCTTATATCCAAAGTATTATTAATTACATTTGAAACACAAAGAAAAGTTAGCCATGAGTTCTTTTCTTTCCTATTCCATGGTATATCTTACCTAGAGGAAAATGGCTTAATTTGAAAGTATAATTCATGTAATGTAAAAAAAAATTTCATTCAGTGGTTTAGTGATGGTATGTTCCACTAAGAATGGGGTTATATGAACACTGGCTATTTATTAGATAAGCATATTTAAACAAATATATTTTAAATTCTACATTTTGACAATAAATGTCAAATGTCTTATTCTATCAATAATTTGATTTCATATTAAATGACTATAATATTATTGAAAGTTTAAAGTTAATCTCATTTTAAAGAAAATCTTAACATAACAAATAAAGCCACTGACATTTTCATTTGGTCTTAGTTACCTTTTAAACAAGAAAAAATATTTTGTGTATCCAATATCTGAATTTTTCACATACACAGCAATAGAAATAACAAAATGTCATATTAATCTAAATTTAACTTTGCTAAGTTGGTTCTTATATGACTATGTCACTTTAAAAAAGCCCATAGAACAGTCTTTTGGACTCTGTGGGAGAGGGAGAGGGTGGGATGTTTTGGGAGGATGGCATTAAAACATGTATTTATCATATGTGAAATGAATCGCCAGTCCAGGTTCGATGCATGATACAGGATGCTCGGGGCTGGTGCACCGGGATGACCCAGAGGGATGGGATGGGCAGGGATGTGGGAGGGGGGTTCAGGATGGGGAACACATGTACACCTGTGGCAGATTCATGTCAATGTATGGCAAAACCAATACAATATTGTAAAGTAATTAGCCTCCAATTAAAATAAATAGATGTATATAAAAAAATAAAAAGTATTTACTTATAAATAAATAAATAATTGGCTGCACTGAGTCTTAAACAAAATAAAAATAAAGAGACCATAAATATACATGTATCTAGTTTTGGTTTTCATATTTCTTGAAGTACTAGTACATATAGCCTACTGTGAATTCTAGAAAATTAACACTTTAAATCAGGGCTCAGTAAAGAGTAGGCTGAATTCTACCCATCCTCTATTTTTGTATGTATCATGAAAAAAAGCAATTTTCACATTTTTATTTTATTTTTCTATTGTTTCTTTTTTAATTTTATTATTATTATATATATAAATATTTTTACAGTATTGTATTGGTTTTTCCATACATCAACATGAATCCACCATGAGTGTACACATTTTTAAATGATTGACAAAATCTTTCATTTCATGAAAAGCCAAAATTATATGAAATTTTAAAATTCTAGAATTTTTGGAATACCCTGGTTGTCCAGTAGTTAAGATTGTGCTTCCACTGCAGGAGGCAAGAGTTTGATCCCTGATCAAGGAACTAATATCCAAACCAAGGTGCAGTTTGGCCAAAAAAAAATTAAAAATATTCCATTGTCTGCAAATGAAATATTATTGAAATATCACTACACTCACTTGTGTATGTATTTTTCTAAGGTTACCATATCAAATTTGAGTAGTCATGACTGAAACCAAAAAGACTAAAACACTCACTGTCTACCCTTTACAGAGCTTAGAGATCCTGCTTTAAACAATTAGTATATGGATATCATACACACAACATGTGAATCTATGAAATAGGACACAGTACATTTCTAAGGGGATTTCTTTCAGCCAATATTGTTTTCTCAATAACATATTTTTTCTGTAAACCTTGGTTAAAGGCCGTTGTGTGCTAAGTGGCTTCAGTTGTGTAGGACTCTGTGATCCCATGGACTATAGCCCAGCAGGCAACTCTGTCAATGAGATTCTCCAGGCAAAAATACTGGAGTGGGTTGCCATTTCCTCCTCCAGGGGATCTTCCTGACCCAGAAATCAAACCTGAGTCTCTTATATCTCCTGAATTTGCAAGTGGGTTCTTTACCACCAAATACTTACTACAATGTTCTTCAAATATTTGGAAAATTACTACTGAACTAGGGAACTGACCATTTACTTTTTTGAGGCATACCTTTTTTTTTCTTTTACCTCATCACTGAAGTCTTTAGAGTTTGAAATTCCTATATTTCCCCACTTGAAGTCAAATAACAAGATATCTAATAACAATCATCAATGACTTTGAATCTGTAAACTCAGGCTAATATTAACTTTATCATATCTTAGTGAAGCTGTTATTCCTGGTTTCCAGGTATACCATTTTGTAATGAAGACAAAACATAACAATCCAGATCAAGTTTAATTTTTATTCTTGACTCAGTTTACATTCCAGCTTAAATACAGGAAAAGAAAAAGCACATGAATTTGGTAAATTAACCAAAAAGTTGAATTCATTGCAAGCAATACTGCTAATAGGTGTTTAAATGATGCAGAAGATTTATCATTCTCTCCTAATGAACTTAACACTATTCAAGCTTTTGAAAAAGCTACAGAAGCATAAATTGTCAGTAATTCTCTTTGATACATTAACTAAATAGATAATAGTCTGAGCATCTGCTCATAGTTCAAAAGTTACATTTAAAATAAGATTTCCTTGCAGAAAAATTCAATTTTTATTATCTTCTCACATTATTATAGGCCTTCTTTAAAGAGGGGGCAAAAGTTTTATTTGTCTTAAAAGGAATGTAGAATTTGTTTTAATATTTTACATGATCTCGCTACTACATTATATGACTATTAACTGAAGCCGGATGTCCTGCATTCCATGGAGTCACAAAGAGTCAGACACAACTGAGCGATTGAACTGAATTGAACTGAATGATGACTATATTTGATTTTCAGGACATTTCTAAAAATCTCTAAAGAAAATGGACATAGAGACATATATTCTAACCATTATAACAATCAGTGAAGAAAAATCAAAATTCATTTAGGGACATTAAAAAATGTATAACTAGGAGCAATGGTTCAAATAATAGTTCTAATATGTGCCTCATAAGAAAGCATAATAAAGAAGTATTTTCTATTGTGTATTAAAAGAAATATTAAGGTTTTAACTAAAATTAACTCCTTTGTTTTGCTACCAAGTTTATTTAAACAAACAGTTTAGAATTGTTTTTCTTTGGCCCTTAAAATGAATTATAAGAAACCAATTTAGAGTAGCAAAACAAATAATGTCCTAAAAACCAAAAAGATTATTATCTCCAACACTGGAATCTAAGAAGTGAGGTCTCTTTCTTAACATCCCAAACAACTGGTTTTACCAAAGGCAATCTTGGAAAGAAGGAGCCTTAGAGATCACCCAAGAAATGGAAATCACAACATTCCCTCTAAGTCACGGATGACTATTCCTAGGTTATGTGAGATTCCATGTCAATTCTAACAATACTAGGTTCATCTTTAAAATAATTTTCATTTAAAAAATAGATCATAATTATTTTCAACTATCATATCATCTTTGTAATGAGCAATGATGCCATATTCAGCCAACATTTTATGGTATGATAGAACTCAGATAAGAAATCTCAAATGTAAATTGCCTGCTTGTTTCTTTTAATGGAACATCTGTGGGCTGAAGCCAATTGTTGGGGGACCATGTATAGGACTCAAGCATGGAATACAATGGTGTGGCAAAACCTGTCCAACATTTGACCTGAAGCTCTAATGTTAGAATTGAAGAAGTTTCCTAAAGTGTCAGTTCTGTCTACAAATTTAATCAAAATATTTCAGATGCATGGGACTATAATTCACAAAATAAAGTTTTGTTTCTATCTTTCTGCTCCCAAATATGGGAAGATGTTTTTCCTCTTGGTACATTTAATTCCCAGTCTAGCTTCTACCCGTCTCTGGAATCACACTGTCAGAAGAGTTTTACTAGAGGTTTCCTTGTATCATAAAACACTATTAGATTAAAATAAATTTTCCATGCTCATTAAAAGAGGAACATTTGCAGTCACATTAGGTAGCTTAAGTGCTAGGCACTTACCCAAGTCCTCGGATCTGTGGAATCAGCTGTCTTCCATGTGCCTGGCTCTGTGGCGTGTGGCTGAGTGCTCAAACCCCTGGCCTTACCACACTTATTCAAAAAAGACTGTATCCTTCAAATGGGAGAAGAGCTGCTCATTATGAGAAGTCTAAAAAAAAAAAAAAAACACACACAAACAAAAACTGGATTTTAGACAAGCAAATGTTTCCACAAGCCCCAGAAGGTTTTACAAGACTAATCATCACCAACATGAAACTCGAGCTCATCTTTTATAAACTTTTGTTTCCTTCCAACTATATCTCTTTCAATTTTCATTTCATTCCCTCTTTCTTCCTACCTGCTTTTGATCTTCTATTTTATACTATAGAGAAGTCTCGAGTGGTATGCATGAAGCAAGCCATCGTCAGCCTGGTGAGGGAAAGTCTGCTCGTCTAGAAAAAAAGTCATAAAGTAAGAAACAAGACCTGAGACTGGATTGGGAGTTAATCTGCATGGTTATCAATGTCCTGTTGTGCTTTGTGAAAGATGCCTGGTCCTTTCAATACTATATTTCATGCAGCGATGAAAATGGGATATGGAATATGATAGTGAAAGCTGGTTTGATTGGGATAATAATGACTAAGAAGCCATCAATGCAAAAAACCCAATAGGAACTAATTATGAATAAAGAACTAGACACTGAACCTGCTTCATATTCTCTGCTTTTGGTTAGAGGCCTCCACCAGGCTTTGGAGCCTTGGGATGGGTTTGGACTTCATCTAAGTATTTCACCCCAATAGTTATTATATTTCTCCTTGAGTAAAAAGTGAGAACCTGAGACTTGGGTGCCACAGTTAAAGTTTTTTGAAATATTCTGATCAGAGTAAAGCTTTTCTTCATGTACTACTGTGCTTAGGAATGACTGTGAGCTAGATTGGAGCCCATTGTATAGATTTATATTATTCCATAGGCCATTAAATAATAATGGCTATCCTGAAAAATCACATTATCTTATCAGTAGTACCACTAGCTCATACCTTTATAAAATTTTACTTTATTCAATTGGCTCAGGGTACTTTAACATTTACATTCTCAGTTGCCTCTGTGATAGAGGCAAGTTGCCTATAGCTTCTGTGAACTGAGATTAAAATCCACAAGTTCAGCCTTTTAAGATTTCTAGTAAATCCCCTAAACCAACTTCTTTCCCTAAATGGAATTTAAAGCTAATATAAATACTTAAAAAAAATAAATAGCCAGGGGCTTTTCACATTGCCTTCTATCTCCTATTTAGTATTGAAAAAGAGTGGTGTTTTCTATACCTAACACATTCAGGTTCACGTTTTTCAGGGAGGTGTCAGTTCCATAAACAAGCATAGTTATAATACTTTTCTACTCATGAGCAAATATGAGGTACATGAATCTACCACTTTTTTTAATCCCATCAATATAAAATTCCTTGTATCTTTTTTTTTGGTTTAAAACATAAAAATGATTCTAAGAAACCTCTTTTTAAGCCTTCCTAATTATGCTAAATTGTGGTGTTGGAGAAGACTCTTGAGAATCCCTTGGACTGCAAGGAGATCCAACCAGTCCATTCTAAAGAGATCAGTCCTGGGATTTCTTTGGAAGGACTGATGTTAAAGCTGAAACTACAATACTTTGGCCACCTCATGGGAAGAGTTGGAAAAGACCCTGATGCTGAGAGGGATTGAGGGCAGGAGGAGAAGGGGAAGACAGAGGATGAGTTGGCTGGATGGCATCACCAAGTCAATGGACATGAGTCTCGGTGAATTCCGAGAGCTGGCGATGAACAGGGAGGCCTGCCGTGCTGCGATTCATGGGGTTGCAAAGAGGCAGACATGACTGAGTGACTGAACCGAACTGAACTGACCTGAATTATGTTGACAGAACTGCAGCTTTATTCTCCAGAGGCTATTTTACTTTATAAAGAAACTTTTCAGCTAGATGTTTTCAAGCAACATTTCAGGTTTTACTTTGAATGCCATGGTTTCTGCCATGATTTCTACTATTTTAAAAGTTAAATAGAAATGCAACATGTTCAAGTAGCAATTAATAAATTCTGTCATTTATAGCAAAAAAAAAAAAAACAAAACAGTAGCTTCTATCCTATTTGAAAATGAACATTTCATAAATATTGAATACCATTACCATTAGTTGGTTAGCTAAAAAGATAGTAATTCCATTAGAGGTTTTCAGCAAGGAAGATATAAAATAGTTAAGATGAAGTGGCTGACATTATTTGTTACTACTTTGCTTTAAAAACGCAGTGAGCAGCAATGTTGTATGTTCTACAGACTTCCAAGGGGAAATTTTACCAGTTGTTTGAAAACTCTGAGCCTTTTATTAACAGGATTTCCTGTCTTACAGTCTGTGAGACTTGGTTGAAAATATACTTAGTTGTCCATGTAGTATATGCTTGTATCAAAGAATAATTTTAGCCTTATAAAATATTCATCAGTATCTAATAGCACCAGAAGTGGAAATCTGACTGTCATCCTGTCCAGAAAAGGACTTACTTAATGTTTCATAATCAGAGGACGTGACCAATACCCTTTAGTTCCTAAAAAGGCTGAATTTAGGTTATGGAGGCACCCTGATTCATAACTGTTTCCTCAAACTAGATGGCTCCTTCCCAACTTCCTTTAAAGATTATGTAACTAAAATCTCAATGACTGAATTCCTCCAGTTGAAAAATGAAAGTAAAATGACTCCCTTGTCACATGGAGCAATAACAGTGCCCAGTTAATAAGTCGATATGCTCTAGGACCTTGCTTACAGGAGAGCTGCATTCTTCCTGTTATTTAATAAAAGCATCTTTCCAATATGCGGCATGAAGGTGAGATTTTTGTCTTCTTAGGTTTGTCTAGAGTCAAACCTAGAATGATGATGTTGACGTTCACCAGCACTTTGTGTACTGAGGAAAGGACAAAGGTTGATTTCCGCTGTAGTCTCACAAAGTTCTCTCTCAGCAATGGAACTGCCTCCAGGCTCACTGTGTGCCCTCTGTGCTTCGCTGTGTATTGTACAGTTGCTTCCTGGATGATTCTATCTCATCCAGTTTTATAGCACTTATTTTCTAAAATAAATTCATGATTCATTGATAAGTCTTCTCCCTCCAGACACATACCTGAATGCAATCCCTGCTGTGGATTCTTCTTGTTCCCCAATGCTTCTCTAGTATTGAGAAGAAAGCCTGGCCTATATGAGGCACTCAATAATATATTTTGAATTAACGAATGAATGAAGAAAGACAGTGATGAATTACAGAAAATGTATTTGAAATTAGAAAAAATATGTTTTTCTCAAAGTTAAAGGAAAAGGGAAATAAGACTAGTTTTAACATAATTTGCTATCAAAGTTCTAGCTTCCCACTACAACACTGTATTATAAAATAAGAATTTTGTTGGGATAAACTCTGTGCTTGATAAAGTTTGATGTTTAGTCTCATTTTCAGAGTTATTTTTGGTTTTAAGATGGACTTGATCCCATATAAATGACCCTTCATAAAAATATGTGTATACACACACTGACTGCTTATATTTTGGCTGCATGGTGGGGCATGCGGAATCTCAATTACCCATCCAGGGATGGAACCTGGGCTCTCTGCAGTGGAAGTGCAGAGTCTTAATCACTGGACCACCAGAAAGCCCCCACATTAATTTTTAAACTTTTCTTGATATACAATCAATTAATCCAGCAGCCAGAAAATAGTTTTTGACTTCAGAGAGTATGCTGCACAAATTTCCTTTACTATTCATTTTCGATTGGCAAGTAGGCATCTCAGAGATGCACCCTAGCAGTTTTCTTACTGTAGAGCTGGACTGTGGGAGTTGTAAGTTTCTCAGGTACTAACAAAAGCAGCTGTAGCTCTATGTCCTAATGGGATTTCAGGCCATGCAACATTATAGACAAATTATAAATACAGATTCAGTCACACTTGAAAGAGGACCCAAACAAGCTTTACACATAAGTGCAATCGATTTCCCAACTCAACAATTTAACCAAATATTTCTAATCTCAAAAGTCTAAAAGCCAAATAAATTAGCCTTACTTCTTGATCAACATAAATTTCTGGTTGATAAGTTAGCAAGCAGCTATAAGGCTACACTAAAGTTTTATTGTATTGTACCACAAAAAGGGAAAATGTTATTAAAGGAATGTTGAAGTTGCTATTTTAAGTCCATCAGTGGAAATACTGCTACATTCTTGGTCATATATCACATGATATTTAAATCTCTGTTTTTTTCAGGTATTTTTAGAGATTTCCCTTACATACAAGATTTACTGATATATTCTAGACACTTTCAGTTAAGAGTTCATAATTACTACAATATTTATAGTACTACAATTTCTTGGGTTGTTTATTTACAAAAGATCAAGTCTAGAAATAGCTTTATTGGTGTCTGATTAACTTTAGGAAAGCTTTTAAATTATTCTTAGATTTATAAGGCATTTCCTTGATTCTTAGATTACTTAGGCACACTCATTTCTGGAAATGCCTAATCAAAAGCATTAAATTTAAAATAATTGTAAATTGCAGTGCTGATGGCTATAAAAGTACAATTACTGTATCAGTTTACAAATATCGCCCTATTTGCCAATAAAATCACTGAAACTGTGGTTTGTGTTTCCAGCAAGTCTATGTTGAAAGCCACATAGTGGTAGGAAAAATCATTCTAATCATATCATTATTGTCATAAGATGGGCCTATTACTTTTAAAACCATGGATTCTAAGAAATGTCTAAGCTAGGCACATACTCCAATTGTTCAATACACATTCGAGGATGGTGGGAGTCTGTTTTGAACTCTTTAGTTAAACTGTGAGCATTACTGCTTTCCTAAGACAGGAAACAAACTGCAAATACTAACTGCTAAAAGGGCTGGAAGGTAATGTAAATAAGTGATGTGAGCCACTTGGTGAATGGGCACATGGGCACATTGAGTGGGAAACTGGAACTTTGTCGAATGAAAGGGCACAAAGCTCTCCTCAAGGCAGCAATGGTTACACTCTTTCAGGAAACTTGCCATACAGGAATACATTACTCAACTTTGTCAGACATCCCAGTTTTTTTCAAGAAAAGAGTAGATCAGTATTTTTGTTTGTTGAATATCATTACAAATCTGGAAAGGAGTAATATCCAAATTTTATGTGCTTTCTCATGCTTTTAAATCATTTGCAAATATTCGTATTGAATATTTCCTTATTTAAACCTTTGAGCTACAGGTTTGCAACCTAGTCTAGAGGTCAGAAGAGTCCATTTTCTTACTATGAAAAATGAGACACTCTCCTGTTAAAATCTTGTTCTTTTTAGATGGTAGTGCCCAGTTAGCAGTGGTGGAATTTTCCCATGTCACAGAGTGAATTTCCTATACCCATTTATGCATTCATAATACTGAATGTCCTTGAAGTCCAAAATCACAGTTTCAGGTACATATTTTTATCATATAAAACACACCATCGTGAAGGGGAAAAATGATACACCCCAGGCACTATCTTGATGTTTGTTTTATGATAATCATTTCAAAGCAGATTGGTCATAACATCATACTTTTTTGTCACATTCAGGAAGGTATTTTGTAACATTGTCCTAAAAACAGAGGCTGAGAAAGAGAGCAAAATTAGCTTTTTCTACATTTTTTTTTAAACCTATGGTTTTGACCTTCAGAAACATATCAATTAAGGATGAAAAACAGTGTATAGGGAAAAGTCTTCACTCCCTGAACTTCATGAATGGAAAAATAATCAATTTTTCTTCATCAAGTTTTTTAAAAAGCTTTTAAATGTTCTACCTTCTAACCTCTCTCCATAAAGCTAATATTAAACATATATGTAAATATATATTTAAGGAGAGAGAGCTGAGGAAAAGAAAAAGTATTTACTCTACTTTTGGTTCTGTTTCTTTAGAGAATCCTGACATATACAGTAATTAATTTTACACATATTACTGCTAAATTGTATCTCCCTTATCTCATAACTTTATATGATGTTTTTTCTCAAAAGTTTTTATTTGCCTGCACTCAAAGAAATTTGTATTTATTCATAATTAAATTTATCTTACTACAGTCAACAATAAGTTGGCTGAATGATTCTTTTGGAGGCTTAACTCTGTGAGTAACACTATCTGCCCAGATTTACCTCATATGCAGAGGATACAATCATGCTTGCTTCATCAAGGCTAGTTTTTGAAGTCAGATTAATGTAAGAGTTATTCAGCTTTCTATGGAAATGGTCTACATCAGCTATAACTAATGTGACTGTTGCACACCATGTTACTATTGTTTTTCCCAAGGATAAAAAGCTACGTTAATAACTCTTTTGAATCACACTAGACAAATTATTATGCTCAAATTGAATGACACAGATTATTCTTACCTAGCTTATTAAATTCTCAGGAGAGACTAAACTCTTTGAATGAATAATCTCAAACCAGTATTGAATTGAGCCCACATACCCAAAGGAGATTTAGATCATCTGCTAATTCTGCTGGGCAAAGACTTTCTTTCTCTTCTCTGAGCTTTGGATAAGTATAATCAAATGTGCTTCCAGCTCCCATCTTTGTATCCCATCATTAAATGTGTAGTCTATGTAAAACTAGACTTGTGTTATTTGAACCCAATGTACAATGTATTCCTTTCCCACAAAGAACATAGATGGATGTATTAAGGACACTGAAAGAGTATTTTGCAAATGAACACAATTCTTCCTTAGGATCTGATGTCTTTTAAATTAAAACTATTTCCTAAAACATGTGTTAACCTCTATTTAAAAAAATGATTAGGTCAAATAATTCTTTCCCTTTTGCCCAACAAATATTTTGAAAGGTGAACGTTCTTACATTTTGAAATGTCACAGAAATCTATTCATATTCTAAACTGACCCCTCTTCCCACCACCCACCACCACCCTCTTTCTGAAACAAGCATGTCCAGCAAGACTTTCACGAACAACGAATCCATTCAGGACTCAGACACCTGGGCCAATTTCCACTCAACAGGTTTCCTATGCACTTGTAGATGCCAAACAGCAACTCTTGTTTCTCCAAAAGAATTCTAAATAGAGAGGGGATTACACTCTAAGTGGCTTTCTGCTTTCACCATTTATGAAGCTCAGTGTTAGGTTGCTGAAAGTTCACTTCATTTGTACCATCAGGAGCCTAACAAGCTTTAGAAACTGACTGAGTGATGTAATATTTTGTGTGTGTACAGATGAAACATTGTGGTATCTAGCAATCTGTTACATTAAAGGCACATATACATTTTTTAGTATCTCTCTATTTTTTTAAGATAGTTCCATCACAATCTGAATTTCAGCTTTAAATGAAGACTGTGAGATGAAAATTATTACAAATTTAATAATAATCTGTATGGCAACATAAAGACAAAAGTAAAGAAATGCATGCATTTAAACACTGATTCTCAACAACTCTGTAAGCAAATATCTACTCATTATCTGAATATAAAAATTAAAATGTCTTCACAGTGGTAATGCACTGGTAAATGTCTGGCCTACAGATGCCAAAAGTCAGACTGTGTCAATGGTCCCAACTACTAATGTTCAGTAAAGTCAGTGTACAATCAAGTTGAAAAAGGAAACAATGCATACTGAATGAGGAACTCTACAAATCATCAAACATGAAATTAACACTAAAACTATTGCCTTTAAGAATTTAATCAGTAATCCGGAAAATGAGTTTTATACAGATGTAATGAATTCCCAAGAATAATTTGTGCAATGTCTAATTCATGGGGTTAGGCTTGTATAAACCTTGCCTAGTGCCATCTTGGTAGTGATTTTTTCATCACAGGCATTATCCAACATCTCCTGTGTTCTCTGAAGCATGAGACTGCCAAGTATCCACATTTGAATCACATGATCATGCTATGTTATTTGTGAAGATTACTTTTATTTCTTTATCTATCTGGACCCACAGTTGAGCTCTCATCTTGCAATCAAAAAGGAGCACTGCTGGAATAAACAACTTTGCTAGAGTCACTTTATAATCACTGCTTTGGCAACACATGTAAATTCCATAGACAAGGGTTGTTTACTGATATTCATTCTAAGTAATTTTTGTTTGTCAAGGAGGTATGCCTTTCTCCATTTTTAAGAAATGAAAGCTACAAAGTTGGAGAAGGATCAGGAAACAAATACTCTATATAATCTGAAATTAAGGGATCACACTGAGAAGGCCGCACACTGCAACAAAGAGTAGCCCCTGCTCACTGCACTGCAGCTAGAGAAACTCGTGCTCAGCAATGAAGACCCAGTGCAGCCAAAAACATTATAAAGAAATAAATTTCAAAAATGTGAAGAGATCAAATTAATACTTTTGATAATTTAAACTGTTTTAAAATTAATTTTATTTTGTATAATTTCTATATTCAGTTCAGTCAGTCACTCAGTCTTGTCTGACTCTTTGCAACCTCATGAACCACAGTACGCCAGGCCTCCCTGTCCATCATCAACTCCCAGAGTCCGCCCAAACCCATGTCCATTGAGTCAGTGATGCCATCCAACCATCTCATCCTCTGTCATCCCCTTCTCCTGCCTTCAATCTTTCCCAGCATCAGGGTCTTTTCAAATGAGTCAGCTCTTCGCATCAGGTGGCCAAAGTATTAGAGTTTCAGCTTCAGTATTAGTCCTTCCAGTGAACACCCAGGACTGATCTCCTTTAGGATGGACTGGTTCGATGTCCTTGTAGTCCAAGGGACTCTCAAGAGTCTTCTCCAATACCAGAGTTCAAAAGCATCAATTATTCAGTGCTCAGCTTTCTTTATAGTCTAACTCTCACATCCATACATGACTACTGGAAAAATCATAGCCTTGACTAGACGGACCTTTGCTGAAAAAGTGATGTCTCTACTTTTTAATATGCTGTCTAGCTTGGTCATAACTTTCCTTCCAAGGAGTAAGCGCCTTTTAATTCCATGGCTAGAGTCACCATCTGCAGTGATTTTGGAGCCCAGAAAAATAAAGTCAGCCACTGTTTCCACTGTTTCCCCATCTATCTGCCATGAAGTGATGGGACTGGATGCCATGGTCTTAGTTTTCTGAATGTTGAGCTATAAGCCAACTTTTTCACTCTCCTCTTTCACTTTCATCAAGAGGATCTTTAGTTCTTCTTCACTTTCTGCCATAAGGGTGGTGTCATCTGCAAATGTGAGGTTATTGATATTTCTCCCAGCAATCTTGATTCCAGCTTGTGCTTCTTCCAGCCCAGCATTTCTCATGATGTACTCTGCATAGAAGTTAAATAAGCAGGGTGACAATATACAGCCAATATACACTCCTTTTCCTATTTGGAATCAGTTTGTTGTTCCATGTCCGGTGACAATATACAGCCAATATACACTCCTTTTCCTACTTGGAACCAGTTTGTTGTTCCATGTCCAGTTCTAACTGTTGCTTTCTGACCTGAGGTTTCTCAAGAGGAAGGTAGGTGGTCTGGTATTCCCATCTCTTTCAGAATTTTCCCCAGTTTATTGTGATCCACACAGTCAAAGGCTTTGGCATAGTCAATAAAGCAAAAATAGATGTTTTTTCTGGAGCTCTCTTGCTTTTTTGATGATCCAGCGGATGTTGGCAATTTGATCTCTGGTTCCTCTGCCTTTTCTAAAACCAGCTTGAACACCTGGAAGTTCATGGTTCATGTATTGCTGAAGCTTTGCTTGGAGAATTTTGAGCATTACTTTACTAGCGTGTGAGATGAGTGCAATTGTGTGGTAGTTTGAGCATTCTTTGGTATTGCCTTTCTTTGGGATTGGAATGAAAACTGACCTTTTCCAGTCCTGTGGCCACTACAAGGGTAATATTCTGACCAGTGATATATATAGGGCTGTTCTTGCCAAAAGCCATGTACTCTGTTCACTGAGAACTGACCCCAAAGTCTATCATAATAGATATTAAGTTAATAAAATCTCTTAAGGATCAAATGCATTATTTTCCAAGCTCACTATATTATTACATTTGGTTTTCTTTTCAGCCATGGCTGAAGTATGTGGTTTCTACCTACTTCTAAACTGATTTAAGAGATAAGTAAGAGAAATAGATACAAATATTGATGATATCTGGTTTATAATCATGTTATTCTAAAAAACATAAAGGACAAGAGTCAAACAATGAAAGAGGGATTTAGTTTAAGACTCTTAAAGGAACATTCACACTGTCTTCAATATGAACTGTCTTCATCAGCAACTTCATCAAAAATGAAGAACACAGAAATTCTTTTTTCTACTGTTTCTTATCACTGCTCTTAAAAAATAAAAATTAGAGTTGAAAAGAAAAGGTTAAGTGATAGGAATTCTTTTCTTTCCTGTAAGTATCTCAATGGTCTTCTGAGAATTTTTCTTTCAAGTCTCAGTTCTTGCTTTCTATAGAAATCATCCCTGTGCCTGACATTTTTAATCATCCTCAAATATCTATTCACTCCCTTTCTAAATGAATACACTTTAATTAAATGGGCAATGTTTTTGTTTAAAAATACTTAGCTTTCCACACTCCCATAAATCTGAAGATGAGTATGTGACCCACCCCTGGATGAAGAGGTGTACACAATACTTAAGGGTTGGGCTTTTCAGAGCCTTGTCTTCCTAACAGAGCAAACAACATAGTCCATGTATCTTTCGCCCTTTGTCTTTTCTCTTTCTTCCTTCCTAGAATTTAAAAGTGATATCTAGAAGGGCAATAGCTTTTTTGTAAATATGAGAATGGCCTTGCCCTAAGGATGACAATGCTGAAAGCTTTGGGGAGGCTGAGATCCTGATGCTGTCATGTCACCATAACAATAACCCTGGATTACTGTCTGGCTTCCGACTCAGTGTTACATGAAAAATAAAACAAATAGAGCAAAATAAAATAATAAAATAAGCACATCAACTGAGTTTTTGTGACCCAGCTGAATACAGCCTTAACTCTCAGACTTCCTTTATGTGTCTCTGCACCCCTCTGGCTTAGGTGTTCCTCCTTATTTCCAAGGCATCTCCTATAATCCCAAACATAATACTTCCTGCCCCTCACTGCATCATAAATTTCAAGAAGACAGAAATCATGTTAATCTTTTAATTGGTGATGTCCCTTGAACTTTGGACATATCTTCATAGCACATAGTAGGCATACAATACATTTGATAGATGGGGAAATGATAAAGAAATGACTAAGTACAATTCCAGTTTCTCTATATCTACTACTAACAAATAACCCCAAACTCTTCATTTTACTTAGACTATTGCAGTACCTTCCTCATGGTTCTCCCTGAATCCCATTGCTTAAAAATCTTCCCAGAGTTTTCCCATTACATTTATAATTAAATCCTAATCTTTTACACATTCTTTGAAGCTTAGTATGATTTGGCTTCCCTCTGCCAATGGATATGCATGCTAAGGTGCTTCAGTCGTGTCCTACTCTTTGCGACCCTATGGATGTTAGACCACCAGGCTCCTCTCTCCATGGGATTCTCCAGGCAAGAATACTGGAGTGGATTGCCATGCCCTCCTCCAGGGGATCTTCCCATCCCAGGGATCGAACTCATGTCTCTTACCTCTCCTGCATTGGCAGGCAGGTTCTTACCACTAGCACCACCTGGGAAACTCTGGATATAACCGCATTCAATTTTCTTCACTCTATGCTAATTGAAGGCAGGAGGCGAAGGGGAGATAGAAGATGAGATGGTTGGATGGCATCACCAACTCAATGGAGATGAGTTTGACCAAGATCTAGGGGCTGGTGATGGACAGGGCGGCCTGATGTGCTGCAGTCCATAGGGTCGCAAAGAGTCAGACACGACTGAGCGACTGAACTGATATACTAACCATGCTGGTTTTCTTTCAGTTACTGAAACATTCCAAGCTCATTCTCACGTTAAGATCTCTATGCCAGATGTTTCATTTCTATAGATATCCACACTGCTGACTTCTGGCCTTCCAGATCTCATTTCAGATCAGTTGCTCAGAGAAGTCACCACTGAAGAACTCTGTCTAAAGGAACTCATCAAGCTCTCTATTCCATAACTCTCTTGTAGAGTGGTTGAGAAAATACTTTCATTTCTGCACAGCTAGGGATTTCTGAGACAATTTTTTTTTTGAAACTTGGATCCTGGGCTGCAATGCAACCTTTAGAAGGTAATTTATGATTGAATAAATAATAAGAACTCTAGAGAGATTTACTTTCCAGAGGAACATGTTTACATTTCAAGGGGAGTTGAGACTCAGGACTATAGAGACATTTCAAAAAGTGAGGGCCTAGGATTCTCCCCATTACTTTTTCAAGGAAACTCTCTCAAAAGAGGAAGGAAGACAGCTTCCCCTCTCTCCTATATAAATGCCAGATTCTTTTTTTTTTTTTTGGTGGGGAGTGGAGGACTTACTCACCTATAATTCAGAACCAGTGTGTGTGTGGAGTAGCATCTGGCTCTTACAGCATTGCTCTGGAGGGAGGACCAAATAATACAAGGGAAACAACACATTATTAATTGCTATAAATAAGTAGTGATAAATCTTCTCTGCTCCAGAAACCCCATGCTGGCTTTCAGGATAATATTAGTAAATATAGTATGAAAAACCCTAATATTGCCTTTATTCTTTTACAGTTCTCATCATTTGATACTGGGTATTCACATTACTCAGAGTGGTCCATGAGTTCAGAATCTTTGTTAGGTTTACAACTCATGCCTGAAAGAGCTCCTAATAGGATATCGATAAGTACTAGAGGAATGAATAAATGAATCAATCACTGAAACAACAACTTTTGGAGAACTAGATTGAGTAGCTTTCAATTGATTTGGCTTAAAATGAAGGGGAGATTAAAAGCCTTGAAAAATAATTGTTTTTCACAGATGACCTGCTAAAGCGTAGTATATGTAACATATCT
The DNA here is from genome assembly GCF_016772045.2 of Ovis aries. Taxonomy (NCBI): domain Eukaryota; kingdom Metazoa; phylum Chordata; class Mammalia; order Artiodactyla; family Bovidae; genus Ovis; species Ovis aries. The sequence continues at coordinate 167,763,441 of NC_056054.1, read as the reverse complement.
TGGAAAATTGAGATTTTTCATAAATGTCTGAAATGAAGACTTTTTGGGTTTTCTTAACAAACTGATTTCCTTATGACTTAGCTACTGGCTGTGTACTTAATGAGATTTATATTTTATATAAATATTGAATAATTTATCTGTGTTTCTGCCCAGCTACACAGCAGTTCAGATGAAAAGGGTGGAACTAAAGCAACTTTAGTTCTTCCAGAGCTCTGAACGAAAACACAATTAGTTCTCAGAGTTATGTATCATAAGTTAAGTGGAAAATTTTAAGAGTATACTTTAATAATTCCCAATCTCTATCACAAGTGCTGACAACAATTTAAATTTGAGGAAGACTACACCTTAATGGCATTGCAAGATGAGTTACTCCCAAAATACACTAAGCAGAATCTGCAGAATAGACTTAGTAAGCATCATACACTTGAATACTGAAAGGGATCTTCAGAAAACAATTGTTTTCATTTTGGGGGAGTTGATACTGAGCCCTTATTTCTGATAATACTTGCACTATTTGTTCAAGTTGATCATAGCATTGTAGAAACAAAACAAAGATATTGATGGCATAAATATTTGACAAATGTAATTCTTGAAGCGTTCGTTCAAAGAGAAAAATAAGTTCTGAATTATTGTGGTGGATTCAAGTATGGCTAGAATTAATTAGGAATTCTCTTTATACTTTAAATAATTTAAACCATAGGTTAGAGTAAAAAAATGTTTCTTCTTTAAGTATTTCTGAATGTAGTAAGTATTTTAAAATTGTTATCAAAGTAAGTCAGCTGAAATTACCCAGAATTTGAGGAGAAGGTAAATGTCCATCATGGATGGATAAAGAGACGATATATGCAATGGAATATAATTCAGCTATAAAATAAATGAAATAATGCCATTTGCAGCAACATGGATGGAACTAGAGATTATCATACTAAGTGAAGTAAATCAGACAGAGAAAGACAAATATTATACTATACCCCTTATATATGGAATCTAAAAAAATAAATGAATTTATTGACAAAAGAGAAATAGACTCACAGACATGGCAAATAAACTTTAGGTTACCAAAAGGTTAAGGTAGGAGGGGAAGAGGGATAAATTAAGAGTGTGGGATTAACAAATACACACTACTAAACATTGGGTTTGCCCAAAAGTTTCTTCAGGTTTTTCTGTAATATACTACAGAAAAAGCTCGAACAAACTTTTTGGCTAACCCAATATATAATATATAAATGACAAGGACTGGCTGTATAGCACAGGGAACTACATTGAGTGTATTACAATAACTTACAATGGAAAAGAATCTGAGATATATATATATATATCACTTTGCTGTACACTTGAAACTAACACAATATTTTAAACCAACTATACTTCAGCAAAAAATAAGAAACACCAAAAGGGCCTTTCTCAAGTAAACCTGAAAATGTATCTCTGGGTATATATGTTATTACTTCTAAGGCAGCATGGGTTCCCTGATGTGTCCGTTCAGGTTCTCTGGAGGAGGTGCTGAGACGAACTGAGGAGAGCAAGGAGTCTGCTGAGGTTGGGGGTTAGGGCTGGGCATTGCCTGTGAAAGAGAGGAAGAAGCAGAGGAGAGCAGGAAAAGTTTCAGGCATAAGACAAATCCAACACTAAGGAAAGGGAAGTAGAGAGAGAGAAGAAATGGGCAAAGAAAGCCTCAGAGTGTGATGGGGAGGTCCAGAGCAAAGATGGTGGTTTGGAGAGGTTTCTTTGGTGGGGTACAGAGGATCACCAGGAAAGAAGTGCCTCAGATCAAACATGGAGAGGTTTCCTGAGGTCCTGCTGCTGGAGGTGCTCATCTAACTGAAAATACTTTCCTGAGGAGAGAGCCACGGAGTACAACTCCATGACTATCGCCTCTGATTACATTAATTATAAAAGCAACCCATGGATGTTAGAAAGCTAGGTGTTTTTGTCAGATCCCATTATAGACTTAGGTTTCTAGGCCTCAGTTCTAGTATTTTTAAAGTGAGGGGACAGTTGATCATCATTAATGAGTATTTTATAATTAAATAGGATTAAAATATTTTTTAAAACTGTGTGGAGTAGAGAAATTTAGAGTTAGAAGAAATCATAAAAATTATTAGCCTAACCCTTTAATTTGACAAAGAGAAAACTGAGGCCCACAGGGAGTAACTACCCAACATGACCATTGGACTAGTTACACCAGGGTAAAAATGGAGTCCATACCTTCTCATTGCCAACCCAGAGCTCTTTTCTTTTTTTTTAACATTTAAATTTATTTTTAATTTAAGGATAATTGCTTTACAATATTGTGTTAGTTTCTGCCATACATCAACATGAGTCAGTCATAAGTATACATATGCCCCCTCCCTCTTTTTCCTTCCTCCCACCCAATCCCACCTCTCTGCTGCTGCTGCTGCTAAGTCCCTTCAGTTGTGTCCAATTCTGTGTGACCCCATAAATGGCAGCCCACTAGGCTCCTCCAACCATGGGATTTTCCAGGCAAGAGTACTGGAGTGGGGTACCTTGCCTTCTCTAATCCCACCTCTCTAGGTTGTCACAAAGCCCCAGTTTGAGCTCCCTGAGTCGTAAAGCAAATTCCTACTGCCTAATCTATTTTACATAGGGTGGTATATATGTTTACAAGCTACTCTACCTATTCATCCCAACCTCTCTTTCACCTCAGCCTGCTGTGTCCACAAGTCTCTTCTCTATGTCTGCATCTTCATTACTGCCCTGAAAATAAGTTCATCAGTACCATCTTTCTAGATTCCATATATATGCATTGCTGCTGCTGCGAAGTTGCTTCAGTCATGTCTGACTCTGTGCGACCCCATCGATGGCAGCCCACCAGGCTCCGCTGTCCCTGAGATTCTCCAGGCAAGAACACTGGAGTGGGTTTCCATTTCCTTCTCCAATGCATGAAAGTGAAAAGTGAAGTAGTCACTCAGTTATGTCCAACTCTTAGTGACCCCATGGACTGCAGCCTACCAGGCTCCTCCATCCATTGGATTTTCCAGGCAAGAGTACTGGAGTGGGGTGCCTTCTCCAATATATATGCATTAATATACAATATTTGTTATTCTTTTTCTGGCTTCACTCTACATAATAGGCTCTAAGTTCATCCACCTCATTAGAACTGACTCAAATGTGTTACTTTTATGGCTGAGTAATATTCCATTGTACATATGTACCACAGCTTCTTTATCCATTCATCTGTCAATGCACATGTAGTTTGCTTCCATGTCCTAGCTATTGTAAATGTGCTGCAGTGAACACTGTGGTACTTGTGTCTTTTTCACTTATGGTTCTCTCAGGGTATATGCCCAGTACTGGGGTTGTTGCCAACCCAGTTCTCTTTTAAAGAAGCTGAACAAGACACAAAGAGAGAGAAACTTTATTTCAGCAACAGTTCAGACTTCAAAAAAAATATTCAGAAATGGGAGCATCTATTCTCTCACCCTGATAGAGCAGTCTAGCAAAAGTTTAGAAAAGAAATCAGAACCACAAAAGCCATATGAAGTGAATCATATTACAGCTGGCCCTTGAACAACATGGGTTTGAACTGCTTAGATCCACTTACACATAGATTATTTTCCAGTAGTAAATACCGCTTGATGGATCTGCAGTTGGTTGAATCTGTGGATTCAGAATCTGGATACAGGGAACCAAACCATGTATAAGAAAGGGTAGATTTTCAACCGAGCAGAGGGTTGGTATCTCCAGGCTCTGCTTTGTTCAAAGGTCAACTGTCTTTGGTTTCCAGTGAATAAGGGGGTGACACATTGATGAAAACTGCTTTAGATTTTATTTAACATATTTTAGCTTTGAGTCCACAGATCCCTAGAAGATGTGTTCATAGTCCTAAAACTGTAAATTCCTTTTCCTTTCACCAAAATTTCTGTGACCCAGACAACCCCAAATTTTCTGTTAGGTTTTTTTTTTTTTTTTTGCTTACTGCTATTGATAGTCAACACGGATCTCTGATTTAACTTAAACATTTAAGTAAACATTCTGCTTCCACAAGGCAGAGGTTTGTAATAATGAAAACTGAGAAATCATCTTGATCTTTGGACAAGTGTGAATAGGATCAGGTAAGCCAAAAACCTTGAAGAGCTGGGTAAAAGAGAGATGTACTCCATCCTTACTCTGCAAACCAGAGAGTAAGACAAATGGGTACATCTTGGCAAGTTATTTATTTAACAAATGGGTTTTTTTTTTTTTTTGCTAAATAAATTTTATTATAAGATAAGTAAGTATGACAGATTATAAGATAAATAAGTATGAAACCTATTTGGGAATCACCATAATACTGAATGGGATTCCCTAGTGACTCAGATGATAAAGAATCTGCCTGCAATGCAGGAGACCCAGGTTCAATCCCTGGGTCAAAAAGATCCCTGGAGAAGGGAATGGCAACCCACCCCAGTATTCTTGCCTGGAAGAAGTCCATGGGGTTGCAAAGAGTCAGACATGACTGACTGACTCAGCATGCATGCATATTACTAAATGTTTTTCTCATGAGTCTACTCCAGTTACAACATTCATAATGCAGAAAATAGTAATATCCATGGGAAATAGATGGGGAAACAGTGGAAACAGTGTCAGACTTTATTTTTGGGGGCTCCAAAATCACTGTAGATGGTGATTGCAGCCATGAAATTAAAAGACGCTTACTCCTTGGAAGAAAAGTTATGACCAACCTAGATAGCATATTCAAAAGCAGAGACATGACTTTGCTGACTAAGGTCCATCTAGTCAAGGCTATGGTTTTTCCAGTGGTCATGTATGGATGTGAGAGTTGGACTGTGAAGAAGGCTGAGCACCGAAGAATTGATGCTTTTGAACTGTGGTGTTGGAGAAGACTCTTGAGAGTCCCTTGGACTGCAAGGGGATCCAACCAGTCTATTCTGAAGGAGATCAGCCCTGGGATTTCTTTGGAAGGAATGATGCTAAAGCTGAAACTCCAGTACTTTGGCTCATGCAAAGAGTTGACTCATTGGAAAAGACTCTGATACTGGGAGGGATTGGGGGCAGGAGGAGAAGGGGATGACAGAGGATGAGATGGCTGGATGGCATCGCTGACTCAATGGACGCGAGTCTGAGTGAACTCTGGGAGTTGGTGATGGACAGGGAGACCTGCGTGCTGCGATTCATGGGGTTGCAAAGAGTCGGACACGACTGAGTGACTGAACTGAACTGAACAGCCATTATCATTTTTAGGTAAATAAATATTATAGCAGGATGTCACAAGCTTGAAAGACACTGATGCCTTCCTAAAAATACCAAAAAAAATATTTTGTTGATTGAAGGACAAAGAGACGTATACACTACTAAAGCTAAGTGGCCCTTGAAGGAAGGGCTCTGAGACTACAGCTGTGATTTGGCACCTTCTGTTACATAAAATGTGACCTCATGTCTCAGAAGATCACTTGCTGAAAGAGTTCTGCCTATTGGCAACTACTACACTGGGTGCTATCTCTAGGCAGAAAAGTAAAGAGAAACTTTTTTTAATCAAGGCATTTGTGGTTGAATTGGAATATGGATCACATATAAAAGATACTGAAGAGTTAGTGTGTCATGCTCTATCTTGGGTCTGGTCTCTACTTAGAGCTGTGTCACTGCTTAGATCTAGATCAGTTGAGTTTTGTTGACAGAGGCAAGGAGAAATTCTATGTCGTGTGATAAGGGATCCTAACAAAAACTCCTGGAGTACAAAAGCAGAAGCACAAACCTAGACAGTGTATTTAAAAAAAGAGAGCATTACTTTCCCAACAAAGGTCTGTCTAGTCAAAGCTATGGGTTTTTCCAATAGTCATGTATGGATGTGAGAGTTGGACCATAAAGAAGGCTGAGCACTGAAGAATTGGTGCTTTTGAACTGTGATGCCGAGGAAGACTCTTGAGAATTGCCTGGACTGCAAGGAGATCCAACCAGTCAATCATAAAGGAAATCAATCCTGGATAATCATTGGAAGGACTGATGTTGAAGCTGAGGCTCCAATACTTTGACTCTACGCATCTGATGCTTAGAGCCAATTCGTTAAAAAAGACCCTGATGCTGGAAAGATTAAAGGCAGGAGAAGAAGGAGATGACAGAGGACAAGATGGTTGGATGGCATCACCAACTCAATGGACATGAGTTTGAGCAAACTCCTAGAGATGGTGAAGGACAGAGATGCCCGGCATGCTGCAGTCCATGGGGTCGCAAAGAGTCAGACATGACTGAGCGACTGTCCAACAACAATAATTTACTATTAACTTACCCTTACCTAAAACATTATCTCAATCCTAGTTTTGGTTAATACAAAGTCTCTGGCTTTGTTCTCCGGAACAGTTTCTACACCCTCTAGAATTTCTAAATGAATGCTTATATGAGGGCAGAGTACTCAGGCAACCTGTGCTTCAAAAGGTTCAAAATGAAAAAGGCAGAGTAAAATAAATCAGTTTGGCTACTTAGTGGTAAATGCCTCATTTTCTTGCTGTGTTTACCCTTCTGACCCAGAGGAATATAATATATATCCTCTCACTGCATTCTTAATAAGGTTATTTATACAGCATATCCAATGAGTTTGTGCCCTATGCAATAAATTCTCAGCTCTGAAATGTGTGTGAGAATGTAGACATCATTATTGGAGGAATTAACCTTGTAAATGAGGAGCACCCTTATTGAAACTCTGGATTTTGATTATTCAAGAGTGGCACAGAATACAGACAGTTTTGTGTAGATTTATAACAATCAGCCTTGCAAATAGCCACTGACTATGAATAAGTAGTGATATTTTGGCAACAAGTGAAAAATTCTGACCTCATTTCTAAAATACTTCTGTGTTGCTTTGTAATTTCCAGTGCCAGCAGAAGAAAAAAATTACTGGTGTATCTCAATGTATAGAAGTAAGGGTTTCATCATCAGTAGTGATTGTGTTTTGAGCTGGCTGAGCTGAACAAATCAGAAGGAAGAAATACAGAGTAGAACTTTTTCAACATTACTTCTTATTGTCTCTAGTGTATTCTAATATTTTCCGCAGATATTCTTCTAAGTCTGAACCTCCACTCAACAACACTTATGTCACTTCAATGACCACAGCTGAGATACACCAGGATAAATTATATTTTTATTAACTTCCTGATTCATTAAGTAGCTACAGAAATCTAAGGGAAGGATGAAGCTACCAAATTATAATCCTAAAGCAAAGGATCAAAGAAAAAACAAGCGTTTTCTCACTTAGGTAAAAGCCTGAGATACATCACCTGACTTTAATTTCAGTCAGTTTCCTAACAAAGGGAAAATCTTGAAGATTAACAAGGGACTTGGTGATTCTACTTCTGCTTCTCCCTCCTTAAGTTCATGATAGCTATCTCCTCTTCTTTGTACCTTGAAGAGACACTAGGGGAGGATATTTCAGAACCTATTATGAAGAAGAATATTTAAAAGCATTTAGCTTGGAAGCAAAAGCCCATTAATCTAACATTCTTTAAGCCCATGTATAAGATCCTATTGCCAGGTCAGAGCAACAGGGCAGGTGGGAGGAGAATTTCCCTCTCTTCCATATGAGTACCTACAGAATTATAGCAGCTACAATAATAAATACAGATCCCACTGCTGATCATAGTATAGGTGGAGTTACAAGTATTTATCTATGAAAGTTGTACATCTAAAATTTGTACATTTCAATGTCTTTATATTATAACTCAGAAAGAACTGCAAATACTACTAGTAATAATTGAGTAGGGGTGGGGAGTGGGTGGAAGCAAAAATAAAAGATGAATGGCTGAATATTGATAATATTTTAAGCTGGGTGATGGATACACAGGACTTCATTATACTATTTTATTTATTATGTATGTGCTTGAAATTTCTCATAATAAAAAATTAACAATGTTGTTTCAGTTTTATCCCCAATTCACAGGCCACCTTTTATCAATATGAGGATTGTGATTAAAATGCACTCATATAGTTGACATTTATCAATGCAGGATGAAGACAACACATTCACACACTCCAACCTGAAGGAAAGAGCTGGATCTATTTTTCTTTTTTTCAGTTCTGGGTCTTTGCTTGGATAAGATGGGACATTAAAGAAGCTTGCTCATGATCATCAAACAGTCTGCTGCCTCTGGAAGTGAGGGACGTCAAATGAACAATTGTACATGGTCAGAGTTTTCAGTCCATGGTGTTATATGTACTTCTTTGCACCACATCTGGATTTAGCAAAGTCCCTTCAACTACTTAAGTAGCTTTTAATGTATTCGACTATTGCTGACATTCCCTGATTAGGAACACTCAGTTTCTGTACCATTATACAGCATCCTGTTTGACATACCAATATGAAAATTCTGAAATCTTTCTAAAAATGTTTATTTTATCTTCAAGTATTGGTACCATCCCAACCAAAGATGAAGCTGCTTTATCTACAGACATCTTTTCATATTATATAAGAAAGGGTTCATGCTCAATAAAAAGAATTAAATGAATAAATGGAAGAGCGATATTTAAATGATTAAAAGAACTGTTTATTGGATTTCAAAGATGGGAATAAAGAAAAGTAGTAAAATACTTAAGCAGAAGCATTTGTAAAGATTTTAAAAATTAAGTTCACTTGAAAATATTTATGGAGTTATTGTGGGCAAAAAATGGCACAATATACTAAGGCTTTTAAACATTACATATTTGCTACTTCTAAAAAGGACTATTGGTTTAAGAGCTGCTAAAGGAAGCAGTCAAATATCTAGGGAAAAAACTATCTTTGCTAACAATACATTTATTACATGGATAACCTTAAGTTCTTAAGTTTGGATAAAATTGGTTTCAAAAGATCTAAACCTCAAAACCTAAAATGAGACAAAAAGGTTTGTGGAGTCTAAATCACCTGAATAATTACTTTTTATTGCCCCTTTCCTTTAGCTTGTATGTCAAATATTGAGTAGCAACAGCATGAGAATTCAGATAATTCTAACCACTCAGAAACAAAGGGCTACATCAAATCTGTGCTAACACAATGACTATCTTTTTACAACAAAGACTAACAAAACAATAACTACCAATACTTAATCAGTTAAAATTTATACAAAGTCAACTAATTTTCAGAAATTTGTGGTAATGGTACCTAAATGCTTAATCCCTCATTTCAAAGAGCAGTAAATACAGTCAATACCCTCTCCCTAGGAACCAGACCAAAAGAAGTACCTGCAATCTTTTAAAGTATCTCACATAAACATCCAGTCAATTAAATGGACTGAGTGTCCATAAGATGCAAAGCTTCCAAAAAAGATCAGAACAAAATCTTCTTAGCATCATGTGCGCTGCTGAACACTTAGCTCTGCAGCAAAAAAAGCAAAAAATTGTGCAGGCTTGTCAAATGCTACTGTGCCAGGATATGAAAACATCAGTAATGACTGCATCTAGAAATTTAATTTCAGTAGTCTTTTGTGATATATATATATATATATATATATATATATATGGATTATATATAAATGGATCACTGCATTGCTCATTACAGAGGAAGCGTACTGAGGCTGACACGGCAGATAGACTGACCATATAACCCCAATTTTCTCTTACTGGCAACTTTTTGATGCTTTTTTCCTCCAAGGCTATAGTTTGTTTTCTTCTTAGAGTCAGCTTAACAATGAGTTGTTATGGAAATATTACCTTAAAATTGTTTAGTCATGAGTTCAGTTGGTTAGAAAACAGCTAACCAAGCCAAGGTCACAGGTTCATCCTGATATGAGATTCATATGGAAGTAAAATATTCCACACTGGAGATCAGCTCCTGCTAAGGGTCAGTAGCCTCCTGTTGGAATATCATAGGCTAAAGGGATACTGGTTCAAAGAATGGAGAGAGGAACAGATGCTATTAGCTGTTGTGGATAGTCAGTAACATAATCATTCTGCTTTTTGTATTAGAATGAGTGAGTTGCTGAATGAGATTTGTAAATGAAAACAGTGGTGTGACAACATGTCTGTGCTTGAGCACCATATAATCCAACTGAGAGAAGGAAGACATATAAGAGACAAATAGTAAATTATAAGGTGCAGTGTATTCTTAGGTGGAGCAATGGTTAAGAATCTGTCTACCAATGCAGAAGAGAGAAAGATTCAATCCCTGGATTGGGAAGATCCCTGAGAGAGGAAATAGCAACACATTCCTGGAAAACTCCATGGGCAGAACCTGACAGGCTACAATCTATGGGGTAGCAAAGAGTCAGACATGACTGAGAGCACACACACACACACACACACACACACACACACATACACACACACACACAGAATATTTTGGGGTCAATAGTGCAGCCAGTAAGTGTGGAAGGAGTGAAGAAAAGGAAAAGATGGTCTTTTTGGGGGGTAGTCAGAAGAAACACGAAGAGGCAACTTTTGTTCTTGCCCTTCTGAACATGGAGAAGGCAGAGAGTGAGTATTCAGTCAATAGAACAGTCTGACTTATTCCCACAGAGAAGCTTGGGATGCTCCATTTCGCCAAAAATATAGGTCAAGCTTTACAGTGTTCATAGCAGGGGGTCAGCTCTTCTTTTTATTCCATACCACTAAGGCTCTGACTCATTCTTTAGTTAGTTACAAGGAATGTACAAGGTTGTGTTCAAAAAATAACTCATATCTAAAATCCTGCTGAGAAAATTACACATCAAGGAAAATCATTTAAGACAACCAATCCTGAAGGCTTTTGAAATTCTATCCTTGGATCAAGTTAGAGCTTCATAAAGCTACACATTATTGGTACCTTAGCCTCAGTTCAGTTCAGTTCAATCGCCAACTCTTTGCAACCCCATGGACTGCAGCAGGCCAGGCTTCCCTGTCCATCACCAACTCCTGGAGCTTATTCAAACTCATGTTCATTGAGTTGGTGATGACATCCAATCATCTCATACTCTGTCATCCCCTTCTCCTCCTGCCTTCAATTATCCCCAGTATCAGGGTCTTTTCAAATGAGTCAGTTCTTTACATCAGGTGGCCAAAGTATTGGAGTTTCAGCTTCAGCATCAGTCCTTCCAATGAATATTCAGGACTGATCTCCTTTTGGATGTACTGGCTGGATCTCCTTGCAGTCCAAGGGACTCTTAAGAGTCTCCTCTAACACCACAGTTCAAAAGCATCAATTCTTCAACACTCAGCTTTCTTTATAGTCCAACTCACATCCATACATGACTACTGGGAAAACCAAACCTTTGACTAGATGGACCTTTGTTGGCAAAGTAATGTTTCTGCTTTTTAATATGCTGCCTTTAAAAATGTCCTTCCCTGAATTATGCTTTAAAATTAAACTCTCTGAGTAGAACAGTAGTCACCAAGGGCTGATGAAAAAAATGAGGTGACGTTAGTGACAACTGGGTGACAAGCTTTCACTTATAAGATGAATGAGTTCTGGGATCTAATGTACATCATGCTACAGTCCATGGGGTCACAAAGAGTTAGATGTGACTGAACAACAACAATATACAGCGTGATGACTATGGTTAATAATACTGTATTATATGCTTGAAACTTTCTGAAAGAATAGGTGTTCACATTTAAAAAAAATCAATATGTAAAGTGATGGATGTGTTCATTAACTTGACTGAGATAATTATTTCATACCATATATTTTGATATATGGTATTCATATATCAAACCATCAATGTAATACTCCTTAAATATATAGTTTTTATTTGTCAATTTTACCTAAATAAAGCAGTAAAAAATAAAATTAAACTTTCTGGCTTGGCAAAATTTATAAAAAATAATCATGCCATACCCTTTGTTCTTGTAATTCTAGTACATGCAATTATTTTTATAAATAATCTCCTTTAATTATGTTGATATGTATAAGTAGTCATTCATACTGCAGATGTATTTTTCATTTTTGTAGTTAGAAGATACTGGGCAGAATCTGAATGCCTACTGGTAGAAGACAGGTTAACTGAATTAAGTTGCATTCATAAGAATAATACCATGCAGTCATTAGAAAAAGGATGGCATATGTCTATACATACTAACTTAGAACTAGAAAACTACAAGCTAAAATCTGAACAATGAGAAGGGGCTATTCACATGAAAGTCTAGGTTTAGAACATGCCAGGGCTGGTCAACAAGAAAACCAAAACACCCTGGATATACTATTAAGAAGGTCATTAATGACTAAAGTGAAGTGGATGAGGAAAGGAAAGAGATGAAGATTGAGATCTGAGTGTGACATGTGAGAGAAGTCATGACATCATACCCTAAATATAATGGGAACCAGTAGAATATTTTAAACAGATACCATGGTTTATGTTTTAAAATAATCACTCTACCCTATGTACGGCACTTGAACAGTATAGGCTAACAGTGGAGTTCAGTTCAGTCTCTCAGTCGTGTCCGACTCTTTGCGACCCCATGAATCGCAGCACGCCAGGCCTCCCTGTCCATCACCATCTCCCAGAATTCACTCACACTCACTTCCATCGAGTCAGCGATGCCATCCAGCCATCTCATCCTCTGTCATCCCCTTCTCCTCCTGCCTCCAATCCCTCCCAGCATCAGGGTCTTTTCCAATGAGTCAACTCTTTGCATGAGGTGGCCAGAGTACTGGAGTTTCAGCTTTAGCATCATTCCTTCCAAAGAAATCCCAGGGCTGATCTCCTTCACAATGGACTGGTTGGATCTCCTTGCAGTCCAAGGGACTCTCAAGAGTCTTCTCCAACACCACAGTCCCAAAGCATCAATTTTTCAGCATTCAGCCTTCTTCACAGTCCAACTCTCACATCCATACATGACCACTGGAAAAACCATAGCCTTGACTAGATGGACCTTTGTTGGCAAAGTCATGTCTCTGCTTTTCAATATGCTATCTAAGCTGGTAATAACTTTTCTTCCAAGAGTAAGCGTCTTTTAATTTCATGGCTGCAATCACCATCTGCAGTGATTTTGGAGCCCTCCAAAATAAAGTCTGACACTGTTTCCACTGTTTCCCCATCTATTTCCCATGGAGCGGGAATACAAATGTAGGTTGCCATGGCTACAGGCTATGCAAGAGGCTTGGAGTGGTGCCAGAGCAAACACAGGTAAGTAAATGGAGATAAAATGCCTGTTTTCTCTTCCTTTACATAGTTCTTGTTTATTTATAATGTAATGGTGTTGTATAACTGAATTTTATTGTCCCATCTCATATCCTTTTTGAAAGCAGTTTGGGAATATACAGTTCTAAAGAAAAGATAGTGTGTGTGTGCGTGTGTGTGTGTGTGTGTGTGTGTGTGTGTGTGTGTGTGTGTGTGTGTGGTTGTAAAGGTAAAGCTAAGTAGCAACAGCATGAGTAAGCATGTAGAAAAAGCAAAAGCCAAGAATCCAATGGGCTTGTCTTCAGACTTGTGAAGAGTCTCTTTATATTTAAAAAGTGTGAGCATTAGTAGCTCTGCTCACAGTAGTCTGAAGATTAAAAGTTGTTAATAGTGCACAGCACAGTGTCTACCACATTGAAGACAGTCAGCATTTGCTTGGTATTAAAAATAGGAGGACTTTGGATACCATACCATGGGAAGACATGGGGATTTTGGATAGAAGATTGAGTGTAAAGCAATGTTTTCAGAAGTTCGTATATAGGTAGTTTCAGAAGACAGTGTAAAAGGAGAAAGGTCAGTTAGAAGATTATTGCATTCTTCACAACTTCTATATTAGAAAGGGAAACAAGAGATCTCATTATCACCATGAACAGACAAGGAAGAGAATGACTCACCTCAGGTCAGACAAATCAGGGGCAGAAGTGTGAAACCAGGTTGGAAAATCACACTTTCTCATCTAAGTATGATAATTCTCTAGACCACTGCTGCCTACATTATTCAAATATGGTACATGAATCTGACCTTTTTCAAATATTAAAGCTCACTGCAACCTACTAGATAAATAAAGTACCAAAGGTCAGAGAATAGTGAAAATAGTGGTTTCTCTCAAGTTCCTGAATTCTTTCCCTTCTTTGATATTTGACTCTAATTTCCAATTTTCTTCTAAAGTCAAAGCATCTATTTAAATGGCTCCAAACTATTCCTCTTTGCTCTTGCTGGACCTACACGTGTATGTGTCTATAAAGCATGTGTGAGCACATTCAAACGTGCATTTATTTCTAAGGTGAAAGAGATCCATCATCATTAACTCAACTGTGCAAAAAATGCTAAAGGGACATTATCATTTGGTTTGCCATACCTTTGGAATAAGTAAAGGTTTTAACGGGGTTTCCCTGATGGCTCAGATGATAAAGAATATGCCTGCTGTGCAGGAGACTTGGGTTCGATCCCTGGGTCAGGAAGATCCCCTAGAGAAGGGAATGAAATCCACCCCATTATTCTTGCCTGAAGAATTCCATGGACAGAGGACCTGGGAGGCTACAGTCCACACACAGGGTCGCAAAGAGTCAGACACAACTGAGCGACTAACACTTTCACTTTCAAAGGTTTAACAAATACCTTTCAGTTCAGTTCAGTTCAGTTCAGTCGCTCAGTCGTGTCCAACTCTTTGAGACTCCATGAATTGCAGCACACCAGGCCTCCCTGTCCATCACCAATTCCCAGAGTTCACCCAAACTCATATTCATTGAGTCAGTGATGCCATCCAGCCATCTCATCCTCTGTTGTCCCCTTCTCCTCCTGCCCCAATTCCTCCCAGCTTCAGAGTCTTTTCCAATGAGTCAACTCTTCACATGAGGTGGCCAAAGTATTGGAGTTTTAGCTTCAGCATCATTCTTTCCAAAGAACACTCAGGACTGATCTCCTTTAGAATGGACTTGTTGGATCTCCTTGCAGTCCAAGGGACTCTCAAGAGTCTTCTCCAACAACACAGTTCAAAAGCATCAATTCTTCGGCACTCAACTTTCTTCACAGTCCAACGCTCACATCCATACATGACTACTGGAAAAACCATAGCCTTGACTAGATGGACCTTTGTTGGCAAAGTAATGTCTCTGCTTTTGAATATGCTATCTATGTTGGTCATAGCTTTTCTTCCATGGAGCAAGCGGCTTTTTATTTCATGGCTGCAATCACCATCCGCAGTGATATACCTTTAGAGGAAGTGTAGTCAGTAAATGTGAGAATTTAAAAGCCTTTCTGCTTAGTGAAAGGGACAGTCTAACATATTAAAACAAAATACAAAATCATTTAAATTTTTCAGCAAAAAATTGCTGTAATTTCACTGAGATACAGTGCCTATTCAAGATCAGGGAAATGTGAGTGAGGTAGTATCCAGAATAAGGAGTAGATAATGTCATCTTCTAGATTCACTCAGCATTAAGAAGTAGAAACTCACATCATAATGATGATGAAAGTCACTCAGTCGTGTCTGACTCTTTGTGACCCCATGAATTGCAGCAGGCCAGGCCTTCCTGTCCATCACCAATTCATGTCCATCACCAGTCATGTCTGACTCTTTGCAACCTCATGGATTATACAATCCATGGTATTCTCCAGGCCAGAATACTGGAGTGGGTAGCCTATCTCTTCTCCAGCAGATCTTCCTGACCCAGGAATCAAACCAGGCTCTCCCGCATTGCAGGTGGATTCTTTACCAACTGAGGTGGATTCTTTCCTCCATGCCATTGTGTTACCCCAGATCTAGAAACATACCTTTGGGGACAGAATAGAGGAACCTATATAACAAAGACCAAATATCCCTGCTCTTCAAATTTTAAGCCTTTTAATGCTTAAAATACCTCATCAGAGCTCTCTTACTCTTTCCCAAATTTGCCCATGACAAAGAGTCTCTCTTTGACTAAAATCTAGTTAGACTTAGCCTTTCTCTTGAGATAGTGTTGAACTTGGCTTTTCATGTTCATCCCTGCTAAATCGAATTTTAGTGAGAACTCTGCTAAGTCATTCCTACATCATTAATATGTGATCACCCTTCAGGTCTGATCAAGTTCTTATCCCTCACTTTGATATCTGGTCATCTTGCCTTCAGCAAGAATCTTATAAAGTTGGTTTAGCAAGAATCCCCTGACAACACTTGATGTCTGCTCTTGGTAATCTTTCACCATTGACCCTGCTCACTCTGCTCTCTGCCTATAAATCCTCACTTGAACTTATTGTATGAGGAACTGAGCTCAGTGCCACACTGAAGTCTCTTTTTCTTTATTGCAAAATTACAGAATAAACTGTCTTTACCACCTTTAACTAGTGGCTGGCTCTGTTTTTCTTTGACAACAGGTAGGGGCTTTCCTCATTACAAAGGATCTTTGTATTTCCTGTAGCACTATTAATTCCTTTGATGAGAATAAAACTAACACAGAGCCAAAGGTCAAAATGCATTTGCTGACTGTCACTGAATTGAAGGGGATAAAAATTTTATGCCATGAAAAATGGTAGAAATTGTTGGGTAGGAAATATGTGTTATTCTTATTTTCTTTCTCTTATCCTTCTCATTAAATATAATTTCTTATTCCCCTGGCATTGTTGTTAAATATCTGGTCTGTATTACCTCCCTTAGCCCTTGCTGCAAATCTATGAGATATAAAGTAAGATATAAACTAAGTAATCTGCATTTTGGAAATGAGGCCACGGAGGCCTAGTTAGTAAGTGGTGGGGGCAGAACACTAGTCATTTAAGCTTAGGACACATTTCTTTAGCCACTCTGCTTACAGAAGTTGCCAGGTGTAGAAGTGAATACCATGCAACACACATACTAACCACACAGAGGCTATGAAGAAGACCACATGTTGATGAATCACCAAGAAATTTAGTATAAGTTGTAAAAACAGGAGACGGGGTTAGGGGTGCAGTGGTTAAAAACTTAGGCTTTAGAGAGAGATAGCACACTCTACATGAGTGCTAACTCTACTATCTGTTAACTCTGTGATCTTCAGGAAGTTATTTATCTCCTCCCCACCTCAGTTTCCTCATCTGGATTATACTGGATTAGCTATTCATATTTCCTGCTTGGAAAATCCCATGGACAGAAGAGCCTGGTAGGCTACAGTCCATAGGGTCGCAAAAAGTTGGACACGACTGAGCAACTTCACTTACTCACTCACTTATAGTTTCTGGAATCCCAAAAGACAATTTTTTTTGTTTAATGTCTCTAAAACTCAAGATGAACCAAATAATCAATATAAAATAACCTTTTCAGCTGAAAAACAGAGGAGTAATATGCAATTCAATTGTTTTTTCCTGAGGATAGGAAACCAGTCTGCTTGAAAGGTGTTTGCTCATTACCTCATTTGAGTTCTTGCACTGATAGTGTTACATGCAGTTGAATTTTCACTGAAATATGGATCTCTAATTGTCAATTAAACATCTTTAAAAAAGATTACACTGTGATGTAACTTGAGTATGCAGAAGATTGTCTGTCACATCCAGGTAATGCAATTAGAGACAGAAGACATTGCCAGTGTTTGAGAATAAATCATAAGACTTTTAAAGGCAGTGAAGCACAGCATGGCTGATTCATGCGTCATGAGGACTATCTCTGGGGCACCAACATCTGCCTGACAAATGCTTCTACTAGGTTTTCAAAAGAAGCTATTAAACTTCCAGCAATATGTAATTCAATTAAAGGAAAAAAAGGATCTATGAATGAACAAGAATCAAATGCAAACAGAACACCTCAAAACGACAATGTCTATCTCTAAAGAAATTGTGGACATGGGTTATGAAAAGTAGTATGTCAAGAAAAACCTACACAATTTCCAATAGCCTAAAGAAAATCAGAAGAATCTTTATATTCTGACTGTAAGGAAAATATGGCTCAAATTTGATTATCGCATTTAAAAAGATAATTGTATTGCATTGATTAAGATAAGCAATTTACTCATAAAACAAATGTGCTTTGTATCCACCTCCAAGTCTCTTATCAAATTAGTTTTATGTCTTATGATAGAAGGTATCATTGAGATAAAGTAATATGATATTATCATTCTGAGTATCTAAAGTTGAATTAGTTTCCGTATTGCCACTGTAACAAATTACAAAAGTTGGTTGCTTTAAAACAACACAAATTCATTGTCTCATAATT
Organism: Ovis aries; assembly: GCF_016772045.2. Classification (NCBI taxonomy): domain Eukaryota; kingdom Metazoa; phylum Chordata; class Mammalia; order Artiodactyla; family Bovidae; genus Ovis; species Ovis aries. Next base: position 167,745,486 of record NC_056054.1, on the reverse strand, counting down.
TTGGAGGTCAGAAGACCAAATGGTTCTTATGGGACTAAAATCAAGGTATCAGCAGGGCCATCTTCCTTTTGGAGACTCAGAATCCATTCCTTGATTTTCTAGTCTCTAAAGGACACCTGCATTTCTAGGCCTGTGACCACTTTCCATCTTCAAAGCCAGCAATTGCAAAACTCCAATCTCTGCTTCTATTGTGTGTCTCCTCTGAGTTTCCTGCCTCCCTCTGTCCCTTGTAAGGATCCACATGATTACTTTGGACCCACTCATATACTGCAGAAATAATCACCCATCTCAAGATCCTTAACCACACCTGGTTATGCTGTGTACAGTAACACGGCCATGAGTTCTGAGGACTAGGATATAGGACATCCTTGGGGGCCTGCAACTCTGCATACTTGAGAAGGGAATACAGAAGAGAATGGCAAACCACTTCAGTATTCTTGCCTTGAAAACCCCATGAACAGTATGAGAAGGCAAAATGATAGGATACTGAAAGAGGAACTCCCCAGGTCGGTAGGTACCCAATGTGCTACTGGAGATCAGTGGAGAAAAAACTCCAAAAAGAAACAAGAGATGGAGCCAAAGCAAAACCAATACCCAATTGTGGATGTGACTGGTGATAGAAGCAAGGTCCAATGCTGTAAACAGCAATGTTGCATAGGAACCTGAAATGTTAGGTCCATGAACAAAAACAAATTGGAAATTGTTAAACAGGAGATGGCAAGAGTGAGCGTCATTATTCTAGGAATCAGTGAACTAAAATGGACTGGAATGGGTGAATTTAACTCAGATGATCATTATATCTACTACTGTCAGCAGGAATCCCTTAGAAGAAATGGAGTAGCCATCATGGTCAACAGAAGAGTCCAAAATGCAGTACTTCGATGCAATCTCAAACACAACAGAATGATCTCTGTTCGTTTCCAAGGCAAACCATTCAATATCACAGTAATCCAAGCCTATGCACCAACCAGTAACTGAAGAAGCTGAAGGTGAATGGTTCTGTGAAGACCTATAAGACCTTTTAGAACTAACACCCCAAAAAGATGTCCTTTTCATTATAGGGGACTGGAATGCAAAAGTAGGAAGTCAAGAAACACCTGGAGTAACAGGCAAATTTGGAATTGGCCTTGGAATACAGAAAGAAGCAGGGAAAAGGCTAATAGAGTTTTGCCAAGAGAATGCAGTGGTCATAGCAAACACCCTCTTCCAACAACACAAGAGAAGACTCTACACATGGACATCACCAGATGGTCAACACCAAAATCAGATTGGTTATATTCTTTGCAGCCAAAAATGGAAAAGCTCTATACATTAAGCAAAACAAGACCAGGAGCTGACTGTGGCTCAGATCATGATCTCCTTATTACCAAATTCAGACTTAAATAGAAGAAAGTAGGGAAAACCACTAGACCATTCAGGTATGATCTAAATCAAATCCCTTATGATTATACAGTGGAAGTGAGAAATAGATTTAAGTGACAAATCTATTTAAGAAATAGATTTAAGACTAGATCTGATAGATAGAATGCCTCATAAACTATGGATGGAGGTTTATGACATTGTACAAGAGACAGGGATCAAGACCATCCCCATGGAAAAGAAATGCAAAAAAGCAAAATGGCTGTCTGGGGAGGCCTTACAAATAACTGTGAAAAAAGAGAAGTGAAAAGCAAAAGAGAAAAGGAAAGATATAGGCATCCGAATGCACAGTTCCAAAGAATAGCAAGGAGAGATAAGAAAGCCCTCCTCAGCGCTCAATGCAAAGAAATAGAGGAAAAGAACAGAATGGGAAAGACTAGAGATCTCTTCAAGAAAAGTAGAGATACCAAGGGAACATTTCATGCAAAGATGGGCTCGATAAAGGACAGAAATGGTATGGACCTAACAGAAGCAGAAGATATTAAGAAGAGGTGACAAGAATACACAGAAGAACTGTACAAAAAAGATCTTCATGATCAAGATAATCGTGATGGTGTGATTACTCAAGAACCAGACATCCTGGAATGTCAAGTCAAGTGGGCCTTAGAAAGCATCACTACAAACAAAGCTAGTGAAGGTGATGGAATTCTAGTTGAGCTATTTCAAATCCTGGAAGATGATACTGTGAACGTGCTGCCCTCAATATGCCATCAAATTTGCAAAACTCACCAGTGTCCACAAGACTGGAAAAGGTTAGTTTTCATTCCAGTCCCAAAGAAAGGCAATGCCAAAGAATGCTCAAACTACCACACAATTGCACTCATCTCACATGCTAGTAATGCTCAAAATTCTCCAAGCGAGGCTTCAGCAATACATGAACTATGAACTCCCTGATATTCAAGCTGGTTTTAGAAAAGGCAGAGGGACCAGAGATCAAATTGCCAACATCTGCTGGATCATAGAAAAAGCAAGAGAGTTCCAGAAAAACATCTATTTCTCCTTTATTGACTATGTCAAAGCCTTTGACTGTGTGGATCACAATAAACTGTAGAAAATTCTGAAAGAGATGGGAATACAAGACCACCTGACCTGCCTCTTGAGAAACCTATATGCAGGTCAGGAAGCAACAGTTAGAACTGGACATGGAACAATAGACTGGTTCCAAATAGGAAAAGGAGTACGTCAAGGCTGTATATTGTCACCCTGCTTATTTAACTTCTATGCAGAGTATATCATGAGAAATGCTGAGCTGGAAGAAACACAAGCTGGAATCAAGATTGCTGGGAGAAATATCAATAACCTCAGATATGCAGATGACACCACCATTATGGTGAAAATGAAAAGGAACTACAGAATCTCTTGATGAAAGTGAAAGAGGAGAGTGAAAAAGTTGGCTTAAAGCTCAACATTCAGAAAATGAAGATCATGGCATCTGGTCCCATCACTTCATGGCAAATAGATGGGGAAACAGTGTAAACAGTGTCAGAGTTTACTTTTGGGGGCTCCAAAATCACTGCAGATGGTGCTTGCAGCCATGAAATTAAAAGACACTTACTCCTTGGAAGGAAATTTATGACCAACCTAGACATTTTTTTTTTTTTTTTTTTTTAGACAACATATTAAAGAGCAGAGATTTTACCAACAAAGGTCCGTCTAGTCAAGGCTATGGTTTTCTCAGTGGTCATGTATGGATGTGAGAGTTGGACTGTGAAGAAAGCTGAGCACCAAAGAATTGATGCTTTTAAACTGTGGTGTTGGAGAAGACTCCTGGGAGTCCCTTGGACTGCAAGGAGATCCAACCAGTCCATCCTAAAGGAGATCAGTCCTGGGTGTTCTTTGGAAGGACTGATGCTAAAGCTGAAACGCCAATACTTTGGCTACCTCTTGCAAAGAGTTGATTCATTGGAAAAGACTGAAGCTGGGAGGCATTAAGGGCAGGAGGAGAAGGGGACAACAGAGGATGAGATGGCTGGATGGCATCACTGACTCGATGGACATAAGTTTGTATGAACTCTGGGAGTTGGTGGCTCAGGGAGTGCTGGTGTGCTGTGATTCATGGGATCACAAAGAGTCAGACATGACTGAGTGACTGAACTGAACTGAACCGAACTGAAGAACAGTGTTTTGAAAGGGAGATTCTGCCCTCTTACAAAGCATTCCTCAGGTCAAAGTTTATCAGATGTTGACATATAAATAACCCATGTGCTTAGTCACTCAGTCGTGTCCGACTCTTTGTGACCCCATGGACTGTAGCTCACCAGGCTCCTCTGTTCATGGTGATTCTCCAGGCGTTAATACTGGAGTGGGTTGCCATGCCCTCCTGCAGATAAATAACCCTTATTCCTTTAAAATTAACTTTGTAAAATTTAGAAATCTATGAACATGGCAGAGAGGGGATGTATTTAGGGAAGGCAGCTCCATGTTAAACAAAAGGGTCAAACCACAACATCAGACTCATGCTCAGAAACAAGGAAGAGCACATTCTGAGGACCGTAACCAAGATTCTGGTTAATTTTACCAGTCTAATTTTAAAATCACTTCTGAAAGCTCAACAGAGGCTGAGTGTAACTCTTAGCACTGTTGACATCAGTGATCAATGGATTTTTTTTTTTTTTTCAAAAATAAAGGAAGGAAATGAAAAACAAAAATCTATGTCAATGAAACTTTTAAAGTTTCCAGTTTAAATGTAAAAGCCAGGAAATGCAACTTAAGTATCTCAAGGGAACATTAGTCTGTTCATATTTCATGTGCTTCATTTCAAGGTATAACACTTAACAGTATAATTAGCAATCAAAAATATTTTATCTGTGCACTGTGGGTGTCTGATGTTGTTATGAGATCCTTGATTTTTGCATTTCCTGACTTCTGTGTTCAAATGTATAACCTTAATGTTGCATTATTGTTGTGTCTTACATTAGTTATTGATGGCTTGTAAATGAAATAGATGCCTTAGCAGGTCTTTTCTTCTTCCAACTTCCGTAGATAATTTCTGCAGACATTTTATGAACCAATATTACAGAGGCTCTATAAAAACTGTAATGGGAAACAACGCAATTTTTGCTGAAATGTATGGGAGGTTCTAAAAGGTTTTTCACTTTGTAACAATTATGTTGAATCTCTTTGAAAGGTTGTTACTTGTTTTGCTTCTTTATGTCATCACATCTATTTTATCTTTCATTAAAAACATACTTCAAAAATTAAAGTTCCACAGCAGTTTCCAACTTATCAAGGGCTTAAACGCAGCCTTGTAAGATCTGCATTATGTTCTCTCTAAAAATCACTGAGGCCCCTGGTAAAGGACAGAGTGAGCCAGTACTTAAAAGCATGCTAATTGTAAAATCATTTCTTTGACATTTGTGATTTTCTATTGACATATTTCACTGGTAAATGGCAAAATGATGGCAGATTAAATGCCAAAGATATTTCTAATTAAAATTTTTACCAACTCAAAGCTCTAGCTTTCAAACACAGTATGTAATTTAACCAAAAAAAAAAAAGAAAGAAAATCCGCAGAACAATGTGCAGATATGAATCTATCTTCTTATGTGTCAAGTAAGGAAGATTCTTGCCATGCCTACTTTTTCCCAGACAGCTCCCCACCCACTACTGCCATTGGTAAGCAGAATTCAAAAATCTCAAAATTACATTGTTTGTATTGTCTAAAATACTCTTATTCTTCAGAGTACATTGATAAAAGTTTGGATATGAGCAGTCATTGAATATAAAGTTAGAGATATACTGGAAATATCTAATGTAAAACAACTCTGAGCAAATGACATTTTAGCCAGATTCTATGATTTTACAGGCACATTGAGCTCATGGAACAGCACCAATGTTGAGTACAAGTCTGGGCCAGTAGTTTCCTTTGACATGGTGTCTGAATTTATCAATTCAGTCACCTAAGTAGGATTGCTAAAAGTTTTGCTGTTATGCAGTCACATTTTCTAGTTCAGTTTTGGTCTTAGAAATCTTTAGTTCCAATACACAGTCATAATATAAAATACAAATTTATACAAATAACCTTCCCCTCCAATTCATATTATTTCAACCTGAGATAAGATGTTACAAATGTATCAGATATATTTCTAGATTTCTAGCATTTTTTTCCAAAAATTGTTTAATGGTTTATGATTCTGAGGTATATAACGCCTCAAATATATTTTCCTGAACTATGGTCTATTGTATCTTAATGGGAAAAATCAACATATTTGCATGAAGACACTCAGAAAAAACGTTTAACTGTTTTTGAAGTTTAAGTTGGTTATGAAAAGAAGTCTGTGACATGCTTCTTAAAGAAAGATTTCTGATGATTATTATTGTTGCCAAGCTTTTCTTCCAGTACAAAACTAACAGTACAATTCATGCCAAGTACCTGAGAGAAGGTGGATTATTATAAAGAGAGGTGAGCAGTTTTTCCGTCAAGTGTCAGATACTAAATGTTTGATTTTTTGCAGGACACGTATAGTCTCTGTTCTATATTCTTGGTGCTTTTGTTTGCTTGTTTTGGGTTTTTCCTTTTGATAACACTGTAAAAATGTAGAAACCACTTGTAGCTATGGGCTATGATTTAGTGTACAGACCGAAGTCTGCCAACTCCTTTTACAGAGGAAAGGAACACTCACAGAATTACACCCCCACAAGCTTAAGTATAATTCCCTGAAATGGTGATCCTTTACTGCTTAGCAGCATGCGTAAATACAAAGATACAATTGTGATCATTTATTTTGTTCACAGATCTGCAGTTTGGAACTAGAGATCAAATTGCCAACATCCGCTGGCTGTGTGTATCACCACAAACTGTGGAAAATTCTTAAAGAGATGGAAATACCAGACCACTTGACCTGCCTCCTAAGAAATCTACATGCAGGTCAGGAAGCAACAGTTAGAACTGGATATGGAGCAACAGACTGGTTCCAAATCGGGAAAGGAGTATGGGAAAGGCTATATATTGTCACCCTGTTTATTTAACTTATATGCAGAGTACATCATGAGAAATGCTGGGTTGGATGAAGCACAAGCTGGAATCAAGATTGCTGGGAGAAATATCAATAACCTCAGATATGCAGATTACACTGCAGTAATGGAAGAAAGCGAAGAGGAACTAAAGAGTCTCTTGCTGAAAGTGAAAGAGGAGAGTGAAAAACTTGGCTTAAAACTCAGCATTCAGAAAACTAAGATCATGGCGTCTGGTCCCATCACTTCGTGGCAAATAGATGGGGAAACAATGAAAACACTGACAGAGTTTATTCTGAGGGGCTCCAAAATCACTGCAGATGGTGACTGTAGCCATGAAATTAAAAGACACTTGCTCCTCGGAAGAAGAGTTATGACCAACCTAGATAGCATATTAAAAAGCAGAGACATTACTTTGCCAACAAAGGTCTATCTGGTCAAAGCTTTGGTTTTTCCAGTAGTCATGTATGTGAGAGTTGGACTGTAAAGAAAGCTGAGCACTGAACAATTTATGTTTTTGAACTGTGGTGTTGGAGAAGACTCTTGAGAGACCCTTGGACTGGAAGGAGATCCAACCAGTCCATCCTAAAGGAAATCGGTCCTGAATATTCATTGGAAAGACTGATGCTGAAGCTGAAACTCCAATACTTTGGCCACCTGATGTGAAGAACTAACTCATTTGAAAAGACTGTAATGCTGGCAAAGATTGAAGGCGGGAGAAGGGGATGACAGAGGATGAGATGGTTGGATGGCATTACTGACTCAACGGACATGAGTTTGAGTAAACTCCAGGAGTTGGTGATGGACAGGGAGGCCTGGAGTGCTGCACTCCATGGGGTTGCAAAGAATTGGACATGACTGAGCAACTGAACTGTGCTGAACTGGACTGCAACACTCCAGGCTTCCCTGTCCTTCACTATCACCCAGAGTTTGCTCAAATTTATGTCCACTGAAGTAAACTAAATATATCTTTACAGTCAAGATTAGAGACATCTTTGAAGTATTTCATAAAACTTTCTGCAAGTCTAATGTATTTAGTTGCAGGATTTATGTTTGGAAAGTAGACATCATAAGCTTTTTTACACACACACACAACAAAAAATGGCAGAAGGTCAGCTTTCTAACTTATATGAAATGATTTAAGGAAATCAAGAGAGATCCGCACACCAAAAGAGAAGCATATGTTAAGTGGATCCTTTCTCCTTCTGGATAATTTTCCAAAGAAACTAAAAATTTACTTAATCTGCAACTTTAAAAGAATAGGAGGTACCTTTCTGACATTTTTAGTTTGGAGTCTAAGATATCACTGGGCTTTCAGTTCAGTTCAGTCGCTCAGTCATGTCTGACTCTTTGCAGCCCCATGGACTGCAGCATGCCAGGCTTCCTTGTCTATCACCAACTCCCAGAGCATGCTCAAACTCATGTCCATCAAGTTGGTGATGCCAACCAACCATCTTGCCCTCTGTCGTCCCCTTCTCCTCCTGCCTTCAGTCTTTGCCAGCATCATAATCTTTTCAAATGAGTCAGTTCTTCACATCAGGTGGCCAAAGCATTGGAGTTTCAGCTTCAGCATCAGTCTTGAATGAATATTCAGGACTCATTTCTTTTAGGATTGACTGATTTGATCTCCTTGCAATCGAAGGGACTCTTAAGAGTCTTCTCCAACACCACAGTTCAAAAACATCAATTTTTTGTTGCTCAGTTTTCTTTATGGTCCAACTCTCACATCCATACGTGACTACTGTAAAAACCATAGCTTTGACTAGGTGGACTGTCGTAGGCAAAGTAATGTCTCTGCTTTTTAATATGCTGTCCATATCAGTCAGACAACACTGGGCTTACAGGTTTATTATTTGAGATACTTTTCAATGTTAGCAGCTTAAATGAAAGTCTATATTGTTTCACTTTGCAACAGTTCAATAATCTTTTAGAAGTTGGAATACTGACTTAAACACTAGGCTATGACTGACCAGTTAAGCAGAGTGTGAAAAGGGAAAAACAGCTCCAGTTTGCACCACTGCCCATTCCAGCAATCAATTTATAGCACCACAGCTTCATCAGTTGTTTAGAAATCTCTATCTATCATGAAGAACCTGAGTAGTAAACCATGCTCCTCATGTCTGCTGAGCTTTAATTTTACTTTCTCTAGCCCAAGGCAGGGAACTGACAAGCTTAATGAGGACATTCACATCATGGTGAATGTTTAGGGTAATCCAAACACCTTAAAAACCTGTTGTTTGCTTTAAATATCTGAGTAAGCTAGACTTAAAACTGAATTAAAACTTTCAAAACATGTTTTTCTGGATTTTAAAACACAAATGCCCTATTCTCAGAAGATTTGTTTACAGATATGCATATAAATTGTGGTTGTGTGCTATTACAACTTTTCCATTGATAATATGATAGTGCTAATAAATTTTCTAAATAGGAGGGACTTACAGGTAGAAATCAGGTTGGGTTGGAAGTTAGGAATCTGCTTTGAAGCTATTTAGAATAGAAAGCACACTGTTTTTATATTGTATGTTTATAGCTAGGGCTTAAAATTATCTTTGTGGGAATAGCATAGTATTTTACAATAGATTGTACATTTATTTGCAGTAGCTTGGGAAACTCTCATGGAGATTTTTGGGACCTAATTCATTTCCATCAGGTCATGCATTTGCATTGCAAGGAAGGAAGAATAATTTTTCTACCTAATTTTACTACCCTTCTAAGTTCTCATTGGGGCCCCTCTAACAAAATACAGATTAACAAGAGGAAAAGGAGTTTATTGACACATATAGCTCATGAATACATAGAAGATCTGCAGGGGCAAAAATAAATAACTTTTAGAGGTGGCTTAGAATTCAGGTTTAAATACCATCTTAACACAGGAAGGGGAAGGAGATGCAGGACCCTGAAGGGACAGTCAGTGATTTTTAGAAAAGACAAATGGGCCTTTAGAAAAACAGATTAGAGATATGATCAGTTCAGTTCAGTTCAGTTCAGTTGCTCAGTCATATCCGACTCTTTGTGACCCCATGAATTGCAGCACGCTGGGCCTCCCTATCCATCACCAACTCCCGAAGTTCACTCAGACTCATGTCCATCGAGTCAGTGATGCCATCCAGCCATCTCATCCTCTGTCATCCCCTTCTCCTCCTGCCCCCAATCCCTCCCAGCATCAAAGTCTTTTCCAATGAGTCAACGCATGAGGTGGCCAAAGTACTGGCGTTTCAGCTTTAGCATTATTCCTTCCAAAGAAATCCCAGGGTTGATCTCCTTCAGAATGGACTGGTTGGATCTCCTTGCAGTCCAAGGGACTCTCAAGAGTCTTCTCCAACACCACAGTTCAAAAGCATCAATTCTTTGGCGCTCAGCCTTCTTCACAGTCCAACTCTCACATCCATACATGACTGCTGGAAAAACCATAGCCTTGACTAGAGGGACCTTAGTCAGCAAAGTAATTTCTCTGCGTTTGAATATGCATTCTAGATTGGTCATAACTTTTATTTCAAAGAGTAAGCGTCTTTTAATTTCATGGCTGCAGTCACCATCTGCAGTGATTTTGTGACAAAGCTTATCTGGGTGTTGTGTCAACCTCTAGTGTCCTATTTTGCGATGTTAATGCTCCTTGAATGATAATACTCCCCTACCTCTGGGGGACATTGATGACCACTGAGTTCCTTTTAGAGCATTTGTCTTTAAGCAAATAAGGGGAATTCAGAGAAAGCCTCTCCCTAAATTTGCTATTTTCCAGGTATCTACAACTAAAAATAATAAAACAAAGTGGAATACTTGAGGGTGGCATGCCTTGAATTCCTACAGGAATATTTTAGGCTGGCATGTTCTGCGACACTTCAGGCATTAACTCTGAAAACTGATCAAATTTCCAATATAACAAGGAGGGTGTGGCAAATTATATATCCATTTTGGCCTGGTTTATAAGCATTCCTTCATAAGTCCTTCTCAAGTCCAGATTCATTTACATTTTTTCAATATCCAGTATGCTATCAACCCTATCATCATCACATAATGCAAATAATTCTCAACAATTCTTTCTTCAATCAACATTAGAAGACTATGACATTGAAGATCTCATCTGAGATTATAATCATTAACTTTCCATTGCATTATCTAAAGGGCTGGCAAGAAAAATGATACTAAAAGTGACCACCACCAAAGAACATATCATCAATCTGGTTCTCAGGTTATATATTAAATTCAGTCCTATCTTTGGAACCAGAAAGCTATATAAATGTACCACATTAACCTAGACCCATGTGAAATCACTTTCCCTGAGGTATGTCTCGATACTCAACTGCAAATTTATACCTAGGGACCAAATAAGAAAGAAACATGAAGCATACTGTCATGGAACTATAAAATCAAAGTAAAAATTGCTGCCATTTAGATTATTCAGAACCTCCTACACTGAAATTTTTTAATAAGAAATATGTCTGTTTTTTGAAGTGGTTCGAGGTTAGTTGTGCATGGCAAGGACATGGTTTATCCCATTATTTATATTCATTTAAGGTAGTTTGGAGGACTGTGACGGAAAGTAACAGAAGCTAAAGCCCTCTCAACAAGAAATAAGACATTTATCTTAGAGTTTAGTACCTAGGTAGAACCTTGAGTCAAGGTGACAGGCCAACCTGTTGGTTGGTTATATCATTTTGCCTCTGGAAAATTTACTAAATTAAATTAAATTTACTAATTTACTAAATTTAATTTACTAAATTAATTAAGAAATAAAACACAATAATTGAAACTGCATAGTGACAGTATCTCCATTTCAGGGCACATCAAGTTCATTTTTGAGGACCAGTCTTCTTCATTTATTTGATTGCCTGCCTGTGCCACAGAGGCAGTTGGGTGCAGCCTGTGTCCACAAGGAAAGAATCACAAAGAGAAGGAAGTGCGACAAAAATGATAGTATGGGGAAAATAAACCACTGCCCAGGGAAGTAGGCTTGAAAAGACAGACAGTTAAGGGTATCTTCAAACATTGGTATCTTCAAACCCTAAGACATTGGTGTCTTCAAACCCCAAAACAAAGGTAAGGCTTGGGTGTAAAAATAGGAACATTAATCAAAAGTCATAGCACCCATCTTTCTGTCGTCATTCGGCACCCAGCCAGATGTCTATTGCTTGGATGATTAAAAATAAAAATAAAAAAAGTATCTTCTCTAAAGGATTTCCTGAGCCCCAGAAAAAAAGTGAAAGTGAGTGAAGTCACTCAGTCCTGTCCAACTCTTTGCAACTCCATGGACTGTAGCCTACCAGGCTCTGAGGAGCCTCTCAGTCCATGGAATTTTCCAGGCAAGAGTACTGGAGTAGGTTGCCATTTCCTTCTCCAAATATCTCCTAATTTCTGACATTTTCAAACAGTTATAACAGTCGCATGTCTGTCCAGTTGCTCTAAAATGAACCTATCAAAATATCCAACTCTGCACTGAACTATGATGTGCTTTACATGGTTTTGTTTTCAAATATACTTAGGCAGTAAAGCATAATAAGATCTCTGATAAATCTGCAACATGAAACAGAGAAATTCATGTTAACAGAAAAACGTTACTTTAGAGGAGATGGACTTAATTTAGGGAGCGCATGCGTGTGTGCTCAGTCATTTCAGTCCTGTCCGACTCTCTGCGACCCCATGGACCATGGTCCGCCAGGCCCCTCTGTCCATGGGATTCTCCAGGCAAGATTACTGGAGTGGGTTGCCATTTCCTTCTCCATTGATAAAGTATGAAGCAAGTGAAGTGAGTGAAGTGAAGTCACGCAGTCTTGTCTGACTCTTTGTGACCCCATGGATTACAGCCCACCAGGCTCCTCTGTCCATGGAATTTTCCAGGCAAGAGTACTGGAGTGGGTTGCCATTGAAAACATTAAAATAATAGAAATAAAATCTTTAAAAATAAATTAGTACATATAGAAGTAAAGATAATAGGTAGGTAGGTAGGTAGGATGCACTGATGAGGGGGTGGAAATCTGTCTCTTGAAATTAAAAAAATAATAATTGTTTAAAAAGTTAATAAAAATAATCAAAAGATAAAAAATTAAATATTACCAAAAAACTAGTGGGAAAAAAAATGAGAGAAAATATAAACAATATGAAGAGTATATCAATGTATTGTCTAACTCCAACAGTTAATCAACTGGAATTCACATGCTCAGACAAGAGTGGACAGAGATAAGAAAATCATCAAAGAAAAAATGAATGAGAATTTCTTAGAAATAAAGAACATGATCTCAGGATTGAAACAGTAACTAAGGGTTCGACATAATAAACGGAAAAATCCATCTAGAAACTTTATGGTGAAATTGTGGAGTTCTCTTTGGATAAAGAGAAAAATTTTAAAAGCTGTGCAGGTGGGGGATTAAAATGTACCTACAAATAAAAGAAAATTACCAGCAGAAGACTAATCATCAATACTGCATGCTAGAAACTGATATACTAACACCTTCAAAATATGAAAGAAAGCAATTCTTAACCTAGTTGGAAATCTCAAAATTACAGCTTTGAGTCAATATTTAGGTAAGATTGTTAGAGCAGCTAGTGACTGAAGGTAGTGGTGTCTGAGAAAGGGGGTAAAGCAAGGATCAAATATAAACAATGTTCAAATGAGAATTCCAAACGGTAAGACAAGAGCAAGATTCGGGGACTTAGTTTTTTTTTTTTTCTTTTTAAATGATGACAAGATACAAAAGGAAACAGTAAAGATAGGGAAGCAGAACATTTTGGTTTTTTTGTTTGTTTGTTTGTTTGGTTGGTTTTTTCTTGTTTTTGTTTTGTTTTGTTTTAATTTTTATTTTTACTTTATTTTACTTTACAATACTGTATTGGTTTTGCCATACATTGACATGAATCCACCACGGGTGTACATGAGTTCCAAGACATGAACCCCCCTCCCACCTCCCACCCCATATCATCTCTCTGGATCATCGCCGTGCACCAGTCCCAAGCATCCTGTATCCTGCATCAAACATAGACTGGTGATTCGATTCTTACATGATAGTATACATGTTTCAATGCCATTCTCCCAAATCATCCCACCCTCTCCCTCTCCCTCTTGGGGGAGAGTCAATGGCCGTATCCTCACTATCATGGCAGAAAATAAACAGGAGACATCAAAAAATAATTTATCAAGAAATGACAGAATGATCATACTGTTTAGGAATGTTAAGATGACAACTGGGACAAACAGTTGAAAGAATCAAAAATAGATATTTCTGGAAAAGGAGATTAGAATAAGTATTGTTTTCATTATAAGTAGTTCTGCATAACTTTATTTTTATTTTTTATGTTAACTTTTTAATAGCCATATGCATACAAGTAAGAAGAAATAGGTGATGTTAATTTTAATGATATACTTTATTCAACCCAACATAATAAAAATATTATCATTATAACAAATCACTAATAAAACCCAGTACGAGATATTTTATACTCTCTTTTTCTAACTAAGTCTTTGATGTTTTGTGTGTATTTTATTTTATATTTACAGAACATCTAGCTTCCAAGTAGTGACTTTCAAGAGCTCAGTGGAAACATGTGGCTAGTGGCTACCATACTGGACAGTGCATTCTAGATGCTTAGATAGTAGATGTGTTTAACGTTGCTTTGATTCTATAGGAGAATCATTCATTGTTGTTAAACAAAACCAATCTTCTCTTTAATCCAAAAAAATCATTCAAACATTAATACTGCATTTCAGGTACAGATACAGGAATTTATGAACAGTACTTTTGGAAAAATTTTGTCTTCTCAGCAGGCTCTTCAACTGCTTCAAAGGTATTTATAATGCATTAAGCAGTGTAATTGCTAGGTGGGATAACTTTATACCTGAAAATAACCATTTCAAAAAAAATTTTGGAAATCTCTATGTAAACTTTGAAACTTATAAATAGTAATTTTTTATGATTTTATTTTTTAAATTAATTAATTTTTAAATGTTTTTTGAAGTTTTTATTTTTTGTTTTTTATTGTTGTTGTTTTTAATATAAATTTATTTATTTTAATTGGAGGCTAATTACTTTACAATATTGTATTGATTTTGCCATACATAACATGAATCCGCCACAGGTATACACGTGTTCCCATCCTGAACTCCCCTTCCTCCTCCCTCCCCGTACCATCCCCCTGGGTCATCCCAGTGCACCAGCCCTAAGCATCCAGTATCATGCATCGAACCTGGACTGGCGATTCATTTTATATATGATATTATACATGTTTCAATGCCATTCTCCCAAATCATCCCACCCTCTCCCTCTCCCACAGAGTCCAAAAGACTGTTCTATACATCTGTGTCTCTTTTGTTGTCTCACATACAGGATTATTGTTACCATCTTTCTAAATTCCATATATATGCTTTAGTAAAAAAGTTAATGTATTAAATGTTTATATTTTCTTATTACATTTTGATGGTTATAAGTATTTAACTGAGCTCATGTTTTTAGTTGTTAAGAAATACATAAGTTCAGTTCAGCTGCTCAGTTTTGTCTGACTCTTTGCAACCCCATGGACTGCAGCACGCCAGGCTTCCCTGCCCATCGCCAACTCCCAGAGTTTGCTCAAACTCATGTCCATCGAGTCGATGATGCCATCCAACCATCTCATACTCTGTCATCCCCTTCTCCTCCTGCCTTCAATCTTTCCCAGCATCAGGGTCTTTTCCAATGAGTCAGTTCTTCGCAGCAGGTGGCCAGAGTAATGGAGTTTCAGCTTCAGCATCAGTCCTTCCAATGAATGTTCAGGACTGATTTCCTTTAGGATGGACTTGTTTGATCTTGCAGAAATATGCATGTCTAT
Organism: Ovis aries; assembly: GCF_016772045.2. Taxonomy (NCBI): domain Eukaryota; kingdom Metazoa; phylum Chordata; class Mammalia; order Artiodactyla; family Bovidae; genus Ovis; species Ovis aries. The sequence goes on along the minus strand of NC_056054.1, from coordinate 167,730,321 downwards.
TCAAAAATAAAGTTATTACAACTTTTTAAGTATTAAGGTTTCAACTTTTCTCCCACATACCCATTCACTTCTGAAACCTAGTTTTGAGGCTGTGAGACCTACACAGTATTTTTAGATATCATTTTATCTAATTTATTTCTAAAGTAGCCAGCATGACACAAGTGACCTCTTAGGTCTTGAAATTGATGATCAAAAATAAGTTTCCAGCAGTAAATATATTTTTCTTCAAGAATTTTACAAACTATTTCAGAGATCATAAAAATAAATTTATATACAATGAAAAAATGAAAAATACTTGCAAGTGTATCCATAGAATAGTAGAATGAGGAGTAACTGATTGGGCAGTTCCTTGGGGAGAGTTCTCAACTTTGGCTACACAACAGAATCAACAGTATTTTTAAAAATATATACTTTATTAAACCAACTCCCTGGAATCCACTACTCAGTCATGTGTATTTCTAAACTAGCATCCAAGTGAATTTAAAGTGCCACCAAGGTTGAAAACAACTATGCTAAAAAGGAGCTATCTCTTATTGTTTCCATAAGGAATTCTTTCCCAGCTTTTCTGAAGTAATTTATCTGTTTCTCTGGGATTAGAAGAAAGCTCAGTTGAGAAATGGAGAAAATGGGAAAAGTTATTATAATTCTGTTGTAAGAAACAAAACATAGTAATCAACATAGAGACAACATTGATTCGGAGAAAACTAATTCTAACAGCAGTAGCAGAAAACAAAAATAGGGAACTTGGAAGTTGAGGTCTACATTTCTGGGAACAGGAGCTCAGAGGATTTTCTGGTCTAATAGGTAATATTGTTTGTGCCTATGACCATGTTCTAAGTGTGTGTTCATAGCTCTGCTTGCTACTAACAGTGAATCATGCTTGCAAATAAAATAAATATTAATCAATCTACATGCATAGTATAATTTAAACAAATCCTATGAATAATGTTCTAAGAAATAATACGTTTTGGAAGCAAAAAAGTTCCTTACATTAGCAAATTTGGCACACGATCCTATATAGTGAGTAACATTAGCTTTGCTAGGATTAAGAATATTACACTATTTCAGGATAACCTAGTATTCTTCACTGGTGTTTACCAGTGTTTCAATATGCAGTGTTACAATATGCATATTGTAAATGGTACTAAATTTAATATTTTCTTTTTGTTTATAGTAATTTTTTTAGATATCCATAAATATATTTTAAGAATTATTTACTATTTGTATAATTTCAATGATTTTCAATTTCTCATTGGCAAATCCCAAAGACTAATATCTGTCAGGAATTTGGAAACATTACACCTTTCATTTCTATTAAAAGTATAAAGTTGTGAAAGCTTTAAAAAATCAAGTCCTCACACTTTTCAAGGGAGGAGGACTTCTTAACCAATGAGAACAATTAACTTTGGGGAGAGAAATACGTGTGTGTTGGTTAGGAGAGAGGTAGTATTGATAGAGAATTATCATTGGCTCAATGAGGAAACAATTGGGCAATTTTGGGAACTGTTGGAAAATATCTACATGGGTGTAGTGACAAATGAAGAAGCTGAAGCAAGAAAACACCAATTCATGCCCCAGAAGTTACAAAAAAAAAAAAAAAATGTAGCAGCCATTATCTCACTGTTATTTAGCCAATATCTCAAGTTATTTAGTCACTAACTTGTGTCCAACTGTTTTGTGACCCCATAAACGATAGCCCACCAGGCTCCACTGTCCATGGAATTTCCCAGACAAAAATAATTAAGTGGGTAGGTTTTTCTTTCTCCTTGGGAATCTTCCCAACCCAGGGATCAAACCCACATCTCTAGCATTAGCAGGCAGATTCTTTACCACTAAGCCACTAGAGAACCCCATTATCTTGTTAGTCCTCCATTTAGTCAGCTTTTCATCTTCCAGTATTTCTACAATAGAAAATTTCCAGTTGACATCTTGTAAGAGCGTTCTAGCAAGATTCCTTTCATTTGTTAATGGATAGATGACCACACCTATAGCAGAGAAATATCCCTCCATTATTTGATTATGCTCTGTCTTCTCTACTGAATTTGCAATTAACTTTTAATTAAAATTTTAATGAAATCAGAGATACAGATAAAGATACTTGGTATTTAGTATTAAAAACACAACTATAGAAAAACTAGGTGAGTTCTATTTTCTTTTCTCAAATATTGACAATAGTATAACCTACTATGGCTTATCTTGCCACCTCATCCATCAAGAATCTGAGAATTAAGTATTATAATTAATCACAATAAACAACATTAGGTGTTGGTTATCCTAATTGATTTACTTTTATTATTTGTATTTTGATAGTTATGATTCAAATGTTTATTACATTTCTCTGTTTTGTGATAAGCCACTTCATGAAAGTACTTAGGAACAGAAAAAAAATTCACATTTATTAAAAACATATAAGATCCACTACAATTTTCATATTATATTTTACTTAGTAAATACTAATAATAACTCTATATGGTTCATATTATTGTTCTTATTTTAAAGATGAGAAAACAGATTCAGATAATTTTAAAGAACCTGTAAGGCAAAGTAGAGCTAATTATCTGTGAATCCAGAGCTGGTATTTAAAACTAGATATCTCTCACTACAAAGCCTATATTTTTTCTACTGTACCACAGCACTTTTTCTTTCCACAGGAACTTCAGTTACCGCCAGAGAATTGATGAAGTATGTCTTACCTGGTTGTGATTATTGTATTATTAGATTAGACAGCTATATCTCTTACTTGTTCACTCACTCACACACACACACACACACTCCTAGACTCTAAAAGATGCATGAGCAAAGACAAAGTTCAGCAGAAGCAAAACATTCATACAATTGATTGTGAGCCCCTGCTTGACTTCTGATATAATGACAGTTTCATTCACTCTCATATCAAACTAGGAAAGCTACATAAGATCCAAGGGCCCATGCAAAGCAGAGAGAAGGTAAGAATCCTCCCCATCTGTACTATCTGAAATCAGAGCTGGTGAAGTAGAGAGCAGGGTAAGATCAGAGGTTTCCTCCAAATTCTGGTATACAAGAAGACTGAAATCTTTCAAAAATTTTCTCTTCAATGCTGTGGATTTAACCAAGAATAAAAGTAGAAAAATTTCTCTCTCTCTGCTGCCCACACTGAATGCAAATATTAAAATTTTGGGGAGGGCAATCAGAATGGGTGACTGTGCAAAATTTAACTGTGCATACATAAATCTGAAATGTTATAAGTAGATCAGGGACTATAAAATATAAATTTTCTAGAAATGAATCTTCTCCAGATTCTGACTGCTATGGCCTCTTTATAGGGAAAGAAAAAAAAAAACAAACAGCTTCAATTATCTTTCACATTACTGAAAAGATACTGTAAGGTAGATATTAGAGCAACTTGTTAACTATGATAATGGTACAATCACAGCAAATGCTGTTAAACACAATGGAATGTTACAAACTATTATAACTAGAGAAGCACAATTTAAATAAACCATAAAAAGTTTTCTGAAACGATAAAACTATTCTTCTAGGATTTACAGCTCCATTTGTTCCTTTTCCCTCCTAGCTGGCAAATTTGTCTAGCTACTTATTTATTTATCAAAGTGCTTTAATCAAGGGAACTGCTCCATAGTCACATTTCATTAAAGGTAGTCTTGAGCTGAGCACAGCAGAAAGAGGTCATGATTGTGCTGCGAAGCTTCCCTACAATTAGACACTCACTAAAATGAAATGTTTCCATCACTGATTAAATAGATTTTCATAATTAAATAAGCTTTACTTAAAATCTAGTAAAACTGACGGGGAAAAATATGTTCTTCTGTCTTATTCAACATTAGCAAGTCCCTATTTGCATCTTGGATTTCCCATTTATTTTTAAACATCTTTTAAAAAATTGTGATACGTTTTCCTACATGCAGAACAACTATATATTTTTAAAGTACTCTATAAAGGAGGCTCAATTAATCATTTTTAGTGGCTTCTCTGAACACTAGGTCAAGACTAGCCTTTCATTTGCTAATGGAGAAGAAGGCACATTACATTCAAGTGAATTGATCAAGGTCCAATCATTAGAACAATTTATGAATGGATGTTTTTAAATTCCAAGATGCTATCAAAGAGCTTAAAAGAAAGTATTACATAAAATGAAGCTATTTCATTATTTTTCTAATGAAGATGGTTAGCATGATGCCTTACAAACAAGATGTTGAAGATAGCCAAAAGGTGTTAAAATACAAGGAATTACGTATGTATTACTCACGTAGTAGTTTTTAAGTCAATTTATAAAACATATTACCTGTAATTTAAATAGCTTTATCAGTGTTGTCAGCTTACACATAAAACCAGAGATTAATTTTGAAATTTATCTTATTGCTAAAAATAATTGATAAAATAGTATAGAATAGTAAAGATCTTATGGGAGCAATGAACGCTGTGCTCATCCATTCAGGTAAGGACTCTGCATTTCAGTTTGCTTCACATTACACATCTCAGAGAAGTCTTGTTGATGATATCCTGTAAGGAAAACAGCCTCTTAATTCACTCATCTTCCAAACCAGCCCCAATTCTTCTGTTAGCAATTATAGCCTACAAAAGTTATTAAGTTATGAACAAGGAGTGTCATCAATCCACTAATCTAGACACTATTTAGTAATTCTTTAGTATATCTTGAACACAGGAGGGCTGAGAGGAGCTACTCCACATTCAAGGTCAGCAGGGGCTGCCGTGAGGAGATACCCCTCGTCCAAGGTAAGAGAAACCCAAGGAAAACAGTAGGTGTTGTGAGAGGGCATCAGAGGGCAGACACACTGAACCCATAATCACGGAAAACTAGCCCATCTGATCACATAGACCACAGCCTTGTCTAACTCAATGAAACTAAGCCATGCTGTGTGGGGCCACCCAAGATTAACAGGTCATGGTGGAGAGGTCTGATAGTAAGTAGTCCACTGGAGAAGGGAATGGCAAACCACTTCAGTATTCTTGCCTTAAGAACCCCTAACACAGTTTGAAAGGGCAAAATGATAGGATACTGAAAGAGGAATTCCCCAGGTCTGTAAGTGCCTAATAAGCTACTGGAGATCAGTAGAGAAATAACTCCAGAAAGAATGAAGGGATGAAGCCAAAGCAAAAACAGTACCAGTGGTGGATGTGACTGGTGATAGAAGCAAGGCCCGATGCTGTAAAGAGGACTACTGTATCAGTTCGGTTCCGTTCAGTTCAGTCGCTAAGTGGGGTCTGACTCTTTGCGACACTATGAATCACAGCACGCCAGCCCTCCCTGTCCATCACCAACTCCCGGAGTTTACTCAAACTCATGTCCATCGAGTCGGTGATGCCATCCAGCCATCTCATCATCTGTCGTCCCCTTCTCCTCCTGCCCACAATCCCTCCCAGCATCAGGGTCTTTTCGAATGAGTCAACTCTTCACATGAGGTGGCCAAAGTATTGGAGTTTCAGCTTTAGCATCATCCTTCAAATGAACACTCAGGACTGATCTCCTTCAGAATGGCCTGTTGGATCTCCTTGCAGTCCAAGGGACTCTCAAGAGTCTTCTCCAACACCACAGTTCAAAAGCATCAATTCAATAGAAAGCCCAGAGATAAATCCACACACATATGGACACCTTATCTTTGACAAAGGAGGCAAGAATATACAATGGAGTAAAGACAATCTCTTTAACAAGTGGTGCTGGGAAAACTGGTCAACCACTTGTAAAAGAATGAAACTAGATCACTTTCTAACACCGCACACAAAATAAACTCAAAATGGATTAAAGATCTAAATGTAAGACCAGAAACTATAAAACTCCTAGAGGAGAACATAGGCAAAACACTCTCAGACATAAATCACAGCAGGATCCTCTATGATCCACCTCCCAGAATGCTGGAAATAAAAGCAAAAATAAACAAATGGGATCTAATTAAAATTAAAAGCTTCTGCACAACAAAGGAAAATATAAGCAAGGTGAAAAGACAGCCTTCTCAATGGGAGAAAATAATAGCAAATGAAGCAACTGACAAACAACTAATCTCAAAAATATACAAGCAACTTATGCAGCTCAACTCCAGAAAATAAACGACCCAATCAAAAAATGGGCCAAAGAACTAAATAGACATTTCTCCAAAGAAGACATACGGATGGCTAACAAACACATGAAAAGATGCTCAACATCACTCATTATTAGAGAAATGCAAATCAAAACCACAATGAGGTACCACTTCACACCAGTCAGAATGGCTGCGATCCAAAAATCTGCAAGCAATAAATGCTGGCGAGGGTGTGGAGAAAAGGAACCCTCCTACACTGTTGGTGGAATGCAAACTAGTACAGCCACTATGGAAAACAGTGTGGAGATTCCTTAAAAATTGCAAATAGTACTACCTTATGACCCAGCAATCCCACTGCTGGGCATACACGCAATGTTCATCGCAGCACTGTTTATAATAGCCAGGACATGGAAGCAACCTAGATGTCCATCAGCAGATGAATGGATAAGAAAGCTGTGGTACATATACACAATGGAGTATTACTCAGCCGTTAAAAGAATTCATTTGAATCAGTTCTGATGAGATGGATGAAACTGGAGCCGATTATACAGAGTGAAGTAAGCCAGAAAGAAAAACACCAATACAGTATACTAACACATATATATGGAATTTAGGAAGATGGCAATGACGACCCTGTATGCAAGACAGGGAAAGAGACACAGATGTGTATAACGGACTTTTGGACTCAGAGGGAGAGGGAGAGGGTGGGATGATTTGGGAGAATGACATTCTAACATGTATACTATCATGTGAATTGAATCGCCAGTCTATGTCTGATGCAGGATGCAGCATGCTTGGGGCTGGTGCATGGGGATGACCCAGAGAGATGTTATGGGGAGGGAGGTGGGAGGGGGGTTCATGTTTGGGAATGCATGTAAGAATTAAAGATTTTAAAATTTAAAAAATACAAAAATAAATAAATTAAATTAAAAAAAAATTAAAAAAAAATAAAGTTTATTTCTGGCATCACAAAAAAAAAAAAAACAAAAGCATCAATTCTTCAGTGCTCAGCTATCTTCACAGTTCAACTCTCACATCTATACATGACTACTGGAAAAAGCATAGCCTTGATTAGAAGGACCTTTGTGGCAAAGTAATGTCTCTGCTTTTGAATATGCTAACTAGGTGGGTCATAACTTTCCTTCCAAGGAGTAACTGTCTTTTAATTTCATGGCTGCAATCACCATCTGCAGTGATTTTGGAGCCCAAAAAAATAGTCTGACACTGTTTCCAATGTTTCCCCATACAGTTGCCATTAAGTGATGGGACCAGGTGCCAGAATCTTAGTTTTCTGAGTGTTGAGCTTTAAGCCAACTTTTTCACTCTCCTCTTTCACTTTCATCAAGAGGCCTTTTAGTTGCTCTTCACTTTCTGCCACAAGGGTGGTGTCATTTGCATATCTGAGGTTATTGATATTTCTCCTGGCAATCTTGATTCCAGCGTGTGCTTCTTCCAGCCTAGCGTTTCTCATGATGTATGTACTCTGCATATAAGTTAAATAAGCAGGATGACAATATACAGATTTGATGTACTACTTTTCCTATATGGAACCAGTCTGTTGTTCCATGTACAGTTCTAACTGTTGCTTCCTGACCTGCATATAGGTTTTTTCAATATTGCATAGGAACCTGGAATGTTAGGTCCATGAATCAAAGCAAATTAGAAGTGGTCAAACAGGAGATGGCAAGAGTGAACATTGACATTCTAATAATCAGCGAACTAACATGGACTGGGATGGGTGAATTTAACTCAGATGACCATTATATCTACTACTGTGGGCAGGAATCCCTTAGGAGAAATGGAGTAGCCATCATGGTCAACAGAAGAGTCCGAAATGCAGTACTTGGATGCAATCTCAAGAACGACAGAATGATCTCTGTTCATTTCCAAGGCAAACTGTTCAAATATCACAGTAATCCAAGCCTATGCCCAACCAGTAATACTGAAGAAGCTGGAGTTGAATGGTTCTATGAAGACCTAAAGACTTTTTAGAACTAACAAACACCCCAAAAAAGATGTCTTTTTCATTATAGGGGACTGGAATGCAAAAGTAGGAAGTCAAGAAACACCTGGAGTAACAGGCAAATTTGGCCTTGGAGTACAGAATGAAGCTTGGCAGAGGCTAATAGAGTTCCTAAGAGAACACACTGGTCATAGCAAACACCCTTTTCCAACAGCACTAGAGAAGACTCTACACATGGACATCACCAGATGGTCAACACTGAAATCAGGCTGATTATATTCTCTGCAGCCAAAGATGGAGAAGCTCTATACAGTTAGCAAAAAAAAAGACCAGGAGCTGACTGTGGCTCAGATCATGAACTCCTTACTGCCAAATTCAGATTTAAATTGCAGAAAGCGGGAAAAGTACTAGACCATTCAAGTATGATCTAAATCAAATTCTTATGATTATACAGTGGAAGTGAGACATAGATTTAAGGGACTAGATCTATACACAGACTGAATGAAGAACTATGGACAGAGGTTCCTGACATTGTACAGGAGACAGGGATCAAGACCATCCTCAAGAAAAGGAAATGTAAAAAAGCAAAATGGCTGTCTGAGGAGGCCTTACAAATAGCTGTGAAAAGAAGAGAAGTGAAAAGCAAAGGAGAAAAGGAAAGATATAAGCATCTGAATGCAGAGTTCCAAAGAATAGCAAGGAGAGATAAGAAAGCCTTCCTCAGAGATCAATGCAAAGAAATAAAGGAAAACAGCAGAATGGGAAAGACTAGAGACCTCTTCAAGAAAATTAGAGATACCAAGTGAATATTTCATGCAAAGATGGGCTCAAAAAGGACAGAAATGGTCTGGACCTAACAGAAGCAGAAGATATTAAGAAGAGGTGGCAAGAATACACAGAAGAACTGTACAAAAAGAGCTTCATGACCCAGATAATCATGACACATTGGTGTGATCACTCACCTAGAGCCAGATATCCTGGAATGTGAAGTCAAGTGGGCCTTGGAAAGCATCGCTACGAACAAAGCTAGTGGAGGTGATGGAATTCCAGTTGAGCTGTTTCAAATGCTGAAAGATGATGCTGTGAAAGAGCTGCACTCAATATTCCAGTAAATTTGGAAAACTCAGCAGTGGCCACAGGACTGGAAAAGGTCAGTTTTCATTCCAATGCCAAAGAAAGGAAATGCAAAAGAATGCTCAAACTACCAACAATTGTACTCATCTCACATGCTAGTAAGGTAATACTCAAAATTCTCCAAGCCAGGCTTCAGCAATATGTGAACCGTGAACTTTCAGATGTTCAAGCTGGTTTTAGAAAAGGCAGAGGAACCAGAAATCAAATTGCCAACATCTGCTGGATCATGGAAAAAGCAAGAGATTTCAGAAAAACATCTATTTCTGCTTCATTGACTATGCCAAAGCCTTTGACTCTGTGGATTACAATAAACTGTGGAAAATTCTGAAAGAGAAGGGAATACCAGACCACCTGACCTGCCTCTTGAGAAACCTATATGCAGGTCAGGAAGCAACAGTTACAACTGGACATGGAACAACAGATTGGTTCCAAAAAGGAAAAGGAGTATCCAATGGCTGTATGTTAACACCCTGCTTATTTAACTTATATGTAGCAACCCACTCCAGTACTCTTGCTTGGAAAATCCCATGGACGGAAGTGCCGGTAGGCTGCAGTCCATACAGTCACCAAGAGACAGACACAACTGAGACTTCACTTTCAGTTTTCACTTTCTTGCATTGGAGAAGGAAATGGCAACCCACTGCAGTGTTCTTGCCTGGAGAATCCCAGGGATGATGGAGCCTGGTGGGCTGCCATCTATGGGGTCGCATGGAGTCAGTCACTGAAGTGACTTAGCAGCAGCAGTAGCAGAGTACATCATGAGATATGCTGGACTGGAAGAAGCACATGCTGAAATCAAGATTGCCAGGAGAAACATCAATAACCTCAGTTATGCAGATGACACCACCCTTATGGCAGAAAGTGAAGAGGAATTAAAAATTCTCTTGTTGAAAGTGAAAGAGGAGAGTTGAGTTGGCTTAAGAGGAAAGTTGGCTTAAAGCTCAACATTCAGAAAACTAACGTCATGGCAGCTGGTCCCATCACTGCATCAGAAATAGATGGGGAAACAGTGGAAACAGTGTCAGACTTTATTTTCGGGGGCTCCAAAATCACTGCAGATGGTGATTGCAGCCATGAAATTAAAAGATGCTTACTCCTTAGAAGGAAAGTTATGACCAACTTGATAGCATATTCAAAAGCAGAGACATTACTTTGCCAACAAAGGTCTGTCTAGCCAAGGCTATGGTTTTTGCAGTGGTCATGTATGGATGTGAGAGTTGGACTGCGAAGAAAGCTGAGTGCCAAAGAATTGATGCTTTTAACTGCGGTATTGGAGAAGATTCTTAAGAGTCCCTTGGACAGCAAGGAGATCCAAGCAGGCCATTCTGAAGGCGATCAGTCTTGGGTGTTCATTGGAAGTACTGATGCTAAAGCTGAAACTCCAGTATTTTGGCCACCTCATACAAAGTGTTGACTCTTTGGAAAAGACTCTGATGCTGGGAGGGATTGGGGACAGGAGGAGAAGGGGACGACAGTGGATGAGATGGCTGGATAGCATCACCGACTCGATGGACATAAGTAAACTCTGGGAGTTGGTGATGGACAGGGAGCCTGGAGTGCTGCAATTCATGGGGTCACAAAGAGTCAGACACATCTGAGAAACTGAACTGAACTGAACTTAGTGTATCTTCCCTGGTGGCGTAGAGGATAGAGTCTGCCGGCAATGCGGGAGACCTAAGTTTAATCCCAGGGTCAGGAAAATCTCCTGGAGAAGGAAATGGCAACCCACTCCAGTGTTCTTGCCTGGAGGATCCCCATGGACAGAGGAGCCTGGTGGGCCACTGTCCATGGGGTCACGAAGAGTTGGACATAACTGAACAGCTTTACATTTATGTTTAGTGTAAATTAAAATAAACAACATGTGTATAGCCATGGCAAATTCTTGTCGATACATGGTAAAACCAATACAAAATTGTAATTAGCCTCCAATTAAAATAAATACATTTAAATTTTATAAATAAATAAAATAAACACAGAAATTGGAAAGGCAAGAAAAAGGATGAGAGACACATAAGAAAAAGAAACTGAAAGTTTATTTTAGATCATTCATTCATTCCCTGAGTGTTTATTGACTGTCTTTTTGTAGCAGTCACCAGAGATTCTATATAGCGAGAAAAGAGGCATGGCCATTGCTTCAGTGGCACTTACTATTGAATTCTAGAGAAATATTATTTAATTCCATTTAATCAATATTGATATTAAGAATACAGAAAAAAATATAATGAACACAAAACTTCACTCCACTTTCTTTCCCCTTCTGTCATCTGAATTCCATGGGAGTGACCTCAGGGTGTTACTTAACTTCTCTGTGTCCGTGTTCTCACAATAAAATAGGAGAAATAATTGCATCTATCATAAAGGGGTATTCTGAAGATTAAAAGAATTAATCAATATAAAACCAAATGTAGAAAAATGTGTGACATATAAGAGGACTTTAGTAAATGTTAGCAATTTGTTGCTATAATAGTTATTATGATTTAAAATTGCTGTGACATATTCTTAAGTGCCTGTCTCTTGAGAAATATGTATGCAGGTCAGGAAGGAACAGTTAGAACTGGACATGGAACAACAGATTAGTTCTATTTTTTTCTTTTTTTTAATTTTTATTATTACTTTATTTTACTTTACAATGCTGTATTGGTTTTGCCATACATTCTAAACCAGGAAAGTAGTATGTCAAGTCTGTATATTGTCACCCTGATTATTTAACTTATATGTAGAGTACATCATGAGACTCAGACATGCAGATAACACCACCCTTATGGCAGAAAATGAAGAAGAACTAAAGAGCTTTGATGAAAGTGAAAAAGGAGAGTAAAAAATTTGGCTTAAAACTCAACATTCAAAAAACTAAAATCATGGCATCTGGTCCCATCACTTCATGGGAAATATATGGGGAAAAAAGGAAACAGTGACAAACTTTATTTTGGGGGGGCTCCAAAATCACTGCAGATGGTGACTGCAGTCATGAAATTAAAAGACACTTGCTCCTTGAAAGGAAAGTTATGACCAACCTAGATAGCATATTCAAAAACAGAGACATTACTTTGCCAACAAAGGTTCGTCTTGTCAAGGCTATGGTTTTTCTAGTAGTCATGTATGGATGTGAGAGTTGGACTGTGAAGAAAGCTGAGCACTGAAGAATTGATGCTTTTGAACTGTGGTGTTGGAGAAGACTCTTGAGAGTCCCTTGGACTACAAGGAGATCCAACCAGTCCATTCTGAAGGAGATCAACCCTGGGATTTCTTTGGAAGGAATGATGCTGAAGCTGAAACTCCAGTACTTTGGCCACCTCATGCGAAGATTGGACTCATTGGAAGACTTTGATGCTGGGAAAGATTGGGGGCAGAAGGAGAAGGGGACAACAGAGGATGAGATGGTTGGATGGCTCACTGACTCAATGGAGATGAGTTTGAATAGACTCTGGGAGTTGGTGATGGACAAGGAGGCCTGGCATGCTGCAGTTTATGGGGCCACAAAGAGTTGGACACGACTGAGAGACTGAACTGAACTGAACTTATGTGAAGAGCTGACTCATTTGAAAAGACCCTGATGCTGGGAAAGATTGAAGGCAGGAGGAGAAGGGGACAACAGAGGATGAGATGGTTGGATGGCTCACTGACTCAATGGAGATGAGTTTGGATAGACTCCAGGAGCTGGTGATGGACAAGGAGGCCTGACATGCTGTGATGCATCGGGTCACAAAGAGTTGGACACGAATGAGTGACTGAACTGAACTGAGCTGAAGAGTTAGCTCAGGTGGTGCTAGTGGTTAAGAACCTGCCTGCCAATGCAGGAGACATAAGAGAAGATATGCTGGAGGAGGGCATCACAAGCCACTCAAGTATTGTTGCCTGAAGAATCCCATGGAGAAAGTAGCCGTAGGGTCACAAAGACTCGGATATGACTGAAGCAACTTAACTTGCATGCATTTACTGAAACTCCATATCAGGGATCTTAACATGTGTAGGATTAGGTAAGTTTTATCCACCAGACCTTTGAATAAATCTGCTCTGGATAACTGGTGGCTCGGAGCAGCCAAGGGTTATTTGCCTAGGAAGCTGAGAAGCACTTGCAGGGGAAAAACAGAACTGATCATTAGAAATAAGAATGTTGATCCCACAAATTTGGTACAAAACTACTGGGTTAGGTTAAAGATGGTGAGATGCTGAGCACTGCAAATTTCTCCCTCAATTACTCATCAGTCCAGTCTCTGGGCTATTGCTCCAGTCTTAGAATGGGATATACTACAGAGGGAGTGGAACATGAACTTTCTTTCCCCTAGCTAGATCTCCATGAGAAAGTTCATAATATGAGCAATAGCAGGGTCAGCAGATTCCTTCAAGACATGCATGGGAACTAATGACTGTAGAGGGGCCTTTCCCAGACTTGACTGGTCTTGATGCTGCTTTTTGTTCTAGATTCCACAGGAGCTCTTCCACAACAGGCCAAGCCAGTGCTGAGTAGGGCACCCACAGTCAGTACCCCCAGACTGACCAAGAACACTGTTCCCAGAACTCATATGAAACAACCTCTTTGGGAAAGCCAACACATTTGAGTGAAAAATCTAAGCATTTCTATACTTTCTGCAAAAAATAGGCATTTGTTTATCCACAGAAATACCAATTTGTGTCTGTTACTTTGATGCTAGTGTTATCCCTCAATTTGTGTGACTTAGGATGTTCTAGTTCTACTACTCTTTAAAAAAAAAAAAACTTTAGAATTTTTAAAGGGGCAAACATTTTAAATATGTATTATTAAAGGGTTTCAACTCCTACCTAGAGTTCAGAAGCAGCAATATTTTTCTCATTTATTTTCAGTAGAAAACAAACCTTACTTCCTTTCCTGGGAAGTAAAAAACACTTTATGTTCTTTCTTTTACAAAAGATGAGCTTTACTGTCGTGAAGCAATTCCCCATCCTGCATCATTTTTGGTACACTAATAATACTACTTTTAATTTGAATTGTGGTTTAGTAACTATAAGCACAAAAGATGTTGCTTTGGAATATTTGTCTCCAAGGTAAAATAAATTAATCCAGGAGACAGACACCATCCTTGAGCAAGAGATGGCTATTTCTAGGCTGGGGGAAATTTGAAAGATAAAATTAGACATACTCAGCTCAATGCCTAGCTTTTGATCTCCTGCTAAACTGAGTTATTGTTAAGTAAATAAAACTTAACAAACACATTAAAACATGGTTTCAGATGAGTGCTCTCCTTCAGAAAAGTTCATATATTTGAGAACTAACCACTTATTTCAGTAAGCATTGTTGTTACTCAAATTTGTGTTTGAATTCAAATTCAAACACAAATTTAGTTTGAACAAAAAAATGGTAATTTTTTAGTACAAGTTTACAAATTATAGAAAACATGAGGCTCATCAATATAAATGATATGGTCGATGTTGATCTTCAATTTAACTAGCAGATTTAGTTTAAATCCCTTCTGACCTCTTCAGAAGCATGGAATTCACCTAAGTAAGAACAACCTTCATTGAAGATTTTCAGCAGGAAATTTCCTGAAAGACATAATTAATGAGGCTTACAGCAATGTGTTGAGTAATAATGAAATAGTTACAAATGCTGTAATCTCCTGACAAATTCTAAGAGGCAAGATTCTCTTTTGTACAAGCTTAAAATGTACATTACAGAATACATGTTGTTTACAAATTTCTATCAAAAACATGAGTTTCACCAATAAACATGAGTTTTCAGCAAAACAAAAACTTGTATTTTGTAGTTTATAATTTTGAAAACTGTGGCCAAACAAGTTTAAATGTAGGCAACTATTTTACACAAACCCTCCATAAAAGCTTTTTCTGTGATTAAGTTTTGCCACAGGAAAAAGTCACACCAGTAAGATACCACTAGTTCTACTCTCCTGTCCATAGCCATTTTTTCCCCACTTATTTTTAATTGGAAGATAATTGCTTTACAATGTTGTGGTGGTGGTTTCTGCCATACATCAACATGAATCAGCCATAGGTGTACATATATCCTCTCCCTCTTGAACCTCCCTCCCACCTCCTACCCCATCCTACCTCTCTAAGTTGTCACAGAGCAACTGATTTCAGTATCCTGCAAAATACAACAAATACCCAGTGGCTATCTATTTTACATATGGTAATGTATATGTTTCAGCCGTATTCTCTCAATTCATCCCACCCTCTACTTACCCCACTATTGTCTCCATTGCTGCCCTGCAAATAGGTTCATCAAAGGGAACTCTCTTGTACTGTTGGTGGAAATGCAAGTTGATACAGCCACTATGGAGAACAGTATGCAGATTCCTTAAAAAACTAGGAATAAAATTACCATATGACCCAGCAATCCCACTACTGGGCATATGCCCTGAGAAAATCATAATTGAAGAAAACACGTGTACCCCAATGTTCATTGCAGCACTATTTACAATAGCTTGCCTGGAGAATCCCAGGGACAGGGGAGCCTGGTGGGCTGCCGTCATGGGGTCACACAGAGTCGGACACAACTGAAACAACTTAGCAGAAGACATGGAAGCAACCTAGATGTCCATCAACAGATGAATGGATGAAGAAGTTGTGGTACCTATAAGTTCATTTCAGTAGCTGTTATGTCCAGCTTTTTGTGACCCCATGGACTGCAGCACACTGGGCTTCTCTGTCCACCAAAACTTCTGGAGCTTGCTCAAACTCATGTCCATTGAGTCAGTGATGCCATACAACCATCTCATCCTCTGCCCTCCCCTTTTCCTCCTACATTCAATCTCTCCCATCATCAGGGTCTTTTCCAATGAGTCAGTTCTTCACCTCAAGAGTCTTCTACAATACCACAGTTCAAAAGCATCAGTTCTTTGATGCTCAGCTTTTTTTATGGTTCAATTCTCACATCTCACATGTGGTACCTATACGCCCCCAGTGGCATATTACTTTGCCATGAAAAGGAATGCATTTGACTCAGTTCTAATGAGGTGGATGAACCTAGAGCCTATTACACAGAGTGAAGTAAGTCAGAAAAACAAACATCATATATTAATGCATATATATGGAATCCAGAAAGATGGTACTGATAGACCTATTCACAGCCCTTCTTGACTAAAGATTTGGTATATTGGATCTTGCTGGTGGGTTGTCTATGCATGATGATCTGTGTACAGTCAGCTCTTTATATCCATGGATCTGTGGATTCAACCAATTTTGAATTAAAAACATTTGGGAAAAATTGAGAAATTTTTCAAAAAAGCAAAACTTGAATTTGCTGCACACCAGATAATCATGATGATATGATCACTAATCTAGACATCTTGGGATGTGAAGTCAAGTGGGCCTTAGAAAGCATCACTACGAACAAAGCCAGTGGAGGTGATGGAATTCCAGTTGAGCTGTTTCAGTTGAGCTGAAAGATGATGCTGTGACAGTACTGCACTCAATATGCCAGCAAATTTGGGAAACTCAACAGTGGCCACAGGACTGGAAAGGTCAGTTTCATTCCAATTCCAAAGAAAGGCAATGCAAAAGAATGCTCAAACTACCGCACAGTTGCACTCATCTCACATGCTAGTAAAGTAATGCTCAAAATTCTCCAAGCTAGACTTCAGCAATAAGTGAACCGTGAACTTCCTGATGTTCAAGCTGGTTTTAGAAAAGGCAGAGGGACCAGAGATCAAATTGCCAACATCCGCTGGATCATGGAAAAAGCAAGAGAATTCTAGAAAAACATCTATTTCTGCTTTATTGACTATGCCAAAGCCTTTGACTGTGTGGATCACAATAAACTGCAGAAAATTCTGAAAGAGATGGGGATACCAGACCACCTAACCCGCCTCTTGAGAAAACTGTATGCAGGTCAGGATGCAACAGTTAGAAATGGAAATGGAACAACAGACTTGTTCCAAATAGGAAAAGGAGTATGTCAAGGCTGTATATTGTCACCCTGCTTATTTAACTTATATGCAGAGTACATCATGAGAAACGCTGGCCTGGAAGAAACACAAGCTGGAATCAAGATTGCTGGGAGAAATATCAATAACCTCAGATATGCAGATGACACCACCCTTATGGCAGAAAGTGAAGAGGAACTAAAAAGACTCTTGATGAAAGTGAAAGAGGAGAGTGAACAAGTTGGCTTAAAGCTCAACATTCAGAAAATGAAGATCATGGCATCTGGTCCCATCACTTCATGGGAAATAGATGGGGAAACAGTAGAGACAGTGTCAGACTTCATTTTGGGGGGCTCCAAAATCACTGCAGATGGTGACTGCAGCCATGAAGTTAAAAGGTGCTACTCCTTGGAAGAAAAGTTATGACCAACCTAGATAGTATATTCAAAAGCAGAGACATTACTTTGCCGACTAAGGTCTGTCTAGTCAAGGCTATGGTTTTTCCTGTGGTCATGTATGGATGTGAGAGTTGGACTGTAAAGAAGGCTGAGCGCCGAAGAATTGATGCTTTTGAACTGTGGTGTTTGAGAAGACTCTTGAGAGTTACTTGGACTGCAAGGAGATCCAACCAGTCCATTCTGAAGGAGATCAGCCCTGGGATTTCTTTGGAAGGAATGATGGTAAAGCTGAAGCTTCTGTACTTTGGCCACCTCATAAGAAGAGTTGACTCATTGGAAAAGACTCTGATGCTGGGAGGGATTGGGGGCAGGAGAAGGGGATGACAGAGGATGAGATGGCTGGATGGCATCACGGACTCGATGGACGTGAGTCTGAGTGAATTCTGGGGGTTGGTGATGGTCAGGGAGGCCTGGCGTGCTGCGATTCATGGGGTCGCAAAGAGTCAGACATGACTTAGCGACTGAACTGAACTGAACTGAGCAACTATTTACAGAGCCTTTACATTGATTTAGGTATTGTAAGTAATCTAGAGAAGATTTTAAATATACGGAAGGTGTGCATCAATTATATGCAAATACTGCACCATTTCACAGAAGGAACTTGAGCTTCTACAGAATTTGGTAATGGAAGGAGCCCTGGGAACCAATCTGTGGTTACCAAGGAGCACCAGTATACATAGAATTGTTATTTCTTAGGTAGCTTGAATTAGGTTTTAAGTTTAAACATTTTCTTTTACTTCTAAATCCTGATATACATAAATCCAAATAGACTAAAAATTAAACTGACTATGGAAGTTATAGTTTATCAATATATTAGATTAATTTTTCAATCATTCTTAAAGGGAAAGTGATTCCCTCAACTGGGATTCAACCTATGTACCAAACTTTGTCAGTGAGGAAATTCAGAAAACCATATTTCTAATGAAAGGCACGTTTGCTTAGAGAAAGGTCCATTCACAAGGCCAACAGGTACATGAAAAAAATGCTCAACATCGCTAATCATCAGGGAAATGCAAATCAAAACCACAAGCTATCATCTCACATCTGTTAGGATGACCATTACAAACAAACAAACAAGAGATAAGTAGTAGCAAAGATATGGAGAAAAGGGAACACTTGCACACTATTTGAGGGAGTGGAAATTGGTGCAGTCACTATGGAAAACTGTGGAGTCTCCTCAAAAAATTAAAAATAAAACTGTCATATGATCCAACAGTTTCACTTCTTGGTGTTTACCCCAAAAAAACAAAAACAGTAACTTCAATATATATTTGTACCCCAATGTTCACAGCAATATTTATGAAAGCCAAGGCATGGAAGTGACCTAAATGTCCTCCAGTGGATGAATGAATAAAGAAAAGAAATTATGATACAGAGACATGTCACACACACACACTGGAATAGTATCCAGCCATAAAAAAGATGGAAATTTTGTCATTTGAGATAGCATGGATGAACTATCCATGGATGATGAGCATGCTGTGGGCTGGCCAAAAAGTTTGTTTGGGTTTTTCCATAACATCTTATGAAAAACCTGAATGAACATTCTGGCCAACTCAATAAAATAAGTCAGACCAAGAAAGATTTCATTTACACATGGAATATTAAAAAAATCAAACTCACAGAAACAGAGAGTATATTGGTGGTTGCCAAGGTCAGGAGAATGGGGGAAGTGGAGGAAAGTGTTCAAGGGATACAAAGTTCCAGTCATAAGATGAATAAGTTCTGGGGATGTTACGCACAACATGGTGACTATTACTAAAAATATTGTACTGCATATTTGAAAGTTGCTAAAAGAGTAGATCTTAAAGATTCTCACCACAAAACAAGGTAACTATGAGAAGTTGGGTGTGTTAACTAACCTTGTTGTAGTAATCAACTCACAAAATATATGTATTATTTATCAAATTATCAGATTGTACACTTTAAACTTACATGGTGTAATATGTCAATTATATCTCAATAAATCTGAAGAAAAGAACAAAAGAAAGGGTCTCATTCATACACAGTAAGGGAGAATGAATAACTTGGGCTTCTGCCACAGTGTTTAGAATAGACTGTCTGATATATAATAGCTTTATTACAAATAGCAAACTTACTATTGTTTGCCCCAGAAAATCGGTGGATTTTGGCTGCACACATGAAAGCAGAGGATGGGCAATCTACTATTGACATATGGAAGATGTATGAATGCAGCCTCCTGATGATCAAGAAGAAAGCAGGAGCTGGAAGACTACCAAAAGGAAACAGCTCTCTTTCTTTCTGCAGGCATGTACGCAAAATAAATCATTCCTGAGATGGTGATTAATGTTTTACATTTTTCTACTTATCTTTCCAATAGAATTAAATTAACATACATTTAGTTACTTATGAGACTGAGTTCTTACTACCTTCTCAAAGGCTAGTTTACTATTTATGACTGCGGTTAGCTGCTGTGCTTTTTACATCTCTTTAATGGCCTTGATAATGGTGAATACATTAGATGTTATTGTGCTTTCTCCATTTAGTGAGCTTTATTTATCTTAGATGTCCCTGAAATGGAGAGGGGCAGTGATCTGACAAACAGATCCATCGCTGTGCTCCCCACTCTTTCCCTTCCAATGGTTAGTAGGGGTGTAGTCCCTACTGCTTCTAACAGAGCAGCCCCATATGAAGTGTTCTGTATGTAAGCTGACATACTGATCTGGTGTGAAACTTATGAGATCTAGTGTAGAATGTTGTTGGTTATTCTCCCTCATATCTTTATGTAGCTTTATACACTGTCATTTCACCTACTTGACATTGGTATTGAATCATAATCACTTTCTGTTTCGATCCTGTTCATATATCCAACACAAAGTGGTAATATGTAGATGCCCTCAATGTTAAATTATCACCCGGCCTTATTCCTTGGCTCTGTTGTTTTGAGTGTTTGAGATAAGGATGTGAATGATGTTTAAAAAGAAAACATATCTATGAGGGTCAGGCCAGGTCCCAGTTACCCTCTTTAGTATTTGAGTGATCTGGTCAAGATCCATAACCTCTCTAAATCTCAGTTTACTTATCTGTAATTTAATTATCCGCCTCATAGTGTGGTTGTAGGGATAAATCAAGTTCATAGAGTTAAAACACCTAACACATAATAAACACTTAAAAAATGATAGCCATCATTAAATATTTTTAATTTCTACTAAAAATTAATATATTTAATTAACAGTAGTTTAATATAACAACTACTGATATATCAATAAACTGACAAATTCTATACAACTAATCTTATACTTTATTAATATATATAACTGTGGTGCTGGTAAAGACTCTTGACAGTCCCTTGGACAGCAAGGAGATGAAACCAGTCAATCTTAAAAGAAATCAAACCTGAATATTCATTGGAAAGACTGATGCTGAAGCTGAAGCTGAGGCTCCAATACTTTGGCCACCTGATGCAAAGAGCTGGCTCATTGGTAAAGACCGTGATACTGGGAAAGCTTGAAGACAAAAGGAGAAGGGGTGGCAGAGGATGAGATGATTGAATGGCATCACTGACTCAATGGACATGAGCTCAAGCAACTCAGGGAGATAGTGAACAACAGGAAAGCCTGCTATGCTGCAATCCATGGGGTCACAAAGACTTGGACACGACTGAATGACTAAATCACAACAACGAAACTATAAATCATAATCTCTGTAACTTTAATTCATTCTATTATAAATGATATATGAATTTATTATATATTTACTTAGTTCAGTTCAGTTCAGTCACTCAGTCGTGTCTAACTCTTTGCTACCCCATGAATCGCAGCACGCCAGGCCTCCCTGTCCATCACCATCTCCTCGAGTTCACTCAGACTCATGTTTATCGAGTCCATGATGCCATCCAGCCATCTGATCTTCTGTTGTTCCCTTCTCCTCCTGCCCCCAATCCCTCCCAGCATCAGAGTCTTTTCCAATGAGTCAACTCTTTGCATGAGGTGGCCAAAGTACTGGAGTTTCAGCTTTAGCATCATTCCTTCCAAAGAAATCCCAGGGCTGATCTCCTTGAGAATGGACTGGTTGGATCTCCTTGCAGTCCAAGTCACTCTCAAGAGTCTTCTCCAAGACCACAGGTCAAAAGCATCAATTCTTCGGCACTCAGCCTTCTTCACAGTCCAACTCTCACATCCGTACATGACTACTGGAAAAACCATAGCCTTGACTAGACGGACCTTAGTCAGCAAAGTAATGTCTCTACTTTTGAATATGCTATCTAGGTTGCTCATAACTTTTCTTCCAAGGAGTAAGCGTCTTTTAATTTCATGGCTGCAGTCACCATCTGCAGTGATTTTGGAGCCCCCCCAAAACAAACTCTGACACTGTTTCCACTGTTTCCCCATCTATTTGCCATGAAGTGATGGCACCAGATGCCATGATCTTCGTTTTCTGAATGTTGAGCTTTAAACCAACTTTTTCATTCTCCTCTTTCACTCTCATCAAGAGGCTTTTTAGTTCCTCTTCACTTTCTGCCATAAGGGTGGTGTCATCTGCATATCTGAGGTTATTGATATTTCTCCCAGCAATCTTGATTCCAGCTTGGGCTTCTTCCAGTCCAGTATTTCTCATGATGTACTCTGCATAGAAGTTAAATAAGCAGGGTGACAATATACAGCCTTGACGTACTCCTTTTCCTATTTGGAACCAGTCTGTTGCTCCAAGTCCAGTTCTAACTGTTGCTTCCTGACCTGCATACAGATTTCTCAAGAGGCAGGTCAGGTGGTCTGGTATTTCCATCTCTATCAAAATCTTCCACAGTTTATTGTGATCCACACAGTAAAAGGCTTTGGAATAGTCAATGAAGCAGAAATAGATGTTTTTCTGGAACTCTCTTGCTTTCTCCATGATCCAGCGGATGTTGGCAATTTGATCTCTGGTTCCTCTGCCTTTTTTGAAGCCAGCTTGAACATCAGGAAGTTCACGGTTCACGTATTGCTGAAGCCTGACTTGGAGAATTTTGAGCATTACTTTACTAGCATGTGAGATGAGTGCAATTGTGCAGTGGTTTGAGCATTCTTTGGCATTGCCTTTCTTTGGAATTGGAATGAAAACTGACCTTTTCCAGTCCTGTGGCCACTGCTGAGTTTTCCAAATTTACTGGCATATTGAGTGTAGCACTTAGTGTGCCGGGTAGCAGCCACCCACAGCCGAGATGAGTTACCCCACTTCTGAGGTCAGGGACAGTGGCTGAGAGTGCCAGGCTGCGAGGGTGCAGGAACGGCAGAGAGGAGCTAACCAAGTCCGAGGTCAGGAGTGGCGGCCGGGAGGAGCTAACCTGCGTCCGAGGTCAGTGGCGGCCGGGAGGAAAGCCCCTGCGTCCGATGTCAGGGGCGGCCGGGAGAAGCCACCCCACGCCGGAGGCCAGGGGCGGTGGCCGGGAGGAGCAAAACTCAGAGCTACAGGCGTAGGAGGGTCTAGAGGAGCTATCCCATGTCGAAGGTCAGGAAGGGCAGTGGTAAGGAGATACCCCTCGTCCAATGTAAGGAGCAGCGGCTGTGCTTTGCTGGAGCAGCCATGAAGAGATACCCCACGCCTAAGGTAAGAGAAACCCAAGAGGTTTGCAAGAGGGCATCAGAGGGCAGACACACTGAAACCATACTCACAGAAAACTAGTCAATCTAATCACACTAGGACCACAGCCTTGTCTAACTCAATGAAACCAAATCATGCCCGTGGGGCAACCCAAGATGGGTGGGTCATGGTGGAGAGGTCTGACAGAATGTGGTCTGCTGAAGAAGGCAATGGTAAACCACTTCAGTATTCTTGCCCTGAGAACCCCATGAACAGTATGAAAAGGCAAAATGATAGGATACTGAAAGAGGAACTCCCCAGGTCAGTAGGTGCCCAATATGCTACTGGAGATCAGTGGAGAAATAACTTCAGAAAGAATGAATGGATGAAGCCAAAGCAAAAACAATACCCAGCTGTGGATGTAACTGGTGATAGAAGCAAGATCCGATGCTGTAAAGAGCAATATTGCATAGGAACCTGGAATGTCAGGTCCATGAATCAAGGCAAATTGGAAGTGGTCAAATAGGAGATGGCAAGAGTGAACATCGAGATTCTATGAATCAGCAAACTAAAATGGACTGGGATGGGTGAATTTAACACAGATGACCATTATATCTACTACTGAGGGCAGGAATCCCTCAGAAGAAATGGAGTAGCCATCATGGCCAACAAAAGAGTCGGAAATGCAGTACTTGGATGCAATCTCAAAAACGACAGAATGATCTCTGTTCGTCTCCAAGGCAAACCATTCAATATCACAGTTATCCAAGTCTATGCCCCAACCAGTAATGCTGAAGAAGCTGAAGTTGAACAGTTCTATGAAGATCTACAAGACCTTTTAGAACTAACACCCAAAAAAGATGTCCTTTTCATTATAGGGGACTGGAATGCAAAAGTAGGAAGTCAAGAAACACCTGGAGTAACAGGCAAATGTGGCCTTGGAATGTGGAATGAAGCTTGGCAAAGACTAATAGAGTTTTGCCAAGAGAATGCAGTGGTCATAGCAAACACCCTCTTCCAACAACTCAAGAGAAGACTCTACACATGGACATCACCAGATGGTCAACACCAAAATCAGATTGCTTATATTCTCTGCAGCCAAAGATGGAAAAGCTCTATACAGTCAACAAAAACAAGACCAGGAGCTGACTGTGGCTCAGATCATGAACTCCTTATTATCAAAGTCAGACTCAAATTGAAGAAAGTAGGAAAACTGCTAGACCATTCAGGTATGACCTAAATCAAATCCCTTATGATTATACAGTGGAAGTGAGAAATAGATTTAAGGTCCTAGATCTGATAGATAGAGTGCCTGATGAACTATGGAATGAGGTTCGTAACATTGTACGGGAGACAGGGATCAAGACCATCCCCATGGAAAATAAATGTAAAAAAGCAAAAGGCTGTCTGGGGAGGCCTTACAAATAGCTGTGAAAAGAAGAGAGGTGAAAAGCAAAGGAGAAAAGGAAAGATATAAGCATCTGAATGCAGAGTTCCAGAGAATAGCAACAAGAGATAAGAAAGCCTTCTTCATTGATCAATGCAAAGAAATAGAGGAAAAGAACAGAATGGGAAAGACTAGAGATCTCTTCAAGAAAATTAGAGATACCAAGCGAACATTTCATGCAAAGATGGGCTCGATAAAGGACAGAAATGGTCTGGACCTAACAGAAGCAGAAGATATTAAGAAGAGGTGGCAAGAATACACAGAAGAACTGTACAAAAAAGATCTTCACGACCCTGATAATCATGATGGTGTGATCACCCATCTAGAGCCAGACATCCTGGAATGTGAAGTCAAGTGGGCCTTGGAAAGCATCGCTACGAACAAAGCTAGTGGAGATGATGGGATTCCCGTTGAGCTGTTTCAAATGCTGAAAGATGATACTTACTCAACAGACACCTAACTCAGACAAAAAATAATTAAACTGCGTTTTTTTAAATATGCTGTTAGAAGATTTCTGGTAATAGGCATAATATACCAGAATAGAAATAATTAACAATAGATAGTAACCTAGAAATATGTCTAGGTGTTATCAACACATGAATCCCACAATTGCTCAGTTTTATAAAAGCCAACCATCACTTAGAAGTCATTATGTTTGCACTACAAACATAGTCATTGTAAACAGGAGAGAAAACTTCTAATTCCAGAATATGATTTTGCTTCTCTATCATCTTGAGACATACTTTTATATTTTCATGTATCTGATTTCAATTATTTTTGTATTTTTAATTTTTCTCAGATACTGAGATTTTTATATAGTATCATAAATATTTTATATTAAATATGCATGTATATTTAATTTAAATATATAAATTATATTTTATAATATATGTACATATAATATAATTATAATCATTTGACTAATCAGAACTTATTAAAGATTTTGTCAGCCTAATAAATGCATCCTAGGTAATTTGTATGAATGCATTTCTCAAAATTATGAAAAATAATAATCCTTGTACAAATAAATAAGCAGTCAGTATGTTGACATTTTAATTTCCTCTGCCAGCATATATTCAAGACTTAGGGTTCCTGAGCAGGAATATACAAACTCCTGTATCCTTCTGGGAAAGAGCTGTGACATACAAATATTGTCCCTTCCCTTTTAGGAGCATCTTAGCTAACCCTCCAAATCCTGATTTTTGGCACACTTAGCCTATTGCCTCCCCATCTCACAGTGAACTTGGAGTGTTACCATGTTCTCTATATCTCCTTCATATAATATGTGGGCAAGAAAAGCTGGAAAGAGGAGCAGAAAGGAAAAGTCTGGGTGAGCTGAAGACTGCCACTGTATGTAGCATTTTATCTTTTATAATTTTGACAATGCATTAATCCTATTTATAGAACCTAGCTTGTGTATTGATGTTTTTTTGTCAATATTGACAATCAGAACAACCAAACAATTCTTGATGGTGGAGACTAACAGCAATAAAATCAGAGTGGATACCACCAGAGAAACAGAAGGAAGAGAACTTAATTGTATTTCAATGGAATACTTATCTTATTGCCATATCTAATTAAAGCACTGAGAAAGAGAAGCAATTTCTTTCCAAATCATTGAGCCCTCATAATTAACAAGGCCATGTTAATAACCACTGGAGAATATGGAAAAGCACTCGAAATTCAATGCTTTTTTTTCTAACTTAAATGCGTCTCTTTGTGCAATGGCATCTTACTTTAACAGACACTGATATTTATCTTTGATATAGTCTGTTCTCCCTTAAAATACAAATATTATGACCTTTATCACTATCATTGGGTTACTGACCATAACCAGTAACCAGAGAATTTCAGAAAAATATCTTCTTCTGCTTCACTGACTATGCTAAAGCCTTTGACTGTATGGATCACAACAAACTGGAAAATTCTTAAAGAGATGGGAATCCCAGAGCACCTGACCTGCCTCTCAAGAAACTATATGCAGGTCAGGAAGCAACAGTTAGAACTGGACATGAAACAACGGACTGGTTCCAAATAGGTAAAGGAGTATGTCAAGGCTGTATATTATCACCCTGCTTATTTAACTTCTATGCAGAGTCCATCTAGTCAAGGCTATGGTTTTTCCAGTAGTTATGTATGGTTGTGAGAGTTGGACTGTGAAGAAAGCTGAGCACCAAAGAATTGATGCTTTTGAACTGTGGTGTTGGAGAAGACTCTTGAGAGTCCCTTGGAGTGCAAGGAGATCCAACCCGTCCATTCTAAAGGAGATCAGTCCTGGGCATTCTTTAGAAGGAATGATGCTAAAGCTAAAACTCCAGTACTTTGGCCACCTCATGTGCAGAGTTGACTCACTGGAAAAGACTCTGATGCTGGGAGGGATTGGGGGCAGGAGGAGAAGGGGATGACAGAGGATGAGATGGCTGGATGGCATCACTGACTCGATGGAAGTGAGTGTGAGTGAATTCTGGGAGATGGTGATGGACAGGGAGGCCTGGTGTGCTGCGATTCATGGGGTCGCAAAGAATCAGACTCGACTGAGTGACTGAACTGAACCGAACTGAACTGATGCAGCGTACACCAGTCAAAATGCTGGGCTGGATGAGCACAAGCTGGGATAAAGATTATTGGGAGAAATATCAATAACCTCCGATATGCAGACAATGCCCTCCTTATAGCAGAAAACAAAGAGGAACTATAGAGCCTCTCAATGAAAGTGAAAGATGAGAGTGGAAAAGCCGGCTTAAAATTCAACATTCAAAAAACCAAGAACATGGCATCTGGTCGAATCACTTCATGGCAAATAGACGGGGAAGCAATGGAAACAGTGACAGACTTTATATTCTTGGACTCCAAAATCACTACATATGGTGACTGCCGCCATGAAATTAAAAGATGCTTGCTCCTTGGAAGAAAAACTGTGACAAACCTAGATAGCATATTCAAAAGCAGAGACATTACTCTGCCAAAAAAGGTTTGTATAGTAAAAACTAACGGTTTTTCCAGTAGTCATGTATGGATGTGAGAACTGGACAATAAAGAAGGCTGAGCACTGAAGAATTGATGTTTTTAAACTGTGGTGTTGAAGAGGACTCTTGAGAGTCCCTTGGACTTCAAGGAGATCAAACCAGTCCATCCTAAGGAAATCAGCCCTGAATATTCATTGGGAGGGCTGATGCTGAAGCTGAAGGTCCAATACTTGGGCTACCTGATGCAAAGAGCCAACTCACTGGAAAAGACCCTGGGGCTGGGAAAGATCAAAGGCAGGAAGAGAAAGGGATGACAGGGCATGAAATGGTTAGATGACATCACCAACTCAGTTGACATGAGTTTGACCAAGCTCCAGGAGATGGTAAGGGACAGAGAAGCTTGGTGTGCTGCAGTCCATGGAGTTGCAAAGAGTCAGGCACGACTGAGCGACTGAACGATGATTGACCACCAAGAGATTATTTCATCAGCTTATAGAGGCTATTCTTTCTTTAAAATATACAGTCTACTACCAAAGTGTTAAAATTAAAAAAAAAAATATTTGGACAAATATAACAAAAGAGTGAGCAAGCAAAGTTTAGAAAAGTAAGGACATTTATTTTAAGGTGAAACGTTAGAGATGAGAAAAACAATGAATGAAGTGATAATATACCAGAAGATGCTCTATTTCTTTAATTGTTGTTGTTTAGTTGTTAAGTTGTATCCAATCCTTTTGTGATCCCTTGGATTGTAGCCAGCCAGATCCCTTTGTCCATGGGATTTCTAATGCAAAAATATGGAGTGGGTGGCCATTTCCTTCTCCAGGGGATCTTCCTGACTCAGGGATCCAATCTGCATCTCCTGCATTTTCAGGTGGATTCTTTACCACTGAACCATCAGGGAAGCCCATCCCTTTAAAGTAAACAAACATTCATTTAGTCACAGTGTAATATGGAATGAGAAGAGAATATGAGGAAACTGAAGCTAATACTACATACTCCTTTTAAAAAAATTGGACAAAGTTTATTATGACTACTAGACTGTACCTGGTCTACATAACAGATACTACAGAGCAGACACCAGATCGGGACCTCTATATTTCCTGGAACTGGAGGCAAAGTCTTCAATAGCAACTTCAGAGAGAAAAATCAAAGGGAAAATATCCCAGAAAAGTCACATAAGAACTTAATTCACACTAATGTGTAAAGACAAGAAATGAAAAAACAGAGATTAAAGGAATAATTAGAGAAGAAGCCCTATGAAGACTAAGAGGAGGAGGATTCCTATATCAAGGTACATCTCACCTATAATACTTTATGATCTTGTCCTGGGCTGGCCCAGATGACCTTGAACTCAAGAGTCTTAATAAAGCTGGACACCTTTGGCAATACTTGGATTTCTTAAATGCAAATAAGTAATGCTATTTATTGAAGAAGGAAATGGCAACCCACTCCAGTGTTCTTGCCTGGAGAATCCCAGGGACGAGGGAGCCTGGTGGGCTGCCTTCTCTGGGGTCACACAGAGTCGGACATGACTGAAGCAACTTATCAGCAGCAACAATGCTATTTCTGCTCGTATATTTATTATTCATTGTCACTTAATCATGAATAAGGATAAAATTCATTTCTGACATGAACATATATTTTGTTCACTTTTTAGTCAATACTGCTCACTGTAAAGATCCTAATAGGAAGTCTAACTTGAGTAATTACTGGGCTAGAACTTGTAACCATGCAGAACTTGAATGTGTAACAATCACATTTTGATAAGCAATTTTAATGTCAAGAGAAGTTTATGGTTTTTCAAACAATGTACATTAGAATTGCCTCATGGGCACAAGGGTAAATTAGATTAAATTTTAAAACCAGTGAAAAAATAGAGTGTAAGTAAATATGGAAAATAGGACTTGTAAAATTATTCATCTTTTTTTTCCCAAGATGCCTGGCAACTTTTGTACTTGTTGGAATAATTGGCCAAGGAATCTGTAGGATGATAGATTCTATTTTAAGTCACCAAGTGGTTAGAGCTATATGAAATTGTATAATAGTTTCCTTTTTGTTACAATACACAAGCAACAAAATCAATATGGGCCTTTATTTCTTTAGATTACCCTGAGGAATTCTTTCACTCAAGCCTCTTTGCTGCAGAAGGCTTGGACAGAAATAGCTAGCAGTGAGTCACAGGTTCCACTCAATCATTTTACCAATGGATGTTGACTGGGTTGTTGCCTAGATTCCTGTAACCTTTATAGAAAGCCTTTGATAGGTTACACCATGACAAGCATGTGTGAGATTCAGATCATTATGATTTCTGGCTAAACGCAAAGCAATCTAGCCTAGCTGTGTAAAGACTCAGTTCCAATAGCTAACCACTAAGGACTCTGAGTTCTCTGCTATTTGTGAGTTCTATAAATCCTTATAGAACTTATAGATTCTTATTACTCAAGCTTATTGATTCTGTTTCTTTAATGTAAGATACACCTCTTGATTGGAAAGGAGAAATTAATTTAGGCCACCAAAGAAGAGTAAAGTAAAGAGTGATCCACTGATTATATATAAGTCCCAATTCAGATGAAACACTCCATTGATCTGAGAAGCTTGGGGGCCATATGGTTGGTTAGCATGTGAACAAGGACAATCATACTAGCAGTGTCAACTAGGGTCAAGTCTTCTGATGTAAAGAGTATATAAAAAAAACAATAGCTTTATGAAACAAGACCATTTGCTTTCCATCTTTAATCCCCAGATTCCTTTTCTGGAAAATGCAAGTAATGGTAGGATTGTGATGCTTAGAAAGATTCCAATAAATGGTAGTTTGTATATAGGAGAATCAACAGAAATGCAAGACAGATAGTTACAGAAAGGAAAAAAATAGGTAAAAGTTATGAAGCAATGAAAAGTATAAATCTAAATATTCAATAATATCATTAAAATATAAAACTAATGGTTAAAGATAATTAAAAATAATCTGAAAATGCATATTTTCATGTCAGAATGAAATTTTCTTCATTTCTAGTCTCAAGCCCAGGCACACAAGAATACATTAGGTTGGAATGTATAAGGTAATAGAAAATTTCAAGGAGATCCAACCAGTCCATTCTGAAGGAGATCAGCCCTGGGATTTCTTTGGAAGGAATGATGCTAAAGCTGAAACTCTAGTACTTTGGCCACCTCATGCGAAGAGTTGACTCATTGGAAAAGACTCTGATGCTGGGAGGGATTGGGGGCAGAAGGAGAAGGGGATGACAGAGGATGAGATGGCTGGATGGCATCACTGACTCGATGGACATGAGTCTGAGTGAACTCAGGGAGTTGGTGATGGACAGAGAGGCCTGGCGTGCTGCGATTCATGGTGTCGCAAAGAATCGGACACAACTGAGCAACTGAACTGAATTGACTGAAGTAGCATAAACTTATGTGGCAGAGCCAAAAACAAAATTAGGATAATGTATATCATTCATCTGCTTCCCCAACCACAAGAACAGAGGGCAATTAACCAAACACTCAACAAATATTTAATGAATATCCACTGTGTGTTCAGTACTGCAAATTAGCAGATCAAAACCTGCTCTAATTTTAACTCATATTTTATTGGATACTTTCAAACTGCGGTGTTGAAGAAGACTCTTAACTGTCCCTTGGCCTGCAAGATCAAACAGTAAATCCTAAAGGAAATCAACCCTGAATATTCATTGGAAAGAATGATGCTGAAGCTGAAGTTCCAATACTTTGATCATCTGATGCAAAGAGTCGACTCATTAGAAAAGACTCTGATGTTGGGAAAGACTGAGGTCAGGAGGAGAAGGGGATGACAGAGGATGAGATGTTGGGTGGCATCACCGACACAATGGACATGAGTTTGAGTAAACTCCTGGAGATGGTGAAGTACAGGGAAGCCTGGTGTGTGGCAGTCCATGGCACTGCAAAGAGTTGGACATGACTGAGTGACTGAACAGCAACAGTTCCTCTAATTTTAGCTCATATTCTATTGGAAGACAAATAAGATATTTATTATTGTTGACTTTGGATGGATTTATATAGTTATACCTACAGGAAGAATAAACCCAAATTCTGTTCTTCAGCCCACATCTGATGTGATTTAACATATGTGCTATCTCTTTCATTTGGAATCACAGTGTTCTACAGTGTGTCCTGATACCATATGGTGTGTGGAAAGAATGCATCTATATTTCAGTAATCTATTCAATAAAGAAAAGTCCACTTACGGCTCAAAGGTAAATCTAACACTGGACTGCAGTATGGTGGATCTTAGTATTGCTATGACAATTATTCTTCAATGTGGAAAGGAAAGAAAAACTCAGAAAATTCTCTTGCTGAATTATAAATGAGAATAATTCATTTTCAATTATGTTCTTTTTGAATATAGAGGCTTATGCAAAGAACAAAAGTATCCACTTGGCTTACATTAGCTATTGATAAAATTAAATAGATCCATTTCAAAGTAGATTTTCCCATGATATTCATCAGGAACAATGCAAATCTTCCTGCTAAGTGGTCATCAAGATTATAAGATTGAAAAAGATGAAAAAATATCCACAGCATGAAATAATAGTTCTTAAAGTGCAAAAGTTGAAACTAATTTCTTAGAATGTTATAAAGACAAAGCAAAATTGGAGAATATAGTGTTTTGTTAAACAAAAGCAAAAACGATCAGTGAGTTGTTTGAATGAATGCGTCCAGTGGGACATTGTTAATGGAGAGAAATGAAGGCAGTTTAGAAGGGAAAAAAAAGTCTCCTTTACAAACTTAGAGCATGCTTCAGTTAAGCAAAGGCAGACGAAAGGGGAAAAGAAGAATTTCAAAAGTGACCCTATGATGAGTGTTTAAATTTAATATTTCACCCTTCCTTGAGCATTTTTTTACATACATTTAAACCATCTTTCTTCAATTGGGATAAAGCTACATATTGAGGGAATTTACAGAAAATACAAACTCAAAGCATATTTTTATTTATGAGGCAATGAAAAAGCTATGGACAAAATATGACTTTGATCACTATAAACAGAACCCAATTTAGGTTAAACTTCAACCCAGCCAAAATCTAGAGAAATACAATAAAGTAGAAAAATAAACAGATATCCAAATTGGCCCTCATTATGTACAAGTCTTTATTCAAATCTTTCCTTTACCAGAGATCAATGGTGACCAATTAATTTAATATTATAACTTGCCCCTCCTTGTCATCTCAATCACTTTATCCTAATGTTCTCTATTTTCTTTCTTCGATAGCATTTGTGAATTGAAATTATCTGCATCCAAAGAGTTCACCCACTAGGACTGAGACCTGAGACCTAATA
Organism: Ovis aries; assembly: GCF_016772045.2. NCBI lineage: Eukaryota > Metazoa > Chordata > Mammalia > Artiodactyla > Bovidae > Ovis > Ovis aries. Next base: position 167,697,624 of record NC_056054.1, on the reverse strand, counting down.
GAAATACAACCCAGAACACCTTTGTTCTTTGATAAGATAGACATCACTTTGTCCTGTCCAAAAGGTAAGGCTGTAGTCCAATAATCAGCTTCACTCTTTGCTTCAGGACATGCAAACTGGTAAAGTCAGACTGTTTACTCATCTTAACAATTATTTCTTCTTTCAGGCAAAAGATTGTTCACACTTATCAAAACAAAAGTTTACTTTTCAAGAATCTCTCCATCAATTCTATATTACAAACTCTGTTAAATTCCAGTTGGATCCCCTACCTTGAAAGACACATCTTAAGCCAGTTGGTCCCAGATCACAAACATTATAACTACCTTTTGCAGATCTGCTGCCCTTTGAGATACTACCAAAACTCCATCAAGGTGATATTCTAACTACAGGAGGTCAAATAAACCTAACATTACTTAATCAATAGGCTTTCTGGTAGTCTTTTGGAGAGTCAAGAGCCAATACATTTATAACTTTGAGACATATTGTGTATATGTACTCAGTAGCTCAGTCATGTACAACTCTCTGCAGCCCCATGGACTATTCCACCAGGCTCTTTGGCCCATGCAATTTCCCAGGCAAGAATACTCGAGTGGGGTGCCATTTTTTACTCCATGGGGTCTTCCCAACCCAGGATCAAACACATGTCTCTTGTATCATCTTCACTGGCAGGTAGATTTTTTTTATTCCTAACTCCATCTGAGAAGCCCTTTGAGACACATCATACACTATTCACTTGTGGTTCTGTTGCTTATTTTAGGTCTCCTGCAACTAGAAGGTGAGTTCAATGAAGGAGGGAATCTTTGTCTGTTTTGTTTATTGACATCTTCCAAATATCTAGAATACTGCCTGCAACTTAGAAGATACTTGACATATTTTTGCTGACTAAATGAATAAAAGTGTAAATAAATGACAGGCATATATATATCATTCCACCCAACAGCAGCAGAAGCCTATGCATACAATTATATGCACTAACAAAGAGCTATGCAAAAAGGAAATTAAGAAAACAATGTTATTTACAATAGCATCAGAAGAAGAAAATACTTAGGAATAAACTTAACTAAGGAGATTAAAGATTGTACATTGAAAACTACAAAACACTGATGAAAGAAATTAAATAAGGCCAAAATAAATCCGTGTTCATGGAACTGGAATTCTTCAGTTCAGTTCAGTTCAGTTCAGTTGCTCAGTTGTGTCCGACTCTTTGCGACCCCATGAATTGCAGCACACCAGGCCTCCCTGTCCATCACCGACTCCCAGAGTTCACTCAGATTCATGTTCATCGAGTCGATGATGCCATCCAGCCATCTCATCCTCTGTCATCCCCTTCTCCCTCTGCCCCCAATCCCTCCCAGCATCAATCTTTTCCAATGAGTCAACTGTTCGCATGAGGTGGCCAAAGTACTGGAGTTTCAGCTTTAGCATCATTCCTTCCAAAGAAATCCCAGGGCTGATCTCCTTCAGAATGGACTGGTTGGATCTCCTTGCAGTCCAAGGGACTCTCAAGAGTCTTCTCCAATGCCACAGTTCAAAAGCATCAATTCTTCAGCACTCAGCTTTCTTCACAGTCCACTCTCGCATCCATACATGTCCACTGGAAAACCATAGCCTTGACTAGATGGACCTTTGTTGGAAAAATAACATCTCTGCTCTTCAATATGCCATCTAGGTTGGTCATAACTTTTCTTCCAAGGAGTAAGCGTCTTTTAATTTCATGGCTGCAGTCACCATCTGCAGTGATTTTGGAGTCCAAAAAAATAAAGTCTGACACTGTTTCCACTGTTTCCCCATCTATTTCCCATGAAGTGATGGGACCAGATGCCATGATCTTAGTTTTCTGAATGTTGAGTTTTAAGCCAAATTTTTCACTTTGCACTTTCACTTTCATCAAGAGGCTTTTTAGCTCCCCTTCACTTTCTGCCATAAGGGTGGTGTCATCTGCATATCTGAGGTTATTGATATTTCTCCCAGCAATCTTGAATCTGGAATTCTTAATATTGGTAAAATGTCCATATTTCCCCAAACAATCTAGAGATGAAATTTGTATTAAATTCCCAGTGGCATTTTTTAAAAAAATGAAAAACAATTCTAAAATTCATATGAAACTAAAAAGGATACTGAATAACTAAAACAATCTTGAGAAATAACAAAGTTGGAGTTTTCATACTTCCTGATTTCAAAATAGACAACAAAGCTACAGTAATTAAAAGAGCATGGTACTGTCAAAAAAAAAAAAGACATGCTATATGGAATAGAATAGAGAGATGAGAATTAAACTCATAGATATACAATATATAGATATTGATATATAAACTCATAGATATTGAAAACATTTTCAATAAGGGTATCAAAAACATACATTAGGGAAAGAGTAGTCTCTTCAGCAAAAAGTGAAAGTGGGGAGGGAGAAATATGGAGTTGCCATTCAATAGGTATGTAGGATGAATAAGTTCTAGAGATCTGCTATTCAACATTGTGCCTGTAATTAACAATATTGTACACTTAAAATTTCATTAAGAGGGTAGATTTCATATATATATATATATATATATATATATGTGCTCTTACTACAATAAAATTAAACTAAACTTAATTTACTTTTTTAAAAGCAAATGAATAGGTTGCCCATCTATGACACTGCTTCAGAGAGATGTACAAAATACATAGGCAATATTGTCCTTGCCCTGTAAAACTTACCATCTATTTATAATAGGAACCTGGACAGTGTTTAATAGGTATCAGGGATTATTCTAAATATAACAGCATACATTAACTCACTTAAAACTCACAACAACTCTATAAAGAAGGTGATATTAAAAACATGTCACAGGTACATCATGTCCTGTAGGGATAGTTGCTGGGCATAGTGCTGGGGCAGGGTCCTGGCAGACCCCAGAGAAACAAATAAGCCCCTGTAGAACTACTGGGAAGAGCAAAGTTGCACTGAGACAATGGGGAGAAAGGGAGGCCTTCAGGTGCTTGAGGCTGCAGCTAATTCCAATCAGTGTGAAAGCATTTCAGTGTTTTAACAAATGGTACACAGGTATGTATCAGTTGAATATCAACCCTTGCTGCTGCTGCTGCTAAGTTACTTCAGTCAGGTCTGATTCTGTGCGACCCCATGGATTGCACCCCACCAGGCTCCTCTGTCCACAAGATTCTCTAGGCAAGAACACTGGAGTGGGTTGCCATTTCCTTCTCTGATCAACCCTTGAGATTGGCAATATTATCATCATTATCATCCCCATTTCATAGATGAAAGAATGAGGCTACAGAGTGTTGAGTGACTTATCTAAAGGCACAGAGCCAATAAGCAGAGGAGGTAATATTTGAACTTAGGAAATCTGACACTAAATCATGTTCTCCAGCTGCTATGCTTTACTGCCTAATATGTATAAAGAAAATAAATAGCTTTAAAAACAGTGAATGTTTATCCAGCAAATAATAGATTCCAGACACTGTAGAAGGCAATATGTAGAGGGATTCAAACATAAGTAAAATTTTAGAAAGGGCAATCGATCTAGCAAGAAGTGCTAAAACTCAGGAAATCTGTAATTGAGAAATGAAGATTTATCTTCAACAAACTGAAGATGAAAATGTACTGTTTGCACATATTATCTGAATAATTGCTCCAATTTCCCATTATGTTGTATCAGAAGACAGTAGTTTGGAAACAGGAACTTATAAAGTTTCCAGGAACATCCCCAGGGATGCAGCAGCAATAGTTCCAACTGCACCTTGGCCAATTCTCTTTTCATTTTGGAAATGACTGGCCGCAATTGCTAATGACAACAGGGGAAAACTAGATCAGTCAGGCCAGGAGCCCTAAATCCATAGTGGAAGAGAGCAGATAAAACACTTTCCCCTCATTTTCTCCAGTCCCTAATCTTCCCCACAGTGGCATTCTTCCTGGTGCTATCTCCAACCACCATGTACTGGTCTATTGTACAGCATGTCCCAAGATTTGTGTTCAAGGCTTTTTTAAACAATCTTCATCTAAAAAGGGTCAGTATCACATGCAGAAATAAAATGTGACCATTGCATTCCCTTGTTAGATTAACAGTCCATGGAATTCTCTAGGCCACAATACTGGAATGGGTAGCCTTTCCCTTCTCCAGGGGATCTTCCCAACCCAGGTATTGAACCCAGGTCTCACACCTTGCAGGTGGATTCTTTACCAGCTGAGCCACAAGGGAAGCCCAAGAATACTGGAGTGGATAGCCTATCCCTTCTCAAGTGGATCTTCCTGACCCAGGAATCGAACCAGGGTCTCATGCCTTGCAGGCGGATTCTTTACCAATTGAGCTATGAGTGAAGCCCAAATTAACCTATATGATAGTTAAAATGGCAGTTTGGGTTTATCATACCCTTCAGAGCTTCCCAAGTGGCAGTAGTGGTAAAGAACCTGCCTGCCAATGCAGGAGATGTAAGAGACATGGGTTCAACCCCTGGGTAGGGCAGATCCCCTGGAGGAAGGCATGACAACCCATTCTAGTATTCTTGCCTGGAGAATCCCATGGACAGAGGATTCTAGTGAGCTATAGGCCATGTAGTTACAAAGAGTTGAACACAACTGAAGTGACTTAGCATGCATACCTCCCTTGAATCATTTTAAGGTGATAACAGATTTAAGGTGCTAATAACACTAATTATCTTCCAATTATAAAACATAAAAACTACAGATGTGATTTTTTTTTACTAGTCCCATGACATCTTCCACAGAATATTATTATAGTCAAAAATTATAAAAGTTTAAATTAATATTTGGGTTTCTCAAATAGTAAATAATGCAAAAATTAAGTGAATAATAATTTCAATAAAATGAGTAATTTGATCAACACATAGTAAACTGGAAAATACCAACTGGAACTGAGAAACTAAATCCCATAAGAGTAGCTTTCATTTCAAATGTTCTCCAGGTGGATGCAAGCCAATTTGCCGCATGAAAAAAGGCCTAACACTTATTGGAAAACAGACTCCAACTATTTTTTTAAAAAGGACATTCAATAGAGAATAGACAATGTTGTGCTAAAAGGCTATGTTATTTTGCCAGAAAAGAATTCAATCTGTGCGCGAAATACCTCTTCCCATGTCTTTTGATCTGATGTAGCACTTGTCCAAATGGATGGGCTCCCTAAAGGGAAAACCCATCTCAAACACTGAGGAGCTCGAACAAATGGGAAGCACTCAACCTCAGGCTTAAATATCCCAAATGGTCTCTTGCTGGTAACATGAGAACAAAATCAGTGTTTCACTCAGAAAACAGCTTTCCTGGCTTTTCTCTTGTGTTCCATTGTGCATTGATATGAAGATCAGAGTCATCAACTTGAATGTGATTTAGAATCTCGACGCAAACAATGAAACATTAAACACTTTCTGGCCCTCTAAAATTTGTATTCAGACTCTTCTCTTTTCAGGGTATAATCACAATCCCATCAGTATTCGAGGGATTTGTGCGCACAGGCTGCCTCTCAAAATTGCAGCAAGTTAACGTATTCGAATATAGCTTAGTTGTGCAAATTATTGCCCTAGAAGGAGGATGCAACTTGGTATTTTGACATATGCTGTTTTATATGGAGCACAGTATCTTTTTTTAAAGGCTTTTTGGTTTCAATTTAGTGACTTGAAGATTTGGAAAATTAAATTAAATTTTAAAAAATTAAAGAAAATAAGCATGGAAACGGAGAGCTAAAGTCACAAAGAAAGAAGGGCAGAGACTAGAATCACCATTATATTCCTATGACCACACAAGAGAAGAGACTTTAGCCCTGAGGAACAAAGACTTTCGACTTCACTTCCTATCTTTTCAAACTGGCAAATAAAGTTGCTACCATTTATTCATGTCCTGAGACTTAACAGCATATATTGCTTTCTTCCATCACTTTGCCAGTTTTCTTCAAAGAAAATTACTACATCAAACTTTTCATAAATCCTGTAACCTCCATAAGCTTAGTTTCCTTATGGATAAAGTTGGAATAACAATGCCCAGTTTGTGGGGTCAGTATGAGGGTTAGAAATAATACATGAAAATCACTGAATAGTGCTGGAAGCATAATGGAAGCTGCCACAATTATTATTACCCAAAAACTATATCTGGACATATAAATTGGAATAAAACACTGTGGCAGTTTTCATAGTAATTCAGACATAAAAACACATTTTCTGGCAGATTCAAAGTAATTGAGGTAAACACTCAAACATTTATTTGAATTATTAAGATATACAAATTGTTTCAATTTTCCACATTTCATGTCCAGATATGGCTTTTGTTCATACCCCCAGAGTAATCAAAAGATTTTGGAAACTTTACCTATTACTGAAAGCCCTCAGCATTAGGTTTAACCAAGCTTTATACATAGCTGCCAATAGACGGCAGGACAAACTCCATTCATTAGTAGGGTTGCTGCCTAAGATATCAAAATCAAAGAAATATAATCTAATATATAGTTACAATAACTGTCCCTCATGTAATTTAATCTGTAAATTTGAAATTTGCCTGAAAGGACAGTAAAAAAATAATGGGCCATATTCAGAAAATATCATTGAGTCACTGTAACTTTCTAGGAGATCTTACCATGGATGAATATTTTTTTCAGGGAGGAAAATAAAACCTGTAAGAAAGAAATTAAAGGCAAAAATGATGTCACCTTCCTAAAATTAAAAAAGAATCTTCTATTTTTGTCTCTTGGAATAATCTTGACAGTTGTTCAGGGAAAAAGAAAATGTAGTACAAACTCTTCTTTAAAAAAGGTGGGGGTGGATTTTGAAATGAACATATAATTGCCTTTTATGTATAGGTATTCCTTATCAAGTTAAGTTATTTAACAGTTGTAATATGCTATTTCTATATGAAGAATTATTGAGTAAAATATGAGATCTTAAAATTACCAACATTATATTTATATCATAAAAGTAGTATCAGAGCAGCAGCATGATGTTAGGGAATCTGTGCTGAACCAAAATCTAGTTGTGAAGATACCGGTTCCTAATATGGCACTAAGTAGTTCTGAAGATCTCATTACTGTCATCTATGAAATGAGCAGCTCAGACTAAATTGGACTCCCCTTTATCTCTTCCAGCTGTAACATTCTCTGAATTCTTTACTATACAATTCACTTTTGGTCCAGACCAAATAGTCATGCATGGATGCTAAGTCACTTCAGTCGTGTCCAACTCTTTCTGACCCTATGGACTGCAACCACCCAGGCTCCTTTGTCCATGGGATTCTCCAGGCAGGAATACTGGAGTGGGTTGCCATGCTCTCCTCCAGGGAATCTTCCCAACCCAGGGATCAAACCCCTGTCTCTTATGTCTCCTGCATTGCCAGGCAGATTCTTTACCACTTGTGCCATATGAGAAGCTCACAGAATAGTCAAAATGTAAATTTAATTTTAGAAACAGGATTATTTTCATTACTAGATTGGGTTATGTTGGGACCCCTGGATTATGTCACCAGACATAAAATAAGTGAGGGAGAAGCTCAGCTCCACAAACACTAAGATCAAGATGGAGGGAAACACAAAAGCTCTGAGAGAAAAAGGAGCTCAACAGGAAAGGACAGTATGGTTGGGGCAGGTTATAGTTGTTGTTCAGTCATTAAGTTGTGTCCAACTCTTTGAAACCCCACAGACTGCAGCACACCAGGCTTCCCTGTCCTTCACTATCTCCCCAAATCTGTTCAAACTCATGTCCATTGTGTCAGTGATGCCATCCAACCATCTCACTCTGTTTCCTCTTTCTCTTCTTGCCCTCAATCTTTCCCAGCATCAGGATCTTTTCCAATGAGTAGGCTCTTTGCATCAGGTGGCCAAAGTATTGGAGCTTCAGTTTCAGCATCAGTCCCTCCAATGAGTATTTAGAGTTGATTTTCTTTAGAATTTACTTTTGATCTCCTTGCAGTCCAAGGGACTCAAGAGTTTTCTCCAATACTGCAGTTCAAAAGCATCAATTCTTTGGCACTCAACCTTCTTTATGATACAACTCTCATATCCATACATGACTACTGGAAAAACCATAGCTTTGTCAGTGAAGTGATGTCTCTGCTTTTCCTCTTCTTGTTAATAATACACTGTCTAGGTTTGTCATAGCTTTCCTTCTAAGGAGCAAGTGTCTTAATTTCATTCTGCAGTCACCATGCACAGTGATTTTGGAGCCACCAAAAAGAAAATCTGTCACTGTTTCCACTTTTTCCCCTTCTATTTGCCATGAAGTGATGAGATTAGTTGCCATGATCTTCATTTATTGAATATTGAATTTAGGCCAGATTTTTAATTCTCCTCTTTCACCCTCATCAAGAGAGGAAGTCAACCAGAAAAGACATGGAAAAGGGAAATACATACTTTTTGTGTGCAGGTAGATCATTATTAATCTTGCAAAGAGATTTTATTTAGTAGATATGGAGGAAGTCTCTTAGAAACTACTATTAGAATTTAGGTAGCAAGAGAACAGATTTAAATTTTGCTAAATATTGAGTTAGTCTGAGAACCAGCAAGCAAAGACTGAGTAGCCTAAACATGACTGTTAAATGAGTGATTTAATCAACCTGGTAAGAATATTAGAGTAACAAGCCTGTTAAGAGATTAGTTACTAAACAAAGTCAATTCAAATGGTAAAATAGTACAGCAATAACTTGATATGTAATCTACGTCAAATCTTAACACTCAAGATCCTCATCCATTGTAATATATTTCCTATATAATTTGCCTTGTATTGTTACATCTGATATTCCCATTGTTAGAGTCAAGAGAAGTAAAAGAAACAAAACAATTTCAAAAGAAGAAATACATCCTGGTTACCCTAATGGAATGACAATGAAATGGAGTCAGGAGCGAAAAGGTCTGCCTGGATTACAGAAATGCAGAGTCTTAAAGACTAACTAGTCTTAAAGACTAAGTTCACTCTCTGAGCATCTAACACATTCCCTTTATTTTATATATAAACCTAGGTATCCAATTCTATGTTATTAAAGATTATCTTTCTCTTGCATTTTTTGGCCTTAAGTTACTATAGCCATCCATTCATTAATTTTTTACCACTGGTCATGGAAGCACCAAAAGACACCCAAAAGAACCCAGAATTTCATGGGCTCTACTCTTACTTACTACAATTGTGTAGTAGCAACCTGTTTCTACTTTATAACCAGGATCAGACACCCTAATCAGGAAAGCATCTCCTTTATTTGCTTGTTGGTTTAGAGATCTGAGGTAGCTCAAGGCACAAAATCACAGTCTCAGCTTCCAATTAGATTGAACCCTTTCTTAGTTTCTTACTGTGATCATTCCTTTCTTGAGAAATAAGATTTTTAGACCTGCATAACCAAAAGATGCAGGAGGGGGGTTGTATAAATTTTATGAGAGGATCACATAGGGTAAGAGTAAATAAACCCCTTTTATTTAAATCCGTTGGTTTTTGGATTCCAGTGTTCTGGCAATGGAAGAAATAACATTATGTATGGTCATTGGTGTATTTCTCTGATATCTCAGTTTGTAAAGAATCTGCCTGCAATGCAGGAGACCCTCGTTCAATTCCTGGTTTGGAAAGATTCTCAGAAGAAGGGATGGGTTACTCACTCCAGTATTTCTGAGCTTCCCTTATGGCTCAGCTGGTAAAGAAACCACCTGCAATGTGGGAGACCTGGGTTTGATCCCTGGGTTCGGAAGATTTCTGGAAGAAGGGAAAGGCTACCTACTCCAGTATTCTGGCCTGGAGAATTCCATGGACAATAGTACATGGGGTCGCACAGAGTCAGACACAACTGAGTGACTTTCACTTCACTTCACTTCATGGTCATTGATTCAAAGTATACATTGCATTGTATGACAGTTACTCAAATCCATAAGGAATTTTTACCCAGGCATCTTTGCAACTGTGTATCTAATAGGCCATTCCACTGTTCTATTCAGTTCAGTTCAGTCGCTCAGCCATGTCGGACTCTTTGCAACCCCATGAATCGCAGCACGCCAGGCCTCTCTGTCCATTACCCACTCCCAGAGTTCACCCAAACTCATATCCATTGAGTCGGTAATGCATTCCAGATATCTCATCCTCTGTTGTCCCCTTCGCCTCCTGCCCACAATCCTTCCCAGCATCAAGGTCTTTTCCAATGAGTCAACACTTCATATGAGGTGACCAAAGTATGGAGTTTCAGCTTCAGCATCAGTCCTTCCAATGAACACCCAGGACTGATCTCCTTTAGGATGGACTGGTTGGATCTCCTTGCAGTCCAAGGAACTCTCAAGAGTCTTCTCCAACAACACAGTTCAAAACCATCAATTCTTCAGTGCTCAGCTTTCTTCACGGTCCAACTCTCACATCCATACATGACTATTGGATAAACCATAGCCTTGACTAGATGGACCTTTGTTGGCAAAGTAATGTCTCTGCTTTTGAATATGCTATCTAGGTTGGTCACAACTTTCCTTCCAAGGAGTAAGCATCTTTTAATTTCATGGCAGCAATCACCATCTGCAGTGATTTTGGAGCCCCCAAAAATAAAGTCTGACACTGTTTCCACTGTTTCCCCATCTATTTCCCATACAGTGATGGGACCATATGCCATGATCTTCATTTTCTGAATGTTGAGCTTGAAGCCAACTTTTTCACTCTCCTCTTTCACTTTCATCAAGAGGCTTTTTAGCTCCACTTCACTTTCTGCCATAAAGGTGGTGTCATCTGCATATCTAAGGTTATTGATATTTCTCCCGGCAATCTTGATTC